>NC_134854.1:167406473-168135848 GCF_049852395.1 Peromyscus maniculatus bairdii
TTTGTCACAGCCCCCTGGTTTTCCCATCATGCATTTTTGTGGTATTGTAATAAAATACTTGAGACTGAGTAAGTTATAAAGGAAAAAGCTCCCCGCCCCCCCCAGTTTTGGAGGCCTTCTGCTTGTTCTTGTAGCCAGCAATGATGGGCTGAGTAGGAAGAGTGAGCCGGTCTAGCCCTGGGCTGTCTTGGGTTCTGGGGTCCAGGCTGGAACTCATACTTTCCCGGAAAGGATCCGTTAGAGATGGTGGTTGGGCTGAGGCTGCAGCTCAGTGTGGAGTGTTGGCCTAGTAAGAGCTGGGGCCCTGGTTCTTCCCCCAGTGCCAGTCTTTTAACAAGGAGAGAGAGGACTGGAGGAGATTAGATTTTGTGTTTCAGTCCTCTGTGTGTGTTGGCTCATTGGGTTTTTCATACTGGTTGAAATGGTCATTATTGTTTGCTTTTGTTGCTTCTTCCCTTTAAAGGGGTTTCTGCACTTCGCAGTTATTGTAATTATAAGTCAGGAAACCTTCCATGTCCAAGAAAGTGCACCCTCCTCCTCAATTCTTCTCTGGTCATGTACCCAGAGAAGACCACGCCCATAAGGGCTAGTCACCCCAATACCATTGGCTAAATGGATCAAATTTCTACAACAATTTACACTGATTTTTTTTTTCAGTCTTCTCATAAGCCACTCAATAAGTCACTTTTAACTAAGTTGTGGAAGGAGTTTAACTATAACTATAACTAACTATATATATATATGAAGGTAAAATTGTTCTGCGCGCTGTCACACAGCTGCTGGCCCCTGCCTCTGTTCTCAGAAGCACCTATCAGCTGGGCACTCTAGAGGGTCACTCTGAAAGTGATTTATTGGGACTGAGACGTTTCAGTGGGTAAGAGTTCAAACCACTGTTGCAGAGGACTCCTTAGTTCCTGCAACCCACCTCAGGCAGTTCACAACCTCCTAGAACTCCAGCTCCAGGGGACCTGACATCATCTTCTGGCCTACACACACACACACACACACACACACACACACACACACACACACTAAATAAATAAATATAAACATTTTAAAAAGAGAAAAATGGTTATCAGGTAAACTTCAATTTTGGAGTGCAGCTTAATCTGAAAGCAAGGCTTATCTTTATGAACATCACTAATTGTCTATGTGTGTCTATAAAGTGTGTCTATGAAGCTAACTTTTGGAAAAGCAAAACAGACAGATGCTTTCCTGATGTGACTTCATGGGGTGTGAGAAATTCCTTAAAGACCATCTACACCTCCATTCATGCCTAAAATGTCCGTGCCAGCAAAGCGTTCTGTTTCAGTGTTAAATACCTGTTCCTTTGGAGCTCTTATGAAGAGGAGGAGCCGAGGAAAAGAGTACATAGATAAATACCTTCAGCTGGAGCTGATTTTGGCTTCCCTGCTGGATTTGGACCCTGAGGCTACTGTGTCAGCATGTGTCTTGTGGGGGCTGTTGTTCCCATACACACTAATGGGAGTGATTTGTTTTCCTTATGTATGCAGTATTTAAGAGTATTTGGAGGGCAAGTCTTAAAACTTGCATGTTGTCACGTGTTGTCCACTCTGTTCTTCTTGGTAAAGAAGCCTTCACTTGCAGGCATCTCTTGGTTCTTTTTACCTTGACACCTATGTACATCTGACTCCATATCTGTAGGACTCAACCAAGTGGATTCAGCAGGATTGGATAGAACGTATTTGAGGCGATTACATCTGTCGCCAACCTGTATGAATTTCCCTCTTGCCATTACTCCCTAAATCAGGGCTTCTTAAACTTCCCACGTGTCACCTATTTCCACCTGAGAAAGTTTTGCATGACCTGTGATATAGGCGCATAAAGTAGGTATACAAGTCAAGTGTCTACTGTTGAGGAATCAAAAAACGAATCAAAAATACGTTTCAAAGAGATTCTTTGTGTATATTAATGATTAAAAATGGATGGCTGAATATTTGACATTGTAGGACATTGAGCACCTTAACATTTTCAGTTGATTAGTATTTTATTTTCAGAGATGATCTCACTCATCCCAGGATGCCTGAACCTTGTGAAGTAGCACAGGCTGGCATTGAACTTGTGACCCTTCTGTTTCTGCTTCTCGAGAATATTATGACTTTATAATCTTCAGTGCTGAGAATGCTACTATGCATAAATGTGTGAAATAACAGTGGAAGTATGTTTAGAGCTATTTAAGAAAAACTTGAAAATTGTGTTCTAATCCTATCAAAATTTATTTTAACAGTTAAAAAATGAAAAGCAAGCAATTCAAACAGAAATTAAAAAAAACAAACATTCTAGCACAATACAAAGATACTATTTTGCTACTTCTGTGCTGAGGAATGGTGGTAAGAAGATATTAAGGTCTTTGTTTTCATAACTAAGCCATTATGCTTCTACAAGAACAGAAAGCTTTGTATGTGTGGCAAAATCTCTTTGGTTCATAGCATACAATAGTCTTTTTAAACTTTAATCTTTTTTTTTCTAGACAGGGTTTCTCTGTGTAGTTTTGGTACCTGTCCTGGAACTCACTCTGTAGACCAGGCTGGCCTCGAACTCACAGAGATCTGCCTGGCTCTGTCTCCCGAGTGCTGGGATTAAAGGTGTGCTCCACCACTGACCGGCAACTTTAATCTTTTAAAGGAAACTTTTTATTGTAAAAGACTGTTGAACTACATCAACAAAACATACACAGAGGAAGACAGAAAAGTGAATTACATCAAGGTGCTTGTGTTTCCAAACTGCTTTCTTGACCTAAAATTCTTAATTTATATTAAGTAAATAAGTGTGTAATTAACAGTGAAAGTGTAAAACCCTAAACTCCATGGCTTTGGACTGGCCATTCTAACTCTGTAGAAGTTCACTGAGATGCATAGAGTTTGAAGGTGGGCATGTGCTTGAGTGGCTTCCTTAAACCAGCCATGGGTTTGTGTGTATGTTAATTAGAATAAATTGATTTTATTAAAAAAAATCCTGAACCTGAGCTGAGGTGTCTCAATCCATGCTTACAGGTATGCCATAGTGTGAGGGCGTGTTTGGCTCAAAGAGTGAGCTGTGCATTCTTTGTCGAGGTCACACAGCATGCATGAACTGCCAGAAACACTTAAATTTGTTATGTTTGAATTTGAATTGGCTTTTGATCATTGTGCATTCTGAAACTTTTTTTTGCTGCCACATTTTTCATGACTCTACATTCAGTTATGTGATCCTATATCAGGTATCAACCTATGGTTTCAGAGGCTGTGTTCTAAACAGTACAACAGCTTACATAATGTTTACACAGTAATAAGCATTATAGATAACCTAGACATGATTTGACATATACAGAACGGTGAGCTTGGACCATACACAAATTCTGGACCCTTTTATATAAGGGACTTGAGCATCCTGAGATCCTGGTATCTAGCAGGGGTCCTGGAACCAATAGCTGGGCAGATAAAGACTAACAAATGTATGTATTGTAACTAACATAGTGCTGAGTACTTTGGTTATAAAAATGAATGGTGATGGTTTTCGCAGTCTTCATACAGATTTTCTTGTTTTTTTATAGCTCCTGTGGTATTAGCTTGATGTGCTTTGTTTATATAACGGTTTACCATCTAAGCCCTTTTTTCTGCTGTGCTATGATTTGAAATTTGTTTTAACATGATTTTTATTTCTTTTCAGTACAGAACCTCTATGGATCAGTTTGCTAAGGACATGCAAGATTAGAAGAGCTGAGAAAAATCAGCGTTGAATCCGTTTTTTTAAAGTGAGTAGGCTTACTCCATAGATGTTCATTTCTGACGTCTTTATACCTGTAGTTAGCAGTCTACACATCACATCCTAGAACTCACAGCACACCCCCTCCTTATAGGCTTCTAAACTCTAAGAGCAGCATGACAAAAATGGGCTGTGCAGGCTTAGACATGTCTCCCCGCTGTCAGGGAGCCAGTCTTCATCTGGTATCCAGCAGGAAAACACAGGCCTGGTAGCATATCAAAGGCACCACCTTCTTCCTTCTCTGGTGCTTTGTTGCCCTTTGCCTTCCTGCCCTGTGTTGACTTGTCCACAGGAGTGAGGCTTGTTGACCCTTCGGTGACCCCGCAAGCTGAGGAAGCGTTTTCATGTGGCTTACTGGTCTCCTTTCTCCCCATTCCTCTTGCCAAGTGGTAATAAATACTGTTGCTGAACTTCTGCTAGGTGGTAAGCATTGGATTGACTTGTTCAGACTTACTTTGTAAGTTCTTCTCCTTTATTTTTACCTTATGCCAAACACTTCTCTGTCCCTGTTACCTCATCACCAGGTAGTTAATGACTAGTAAGTAGTAGATATTTCAGTGGCTAAGAGAAGGGAGGATGCTGAGGGTCAGAGTGTACTGTCAGTTATCTGGATGGTGAATGTGGACATAGCACTATCATCTCTCTTTGACTGCCATATGCTCAGTAGTGATAGAATGCCATTCCTGTCATGGTGGTGGCAGGACACTGGTGTTTTCTGGGTTGTGATCTTAATAGAAATGTGATTCTGCTCCTTTTAAACCCTGACAGGAAGGAAGAGAGGGAGGGAGGGAGGAAGGAAAGAGAAACATTATTCTGTGTTAGAGTTAAGAGGTGACTGTCCCTGGATCTCTGTGGCCTTGAGAAGCTGACCTCCCGAGGGCTCGAAGTTTCACACATACACAGAGACCAAGCACATGTCCTCACGGTGTCACAGGTGAACCCATTTGAGTGAGCAGCATCTCCGTTAACAATCACTGGTGCTGCGGGTCTCCTGCCCTTGCATTCCCAAGAATAACTGTGTCCTGACTTCTGGTGTCTTTGGGTAGTTTTACTTGCCTTTAAAATCTGTGACTAGAATCCTGCAGTGTATATTCCTATGTGTGTGGCTCACTTGGCTCAGTGTGTATGTGAAATTCTCTTGTTATTAAATGTGGTTTACCTTCTTGATTTCTTGCTCTGGTGGTATCTAATTATGTAGTTGCAGGGCACTTAGGTTGTATTCAGTTTGTTTTTAATGTTGTATATACATATGACTTTTTTTTAAAAAGATTTTATTTTGTGTGTCCACAATTTGAGATCCTGGTGTCTGGGGAAGCCAGAAGAGAGTATTGGATCCCTGGACCTGGGCGTATAGATAGTTGTAAACCAACATGTGGGTTCTAGGAATCAAACCTGGGTCCTCTGGAAAAGCAGTCAGTGCTCTTAACTGCTGAGCCATCTCTCCAGCTCCTTATTTTTCATTTTCATTTTGTGTATATTTATGGGTGAGGAGAAGTATGTGCATGTGTGTACAGTGCCTATGGTGGTTGGAAGGGGGTGTTGGATTCCCTAGAGTTAGAGATACAAGCTGTTGTGAGCCTTCTAATATGGGTACTAGATATCCAACTCAGGTTTTCTGCAAGAGCAGTATGTACTCTTAACTGCTAAGCTATTTGTGAGGATGTGTGCTCTTCTTTCCTCTCTGTGTGAAACTTCAAACCCCATGAGGTTAGCTATCTCAAGGCTACAGAGATCCATGGACAGTCTTCCCTTAACTCTCTGTAACATGATCTTTCAAGGCCCAATACTCAGTTTTGACCTTGTAATTATTTCTATGCCTATCTTTTGACATAGGTTGTCATTCAGGGACCACTCAGCAATTTAGGTTCTGTGGAGTGATGTGAAACTAGACTTCTTTGGAAGCAGGGGTGTTGACTTTTGGTGGCCAAATGATATGCCTGCTTCCCTGCGATGCTTTGACATCATATTCAGCAGGAACAGATGTTTTCATTGGTCTTCTGGGGCATAGCCAGGTAGAAGTCCTCTCTGGTGTGTATGTGCTGGTCCCTTGGCACAGACACATTTTGTCTGTATGGCAAAAAAGGGATTGCAGAGGAAAAAGAGATTCTAGAGAGAGATGTATCAGGACTGCCCTAGAAACTATCACAATACTCTGCACACCAGATCAAGTGCTGGGAAAGGGACATCCCAGAGGGGGACTTGGTGTGTAAGACCCGATGAGGGAGGTGAGTAAATGAAAATGGATCTGATGCAGCGGGCTAGAGCTCAGAAGGAGCTTTGAAAGTACATTCTGAACCAGCTTACAAGGTCTGTTTTTTGTCTTTAGAAAGCTTTGAAACACAGTTTCTAAAGTATGAATCTTCAGCCAGGAAGTAACTGAATAAAATTACTGAACTAGGGGATGTAGTTTTCATAACCAATGTGAGCTATAGAGCTTTGTTTTGAGGGGGTTCTGCCTTCAGATCTCAGCTCCACTTTTTCTCGTCCCATGACTCCTTGGTTGGCCTCCTCAGCAGTGAAATGGGGATATTATCATGCCCCATAAATTTACTGTCCCAGTTTGGTGCAGAAGTGTCCCCAGTGTGCACACTGCCACCGTGGCCATTATCTGTGGTGCGCTCTCACTCTTGTTACTAATGTCAACTGACTAACTAATACAATGTACTAATTTTCGTCTTTAAAAATTATGAGACTAAGCATGTGGGATGCTAGCCAAAACCTTAAGCTGCAGAGGAAAGATGTAGGGAAACACTTTTCCCTGTGTCCTTGGTGTGTCACTCAACAGGGTCCACATTGAAGACTTTACTTGTTTGTAGTGGTGTTTGCTCTGCCCATGACCTTGGGCTATATGGCCCAAAGGAGGCGGTACTTCCTGCCATTGTATGTGACCTCTTATAAGGAGTTGGAGAGGGGTCACATGCCCCTTCTCTCTGCTCCTGCCTGAGAAGTGGATTTAATCCTGGTCAGATCAGAGGACATCTTCAGCTGTCTACTCCATTCTGTAATCGTGAGTGTATTTCCTCAATTCATAGCTTAATAAATTCTGTTACCCATTTAATAGACTCATGTGGATTGATCGTAATAAGTGGCGCCCAGTGTGGGGCTCAGATCCACGTTGTTGGGACTGAGTGGCTCAAATAGTGAAGTTAATTTTGTATTATCAGGAATACACTCACTTGTTTACTTGTATTGGCTCAAGAGTCCATTGGAGCTGAATTCAGAGGGGGAAGCAGGATCATTTTGCACATTGTCATTTAAGGCATCACACTCTTAACTCTTGCTGGACATTTTGTAGTCTTGATGGGTTAGGGTTTTGGTGAGGGTCTCAGAGAGTGACTGACTCTGCAGACCATAGCCAGTCTGAGGTGTCTTTTCAGCCAGCCATAGTCAGCGGCATCCACCTCTGTCAGAGCTGTGGCACATGTGAAGTATGATTGTTCCCCTGATGAGTTCATGATCTAACAAGCTATCCTAGTGTGAGAAGGGAACTTGTCAAGGTGCTTGAGTTAGAAGGAGCAGTGTTTGTGAGCCTCTAACTCCAGCTCTCACTTCTCTACTGTGTGGCCTCCATTTCTTCCTATATAGAAACCAGTAATTTTATAACTGGAGAATTTCTCTCCAGCTCCCTCTAAGTCCCGCCAGTCCCAGAACCCATTTATAAAATAAACACACAGACTCTTACATTATTTAAACTGCTTGGCCATTAGCTCAGGCCTATCATTGTCTAGCTCTTACTCTTATATTTAGCCCATTTCTATTAATCTATACTTTGCCACATGGCTCTTGGCTTAATGGTACCTTACATCTTGCTTGTCCTGGAGGTGGCTCCAGGCAGTCTCCCTCTCTGTCTTCCTGTTCCCTCAATTCTCCTCTCTGTTAGTCCTGCCTATACTTCCTGTCTGGCTACTGGCCAATCAGTGTTTATTTATACAGAGCGATATCCACAGCAGAATTTGGTTTAGATTGAGACAGAAGCACAGGAGGAGTATGTGACCCCATTAGATGTAACACTGAGTTGTGTGTACATTTGTTTTTCTTGATGTTAGCTTTTCTCTCATGCCTGTCCAGGATCAGAAGTTCTTGTGACTGTTAGGGAGAGGGTGGTCTTATGTTGCAACTTGTGTTCGCCAAGACTGTAAGTGATGCATGGCTCTATGAGTAAGTCCACTTCACACTGATATTACTTCAGCCAGCTCCAACACACGTGCTTTGTTCATTAAAGGGTGTGTATATTTTTGTCTGAATTAAATAATGGATATAAAAGTCATTGCATATCCATGTATGGTGTGGTTGGATTATCGAAGCTACACTTAGGTTTATGTTCTTTGTACTTATTTATTTAATGTCCAGAATGTGTTTATTGGGGTGGTTGCTTTTAGTATGTGTTCTCCTGAAGGAACATCTTTCTGTAAGCTGACAGAAGACAGTAAACAGTTAACATATAGGTCTACCATTTGTGCAGGGTCAACAATCATGGTGATTTTATTGCATCTTGGGATTTCACATCCATGAAGTAAGAATCAGGGTTCTGCAGAGGCTCTTCTTGTGTTTCCTTTCCTCTTGTGCTGAAGGATGAAGGAGGTCCTTTGTGAGAGGCCTGTTTTTTGGGGGGTTGTCATGGCTGGAAGGCTTATGTCTGTTTTTAAATTTTCAGTGCCCACATTGTAGTCACACAGTTAAGAATGTTCCATATAAATATTGAGTTTGTTTTGTTGTTTAATTATTAAAGAAGTAAGTATTTTTGTTGTTTTTTGTTTTCCGAGACAGGGTTTTTCTGTGAAGTAGTTCTGGCTACCCTAGAACTCACTCTGTAGACCAGGCTGGCCTTGAACTCACAGAGATCCACCTGTCTCTGCCTCTCAAATGCAGGAATTAAAGGCGTGTGCCACCACCACCCAGCTAGAAGCAAGTATTTAAGAGCATTATTTAAAATACCAGCATTGCCTGGTGTAGTGATGCATGTCCCAATCCTAGCACTTGGGAGGCAGAGGCAGAGGCAGGTGAATCTCTGTGAGTTACTTAGCCTAGTCAACATGTCAAGTTCCAGAACAGCCAGAGCTTCATAGAGCCACCCTGTCTCAGACAACAATAACAACAACAAATCCCCAAAATAAAATTAAATATTAGCATTAAGGGGTAGGTGTAGCATGTCTGGCATCCTAGCACTTGGGAGGTTGAGACAGGAGGATTCTGTTTTTGAGGCTATATTGGACTACATAGCTTGTCCCCATCTCCAGAAAAAATTAAATTGAAATATTAGATTACATGGAATTAAAAAATGTACAAATAAGTATTAGATCGTGTTTTCACGTAATCACATGGCTGTCTGAGCCTGACAGCAGGATCAGCACAGGAAAGCACTGAAACCCTGTAGCATTTGTCCGTTTGGCCTGGGAGGCATTCTTGCAGCTTGGATATTGATGCAGTATCATTTATTTGCCTAAGAGCATAATTAATGCCTTAGTCTCTCTCCCATGACACTGGTTCTTGCTTTCTTGAGGACAGTTGTGGCCTCTTGTACCTGGGTATACTTTTGGGGATGGCTGGAACCATGTGTTCCTAAGAATGAGGTAGGCCCTGTCTACCTATACCATCTTTTCATTGGTTCAAGAAAGGTTCTAGGATTGGATGGTTTCCACCCACATAGACCTACCTTCCTGTGTCTCTATGTAGAACTTTGCTATAAACAGGCAATGTGTAGCCTCTGAAATGTGTCACTCCCCCAAGGAAAGCACACCCCATGACTCTGTTCTTTGTATCCTTTTCTTCATAGTCCTTACAGTCTTTATCTCTTTGTTCTTTGGAGTTGAAGTTCCTATCTCCTGACTGCTTTGTGTGGACCAAGCATACCTAATTTAAGTGCATTTTACCAAACCACCACCAACAAAAACTAAAATAAACAAACAAGCAACAACAACAGCAAAAAACAAAAGTAAAGATTGAACATCCTTAATCTGAAATCTCAAGTGTTCCAATACCTAAAACTTCTTGAAAGTGGCTAAATTTTGGATTTTGGAGCATTTGTGATTATAGATTTTTGGATTGGGGATAATCCATTGGTAAAGTCTACACAGGTGTTCTAGAATCTGAAAAGAAAATCCTAAAGCCAGAGCCAGTTGAGGGCCCATACAAGGAGATGTCACCTGTGCTATTGGGATGGCAGCGCCACCTGAACATTGGTCACAGTGCTCTGCCTGGTGTTTTCCTGGTCAGAACAGGAAACTTCTCATGGTGTGACTCAGAAGATTTTCCGTACCTAGGATCTTGCCTACCAGACACCGAGGCTCCTCTTTATAATCAAATGGAAATTTAGTTGGTCTTTTTACCTCTTCAAGTAAACACTTGTGGGTGTGGCCAGAGTTTGAGAAATTCAAGTGCTATATGCTTATCTTGCCAAAGCAGTAGGAGTCTTTTCTAGATCTTCAGTTTCTTAGGACATTTCAACAGTGATTGGGAATTCCTTTTTTGTCTGTATGAGACAAGTGTGCTAGAGTATTACTGCAGACAGAGAAAAAAACAGCTTGCATGTTTAACAAACTGAGAGTTGGGGAGAGAAGGAGAGAGGGAGGGAGAGAGAAAGAGAAGAGGGAGAGAGAACTTTCCTCTCAGGTCTTCATGCATTTATTTACTTAATTAGAAGACCATACTTTCTATTTAATGGCTACTAGTTGTGAATTTCCTTTTCACTCTCTCCCTCTCTTCTTCCTTCTTTCATTTCTTCCTTCCTTTGAGGGCAAGTGGTCCCCACACCAGGGTTTCAATGAGCCAGGGCGTTCCATTGCTTCAGAAGTAGAAAACTAGGAGGTAGATGTAAGTGGTTTAGTAGCAGTTCAAGGGTCTGTGCATTGTGATCAAAGGATGGAGACTCTCTCCCCTGGGTCTACACTGTTCTTTTGGTGCCCGTCAGCCTTTTCTGATAAAACCCCAGAGCTTCAGTGTTGAGGGGTTGTGGTGGTTCAGAACCACTGTCACAGCACCAGGAGGCTCTAAGTAGCAAGTCGTAGGCGGTATCTCTGTAGATATTATGGCAGCTTTGAGGTGGTGGTGTATAATTCCTGGCTAACTATAGTACAATAATGTCCTCCTCGTTTACACTTGTACCAAAATGCAAATTGTCAGATTTGCTTGTTTATGTGGTTTTTACTTTACTCCTCCCTGTGGTAGTAATTCTGGCTCAGCCTTAGATAGTTAGGGCTTTTGACACTGTGATATTTAGATTTTAGAGAAAAGGTCATCAGCTGTCTTTCTGGGCTATTCTGGGCATTTCGTACTATATTTACTTTGGACCTAACTTTTTTTACTCTTGTTCTTTGATTAGCTGTTCCTTCTCTTTGCCTTGGCCTGTCAGCTTGCTTGGAAGCTTTTCAGCAGTTCTGCATGTGGATGCCAGTTTTGTTCAACAAATAAGCATTAGAATTTGAGAAGAGCTAGGACATGGGGCAGAACCACTCCACTAATGCCTCTGGTCCTGAGCATGGGATTCCTGAAGCAAGAAAGCCAGCTTCCTGTGCCTTGGCATTTAAGTTGTTTCCTACTAGAGGAGGTTAGCTCTGACCTAGGGTCATGTGGCTTCTGAAGCATTCTTGAAGGTTTTTGATAACTTGGTGGAATTTGAATTGCCTTATTATTTATAAGTTTTGGAAAATTGTACAAAGTATTGTTTGCTCAGACAGGTGAGACTTTGAATTGTCCTAAGAAAATCCACTGTGTAAGAACTGGCTACCAAAGACAGAAGGTGCCAAAGGATTCAACAAATACTCAGATCCAGGACTGTGCAAAAATGCAATTATCAGTGACTCATGGATGGAAGTATGCCTTGAGCTATAAGACAGGTAGATCCTCATACTCTGAGACAGAGGGAAGTTTATAGGATGAGGCAAACATAGCCATGGGCAACTGGAATGCATCTGGACTTTCTCAACAAGCAAAAAATAGTAGTAGAGGAGCCAGGTATGGTAGTACACACCTGTAATCAATACTTGGAAGGCTGAGGCAGGAGGATAGTGAGTATGGGGTCAGACTGGCTTATATAATAAGACACTGTCTCAAAACGACAACATCACCCTGTTACTGGGCTGTGTGTGCAGCCCAGATGTAGAAAGTTTACCTGGCATGCTCAAGGCCATCAGTTTGGTCCCCAGCAGCAAAGGAAAAATTGTATATTAAAAATTATATACATAAGTAATGAAACTATTAGTATAATAATATCATCTAAGAAGTAGCATATGTGTCAATGACTGGCACAAAAACCTCAGCTGAGGTCTTTTATTTTTTGGCTTTTGAGACAGAGACTCACTGTATAGCCCAGGCTGGCCTCAAACTCACAAATTTCCATCCTCAGCTTCCTTCTTTGCTGGGATTACCAGTTTATACCATGTTGCCTGCTTGGCCAATTATCTTTTTAATTTTTTTTAAAGATTTATTTTTATTTCATGTGTATGTGTGTTTTGCCTGTGTGTATATAAATATGCATACCATATATGTGCCATGTAGGTCAGATGAAGGTTTTGGATACCCCGGAACTGGAGTTACAGATGGTTGTGGGCTACCCTGTGGATGCTAGGGACTGAACCTGAGTTTTCTTTAGCTCCTTGGCCAATTATTTTAATGACTATGTTTATTCTGTGGAGCTTGGGATACATGCCAGGGTCTCAAGCAGAATGGTAGATACTGCTAGGATGGTGCATTTGTGACAAGCTGGGTCCTTACTGTGTTCTGTATTGGTTTTATTAGTGGCTTCTCACGCACATTGGTCCTCCCTGAGGTTGGGCAAAGTTGACACCAGAGCACCAAGCAGGAAATGATAGGAGTGGCAGGCCTCCAGTCATGAGCCTTCTCACAAGAGGAAACAGCACACCCCCAGCCCACAGCACCCTTGGCCATATGGCCTGGAAAACAGCAAGCTCTCCTTTGAAGGCTGTGAGTGAGGGCTGGGTGTTGTTTCTCAGTCTGTGGCCTGGCCTAATCTCAGGAGGTGAGGTTCTGCTCTCCAGACCGGATGTAATGAGTGGTTCTTGTCTTTTGTCACCTCAGGAAGTTATTCTCTTTAAGGCTGGCATGAACCAGAACTAACTTGGTATTTTTCCTAGAGGAACTACAGAGTTAATTTCCTGCCAGCCTCTGGTCACAGCATTTTTGTCAACCAGTTAGTACTTAACCTTGTTTTATGTGTTTCTGTTTAGACACTATTTAATAGTTGAATCATTAACATTGAGTACACGGCCAAGTGCATTCTGACACAAGCCTGCACAAAGCTCGGCTAAAACACATATTGTTTGTCCCCTTGGTTTCTCAACTTTCTTGACTTAGGGATATCAGGCAGCCTTTCAGCACCAAACTTGGTGCTTTGAAATAGTAAAATCTTCAATGAAAAGCACACCAGTGTGAACAACTTCAGGATACACCTTGGGAAGGGAATTTCACAGCATGAGGGCAAAGCTGAACTAAAAGGCAGAGCCTCCATAACCTGGATATACATGTGGGCAATCAGTGATGGCCATACACCCCACCTCCCCCAACCTAGAATAGTAGTTTTGGGTTGCAAAATGTTAGTAAGACATGTGAGTAAAGTGACCCCAGTTGTTGGGCATGAATCATCCTCCCCCAATAGTCCAGCTATACAGGTCATGTGGTTGAGGCACAGATGCAATCCCCCCTAGAAGCTAGCTAAAGGTTGTGAAAGGAAATGACATTCCATCCCAGATCTTATCTTACTTAAATTGTTTCCTGCAGATTAACCATTCATTTCACCAAAGGTTTATCATGGAGCCTCTGTATGAGAAACTGGGTCAGGGGCTTTGGAGCATGCAGAGATAAGCAGAACACAGAGCCTTTGTCTGTTGGAGAGAAAAACATGGACATGTGTTTCTGTTCTGATTCCTACAAGAAAGGGTAAAATGTGCATTGACAAAAACAAATGCTTTAAAGACATAAGGGAGGTGGGATTGTGCCCCAAACCTGCTCTGTTCTGTAGCATAACTTGAATTTAGCCTGAGCCTTGAAGGATACATTTGGAGAACAGAGAAGCAAAATGGACTGAAGATGAGGCAAAGTTAAGGGCAGTTCCTGACAGAGGAAGTAGCATGAGCCAAGGCCCTGAGGCAGGAGCTCATAGAAACATGTGCTGCAAGGCTCTGGCCACAGGTCTGAGACCATAATAACAAGGTGTACTGGGAGGGACTGTGGAGAAACAAGGTGCCATTTTACTGGAATTTTCTTCTCTGGCCACCAGTAGATGTGACAGATTTCTTAGAATAAGGGTATTATGTGACAGCAGTTAGCAGCTTCTAAACTCTGTAAATATATGTGCCGTTAGTACTTAGACTAAGTACTCATTACAGCTTCTTTTTTTAAGGTCGGTGCTTCTAGTGTTACAGCTTATAGATGAAAAAACAGAAAGCACAGAGATGTCAAGTAACTTCCTCAGAATTCACAGCAAGTCTTAATAACTCTATTCACTCTATTCTCTAACTTGGGGTTAGTTTCTGGGTGTTCTGAGCTGCTTGCAGAGTATTCTGTGTATGCTAGTGTGTACATTTGTTTAAGATAAGCCCTAAGCTTTAGCTGTGCAGTCCCCAGTGTACACAGTTCCCTATCTAAGGACTTGGCCTCTGCTTTTGATGTTGTACTTCCCAGAAAAAAAGGAAACGTCCAAACAATCTATGGGAACTCTTAGACCTGAACACCAGGCTGTTCCTGGTGAGGGACAGATATACATACAGTGAATACTTTCCAAGGTAGACCAGATGGCAAGTCCTTGAAATTTGAAGTCATTGAAAAGGCAGGGAACTTGCCTCTAATTAGCAAAAATTATTCTTCTAATCTTAACAAAGCTAAGTAAGCTAGGATCTTGTTTTAGGAGAATGCTTTGATGATCTTCTGCGCTCAACTAGACCAGCTTGTATGCTACAATTACAAACTGGATATTCCCTAACTTGCATGAGACTTGAAATTCCTTGGAGTCAAGGAATCTAAGACAGGGCCCAGAATGAATGAGGGAGTCTAAAGAGCTGCCCCATTTATATAGCTTCAGCAAGTTAATATCTTGTTCCAGTACTTTAAATATTAGTTTTAAATGTGTATGTGGCTAAGATATTGTGTCATGAAAATGTTATGTTAGAAGGAGAAAGCTGGATTCCCTACTTACAGTTTATTTTTCTTTATGTTTTCCTGGTCTTTGCTTTCTTATTTTCTAATTTTTAAAGAATCAAAGGTATTCTCTTATGTAGACTTAATGTTACTATACAATAAAAATTCAATCATGTCATCTGTTGATAACTACTATGATGGCTATTTTGGTTGTCAACTTGACTACATCTGGAATTAACTAAAACCCATGCAGTTCAGTACACCTGTGAGGGATTATTTTCTTAATAAAATCTTCTGAAGTGGCAATACCCACTTTTAATCTGAATCTTTTGAGGTAGGAAGATCCACCTTTAATCCAGATCTTTGTGAGGTGGGGCACGGAAGAAGGAAGCTTGCTCTTTGCTGCTTCTCTCGCTCTTGCTGGCAAGTCCATTCCTTTACCAGCATTAGAGCCTACTTCTTTAGGATTCCAGTATATACTGAAGACCAGCTGAGATATCCAGTCTTGTGGGCTGACCAACTACTGGATTCTTGGACCTTCCATTGGTAGACAGCCATTGTTGGATTAGCTGGACCACAGCCTGTAATCCATTCATTATATATATTAGAGAATAAATACAATTCACCTTATAAGTTCTGTTCCTCTAGAGAACCCTGATTAATACAACTACTCAATCATATTATATACTGTCTACATTTAGGTTTTTCCTAGATGTTATGAAAACACCCTCTACCTAAGTTTTGTTTAGCTTTGTGGATTTGATCAAGGATTCAGTCAGAGATTGCCTTCATGTCTCTGTAGTCTCCATTATGACCTGTCATGTCTTTCTGCCTTTTTAAATTAAAAATTAAATACACACACACACACACACACACACACACACACACACACACACACATATATATATATAGTGTTTTGTGATGCTAACATGTTTACTTCCAAAGTTGTCTAGTAGAACTTTCTGTAACCTAAGATTCATTTGACTGTTGCTGTTCTTGTAGTGAGATTCAGGTTTAACATTGCAGGGCAGTCTACACTGCTTCTCTTGAAGGTGTATGATGTTGGCTAGGTGGTTTTCCACTTGAGGGTGACTCTTGGACCACTCGTGTATCCTCTTCCCTGACAGCCCTTTGCCCAGTGACTTTAGTGTCTATTTCTGATTCTTATGTGAATGAAATTTCTATGTTGCAATATGATACAAATGGAAGTTCTGGTGCCTCTTTACTGGTAAAAAGTGTTTCTCATCCCATACCCTATTTGGGAAAACTAAGACCCCAAAGACTAAGCAGATATAACTAACCACTGGGACACCTGGCGTGCTATCTCTTCTTCTGTGAGAATAGGCTTATGGGAAAGTTTTATAGGGGTGTGTGTGTGTGTGTGTGTGTGCTCTTTTTATTTTAGAAGAGTTTTTTTTTTTTAAGCTTAAAATGTGGATACTGAGGTAGATGAGAATACAAGTTGATCACCATTCTGATTCCCTTCTGAACAGAGAATGTTAATGAGATTAGTTTCTCTCCAAAGCCTCAAAACTGGAGAAATGCCCTAAGTGTCTCAGAAGTAGTTTCTTTATCAAGTGTATTATACTGAAATAAAATGGCATTAAATCCACGAGGTTCGTTTGAAAGATAGGGTAAGACGGAAATTGTTTAGCAAGGGGACTTCTTGATCTAGGCTAATCATCTTCTAGGGAATTTATCCAAGGGCTTTTGCACCATTGGCTGAAGATGGGCTCGTTCATTCAGCAGTGTTATCTGATGGGGATTTTGTTTCTTCTGAAAGCTGACCATTGTTCTGTTTGCTGGGGACTTAAGGGGGTAGCAGGAAAAGACTCATGGCAAGCAGTGCAACATAAAACCCAGCTGTCATCCTGGAATTAGATACATGTGCTATGTAAATTCTTCACTTGCAGTTCACAATGAAACAGTGTGCTTTTGAACAAATTGATTATCCTTCCCAACAATATCCATCTTCAATATTGAAGCTAGAGCTTTAGCATTCTCTAGATATTTAGTTATCATTGGCTTCATTTTTATTCTTATATCTTTTGGGGGAGTTTTAAACATAGTCTCTCTATGTAACTGGCTATCCTGGAACTGAATGTGTAGACCAGGTTGACCTCAAATTCACAGAGATCTGCCTGCCTCTGCCTCCCAAGTGCTGGGACTAAAGGTGTCTGCCAGCATGCCTGAAAGATGTTGTTCTTGTGTCTAAATAGCTTTGAACTCATGCCTGCTCTTGAACCATGAATTTGTATTTTATTCTTAAAGTCTTGAAAAAAAGATTTTGCCCTTGTTTATTGACAGATCACCCTACACATCTTTCTGGGGTTCTTTTCATAGGTGATTACTATAATATGGTCACATTAACATGGCATGCTTGTGTTTGCAGAGAGTTGAATAACTTTTAAGTTTGATCAATTTTTATGCTATATTCAAGATTATTACAGTATTATGAATTCTAGAGTATGATTGCATAAGTTATACCCCTCTAATTCGAGCAACTGAACCTTCATTTCAAGGTTGAGACACACTTGAAGGAATGGTTTTAGTTTTCAGTCATAAGGTAATAGATCCTAAAATCTATTGATTAATGAAATTATCATGTTCCTGAAAATTATAGTAACTCTACAGGAGACTTGAGGGTTCAGCCAACCTCTTTTTTCCCCAGTGACCACTTGCAGTTCATGCTTACTCTTTTTGCTACTTGCTGTGGCCAGATCCACCCCTTCCCCACAAATTTGGCACTGAGGACCTGCTTTAGTTGGACTTACAGCATACTGGACTAAAATGGATGAGGAATGCTAGAATGTTTCCTATTGCTGAATTCATTGTCTTATTTCTGGTATATGACATGCTACATAATTCCAGAGATTAGAAGGAGTACAAGGAAACCAGAAATCTTACTAAAGAAGTGGTCTTGTTCTTCTGTATAGGTGAGGCATAGACCTGGTGAAAATGGTAGCTCCTGGCCAGTAATCCCCGGTTGTTTGTTTTGTTTTTTCCCCTTAATAATCACAGATCTCTGTTATCTGTGTCTTATCCCAGCAAATTACTTTGACTTGAGCTGAAAATATACTTGTTGAATTCAGAAGGCTGAACTCATTCTTAGAAAACTTAGGTAGTATTTTGCTTCCTAAATAGTATCCCTCCCCGCTTCTTTTTGCTGTATTTTGCTCAATTGTGTCTATTTTATGTGTGTTTTACTCATTCTTCATTAACTCATACCCTCATTTCCAGAAGGCAGTATATATCCCACTAGCCTCCCACCATGGCAGGATGGTTTGGGCTGTGCTTCCAGCAGGTATTGAGCAGGTTTGGAGCTACCACTTGTGATCATGGCTCCAACATGGAGACAGCAGTTCTGATGATCCGTGGTACCAGACTGCTTCAGGCACACTTGTTCTCAGGTGCCCCAGCATGCTGGTTGTAAGTGGCTGGTTCAGAAGGAATGTGAAGATTGGAAACTCCACCTATGTGTTCCTAGTCTTGATTTCCTCATTTGTGAGGCAGAGGAGAGAACAACACACACCACCTCTTAGGGACTGTCAAACAAGGGGCTTCAAAAAGTTTAAGAATCTGGGAATGTCAGGCGAACTCATTCTTGAGTCATTCTTGGGGTTGGATTCTGTTGCCTCTAAGAGAATGTATCTTTCTTGCTGCCTTCTGGTGCCAGCTGGTGGTGGCCTGGCTAGGGTGTTCTCTCCTTAATCGGGAGAAGACTTGTGTCCTCAGCCAGTGGAAGATCCACCGAAAGTTCAGACAGAATACACTATATGAGTGAGAAGCATCCTCCTGCTGAGTGGATGGCACCGGGGAGGTCTCCATGGAGCTTTGAGCTATCTGGCTTATCTCCTGTTGAGAAAACAAGAATGAATTAGATGCATGTAGCGTCAACAGTAGTGGGCTTGCTGTCTGCTCCCTTACAGGACCCAAGCCCATTTGCCCAAAATAGCCCAACTACAGCAGAGCTTCTAGACCCATTGTCTTGGACACATATACAACCATTTTTACGTGGTTGGTTCTACTTGCTATTCCTACCCTCACCCCTCCCTCCATGGTCCTTGGTGTCTTTCCTGTAGCTCTACCCTCTCTCCTTTCCTGGGTATCATCTTCCTCCCTTGTCCTAGTCTCCTGGGGCTCACGTTGCCTCAGAGCAGGTAGTGAGGCTCCACTGTCCAACCCTCTCTTCCCCAGTCCTTCCCCTTGCTCTCCTGGGAGGCTTCTCTGTGCTCACCACAACTTCATCTTTCTGTAGCCTTGGAGGATTCTCTAAGATCTGACAGATATCTTCATTTCCTGGTGTTTTGTGCTTGGGCAAGTCTTGACAAATGTCAAGGAGTGGAGGGGGAGTACTGGTCAGGTGGACGTCTTTGTTCTGAGTAGATTCAGGGAGTGCATGACCATCATGTTGGCTACCTTTTTCTTTTTCTAGAAATGTCTCGAGTTTCTGTACTAGGTTATCCAGTTTGCAGAGAGTTAGTTTTGTCCTATCTTCTGGCCACTTATCCATCCACAGGTGGTGGCCATTTAGATCCATATTAGCTAGAGAGTCTGCATGGTCAGACCTCACATCAGTATCCCAGGCCAGGGTGATGCTTAGCTTGCAGAACTGCTCTGGGTCACCCTCCATCTGATCTCGTTTCCGGAAGAGTCTCCTTACACTCTCTGTCCCCCAGGTACCTTGGATAGGAGGGAGGAAGTGGATGGAAGAATCCATGGAGGCTGCCTCCTCACAGGAGAACATCTCCTCATAGGAAAACGTGTTCTCAGGGGGGTAGTGGCCAATCGAGAGGCTCTGGTAAGATTGGCATTCGGAAGCAGAGTCCTCTGTGCTACTGTAGTCACTGCTAGAGGGTGAAGTTGTCATGGTGCTGAGTCTCCAATCTCATGTCTTCCTTGACTCAGGGAACTTCAGAAGGAAAAAATTAATACATGATATTGGAGAGGGAAGAGAGTCGTGTGAGCCATCCCTTTTCTATGGAACTATCCCACTCCATACAGTACAGTCCATCTGTTTGTACTCTCTGCCTCTGTAAAAGCATTTCACAGTGTGACAACAACCCTCTGGGCATCTCTTCTTGGTACCTCTCATTCGCTTGACAGTATTTGAGAGAACGTGTATCATAAAAGAAAAAGGAAAATTGAAAATGACAGGAAAGTGTGGATGGAGTTCAGTATGCTTTTGGTCCACAACCCTGAGGTCAAGGAGACCAATTTCTTGATAAATACATGTATCTGTGTACATATGTACATACATACACATATCCAAATACATGTGGTTCTCATCAACAGAAATTTACTATTAAATTTATAATAATATATGGCTACTCTGTATTCTTAACTATTTTCTTATTAAATAGCCTATTAATATTAATATTTAATTTTAATTTAATAGCCAAGTAAGATCAATTTCTTACTAAATAGCTTATTAATAATCCTTAGCTTAGATGACTAATGACCATTAGATTACTTAAGTCCATTACGGGGTGAGTGGACCAGAGATCACAAATACATAGTCTTACAATAGTTGATACCAGAGTGCTTTCTGGACAGGTGACTGCCATTCAAGCACCCATCCTCCCACTGTCTAATAGTATGTTTATTCTGTATTTTCCATGATCCCTCTGTAAATAGAGCTGGAGGACCACACACACACACTCACACATGCCCATGCCTCTGTCATTCCCTGATGAGGGCTGCCCACATGAGACAGGCGCTTCCAGCTCCCGAGACAAGTGGGGGTGTCAGAAACCCTTCAGGGTCCACATCTTAGTGATATAAATCCCAACTGCTTCTGAGAAGTTTGCGTTCCAAGACCGTTGGTTACCATGGCAACAAAGGAACCGAGTTTATGGTCAGAAATGTGTAAAGGGACAGGACCAACCCTTCAATTCCAGAGTATTCTGTGCACATATCGTAGCAGGCTGAACTCTACTCATTAGAATCAATCAGTTCCGTGAGATTTTTCCCAAATGTTTTCGTCCCCTAAGATTGCAGTTAAGGTTCGCCACATGTCACACTTAGGTTTTCACCACTGGACTGGCTTCCATTTCTAGGTTCTGTTAAATTAGATTGCTGTGGGTGTTGGTGGCATGATACAAGACACAGGTCTAGCTGGAAGCAGGAGAAGCACTTTCCTCTGCTGTCCAGAAGATACGACTTAGCAAGGCTCTCAGACTGCCCCAACTTTACCAGCCACTAGGGACCACTTAGCTGTGTGCTGGGTCTTGTGATAAGCCAGTTCTGCGTTATCCTGGAAGGAACATGGGCTGTAACCATTACTGTTTTTCTGAAGAGTCAAGGTGGGAGTGGTTCTGTGCATGTTCACCTTCCCAGACCATATCCTCGAGAACCTGAATTCAGACAGGCTATGCTTCAGGCACTAGTCTCTAGCCTCTGCACATCCTGTCTCTGGGGAGGTTCTCCATGCACCTCCTCCTTCCATCTGGGTAAAGTGATTCAATCCACAAGCAAAACCATGTCCTGGTTCCTCAGGGAACCGCATGCTCCAGGAGACATGTTAGTGCTGCAAGTGCCCTACACAAGGACCACATATGATACAAGGAAGGTTAAAAATAAGCCTCCGGCTTCTTCCTCTGCTTTGACTTTTGCATTCCAGAACACTAGGTACTCTCAGCAGGCTTTCCTTTTATGCACCTGAAGAGGGGACAAGGCAAAACTGTGCTGCTCTGCCCCTCATGAACATAGGCCACTGTGAACCAAATATGAGCAGTGGAGAGGAGAACGTTGTCCTGCAAACAGGAGAGCTTCAGAGAGAGAGCCCAGAGAAATCTGGAGTTTTCATTTTTACCCTCCCTTGTTCTCTTGTGTCCCACCTCCCTCCCCACTCTCCCTTCTTCTCTCCTCCCCTTTTGCTTCTCTCTTTCCACACATGTACACACATTTTCCCTCATTTTAAATGTACAGTTCAGGTTGTGAAAGTCCCTGAAACTGACTTTATTTCCAGCCTCCAAGAAAAAAAAAAAGATAGCCATGACTATTAGTTATATATATATATATATATATATATATATATATATATATATATTCAGAGTCTTAAAAAGCCATCATAAAATGGCAGTGACTCATATCCCCCTTAGGATGCCCCCTCTGTCAGTTCTACGTGACACCCAAGCTTTTGTCTCCAGTCAGTCAGGGGCTTGGGGTCTTCAGCAGCAATCCATTGTGTTAGTTTCTTTTTTGTTTGTTTGTTTCTTGTTTTTCCAGACAGGGTTTCTTAGTGCAGCAGCCCTGGCTGTCCTGGAACTCACTCTATAGACCAGGCTGACCTCGAGCTCACAAAGATCTGTCTGCTTCTGCCTCCCGAGTGCCTGGGATTAAAGGTGGCCATGCCCCACCACTGCCTGGCTCTTGTGTTAGTTTCTTAATTGCACTTGCTGGCCTGGCTTATTTTGTACTGCTTAGACAGTGTAACCTGACTTTCTCTTGAAGCAAGACCACCCATCCTCAAACTTGAGATTTTAACAGTGATAATGTGCTGTGAACTTAAAGAAGTTTGGGCCACAAGCCAGCAATAATAGTGACTGAGAACTGGAACACTTCCTAAGATCCCTTGACTTGATAGGACTTGAAACCTAAATTTGTAAAGAAGGAAGCTTCTGATTTGATGGTTATAATTTTTGTGTCAATTTGACTGGGCCGTGGAGTTTCTAGTTTTGTGGTTAATATTTTTCTGGGTGTCTGGATGAGTTTAGCATTGGATCTGGTGGGCTGAATAAAGCAGGATGCCCTCCCCTGTGGGGCCTGACTAGGACAGAAGACTGTAAAGGGAAGTTTGAGCTGCTCAGCTGTCCAGGAGCTTCCCTTTCCCTGTCCTTGGATGGGGTGTAAACACTTTCAACTCTCCTGCTTCTCAGGTCTCCAGACTCAGACTACAGCTTTACTGGTCACCATCTTGGGTCTCTAAATTACAGATGGCAGATCTCAGACCTTCTCAGCAATTCCTTGTAACAAGTCTCTTTTTGTGTATTAAGATCTCCTATTGTTTCTGTGTCTCTAAAGCAAGCAGGCTATCCACTTATTTTGCTGTTTTTGAAATTAATGTAGTATTTTAGCTGGCCATGTAGTACATACCTGCCCTTGGGAGATGAAGGCAGGAAGAATGTATGTAGCTCAGGCTGACCTTGAAGTTGTGATCCTCTTGCCTGAGCTTATATGGGATTACAGCTCATTTATATATATAAAACCTGACAGTTGAGTGCCTATCAAATTCCAGGCCCTATGTCCTGCCACTTGTAGCAGCAATGTTTATTTATTAAACTAATTTATTTGATGTATGTGTGTACACCACATAGATGCCAGAGGGTCTTGGTCTTGTAACTAGTGTTATAGATGGCTGTGGGCCTCCTGATGTAGATCTTCGAACTTAACAGGAGTCCTCAGCAAGAGCAGTAAGTGCTCTTACCTGCTGAGCCATCTCTCCATCCCTGTTCTTAACATGATTTTATTCATCTGTAAAACAGAGATAATGCTATCCTCCTTGGTAAGATTTTGAGGTGATTGGAGATTATATGTAGGATGTTCGATACAGTTTATTTTCATTCCATGATTAAGCACACAAACCTCTCCCTCTGCCTTGCATTGGCAGCGCCACCCTCCTCTGGAAGAAAAGGATGTATTTTATCCTAATATTTCAGATATACATACCCCGGTTATGTATCAAAATCATGTGCATTTATTAACTATAATTCTGTTTATGTGATGGTTGCCTCTGAAAAAGCATGGTGGATGAAGGTTCAAGTTAGTGTCTGCTCCTGCCAGCATGGCACCAGACCGCAAAAGCCTGAGACTACGGGGGTCACAGTAGAGGAATTCCCAGAGTTGGTGTCCATACCCAGTCTACTGCCAGCATGGGAGCCGCTGTGGAAACTTCAGTTTTGAGTGTATTGTGCCATCGAGAGGAAAGAACCAGAAGGAATCTTTTGGGTAGGAGGGAGAAAAGAGTGTTACCTACCCTGGACACTCGGGCAGTGGTGATGGCTGACAGTTCTCCCTTTGGCAACATTCTAATTTGGATGCAGTGTTTCTATCAAAACCAAAAATGTTTAAAAGGGAAGACTGGGAGGATGTAGGCTCCCCAGGAAACAAGAAACCAAAGAGTGGAATTTCCTTAAGAGACTAGCAGCAAAATGCTTAAAATGCAGACGATCTTCATTCTGTCTAGTCCTCAGGGCACTGTGAGGGTAAGGGCAGAGATAGGTTTGAAGTGAAGGGAGGGCAGAAATGTCCAAGGTTGACTGTTAAAAAGGAACCAATTTAGAGGCAGAGGCACTGTCACCCAGTTCCCAAGTTAACTTAATAGAAAGTGGGGCTCAGGGCTGGGGATGTAACTCCCAGCCTATGTGAGACCCTCTATTCAGTCTCCCGCACCACAAAAATACAGCGTCAGAAAGGAGATAACCTACCTACAGTGTTTCCTGTATTTTGGAAAATCAGACATATGGTAAAAAGTATCTGAAGAGTAAGTAAATATGACTATGAATAGCAGCAGGCAGCATGAACGCTTGTTATAAATAATAATTATTTTCAGTTTAGTTATAAGGGATCCGGAGCAAAGCAGAGAGGGAGCAGACAAGGCTGGGGTGAGTGAGGCAGGATGCAGTTGGCTGGCTTTGCCTGTCTCTGGATGTTATCATTGAGTACCACAAAGTCCTCCCTCACAGGCCTGCTCCAGCCAGAACACCCTTCTCCTGCTTCCCTCCCACATCTGCTAACTCAGTGCTGTGCATTTCTACCCAGCCTGTTAAAGATAAAGCCTTTTCTACATACACTTCCTGAGGCTAAGAAAAACCAAGCTCTGGGAGGTTCCCCACCTTTGCCTCAGATCTCCCGCAGCATCTGTGAATAGATGCTGTTGTGTGTGTGCACAATGGCCTCCGTTCATTTGAGGATCACCATGCACATCCCTTGGAAGACAGTTTACTGCCCCAAGTGCATCTGAGGCTGGTTAATGAAATGATACTGATTGACAAATATTATAGATGAGTCTTTAAAAAATCTTGCAAACTTAAAAATGAATGCTAAAAATTATGTTTTAAAAGCCTCCACAAAATGCTTAAGAAAAATTAGAGACTACAGGATAAGTATTTTAAGGGAAGTATTTTAAATCCTCTTAAAAACAAATCTTTCAGGGATACAAGGTAATTAGTAGTTGCCTGGAGCTGGGGCCGGGTGTGGTATTCCCTGCAAATAGGCAAGGTGAAAAACCATCTGTCAGCAAAAGACAATTTGAGGCACAAGTGTGATCATTAACTTTTAATTTCTAATAGGTGCATAAAAAGAGGGAAGACACAGGTAAAATTATTTTTGCTGTACTTCAGGTGATTCATATACAATATTGTAATTTCACATAAAATAAATATAAAAGTGTTAAGCTCCTTTGCATTTTCTCAACCAAATCTTTGATGTCTGGTATGTTTTTTTACATTTAAATCATACCTGGTTTGGGGCCTGCTCAGTCCTCACCCCCCATGCTCATATGCATGGTGCCTTCATTGAGCAACAAGGCTCAACAGCTTTGGTAGCAGTTACATGGCTGCAAACATGGTCAGGGCTCATACTGTACATCTTAAAAGGACAACTTTTGCTGTATGTGGATTATATTTCAATTAAAATGTTCTTCCAAAAATTATTCTTGCAAGCCTGCAGTAGCCAATGCTTGTTTCTTCCACGAATATGTATTAAAGCTGTTCTCTTAAAATGGGTCCTGGAAATGGGATTTGACCAGTCTGTTGTCAAATTCAAAAGAGGCAAAGTTAGCCACAAGCCAGTAGTTTTCATAAACTTCGGGAATATGTGTGGGCGAGTGAGAATGTGTATGTTCGTTTTCTCATGTGTTTCTATCACCCATAGTTTATGTGCATCTTAGTTTAGGAAGGACTAGTGGAAATTTAATTAAAAGGGATTGGCATGTGTTTGGCAAGATAAAGACAGGCACAAGTTGCTTCAAGAAGACCCAGTGATAATTTTTGTAAAGAGCTTGTCATTTTTTCTTTCTGGTTTACAGCCATTTCTTTTTTTCCAGTTAAAAATCACTTGTCTCTGACTTTTTTCTGCATCTATTACATACGTTTTGGGGTGATTATTTGACTGGCTGCCTACAGGTACACAGGAGTGGAGAAAGGTGGAGCTCATGGGCATGGAACAGTTGGTTACGAACAAGTTTAACCTTCATGGCTAAGACTGGGATAGTTTTGGGGTGGGACATGCTACACTACTTATAAGTAACATTGCCGGCAATTTGGTAGTTACCTGGATGTCTTCCCTCGTGTCTTGAAATTCCATGTGTCCATTTTGCTGAAGCTTGTAGAAACTCTGACAATTTACAAATGACTTAAATCAAGGAAAATAAACCAGAAAACACCTTCAAGATGGTCTTATAATACCTGGGCTGAAGATAAAGCTCAGTAACCTTGAAATTTAATCCTGTAAATTTGAACCAGGGAAAACTATGTGATAAGAAAATGAGCCCAAAGTTTTCACAGATAAATCTTGAGTGAACACAGGACTTGGTGGTTGTTTTAAGCTTCACAACCACAGAATACATTTGAGAAGTGGGCCACGTGCTAGGTTACCCTTTGGTTTAGTTTAGAGTCTATCCCAGTGTTTTCTTAAACCCAGAGGCAGTTGATCCAAGGTTAGTTATCAAGATGAGTTTCATCCACAGCCGTAAAAATTAAATTCCAATGTGTCTTGAAAGTATGGATTCTCATACCCCATTCCTAGGACTTTCTGGTTAAATAGATGAGGAACAGGACCTTCCGAGTACTTGTGTGTGTTGACACAGGGTCTTACTCTGCAGCCCAGGCTGGCCTGGGGTGCATGATCCTCCCTTTTGGCCTCCCAAGTATACTATACTTAGCTTCCAGGTGATTTTCCTGCTTGTTGATTTCACCTTGAGAAACAATTGGCCTAGAATAACCAGATGTTGTGATGAACTCCAGTAAAAGGCAGGATCTCTGTTGTGTGTGTGGAATAAGGCTGTGTACTCAGAGTGGTACAGCACAGTAGGAGCCAAAGACGCTCGGATCAGGGTGGCAGTGCCACCAGACTCGACTCGGGGCATGGGTAAGACTCGAGTTTGGTGGAGACAAACCTTAGATCTCACAGGAAAGCTGGCATTGGTGGAGAAGGAGGGTTATGTAGATATTGAATGCAGCTTTTAAGTGCCAAGGAGCTCTTAGTGGAGAGTAAAGCACAGCAAATGGATGGAAGCAGACACGAAGGAGACCTGACTGGTCAGTCTGAACTTCAGTGCATTTCCTTGTCATCCCAGGGACTTGTTATGACACAGTTTTCCAGCCCCACCCTCAAACTTTCTAGTTCAGTAGGTCTGGGTGGAGTCTGAGAATCTTTGGTCTTAATGGATTGGGTGTTTTATGAAAAGTTCAGATTATAGAAGGGAACAAATTAAAGTAGCAAAACAGGGAAGGATGATGATTAGTCTGTCACATGATCTTGACTACCTACCCTTTTTCTTGTGAGACTTCTTTACTCTCAGAGCAACTGGTCTCACCAAAAATATTCTGGGGGTGGGACAGGAATGTGGCCATGGAGAATAGTTTGAAGGTTCCCAGTTTTAGAAGCAGCTTGTAGGCTCAGTGCTTCTGAAACTCTGATCATGATTGCATTTTCCAGTTTTATTTTTGAAAATTTAAATCTAGCGTGTTATATTTTGGTATCAACATATGCCAAAGAGCATTTTAGCACATTGTTCTACAGAAATCCCAACTCTAATACTGAATCCATGACCCTCACCATCAAACTTGTCCTTCTAACTAGTGTTCTTCATAAACAGCCATGGTATATGCCAGTTCCTTCACACGCCAGGCTGGACATTGTCTTGGTGACACCCCTGCCTCCCTCATGCTTCTGTTATTGCACTGTCTCTCAAGAATCCTTGCAGATTCTGCCTCCCATGGTGCCCTAAATGTCACTTCCCCACTTCTCTGCTTTGCCCCGTCTAGTTCTCAGATGGACTTTTTTTTCTGGGTTCCTCCAGGAAAGCCAGGAGAGTTTTTAGACACATAAGTCATATCAAGTCACCTCTGTACTGAAGGGTCCTTACTGACATCCCTGTTTTTTAAGGTAGACTTTAAATTTTCAAAATGGCCCTGCATGGCATGGTCCTCAGCACTGCCTGTTTCATCTGGAGCTATTCCTAGTCCATTTCTTTAAACTCCAGTTGTGCTAATTATTTCATCTCCTGAACCAAATGTATTTCAAACCTTTACAGTGATAATCTTAGGTCATTAACACAGGGTATCCATCTCAATAATATTCATGGGGGTGTGTGGAGTGAATGTGACACTCTGAAATGACATTTTTATTCAGATTGAAGCTGAAAAAATGATATTGAAAATGTGTTACCACTGGTCCATAGAGAGCCCATGCATAACGTGCTGAGTTTCAGCATCTATTGGCCAAGGATGAGGGACCTGCTTCAGGGAGCATCCGTCAGGACAGTGGCCTGACTGCAGTGTCTGCTTGACCTATCTCATAGTGGAAGAACAAAGAGTAATGTCTAGGAAGCCCAGCGATGTGGTAATAGTAATAACTAAGAAAGGCTTTTGCCACAGGTGGTAGAATGGTTCTCCCTGTGACCGGTGAGGCATCGTAACTATCTTGTGAGCCAATGTGGTTGGGATTTTGCTTCTCGCTAACAGCTGTGGGTTGTAGTTGAAGATCAGGTGTGCTTTACAGTCTGGAAGGCCCCTAGCTACTGGCACTGTCGGTCCTCAGCCTGCTGTGACTTTACCACTTGAAGGGCCTCCAACATGCCAGGAACAGCATTCTTTGATCTGACGTGTTTGCTCTTGTGGAAATGGCTGAAAGTATTTGAGACCTGGCAGCAGCAGAAGTGGGAGGAGGCCCAGTTCTCTCTAGTCGTGAGTCATCCCAGGAACATGTAAAGTGGATATTTTCTTCATCGGTTTCGATGTTGATAGAGTGCTGTGTGTTGGTCTTTATGTGAGCCTTGATCCAGTTAGCCTTACAGGGACAGCTGGACTTGATTTGGAGTCTTCCCTAAACCAGAAAAACAATTATAAGTTGATTGAATTTTGTCCCTTTCTAGACCCCACAGAATGTCATGGTGCTGTTTCTAGTCAGCACCACTCTTGGTCTGTGTTTGGGGAAACGTCTAACACAGTCTAAGCTCTTGGGGTTTAGAGTGGAGCTTGTCACAGTCTTGCTTTGCCGATTGTTGTCCTTGACGCCTTGTTTTGGCCCCATCTTCCTTAGATATTCCCATCATCCACAGGAGCCTCTCTTGGCTGTGCACTTTTGACATTTTCAGCTTTCCAGTGCTCTGGATGGACTGTTTATCCCAAGAGATAACAGCTGCATTTTCTGGCAGGTCATTCAGCTGTTTGGATGCTGTCCGGTGACTCCGTCAGAGCTGTGGGTTGTCCTCTGTTTCTCCTCTGCACTCTTCCTTGTCTCTGGATGTTCAGGGTATCTGCCAAGTCCCTCTCTCTGCAGCTCTTGGCTTCTGCCACACTCTACACCTCAGTTAAATCTTTAAATGCACCTCATTCTTCATTGCTAAGTGTGTGGTGTGTTGGTGTCACCAGTACATCCCATCTCAGTCCTGGGCACCAAGATAATAGCCATGTTTTGTTTGTCCATGCAGGGACCAGGCAAAATTAAAACTTTTCTCTCCTTTGTTATGCTAGCCATGTTTTGTTTTCCCCGACAAATATTCTAAAATACCATTGTCTTCTAATAAAACCGCCATGCCTGCCAGAAGTTGATTTTGGAGGAATGGATGACATTCCTCCCTGTTAATATCACTTGTCATCCAGGCCACACTAGGCCTGTGGCAGTGAGGAGGGAAAGGGAGCCAAGAGTCCTTTCTGTGTGTATAAAAGGCTGCAGTGACCATTACTGTTAAGGTGAAGACAGTCACTCACTTTCTACCCCTGTTGAATACTTTCTAAACTAGGTATTCTCCAGTTGACGATCTTAGGTTAGCTTGGATCCCCACCCTGCTTCTCTCCGTCCCCTAGGAGAAAGTTACTTCTTGGGGAATTCTCCCCTGGAACTGGAGTCAGCATGCATATGCTTTCCCTGCTGGCTTATTTGCTGCTACGATGAAATTTAATGGATGACAGTCATTTTCTCTGCCACTTTCAAAATGGGCAGGTTGCTTGGTTAAAATGAGCTAGCCAACCCCAAAGAAGCAAGCCATGTAGTGTGACAAAACTGATATGCAAGATGCTTAGCCGTCACAGATGGCCTTTAAATGCAGGTTTCCTCCCTTGTGTGCCTCCTATCAGAGCTTAGATGAGAGGTCATCTTTAAAATTCTACCCGGAGCCGGGCGTTGGTGGCGCACGCCTTTAATCCCAGCACTCGGGAGGCAGAGCCAGGCGGATCTCTGTGAGTTCGAGGCCAGCCTGGGCTACCAAGTGAGCTCCAGGAAAGGCGCAAAGCTACACAGAGAAACCCTGTCTCAAAAAAAAAACCAAAAAAAAAAAAAAAAAAAAATTCTACCCGGAGCCAGGTGGTGGTGGTGCACGCCTTTAATCCCAGCACTCGGGAGGCAGAGGCAGGCGGATCTCTGTGAGTTCGAGGCCATTCTGGACTACAGAGTGAGTTCCAGGAAAGGCGCAAAGCTACACAGAGAAACCCTGTCTCAAAAAAAAAAAAAAAAAAAAAAAAAAAAAAAATCTACCCGGAAGTTGAAGTATCAGGCCTAGAATATTCTTTGGCTATTTGCATTAGTCCCTCGAGCTGGTCTTTCAGGACGTGTAGTGTAGCATGAACCTTAAAAGGTCTTACTAATAAAAAATAAACCTGAAGCCAGGTATTGGGGTGAACGCTGGAAGATCAGAGAAGCAGAACAAGCCACAGCTTCCTCACCTCGCCAGTTCCTCAGCTGATCCTGTTTCCTCAGACTCTGAGTCCTCATCCAAATGGATCTCAGCTGAACTGCTTCTTGAAAGCCTGAAGCTTAACCTGCATGAGTTCCTGGTCCTCACGCCTTATATACCTTTCTGCTTCCTGCCATGACTTTGTGGGATTAAAGTTGTGTGTCACCATTCCTGGCTGTTTCCAGTGTGGCTTTGAACTCCCAGAGATCCAGATGGATCTCTGCCTCCTGAATGTTAGGATTAAAGGCGTGTGTGCTACTATTGCCTAACCTCTATGTTTAATATTGTGGCTGTTCTGGTCTCTGACCTCAAGATAAGTTTATTAGGGTGCACAATATTTTTGGGAACATAGTATCACCACAGTGTAGGCTGTTCTCTGGTATGGTCCTGCCTGCCTCTGACTATTTCTTTTATTGGAATATAAGATAAACAACTAACACCCAGCTCCTCCCTGCAGGCTGACATCTCTCTTGCCTTCCCCACACCTTTCATACAGCTTTATTCTTTGCACCAGTGCCTGAGGTATTAGCCTTTGAGGTGGCTGCTCTAGGTCCAGGCTTCCTTCCTGTCATCTGGGAAGACTGTCTCAGCACAGATTTGTACTGTTCAGCTCTCAGTTTCCCTCTCGCCATTGTCTTAAGCTTGGACTTCCCTAACTCTGTACACCAGGAAATGTGATGAGCTGGACAGGAATTCCAGGCTTGGCTGTCTCCCTGCAGACGAGAATCTGGGGTACTTCATGGTTCTAAGCCACTCCTGGGTTATAACCAGACCCATTTGCTTGTCCAGATGGCACAGTTGTCACAGGTGGGTGAAAGCAAGATGCTGCCTTCAGACTTTTCTGTTTATTCTCAACCAGGTGATAACTTCAAACCAGTAGGAAAGTTCAGCCTGATATTTCCCTAGGGGAAATTAAAACAACAACAAACAATTATGACTGGGTTCACTTAAACAAACAATGACTATGTGATCAGATTCATAAGTATTTTTACACTTAATTTGAAGTAGCAGCTTTGAAGATTTATATTTAGTAATCCAAAAATGATTATTTAATTTACTTGAGGAAAAAAAAAAAAAAAAACTCCGAAACATCCATTTACTGATTTGGTGGAGGAATTGGTTAATGGAGAGACTTTAAAAATTTTTTAAAGATATACTTTTATTTTTAAATTATGTGTGTATGTGCCTTTGTGTGGGTGTGTGCACATCTGAGTGCAGGTGCCTGTAGAGTCCAGAACAGACCCTTGAACACCCCATGGCTGGAGCTACAGGGATTTATAAGCTGCTTGATTTGGGGGCTGGAAACTCAACTTTGGTCCTGTTCAAGAAGAATACATTAACCACTGACCCACCTATCTAACCCCAAGTTAAAGGACATATTTTAAAAATGATTTTGTGTAAGTTAGCTATCTAATACATTCGTGTTGATATGATTTATAAACCCAAGGAATGAACTGTGACTAGGAGAGCCAATTAGAGAAAGCAGTTCCTGGAAAGGAGCCTGGGGGCGTGATGCCCTCCTCTCGTTCAGACTACTCATCACTTCTTCCATTCTTTTGACCTCTGAAGAGTCCATTGTTCAACTCATTTTCCCAAACCCAGGAAGTTAAGCAAGTTATTTTAAAAATTCTTGGAATTATATGCTTAGAGAAAGATCTTGAGAGTGGAAAATGACACTCTGATGTAGCTGAAGTTTTCCTGTGTCCCACCTGGCTCATGGTCAGGGCAAATTTCTCTCACTCACCAGTCCTGCAGCCGCTTGGACCCAAGTAAACACACAGAGGCTTATATTAATTAAAACTACTCGGCCATTTGCTCAGGCCTATCACTGACTCAGGCCTAGCTCTTACATTTATACTAACCCATAATTCTTATTTATGTTTAGCTACATGGCTTGGTACCTTTTCTCAGTTCTGCCTTGTCATCTTGCTTCCTCTGTGTCTGGCTGGCGACTCCTGACTCAGCCTTCCTCTTCTCAGAATTCTCCTATCTGCTTGTCTCGCCTATACTTTCTGCCTGGCGATTGGCCAATCAGCATTTTATTTATTAACCAATCAGAGCAACACATTCACAGCATACAGAGCGATATCTACAGCACTCTGATTTTGTGCTTTGTTGCCTTTGGAAGAGCAAAGACAGGATAACATTAAAAAGGCCATAATCATGCTTGCAGTGGGTATGTCCACACCCAGCAGAGGGGTAGGGTAGAACTTGAGGACCAGTTGTGTTAGATTTCAGAAAAGAAAAAAAAGAAAATGTGAATATGTCTGTCTCCTCAAGGAAAGAATTTATAGTATTTAATATTACAGAGTTATTGTCTTAAAAATCTAGTCAACCATTGTCATTTTTGTGTATTGATAATGGCAGGTGATGGCTTGTTCAGGCCTGATGTCCTCTTCTGGCCTGTATACAACTTTAAATAACAAGTGTCCAACTTTAAATAACAGTCAGGTACAGATATGAAGAAATATTAAATTTATTTGGCTTAATCTCATTTTGCAAAGTAGGGAAAGAAGGCCTGGAAAATAAGCCTGAGCAGTGTGCTCTGTCATGTCTCACATTGCTTAGCTTTGTTGTCTTCCACAAGGGGAAGAAAACAAGTGTCCACCTCTCAGAGTTAGAGATCATTCACATTCTAGTTTACTCTGGTGACTACCCCAGACAGCCCAGTGGCTTCTGCTGAGACCTAGGCGCTTTCCCATTGCTGTGGCTGGAGAGATGGCTCAGTGGTTATGAGTACTGGCTGCTCTTCCAGAGGGTCTGGGTTTAGTTCCAGCACCTACATGGAGGCCCACAAATACCTGTAACTCTAGTTCCAGGGTATCTAATGTCCTCTTCTGGCCTATATACATGGGTACTGTATACATATACACACACATAAAGTAAAAATAAATATTTTTTTAAAAAATGTGTCCCAGAATAACTCAGATGTTCATAGTCATTTTATGGGAGAAACCCAAGTTTTCATGAAAGAAAAATTCAGGGTTTGGGAAGATGTCTTGGAGGGTAAAAGCACTTTGCTGTGCAGGCTTGATGACCTGAGTTCAATCCCCAGAACCCACAGTGGAGGGAGAGAACCAACTTACAAGAGTTGTCTTCTGACTTCCACACACATGCCATTGCATATAAATTCCTGCATTCATGAGTGTAGTGCATGTGCATACACATACAGTAAAGAGATAAAAAAGAAAACAATTCTCAGAAGACATCTCAACTTTTTCACACCCCACTTTTCTTTCCTATGAAAGGGATATTAAAAGTTGGGGTTCCCTAAATCACTTGGATACTTAGCACTTGAGAAATGCTACTTTCTTTCTTCCTTTCTCCTTTTGTTCTTCTACCACCCTCCCCTCTTCTACACCCTTACTGCCATTATTGTAGTCCTAATCTAAGGGGTAGGAACAGATGAAAACTGCATGTCCTGAACACCTGGGGCCATTGGTCAGTCCTGCCCCATGTCCACAGCACCAGTAGCTGTTGTACAGTTGCCCTGAGAAGAGGTGAGTCCCTGTCAGGTGCACTTTACCCCCCAGGTCCATCGTTGCCACTTTGTTTTACGTGTGTGAGTGTTTGTTTGCATGTATATCTCTGCACCATGTGTATGCCTGGTATCCTTGGAGGCCAAAGAAGGCGTTGGATGTTCAGGAACTAGAGGAGAACCCAATGACGGTCCTCTACAACAGCAGTGCAGGCTCCCAAACACTGAACCATCTCTCTAGCCTCTGGACTTAGCTTTTTATAGAGTGTGGTGTTGCTTTCAGGATTCTACACCAAGCTTACTCTAGTGGCCTCTAAAGGAAATGAGTAAGTAAGAGCTGCTTAAATCTATCAACACAAAATTAGTTGCCACCAAATACTCCTAGGAATACTAGCTAGGTGTGGTGGCTCATACCTGTAATCCAGCACTTGGGAGGCTGAGGCAAGAACATTGAAAGTTCAAGACCAGCCTGAGCTATGAAGTGTGTACTGAAGTCCCCAGAACACCCCCACTTCCCCCCTCCAAAAAATGTTAAAGAACAACTTTATGATTATAGACAGTTGGAATGTTGCAGATCCAGAACCATAATCCTAGACTGTCTTTAGTTCCCTTAAGAGCCTATTACTTCTTTGTCTGACCTGTCATCCTCATGACTGTCAGGTAAAACTTGCTAACTTAGTAGATCACTAACCTAGAAGCTAAGAGTCATCAGACATCATCTGGAACCTTAGAATTTCTCCTGCTCCTGCCTCCTTCTACCTGCTATCACCATGAGTATAAGTGAACTGGCATCAGACCTGTCTTTTGTTCTGCTGTAAAGGCTCACAAGTCGCCTCCAGGACAGTCCAGTTATTTGGAGCATTGTGAACTCTATGTTCCAAAGCTGTGGCCTCTCAGATTTGACCAGAATAGACTTAGTCCTTGCTCACTTGGAGGTAACAGCTGTCTTTTGCATCAACAATAATGAGACTCTGTCTCAAAACAGCAAATGCAAATCCAAATCTAGTTATACCTGTGCTTCCTTTAGCTCCTCACAGCTCAGCTTCACAATTCACATTGAAAATCCCATGAACAAATAAAGGCCTGATTTGTTCCCCAGAACCCTGCCTTTCACACACAAAAGTCAAAGAACAGCCCAGTAAGTAAGTACTCGCAGGAACATTTGACAGACAAGACTTTCCCTGGGTGGATGTGGTATCTCCTCAGGGGTAGATGTGGAAGTCATGTGCTGAGATGAAGAGTGGGCAGGAACAGGCTGGGGGAGGTTTACTAGGGACTGTTAAAGACAGTGGAGTGTTGTAGGGAGGGACCTGGGATCAGTAATGATTCCTGCGTATCATCAAGTGCAGGCCAAGGTGACAAAGCTAGGAGCTTCCTAGGAGGAGTCAGTATTCGCACTGCTACTCTTTAATGGAAGACTGAACCCACGTGTTCTGAGATGAAGATAATTCCAAGGTGTTTGGTAACACAGCCGAAACTGAACCCCACTGTATCATTTCCTGACCTTATTTTTTTAGAAAACTCTTGAGAATGCCTCATTAAGTAGAACACATTCTCTGATAACTCAGAGTACCCAAGCTTGGGGATGCCACTTAAAAATATACATACTTAGCTAGAACAGAGGACTGTCTGTGCAGACTGTGCTCTGTGAGGTAGACTCGATTGGAAGACACCCAGTGAAGAGAAAGCTCTGAGAGTTCGGATCTGATTCTGGCACACAGGAACTCAGTGGGAAATATCATTGAATCCAGTATGTATGTGTGTGAGGACATGTACAGTCATCCAGGCTAGATTGCAGCACTGGTCCTATCAGATGCTACACAATATAGAAAAGCCTGATGGTCATGGCTAGCTCTGCCAAAGCCATTCAGCACACACCTACAGTAAAAGCAAATTTTCAAACTCCCATCAGGGCATTTCACAATGTTCATTCTCTTCTTTTTTTTTTTTTTTTTTTTTTTTCTGCTTCTTCCCCTTCCCACCTGGTTTCTTCTCTCTAGAATGCTGTTGCCAGAACCTTTACTGACATAAAAACAAAATCTAGGTCAATGATTTAAGACATAAAAGGAGCTAAGTCCAGTAATGTACCATCCTTTCATGAATATTACTCCTGAATATATGGTGACTAATGAGTAGCTGTATGTTGCTGAATAGACATCTTTGATGAATAATTTATCCTTGTTAGAGATTGATACAGTAATCCTGGTACAAACTATGTTGAAAGTGATGTCAGAGTCCCTAAGAAGCTCACTGTAGTAGATACTGGACCTGGTGAGCAAACCCAGCTTCCAGGGACTTACCCTTCCCAGGGTCACTGTAAAATAGTTGGGTTTGTGTGGATGGTGTATGCTTGTTGCTGGGAGGACTGGTGGGAAGATTCATCAATGGATTCCTGGGTAAGATTCTGCCATGGCATGCAGTTTTCTTCAGGCTTTAGGAGCACAGGTGATATCTCACCCTGGTGAAACTTTGGCTTCCTTTTCATGCTTGGGGTGAGGAGTAGGCAGTTAATCAATTCAATGAAACTCACCTTTGTGTAGCATAGGCTACACTCTTGAGCTTGTGCTGTATTGTAAGTAATCTAGAGGTGATTTAAAGCATATGGCAAAATTGCATAGGTTATATACAAATACCACATCATCTCACACAGGGGACTCATGCAGCTGGGAGTTTTGCTATTTGGAGTCCTGTAGCCAGTACCTGCAGATACCAAAGGACTACTGTGTGTGTCCCACGACACAAAGCCTGGTCCAGGCAGGGAGAAAACAGTATGTGGGACAGCACAAAGATAAGATAAAAGGGCAGGATGTGCAGAGGGCAGGTTGCACAGCTGTGTGGTGAAAGGCAGGGGTGGTGCCCCATGCATACTGTGTGGTTGGGTAGAACTCAAGGTTGGTAGCCCTAGTCTGTTGTTCAACTCTTAGATGGTCTTTTAATTAACAACAACAACAACAACAACAACAACAACAACAACAACAAAAACAGAGCCAGATATCAGGGTGAAAGCTGAAAGATCAGAGAAGCAGAACAGCCAGCCACTAGTTCATACCTCTACGAAATCCTCAGCCTAAAGAGTTCCTGTCTCCTCACTCCTTATATGCCTTTCTCTGCCTTGCCATATTACTTCCTGGGATTAAAGGTGTGTGTCACCACTGCCTGACTCTATGTCTAATCTAGTGTCTAGCTCTGCCCTCTGGCAAGTTTTTTTAGGGTACACAATATATCACCACACTAGTCAAGGCATAGCAGTTTGACAAATTCTTGTTCCATCAGTGAGATACATACCTGAGTAGAGATCAGGAGAAATGGAGCATCCTTACCCCAGGTTCACCATTTATCACATTTATTCCACATCTACTTTTCAGTAACAGCAGAGTCCTTTTATTCAGGGAGAAAAAGAGCTTGACTTATCGTGTGGATCTTTCCATTAGTTCCATTCTGGCTGTCATTCTTAAATATTAATAGCAGCGAGCCAACGGCCTCACTTTGTTTTCCATTGGTCTAGTTCCCCTCGCTGCTTCTGTCATCCTTCCCCATCGTCACCCCCATCGTCCTTTGCAGCATGTCATTTAGCTATCAAAGGAAGTAATGCATATTAACTTCCCATTGTTAGTGCTCCTTGACACCCACATCACAGTTCTCTATCTGCAGGAGGCTGTTCTATTTTCAGAGAGTACATGTCTGTGATAGTGTTTATATGGGTAGCTAAAATTACAATTATTTCATTATTTGGCTTGTAAATATTTGGGGAGCTCTCAGTATGCTTGTGTTCATGAGAAAAACAACCTATTTAAGACAGTATGTCATGGCTGAAGGTGTTTGAAAATCCTGGAGCTTGAACGTCTGGGTAGAAATGAAATACCTTTGTTACAGAAATCTCCAGTATGCAAACATGTAGCTAGAACAGAAGGACATGCTTGTCACTTCTCAATAACTATAGTCATTCCTGGCTTTGTTTCACATATATTACCCTCATCCCCGTCTGCTTTAATGTAGGCATTTCAGATGTCATATTTCACCCATGAATATTTTGAAGCTCATTTCTGAGAAATTGGGATTCAGAAATGAACTGAAGTAGCATTATTGATAACTTTCTAATAATTTTTTAATGCAAATGTAGTTTTCAAACCTCTAAGGTCAGCAATATCATACATGCTTTGCAGTTTGACCGATTTTAAACCCATGACATTAAATATTACCCCTGCCATGAAGACCCCAGCCTTTCTGTTTTCACCTCTGCTGTTCCCAACAGCCTTCCACCCCCACAGCTCCCGCTCCACCCTGTTACACTACTCGAGGACTTTTTACTTTGTCTGGGCACAGTAAAAGCATATTGGAGATGAAAAGTGTTTGAGTTGATGGAGTACAGAGAAAATCTGTGGTTGCAGGTACATTACAGAGAATCAGGAAGTAAGTTGCGAGCCTGATATGGTAGCATATGCCTGCAATCCCAGCACTTGGGAGGCTGAGGCAGGAGGATTGTGAGTTTAAGGCCGCTTTGCGCTATGTTCCAGGACAGCCTAACCAGATCCTGTCTCAAAAAAAAAGTGGAGAGAGCACTTACATGTTTTAGATATGAAGACTTAGGGAGAAAATTTTCAAGTTGAAACTTTTTCTTCTTTAGAACTGTTCTTTTTGGATTGGAAGTTAGTAGCAAGGTGGGAAGGGGAATTTTGCTCTATTTACCTTGGTAGCCAGTTCCCACCTTGTTCCTCCTTTCCCAGAGGGAAAGGCCTGCTAGTACCACTTCTTTAGTTGTCTCAGAAGCTTCGGACTGCCTCTGGCTTCTGCTCCTGTAAGGGAGGATTTGCATTTCTAAGAAGCTTCCAGCTGCTGCTGCCCTCAAACCACAGACCTGGCAAGCTTTCCTACTTCCCCTTGGTCCTTCTGTTTTGAAGATGGCTTATCTTTGTTGAGCTTGTGTTGCTGCAGACTCCTGAGCTGAGCTCAGTCTGGCATTGGTCATCCTCCATTGGTAGCATCCTGAGAGGAACATCTGTTAAGAAGTGTGTGGTAGTTGATGTAAAAAATATGTTCTGTTTTCATAATGATCGCATGCTGTGGTGTTCCACCAGCCAGTCTGAATGTGTGTGAACATTCTCTCTTTCCTTCAGGGGATTTTTTTTTTCTCTTTTAAATTGTGGTCTCTGTGAGTTGTGTCTGTCTTAGGCAAGAATTCCAAGTTCACTTTCAGATGCAGACGTTTTGGATAAAGCAGGCTGAGATTGCTAGAGCAAATGCTGTCTGTTTTCACTAAAGCTCAACGAAGACTTGGTGATTTTCATAAGTCTTTCTTTTCTTCTTTATGTAAAGGCTGGGACAGTTGGCCTGACTTAAAACATCAGCCAGTCAGCAGCCCTGAAAAAAAATTGTGATTTCCTGCCAACCCTTGAGACACCACACCCATTGCCGGACCTTTCCCTGATATTTTATCCTGTTCAGATCTGCCCTAAATGTGTCCCTGTCCAGGTCTGAAATTAGATTCTAAAAAAAATGTATTTCTGTTGAGTTTCTTTCTTTTTGTGTGTGTGTGTGTGTGTGTGTGTGTGTGTGTGTGTGTGTGTGGTGGTGGTGGTGGTGGGAGGTTTCATGCTATAATATGTGAATGTTGTTTTTAGAAATTACTTTTAAGATTTTTCTAAATTGACATTATTAATATAGATCCATTGTGATAGGAAACCACTACCTTTTGGACCTGTGAAAAGTCTTGCACTGCTTCTTACATTGCCCAGCATGGAAGGAGCGTCTCCCTATGAGCTGTAACTTTGAACCTAAACACGCCTTTGCTGTGGTAATTGTGTTCCCTGGTGCCTTTTCCTCCAGCAAGTGCTTAAAGAAGCATAAGGTAGCTTCAACTTGTAGGTTAGAAGTAACTTTGCTGCCGTGGGAGGCTTATGCTGGCGAAGTTTGAATTTTCTAAGTGAGTTTGTCAGCTCAGAAGAAAAAACTATCAGCAAGTGATGGCAAGTGTTTGTAATCCCAGCCTGGGGAAACGGAGGCAGGAGAATTGAAATTCTGAGGCCCATCTGGGCTGTAGAGTGAGACTTAATTTTACAGATAAGCAAAGAATGAGCCCAAAGGGACTTGGGTACCATGACCTTTTACTCTGGGCCTCGGGTGCATAGGGTTAGATGATTCTGGAGTGTTATTATGGGTTCATGGAGGTGCTACTTTTATTCATCTATTTATCTATTTAGTTCATTTAAAAATGTGATTTTTAGCTGGACAGTGGTGGCTCATGCCTTTAATCCCAGCACTTGGGAGGCAGATACAGGTGGATCTCTGAGTTTGAGGCCAGCCTGGTATACAGAGTGAGTTCCAGGACAGCCAAGGCTACTCAGAACAACCTTGTTTCACTCTCCCTCACAAGAGTGATTTTTATTTCTAGTCTTTAGTGATCATTTTCATTTTGAATTTTTATTTGGATGTGTATTTTATTTGGGGCCATGTGCACCTGTGAGTACAGGTACTCTTGGAGACCAGAAGAGGGTGACAGATCTCCTGGTGCTGGAGTACAGGTGGTTGTGAGTCACCTGACATAGGTACTGGAACCTATCCCCAGTCCTCTGCACGAACAATATGTGCTTTTAATTGCTGAACTGTCTCTCCAGTTCCCAGATCTTTAATATTAGAGTGAAATTTGCATACAGTGAAAGTGTATCATAGGGTACAAATTGTGTGTGTGTGTGTGTGTGTGTGTGTGTGTGTGTGTGTGTGTGTGCGCGTGCGCGCGCATGTGTTTTCCCACTTCCAAAGTAGGACACTTATTTAGAAAGTTATCCTAGGAAAGATTGCTAGAGGCATGGGAGGTCAGAGGAATTGGGAAACCTACAAGTTATGCTTTATCAAACCAGTGACCACTCTGAGTGGCACTGAAACCCTTGGTAATTCCGGGCACCAAGGTAGATGACATGAATAGGAGGCAGTAGAAAGTTTAAAGATGGTGACTACCCCCTGGGGGATGTTGATAACCCTAGCACTTCTGGCAACCCCCAAGTTTGATGGCAGAGGGAAGGTTCCCTGAAGTCTTGGTTAATTATAATTTGGGCTATATGTGTGGAAATGTGGATGAGCACTAATTGCATTGGCCTTAGTAACTGAACAGTACTTAACTAATACATGCCTTTTAAAGAAATTTCTTACTAAGCAAGCTTTGAACAAATTGTATTCTTTCAACATTAGCCATCAACCAATAGGTCTGTCTTAGTTAAAACAAATAACTTAGATAGCATTGATACTGGGATCCTTTTCAGGAGTGGGGTGGGAAGAAAAGATTTATTTCAGCTTATACTTCCCAGTGTTAGTTCACTGTTAAGGAAATTTGGGGTAGGAACTTGAAGCAGAAACCAAGGAGGAAAGTTGCTTGTTGAGTTACTCACTGGCTCATACTCAACCCAGGTTCATTAGTAGCATTCTTAATACCTAATAAATTATGAATCTGTTGCCTACTTTGATGAGTATGAAGTTATAAAACTTTGTGTAACCAATCAAGATATGGATCAGAGAGTTCCCCAGTTCTTTAACTATCCATTTGCTAAGGGTAGTTATTTCACTTTCTATAAGACACAGCTTGCTCACAGACTTCATTATAAGGGCTCATGCTGGTCATGGTCATTTGTGTCTACTTTCTTTCACTAGAATGTTGCACAGTATCACTTGTTCAGTCAGGTTTAAATTGTAATTTCCATTGTGTTAGAATAATATTTCATTATATTAATTAATTACTGGAGGGAGCTTGGGAAATCTTCCTCTAAGAATTTTTTTGAGGACATAAAATATTTTTCAGAGCATTGAGCTTTCTAAAATATTTTTATTTAGCATTTCCATTTTTAAAAATTCTTCAGCTGAGCCATGAAAATCAACATAGCTTTATCAACACATGCTCTCTAAACTGGGCTGCATCTTAAATAGCTCATCCATGGGCAAGGCAACATTTTAATAAATGTACTTTATAGCATCTAGTTGTCCTTTCGGGGCTTTCTGGCAGTCCTTTAAAACCCATTTGAAATTTACTGAGGCATATTTTGTGGTTTTGCATCTGTGCTTTTTATGTTGGCTCCTTGGTTTAGGGTATGATTCTTGTTTAGGGTGCGAGAGATCCTCGACTCAAATCCCAGATGAGCCCTACTCTATAGACCCGAGGTTTTTGTCAATAGGTAAGTAGATGCACAAGTTATGTTAGAGTACGGAATCTGTGCCTTAGGGTGGTGAATGTAGCATGCAGACTTGTGAAGAATGTGTGTTCTGCATTTGGGCATTTTGTTCTATAACTTGAATTAGTCCAGGGTAACTGATGGAATTGCTCAAACCTTCTGTATTAGGGTCTGTTCACCCTTATCTGACACCCCAACAGAAAGGAGGAACAAATGAGTTCTGGGATGAATAAAAATTGAATATTTATATTTAATCCTATCAGTAATCACATTACATATAAATGAGCTAAATTTGTGTAATTCTTCCTTAATTCTGCCAGTTTTTGCTTTGTGTATTTTGAAGCTTTCATATTAAGTTGTAAAAATATCTCTACTCATTATGACTTCTTGGCAAATTAACTCTTACCACTGTCAACTATACCTGGCAGGTATAATGGCTTATATCTGTAGTCCCAGCTACTCTGGGGCAAAGTCAAGAGGACCAGCTTGAGGCCAACCTGCCCCCTCTTACCCCTTATCTCCGCCCCTGCCTCTGCATGCCTGTCTTCTGTTCCCCCACCCTCCTTCCCCATTGAGCTGGATTTGAGACCCACACTATTCTTACTGCAGTTGGGGGTGGGTGGGTGGGTGGAGTATGGCTGGGCTAAGCTCCCACAGGGAGCTTAGGAATCTCTCCTGTGGTAGGAGTTCCCTTTCCTCCAGTCTTGCCTACTTTTTTAATCTCTCTTCACTTTCTTTCTTCAAAGCTGTATATTTCATTCAGCATACAATTTGCTCAATATAATCATTCTGCCAATGACCAGAACTGGAATTCCCAGTTGTTATTTTTAGTAATATAATAGTCATTTTATTATTCAGTACTTAACTTGAAAACTTCTCAGTAACTTTAGCCCCCTTTTCCCTTTTGCATAGTTAAATTGACCATGTATTTATTTCTAATATATATATAATTGATACATATTTACAATATACATATTAGTTATCACACACAAACACACACAATTAAGTAGGTCTGTTTAATTGTCTTAAACATTGTAAAATATTTTGCTGAGATTTGGGGGAGCCTTTGTAGGTACTTGTCTACTGTACAGACTACACCGCTGTTAGAGTGTTCACAACCACATGTCCCACAATCCTGTTCGTATGTACCAGTTTATCCCTCCTCATATTGAGGAGTGCTGGATTGTTTCCATAGTTTTGTTCTGTAAAGACTCCCTCTGTGAACATTTCTACATTGCTCTTGGTTACGTGTTTTGAAGGAAATACTACTGTATTGAAAACTAATGTAACCATTTAAAGTGGCAGTGCCAAACTATTTCTCAGTTTGGTAAATCCATGTGAAGTCCCAGCACCATTCTGCAAGAGAGTCATAGCCTTCACAGCTCCTCGTAGTCTTAAAACGTTTGCTAATTAACTCGGTCTAAAGTAATATCACACTGGTTTAAGTTTTTCAATTCTTAACGTCATGTTAAGCACCTCTTCATATTTCTATGGGTGAAAAGACATCCTGGACGTGTCTTCACCCCTTCTGCTCTTTCACTGACTTGCAGGAATTTTGTGCTTGGGAGATGTCCTCTGAGCTCTAGACACCTGCTTTACCCACTTCTAGCTCATGACAGACATCTTTGGCTTTGAATCTGTCACTGCGCCCCCTCCCCTCCAAACTCTGTGCTCCTTTAATCTGGTCCACCTTCTCCAGCTCAGTATCTGCACTCTTCACCATGTTATGGACACATTTGTTACTTAGGCCCTACTTCCTTCCCTCAGGTTATGTGGAGGTGCCATGTGATACAGAGATGGAGAGTAAGCACGGATAAATGTGTGTAGATATTCAATACTGCTGCATTTTATTATCTCAAAGAAGGGATTGGTTTAGTGAACTGGAAACTTTTAAAAAGCTGACTCTTCACCATCTGGACAACTGTGGTCAAGGTGGTCTCAGCCCTCCATGTCATAGCACTCAACGGGCTCCTGACCAGGACGCAGGCCTGCACTTGGAGAGTGCTGGGCCGTTGCTGTTGCTTAGCTTTGTTCTTGCACAGCTGCCAGTCAAACTCAGGGCCTCGTGCTTGTTAGACAGCACTCTACCACTGAGCTGCATTCCCAACCCAAATATAACTGATTCAGTGAAGCAGTGAGCATCTTTTTTTTTCTCCTCTTTATTTTTTGATTGATTTTGGTGAGCATGTTTTTCTGATGTGGGTGTCATTTTGTTGTACTGATAGTCCCACATTTATAGTTGAGCCTCATGTGTGTTTTGTTTTGTATGTGCACATTCATGAGTGTGTGTTTGTGTGTGTGTGTGTGTGTGTGTGTGTGTGTGTGTGTGTGTGTGTGTAGATGGAGTAGAATAAAGGGGTTCAGAGTTTGGAGGGGCTTTCAATTTAAAAGATGGCAAGTTGTATGTGTATGCATATGCTTCTATTTTTAAAATGAAAAAGGAATGGAGTCCACTTAATTATAAAACTCAGGGCTTGCATATACCTTCTGCTTAATCTCTTATGCTCTCAGTTTTAACATTTTGAGTTTTCTAGCTGGTGTCACTGTTAAACTTGTACACCACCTCTACGGACTGTGCCCACCCAAGGCTATGAGTAAACTTTTATTGATTTATTTATTTTGAGACAGGGTTTCCAGGCTGGCCTTGCTCTCAGAGACTGCCTGCCTCTGCCTCTGGAGTGCTGGGATTAAAGGAATATACCACCACACCTGGCCATATGAGTAGATTCTTAAAACCCCTTGGTTTGTAATATAGCTTATTTATGCCTTGGTATGTACTTGGGTATTATTGTGCTAATTATTTTCACATAAAATGATAGTGAAGTTTTATGTCTTCTGAAGTGAGTAAAATTCCAGGATTCATAGATAAACTTATGAATCTGAATATGGTATATCAGAATTTTGAAGCATTTTGCCTATCAAATACTTGTTCTTATATTAAGTTAGTAATAAAACAAAACAAAAAGTATTATTTCATAATTGTATGGAATTTTGTTAGAAAAATTAGATAGTGGAGAACTAATTCCTAAAGCTGATAGCAGAACTATAAATACATTTATGAAGACAGAGTGGTGTGTGAGGTCTGGGTGCTTGGAGACAGAGGGCAAAGGTTTCTCTTGAGCAGCATGCCCTTTACTTCTTAGATGTTTACTATACTACCTTCAGCATGACACCAGCTTTATCTAGGCCTGCTGGTTGAATCTGTGTGGGTGCTGGCACCACATATGCATTAAAGAATGAAAATCGCATGTATTGACTATTCTGTTGCTGACCAGTGCTTTGATAAGTGCAATTTCACTTGATCTTTTAGCCAGTAAATCCATGCATGTGCCTTTAATCCCAGCACTCAGGAGGCAGAGATAGGAGGATCTCTAGGAGTTAGAGGCCAGGCTAGTCTCCATAGCCAGTTCCAGGCCAGGTAGGGCTACATAGTGAGACCCTGACTCAGTAAAGAAACCAACCAGTAAGACCATGGTAGGTAGTGATGCCACTTCAGAGTAAATTTCCTGTTGAGGTGGGACCAGATAAACAGAAATGCAACATGCAGTGGATACCACACAGACCTTTGTTAAAAACTGCTGTATTTGTTTTCTTTTGTTTTTAAAAAAAAATCATACGTTGTCAGTCCTAATTTATAAAATGGAGAGGCCAACTCATTTTACTGATTAAAAATTACGGCTAATGGGGTTGTAGCTCAGTCAGAGAGTGTTTGCCTAGCACACACAGCCCTGGGCTTGAGCCCTAGTTCTGTGAAACAAAAGCAAAATTCAAGGCTTATGGTTGATTTATGTACACAGTTAGGGCTGCTACAACCACTCAGTACATGGTACCTATTTGCATGTTATAAAGTGTGTGTGTGTGTGTGTGTGTGTGTGTGTGTTACAGTTACATTCAACTAACTGCAGGTCAGAAGTGTTTGGAAAAGACACATTCCTACTGATTATGTGCAGACTTGTTTTCTTATTTGTCCCTCAAAGAATGCAGTGTATCATCTAGTTACAAGGCACTTTTATTGGGTTAAATACTGTTAAGTAATCTTCCTTATATAAACTTTATGGTAAACTGATATATGAACTTGAAAAATAGAAAATGAAGGGAACAGTGATTAGATGAGGCTGATACAGAAAAAAAGTTCATCTGCACCCTCCTGACCCCTGTCTGTCTGTCTATCTGCACCCTCCTGGCCTCTTGGAAGGCTTCCACAGTACCATTATGCCCTTCAGCATGCCTGCACCCTCCTGGCCCTCAGAAGGTTTCCATGATACTCCCGTGTACTTCACAGATACCTAAAGCTCTGCAGAGTGGTAAGGATACCATCCCACCAGACTGCGTTTTGCGGTTTGGGGGACTGAACCCAAAGCCTTGCACATCAGGCAAAATGCTTTGTCACCAAGCTTTTCCCCCACTTCTCTGCTGGACTTTGGACAACCTTGAGTGCAAGATCTAAATCTTGTCTTATTAACTGGTAGAGACATGAGTGCTGGTGTGCTGTTACCTCTCTGCAGGTGATTAAAGGGTCCAGTTAATTCAGCTCCATGCTGCTTCTGACATTCTCTGGTTGCTAAGTGGAGTTATAATCTGAAGTAGAATTAATAAACCCATGAGCCAGCATGCGTCACTTAAAGCATGCAGTGATAACATCGTAGTCTTCTGTTCCTTCCCCAGATTAAAGCTGGAATTTGCCCCCGACAAATAGAAAGATGATGAGTGATGCCAGTGACATGTTGGCCGCGGCGCTGGAGCAGATGGACGGGATCATAGCAGGTACCTGAATCGTGCAGCCTGGCCTTCACTCACCGTCTCTGTCCCCTCTCTGCTCTTTTTATAATTTATCGGCTCTCTTCAGTGCTCTTAGGACCCCCAGGTTTTTAACCTTTGTTCTGGTTCTCCAATTCTGTCAGTTATTCTGACATTTTGCAGCAAAATGTCAAAAATTCCACTTCTACCCCCAGGTTTCTCATCAAGCTACAGGGTCCAAGTGCCAGGTTGTCAGATATGGGTGGCCCATGGACCACACTGTAAGAGTGTGTTCTGTCCTGTTTTTGTGAATGACCTGTTCCTAAAAGTCAGCATTCAGGCCATAGGTGACTTGGTTCCTCACTAAGGCTCAGGTCCCTACCTCTGCCAACAAGATCTTTCCTGTGACATGCCCAGTAGGTACATCAGTGTCACATTGAGCTGAAGAACAAACTAAAACATCAGTTGAGCACATTATCTTTCCTTTGGAAGCACTTCCAGTGGCCTTTATCTGGGTTTATTTCTTCTTCTTCCATCCACAATTTCCTAAACCTAAAAGAAGTTACCCTCCATGTTCATTGACTTCAGTCCTGCCAGCTCTCCCCCTCCAGGTTTTACCTTTTCCTTTCGTCTTGTGGAGAAGCCTTCCTGTCTTGCTGCTCATATCTTGCTTTGACCAAATAACCCTTCCACCATGTCACTGAGGTGGAGCGTCCTACTCTAGTTCCCCGCCTCTGGATCCCAGAACCTTCACTCCAAACACAGATCTCAGCATGTGCTCCCCTTCCTTGGAACCTTCAGTAGCTCTTTGTGGTGGAAGCAGAGCCTGGACCCTGACTTCTCACCAGCAGAGCAGCTGGTCTGGAAACACAAGTCCTCATGTCATATTACAGTGTTGTGTCTCAAGAGAAGACTTGTGTGTGCTGCAGGCCTGTGACAGTATTGAGAGGGTGGACAGTCACAGCTGTTGTTGTGACAGGTATATACAGGAGACGGATATCTATATATCTATATCTATATCTGTCTGTCTGTCTGTCTGTCTGTCTATCTATCTGTCCGTCTATCTATCTATCTATCTATCTATCTATCTATCTATCTATCTATCTATCCATCTATCTATCTATCTTGTCTCTGTCTCTCTGTCTCTCTGTCTCTGTCTCTGTCTCTGTCTCTCTCTCTCTCTGTCTCTCTGTCTCTCTCTCTCTCTGTCTCTCTGTCTCTCTCTCTCTCTGTCTCTCTCTCTCTCTGTCTCTCTCTCTCTGTCTCTCTCTCTCTCTGTCTCTCTCTCTCTCTGTCTCTCTCTGTCTCTCTCTCTCTCTCTCTCTGTCTCTCTCTCCCCCTCTCTCCCCCTCTCTCCCCCCCCCTCTCTCTCTGTCTCTCTCTCTCTCTCTGTCTCTCTCTCTCTCTGTCTCTCTCTCTCTGTCTCTCTCTGTCTCTGTCTCTCTGTCTCTCTCTGTCTCTCTGTCTCTCTCTCTGTCTCTCTCTCTCTCTGTCTCTCTCTGTCTCTCTCTCTCTCTCTCTCTCTCTGTCTCTCTCTGTCTCTCTCTCTGTCTCTGTCTCTCTGTCTCTGTCTCTCTCTCTGTCTCTGTCTCTCTGTCTCTCTCTGTCTCTGTCTCTGTCTCTCTCTGTCTCTCTCTCTCTCTCTCTCTCTCTCTCTCTCTCTCTCTCTCTCTCTCTCTCTCTCTCTCTCTCCATCCATCTTACTAGCTCCTGCTCTTCTCTTCTGACCATCGGTTTTACTGACTGTTTGGGGCCCTGAGACCTGGAGGTGGTTTTCTGTTCAGAGACTTCCTCTCCTGAGGGAGGCGGCCTACCTGCTCGTTGTACTTGGATGCCCTGGAGATGCGACGTCACTTTACCACCTCAGTTTGGAGTGTTCTACTTATTTCTTGAAATATCTTTTTCAAGGGGGGTATTTGTAAGTGAACCTCTGTAGAGGGATGAACTTGATAGTGACAAGTTCAATAACCAGATCTAACAAAGAGCCAGTTAGCTTTAATCTGGAAAAGTATTGTCTTGTTCTTGGGATGATACACGCTTTCAAACAGCCTTGTATCTGCAGACGAGGCCAGGCTCATTCTGCTGCGATCTCAGAAGCAAAGCTAAGCTCTCACCGGCCCAGCCTCATACTCGTAGATGTTGGAGGGACAGCACATCTGGAATAGCATTTGGGGCTGTCCGTGTCATACACTCTGCTAGATTAGGGCGTCAGCTTCTTAACCCCACAGGACTTGAGGACCAGAGCTGGGGCCACTAAGAAAAAGGGCCGGCAAGATGGCTCCAGAGGTAAGGGTTGCTGCCACCAAGGCTGAGGATGGGCGTTCGGTGCCTGGGACACACATGGTGGGAGGGGAGAACCGACCTTCAGTGTCCTCTGACCTCCATACGTGCTCTGTGATGACATGTGTGCATATTCACGAGAAAACAGCACACAGACATAATAACAATTAATTAAAATGTGAAAAAAAATTAAGGACTGGAAAGATGGTTCCGTAGTAAAGAGCACTTACTGTTTTTGTACAGGAGCTGGGTTACATTCTCAGCACCCACATTGGTCAGATTACAGATGCCTGTAATTCCAGTTCTAAAGTAATCAGGTTCCCTCCTCTTGCCTCCACAGGACCTACATGCACACGGCACTCATAAATTCACATAGGAGGAACATGTGTGGTCACACACACAGAGAGACAATAAATAAATTTTTATAAAACTTTTGTAGAAAATAATAAAAGAAAAAGACTATCCAGGATCCATACGAAATGAAGTCAGATGTTTTGTGGGTAGGTAGGACCTGGGCTTATCCTAGTTAGCAACAATGATTCTCCAACTGAAGTAGAAGGGAGAGGAGGAGAAATGACTATAGATGCTTAAGGTTTTGTTTTGGTTTTTTGTCTATGCTCACTCTGTTCTGTAACAAGATATAGTGGAGTAGAAGGTTATCATGGGAATAATATCAGGGGATCTTAATGCTTGTAAGTGCTGAAACAGAGAACTTCAGTCTTCAGGAGTGTGTGTGTGTGTGTGTGTGTAATATGCATATTTTTATGACTAGGATGTGTGTGGAGGACTGAAGTTGATGTGGGGTGTCTTCCTTGACCTTCCACCTGATTCTTTGAAGTAAAGACTCTTACTGAATCCCAAGCACCAATTCTGGCTACTCTTTTGACCCAGGAGTCTTGTCCCTGCCTCCCAAATACTGGAATTACAGACCATTGTACTTTTTTTCTGAGACAAGGTCTTACTATGTAGTCTGGCTGATCTGGAACTTGCTATGTAGACCAGGGTGGCCTCAAAATCACAGTGCTGTGTCTGCCTCTACCTCCCAAGTCCTGGGATTAAAGGTGTGCACCACCACATTTGGTTCAGAACTCCAATTTTTAAAATTAATGTTAACTAGAAATTTGGTGCTAAGGCTATAAACAGAATGGCAGAGGAAATGCTTGTACACATATGCTCACATAGGTATGCATGTAAGTCCTTGAACATTACCACTTAAGTGCATCGCTCATTTCAGGGAATGATTCCTGTTTTCTGGGAGGCACGGCCCCACCTGAGCCGGTCAACCACCTTGGGCCGACCTCTCCTGACCTACCACACCCCTTTGCTTCTGTCCCCGCAGCTGGCCCTTTTGTTAGACATCCCACCATTCAGATTTACCATCAATGACATTTAAATTTTTTCAATTATATAAGATTTGGAGAGATTTACATGATGGGATTATTTTGTCTTTTCCCTGTTCTTTGTGATCATTGCTGGTGACTACTTGGTTATCTTTTTCAGGTGTGGTATTTTGCATGACATAAATCCTATTGCTCACTCTGATGTTTTTGAAATCAGGTTCTAAAGCCTTGGAATATTCCAATGGGATTTTTGATTGCCAGTCTCCCACCTCCCCGTTCATGGGAAGCTTGCGAGCTCTGCACCTTGTGGAAGACCTGCGTGGACTCTTGGAGATGATGGAAACGGATGAGAAAGAAGGACTGAGATGCCAGATTCCAGACTCAACAGCAGAGACGCTTATTGAGTGGCTGCAAAGTCAGATGGTAGGCTTCTGCGTGTTCCTTCTCTGTGCTTTCCATCTTTGTTGTTTGTTCCAGAACTGCATGCACGGATCTGCAAGGCAGAGCATGAGATCCAAGTTCCTCTTATCTCTAAAGATAACTTAAAAATTTCCCTACTTCATTTTATAGGCAGGAATATTTGCCTGCATATATGTCTGTGTACCAAGTACATGCAGTTGCCTGTAAGGCCAGAAGAAGGGGTCAGATCACCTGTGTGTGTGTGTGTGTGTGTGTGTGTGTGTGTGTGTGTGTGTGTGTGTGTTTTCCCACGTGCACCTATCTGTCTTACAATAGATAGTTGTGAGCCACCATGTGAGTGCTGAAAACTGAACCATCCTCTGAAAGGACAGATAGTGTAACTTTGAATCTCCCCATCTCTCTAGCCCCTAAGGATGATTTTTGAAAAGACACGGTATTGTGTGGGTGCCAGTAAGCTGTCCAATTCTACCTCTGAAAATGGACTGGCTTTTAGGTTATGTAAATGACCTGGTATGTCTTAAAGCAAACGTTGCTGTGAGGAAAGAACCTTGCATGTAACAGGTGCTCTCTCAGTAACAGTAGTGTGGGGCCACCTATGAAGGACTCAATGGTTATTCTAGACAGGAAGTACAGTGAGTGAGCTCTTGAGAAAGCAGTAACATTTGTAGCTGGGTTTGAGGAAAAGTGCCACCTACTGGCGTGTGACAGTCATGCCGCTCCCACTGTTAGGGCCTACACTGGCATTCCTCTGTGAAAGGTGCCATCCTTCCCCACGCCGCTGATGTGGACACAGTGGTAGATATCATGTCTGATATGTGTTGAACAGCACAAAACAGATGCCAATGAGAAGACAAGGAGGCGGCACAGGATTAAGATGCACGCGTGTGCTTATGACTTGTTTGGTTTATATAAAAACTGATGAGGCCTGCGTGAAAGGACGAAGGTCTGTGTGGCAAATGGGAGGGACGAGAGCTGCCGGCTCCGAGAGTCTGAGTGCGCCTGTTGCCGAACATTCCATGTAGTGTTGCACAAAGTCTGGAGCCCCAGCCCGTGCAGTCCTGGGCCTGGTGTTCTTGGTTCTGCCCGATTTGTACCAGCGCAAACCGTCTTTCAATGGTGGTGCTGCTAGCCACATGGGGTTGGAGGAGCTAGAGACGGTTCATTTCAGAAACAGGTGATGCCTGCGTGTGACGCTCGCCTGGGAGAGACCTCCCAGGGATTTAAGGGTTCAAGTTTGCTGGTTTCGTTGGCAGTAGCTTAGTGCTCTGAAACTCACTGTTCCCTGGCACATTACTCAGCCTGTTCCTACTTCCTACTTCCTGTGTCTTTATGTTCAGCACACAGTGAGAAAGGAATTTGTTACTGGCAAAAGGATTTTCTCCACACTCACACCCAGAGGCTGTCAGTGGCTCAAGAGGACCGGTAGATAATTGACTTGTGCTCAAAGCACTTCCATTAACATGTGCCTATTGGTTTGTTGAGCGTTTCTGAGGGCTGAGGGGGCACAGGGGTGTCAGCAATGGTATTGTTAAGACTGGCCTGGAGTGCAGTGAAGGTTCTTCTCTTACCTGCCGCTCTGCGCGGCCACCCCCTTGAGAACTCTGCAGACTTGGTTGAGAACTCTGCAGACTTGGTTAGTGTGATTGTGGACAGATTGTGGGCTTTCCCAGAAGCCCCGGGACAGTTGCTTTAATGTCAGCTGGGGTGTCTCAGTGTGCTGCTGTGTAACACCGATGACTCAGACCACTTAGAGGACCTTGTTTGCTGAGGCGCACATGAAAGGAAGGGCCTTGCAGAGAGCAGCGCTGTGCAGAGAGCAGCGCTGCGGGAGGCTGGAGAGAAGGCCCTGGGTTGAGCAGCTGGAAGTCTGCAATAGAGCAAGACTAGCCAGAGGCCCCAGAGTGCGCATCTCACAGCTGAACTCTAAATTATGCACATTTGCATTTTTACCCTTTAAAAAATGTGACTTGGGACTGAAATATTTTCATCTTTGAAATATAGAAATAAGATAGCCTACATGACAATTATTTAACAGGTCATAAGCTGGCCAGTAATGCCTCATTTCTGTGCTCTACCTCACAGGTTAGCATCCTTGATTTGCAGACATTAAACTAGTATTTCACTAAAAATGGAATTTTTGTGACTTCTACTGACTGTGAGACTGCCTCATAACTTAAACTGCAGAAACGTGAGACTCGCCTGCCATTCTACCTTGTTTTGCGGTTGACCTTGCTGTTGCAGCTCTGGGTCCTGATCCTCACAGTCTGGGATTAGAAAAAGCATTGTGACACTATTCATGTTAGACCTAAGATAAACAGAAACTGTGTGTTTGGCTCAGATATGTTCTTTTATTTGCTGCCTTAAATCTAGGGCTTGGCTGGGCAGTGGTGGCACAACTCTTAATCCCAGCACTAGGGAGGCAGAGGCAGGTGGATCTCTGAGTTTTAGGCCAGCCTGGTCTACAGATCAAGTTCTAGGATAGCCTGGGCTACCCAGAGAAACCTTGTTTTGGAGGGGAAAAAAGATCTAGGGCTTGATAGACACATTAGTCATGTCCGTGTAACACTGTAACGTTTCATGTCACAATGGAATTCTGTTCTGCCTCAGTAACTGAGCAAGTTTCCTATTGGATAGATTTTTTTTTCCAGCCACAGGAACTGAATCATAAATGTCATCATTCTTTAGAAGCATAGAGTTATAGAAATACCATTAAGACACATTCATGCTTACACACTGTGTCCCTTCACCGTGATAAGCTATTAGCGCATGCCTTATTTTATCCAGCTACCTTTGTTTGTGTGTTTGAGACGTGGGATCCTAGACAGGCCTAGAGTTCTCATTCCACCTTCTGAGAACTGGCATTACAGGCAGGTGTCCAGCTGCCAATTACATGAAATAATTAAGGAGGTGGCAGCAATTAGTAAAGAAGTAACCTGCATTTGGGAAGTCAGGGGTGCTCCAGACCTGCAAGAGTGATAATTAGAAATGCAGGTGCCCAGTGCACTAATGAGAAGATGAGCATCTCCTAGACATGGACTCTTAAACTGGCCACCATTAGACGGGAATGAAGACTTTAATTGCTTAATTGGAAGCATTAACGAGTGACTGTAAAGTATCCTGGGAGCATCTTTCAGTCTCAGAAGCATCTGCTCTCCACCAGAAGTGAAATGCTGTGATGATCTGTAATGATGTAGTGACGGTCCCTTATGGTGGGGCCAGGGTCCTTTCCCTCTGTGGAAAGGCATCCTGTTGGGTTCTCCATCTGTAAGATCTGCTGCTGCCTGTCAGGCTCAGGGAGGACTGCCCAGCCCGTGTTAGTACAGGGCCCTCGCAGTTCCCTTTGCTAACGAGGAAGTGGAGACACGGAGCTTAGGAGAGCCATCTATGAGGTAAGCCCACCTTAGAATTCCAGTTTGCCGTCTTGCCGTCCACTGCCTTCCCCCCAGTTACCAACCTCCTTTACTTGTCACTGGGACCGCTTCCCATGTGCAGTGGGGGAATGTGCTAGGATTCTGTGTCTCAGGCACTTTTCTTGCTGTAATAAAGTGCCTGACGACAGCAACTTAAAGATGGACGGGTTTATTTTGGCTCAGGATTTAAGAAGGAATTCAGTGCACCGCGGTGTGAAACATGTGGCAATGGGAGTGTGAGGTGGCTGGTCACATTGTCAGCAGTTAGGAAGCAGAGAGCTGACAGGAAGTGGGGCTGGGCTACAAAACTCAAGGCCCTCCTCCAGCGTCCCACCTCTCTCAGTGAAGTTCCATGCCTAAAAAATTCCACAACCGTCTCAGTAGCAACACCAGCTGGGAACCAAGTGTTTAAACCCATGAGCCTAGAGGAGGGGACACTTTAAACGGATACCTTGTGTTCCTTCAACTCTGATGGCATTGACTTTTATCTCAAGGGTTGTTTTATTTTTAGTTCTAGAATTACCATTTCAACTGTTGAAGTGTACAGTGCAGAAGTGCTGAGCACAACCTCACTGGTGCAAACCTCACCATCCTCTACCAGAACAAGCCTTTTCACCTTGAAAACTCAAGTCTGCTGTGGGATGCCATCCCTGCTTTCAACACTGTTGTCTTTCTGTCTGTGGGTTAAGAATTCTAGATACCCCGTAATAAAGAGTGAAAGGGAAGAATGGATACCAGCTAAGCTATGTATGTATGTATGTACACCCCCATTTTAATATGTCGACATACATCCTGATTCTGAAATACTTAGTGGCGAAGTCACGACATTGTAAGTGTCAGACCCTCCTCCTGTGGAGTCTCAGCCTCGGCCCAGGTGCACTGTGATGGGCCGGTGGTGGCTCCTTCATACTCCTGACTCTTCTTCCCACACCCACCTTTGCTCTCCTCTTCAGGCCTTGTCCTTTACCGTCTTTCCCTCCTCCTGCTCCTGTTCCCCCCTCCTTCCCTTCCTGATTCTTTCTTCTTCCTCTTTCTTTCTCTGTGTGCCTGAGAGAAAACATTTACTTTGGTTTGGAAGGTTTGGGATGGGAAAAAGGAATAGACAGAGTGAGTTAGGCCTGAAGAAGTTGAAGATGAAAACTCTAACCTCTCCAGATCCATGGGTATTTTGTTACTGTTGGAATGTTATTGTTGTAATGGAATCTTTGTTGGTTCTAAAAAGTATTTGTCATTTTCTGGATTCTTCAGCTTAAAATGTCAGATGTGAAGACAGAATACAACCTGAGATAAAAACCGACCAGCGGCCATCACCCAGCAGTGCACTCTGAGCCATTTCCTATCTTATAAATGCACATAACACTTGGTCAGTCATAGAGCAACTCTTATTGCAGTTACCAAGTGCCTGCTGCACTTGAGACACTGCTCTAGACATAGAGAATACAGTGGGTTTGTTTGTTGTTTGAAAACAAATTTCTCCGACTCATAATGCTGACATGCTGTTGGGAAGACTGGAAACAAAGGATATCAACATGGTAAATGGATAGTACATAAGAATTTGGTGAGTGTTGGGAAAAGCTCCAGCAGGGAGAAAGAGCGAATCCATGTAACTGCAGACGAGGTGGCGAAAGCATCTCTCAGAATGCAGCTTCTGGATAAGCACCAGGATGTGAAGAGACTGAGAGAGATGGTGGCCAGAGAACGAGTTTCCAGATTGTGTGAGCAGCCAGTACACACCTAACCAGCGGGCTTGGTGGTCAGTGACTCCGCCACTGGCAGTTTCCAAAAGTCATGCTCTAGCTTGTCGCCTAAATTTAGGCATCTCCGTTATCACTATTAAATTTATCATTGTGCTAAAAATATTCTCTCTCTGTGTGTGTATGCATGTTCATGTGTGTATAGAAACCTGAGTATGGGCGTGCACATGTTTGCATGTATATGTGTATGAAGGCCTGAGTTTGATGTTCAGTGTCTTCCTTGATCACTTTCTGCCTGATACATTGAGTCAGGGTCTCACACTTGAACCCAGAGCTTACCAATTCAGCTAGTCTTGCTAGCCAGCTTGCTCTGGGGATCCTCTATCTCAGATCCCACCTTCCCTACCCTGAAATTACAGGCATGATGGTGTGCCCACCCAGCTTTTATGTGGGTGTTGGGGATCTAACTGCCAACCTCATGCTTATGTGGCAAGCACTTTACCTGCTCAGCCATCTCTCTAGCCACCAGAATTTTGTTTGTATTTCTAGGGATGGAGTCCAGAGCCATGTACACTGGGCAAGTTCTCTATCACTGAGCTACACCCTCATTCTTCAGAAATACTTTAATAGACTAGATTAAGCACATGTTAAAGAATGTGTTCTGGGCACATGCCAATTGTCTACAGGTCCTCTTGGGCCATGGCTGCCACTGGTGGCCTTTTGTGTGAGTGAGGAGAAAATCCTCTTGCCGGTAATAAATTCCTTTTTCAGTGTGTGGTGAATGTAAAGACACAGGAAGTAGGAATAGGCTGAGAAATGTTTCAGGGAACAGTGAATTTCAGAGCACTGAGATACCCACAAAACCCCCCAGCAAACCTGGACCTTTAAGTCTCTGAGCGAGACACTCCTAGAACAAATGTCAAGTCTTACAAACAGGCACCACCATCTGTTTCCAAAGGCAAAACATCTCAAATTGCTTGAGTTATCTTATTAGCCGCACCACCACTGAAAGGTGAATCATACTGTCTGCACTCAAAAGTCCAAATGCCCTGCAAGGCTCAGGACATTTTGGAAGAGGGTGGGAGAAAAAGTAAGCACTGGAGAAAGGGGTGGCGTGCTGTAGAATGTGTCTTCAGGGCTGGCTTGGCCACTGCACTCTTGAACTCAGCAGCTGTGATTACCTGCACAAGATTGGGCCTGTCAGCATTCCCTCTCGGAGAGGGGAGGGGTGCCTGCAGCTCTGCCTCTTCCAGAGGAGCTGGAGGCAGGTAGTGGTTGCTGGGGGAGGGAGAGGCATTTTCTTCAGTGGGGAGCCTCTGAAGTTGCCCATGCTCCTGTAAGTAACTAGTTAAACTCATTCAAAAGACAAAAGAGATGAAAGTAAAACGGGGTGGGGGGGTTACTTGAGCAGAAGGAGCTCAGTGAGTAGATACGGGGTAGTAAAGGTAAATATACTCCCAGTATGTCACGTGCGCAGAGCCGATTATTATGTGTAATTGTGTATGGTAACAAATGAGCACTGGCTCAGGACTGCACTGGTTGGGTTCTAAAATTTGTGATGGCAGGTGTGTGCCACCATTCCTAGCTGATCTGGGATTTAGACAGAGCTCAGAGAACAGAGCAAGGTGGAGGTGGGAGATAATGCTGATGACTGTAGATGAACAGAACCAGGAGATCGAAGGGAAACACAACCACAAAGCAGGCAAAGGCTCTCTTTCTGGTGAGCTGAGAACTGTGGAGGCTGAGTTGCATATAGAGGTAGCTGTTCCCTCTAACTATTGTGTGTGTCTTAAATGACCCGTAACAAAGGCGGTGGTAAAGCAATCATGTGACAGGATGCCAGCAGTTCCTACATGGTAGTCCTGATGTGCTGGTAACACTTGGCACAGAAATGAAAGGGTGGGCCGTGCCCTCATCTGTGTGTACCTGCACTGTGCTCAGAAAAGCCACATTCCCAGGTCAGATTATTGGCTAGCTCCAGGACTCTATAACTGTGAAGAGACAATACTTGTTAGATGTTTTTCTCCTGACTGTACCAGGAAGACCTGACCAACACCATAAGTTCCTTAAGTGAATATAGTGTCCGTGTGGCTGCGGAGTGTACCGTGCCTCCTGTTGTTGACTTATGCCGCTGGATTGAATGTTGTCAGTGAGACTCGTAACACACTGAAGTGTAAAGAGCTGTCCTGAATGCATTTCAGAGGAGTGAAATATAGTAACTCAGGGTGGTCTTTACTGCCTTGGACATAGGAATCTGTAAAGAACTTATAGTGAATACAGTTTTTGATGATGTGTATCATATTTTATAATCCTTCTGGAAGAATGAAAAGAAATATAGGAGGGTTTTACACTAAGAAACTGTTAGGAAGAATAAATGGCTGTTCTAGTTTGCATATTGATGTTATATAAATAGCAACTTTGGAAGGAAAGAGTTTATTTGGTTTGCACTTCCAAATTACAATCTACCAAGGAAATCGGGTCAGGAACCCTGGAGGACAGTTGCTTAACAGCTTACTCTCTGACTCACATTCAGCTACATTTTTTATGCTGTTCAAGCCTCCCCTGCCTAGGGGTGGTCACACCCACAGTGGGCTGGGCCTTCCTACACCAAAAAGCAGTAAAGAAAATGCCCCACAGGCCAGTTCTGTGTAGGCAAGTCATTGGTTGGGGTACTTTCTTCCCGAATGTGTGACATTGACACCAAGGTTAGCCGTTACAGTGGTCAGTTCACATAAAGTTGGTGATTGGCCATCAGTGGCAGAATGTGGTAAAAAGCTGTTTTATGAAGTTGAGGGCAGGACATGCAAAGGGGGCCGTTGATGAGAAGAGAATGACACACAGTATCCAAAGGAAGAGGTAGAGCTGGTTATGAACGTTGGGTTAACATAGGCAAGGGGATCAGGAGGTGGGCAGAAGTGGGCACAAAGCCTTTGGGTCAGTGTTGAGAGAAAAACTGAAGAAATCTTACTACGTGAAGAAGCTGAAAATAAGAAGAGGCGACAATTACAGGTCTGTGGGACACAGGAGACCAAGGCTCCAGGGGAAGACAGGAAAGATAGATGATGAGGGGTCTTCCTGAAGGAGGATGTGAACTAATGCAGCACACCACCATGAAGTACTGAATTTAAAAGAAATGTGACTGGAACAAGGACAGTTACTCATCTTAAACTCAACCCATGGGTATTAAACACTGTTCCTTCTTTCAGCAGTCATTCAGTTAAGCACTCCTAAAGAACCGCTCCCAGAGCAGCGTCTCTGAGCACGGTGCTTTGGAACTTGTCCAGTGCTGTAAATAGTTTATGAATGAACTGTTCATTCAAGGAAGACTTTATAGACCCAAATGTAGGCAGATAGGGAAAGTTTAAGAAAAGAATAAAAAAGGAAAAGAGGGATGCAATGCATGTGTGAACTCAGAGAGCATGCCACTGGGTGGAAGGCCTTGAGTCACATGGGAAGTGGGTCATTGTTGAAGGAAGGACAGAGGTGACAGGCACCTCATAGGCTTAGGCTTAGCTCCAACATTCTTAAACAGAAGTCACAGGAAGAAAGAGGTCATGTGGACAGACTAGCTCTTTATCTACTTAAATACTTTACCACTCTATATAGCAATTCCTAAGACTTTTTGCTTGTGGTTCCTGTGGAGACTACTAATGCTCCAGAAATGCCAGCTGATTTTGAGTATTATAAGTACTTACAAATATCAGGACATTTCTGATTCATTTGCTCATTTTGAATCAGTTCTCAGCATTTCACTTTGGAGAACTGATTTTGAAACATCTCATGTCTGTATAATATTTGGCCTGAAAGAAAATGCTGCCAATCTGGCTAGAGTGTCTTGCTCTCAGAATAAAGGAACAGGGTGTAGTTCAGAGTGGATCCTGTGAGTGCTTCTGTGTGATGATTGCATCCATGTAAGGCCCTGGGTTCAAACATCATCCAGAACCATGGGAGGAAAAATGAATGGATACTTTTGTTTTGACTTAGTGACACATGACTATTGTCAGAACTAATCAGAATGCTAAGACAGGAGATTTACTTGAGTCCAGATATTTGAGGCCAGCCTGATCAACATATGGAGCCCACCCTGTCTCTTAAAGAGAGACAAAAGAGAAAGTTCTACCTCTTACATTCACTGAACATAAAGTATTTTTTTTTTTACCTAATGAAATGTGTTTATAAAACATTACTTGCATAGGATTTTAGAAACAGATGCCTCATAATGTACATAATCAAAATGAGGAATTGAAAGCTGTCCAGGGTCTGTCTCTGCACTCTCACAGATTAAGAACATACGTCAAGTGTTCTGGCTGTTTTCCAGAAGCCAGTCCTCAAGGAGTTATGAACATTTCATTTTCATGGTCCGCAGGGCCTGTAAGTCATTCCTACTACTCCATCAAACTCTTGTAAGTTAATTCTGGGCACTGTAGTTAACAATGTGAACAGGGTTGTGCAGTGGTAATGAAGCAGGTATGTGGCTGAACAGCTGATACTAACACCACACACACTCTAAGCAAGCATTGCACACCTTGCTGAATTAGCTTTTGAATATTTCTTGGCCTCTTGGGAAACATAATCTAACATGTTCAGAAAGAATGCCCTCAGTTTTTCTTTTCTTTTCTTCTCTCTTCCCCTCACATACTTCTTCCTCCCCCTTTCCTTCCTTCCTCCTTCCCCTCCCCTTCTTCCCTTTCTTCTTCCTCCTCCTCCCCACTTCTTCCTACCCTTCTTCCTCTCCTCCCATTTTGTTTTGTTTTCAACACATGCCATCCGTCCCTCCTAGAACTGAACTAGGAAACTGGAGAGGTAGAATAGTTGCAGGTTAATTCTGGAGAAATAATAGATGTCCCATCAAATGTGCCTGGGGAAGAAGAGTACACAGTTTGTGGTTTTTTTGTGATTCTAACTCTGAAGGGAGTTGAATTCTAGATATCTATTTTGGATTCCTTTTGGCTTTTATCTCTGTTGTATTTAGAGGAATATTCAGGGAATCCTCTGGATAAAATATATAAGCTATTTAAATGAATTTATAAGGAACACATCATGAGCTGGGCATAGTGGCTCATGTCCATGATCCCAGGAGGCTAAAGCAGGGGGATATTTATGGACTACAGAGTAGTGGCATCCTGGAGAGGGAAGGACAATGGAAGAAGGAGGGAGAGCTGGAGGGGGGACGAGGGGGGTTGTCTCACATGCTCTGTCTTAGGGTTCTGTTGCTGTGGAGAGACACCATGGCCACAACAACTCTTACAAAGAAAACATTTGATTGGGAGACTTAAACAGTTTCAGAGGTTTAGCCCATTGTCATCATGGAGGGACATGGAGGTGTGCAGGCAGACATGGTGCTGGAGAAGGAGCTGAGAGTGGAAAAGGAGCTGCATCTTGATCCCACAGGCAACAGGAAGTGGTCTGAGACACCGGGTGTATCGTATCTTGAGCATATATAAGACCTCAAAGCCCATCCCAACAGTGACATGCTTCCCCAACAAGGCCACACCTCCTAATAGTGCCACTCCCTATGAGCTTATGGGGGCCAATTACATTCAAACCACCACACTACTGTGTTTCAGAGTGACAATTTTATGGGTTTTGCTCTTTCATGACTTGGATATGAAAAAAAATAGAAGAAAAAGTAAGTCACAGTGGCACACACCTTTAATCCCAGCATTCAGGAGGCAGAGGCAGGTGAATCTCTGTGAGTTCGAGGTCAGCCTGATCTACATAATGAATTCCAGGACAGCCAGGGCTGCATAGGAAAATGGTGTTTCAAAAATAAAATAAATAAAAATAAAATCTGTAGAAAAAATGTCTGTACTTCCTTGGAAAGTTATACTGTGCATAATATACCAAATGGGATTTTAAAAAAAAAAAAAAGGCAAGAAGGAGAAGAGTGAGAAGGTGAGCATGGGAGAGCATTGAGAAGAGTGAGAAGGTGAGCATGGGAGAGCATTGAGAAGAGTGAGAAGGTGAGCATGGGAAAGCATTGAGAAGAGTGAGAAGGTGAGCATGGGAGAGCATTGAGGCTGACGCCGGGAAGGTACAAGCTGATGCCCAGGCTTTGCCTAGTAGCTGATCATAGTGTTGTTTGGACAAATAAACACATAAGACATTAGTTTAGCCAAAATAGAAAATGATTACAAAGCTGGTAGCCCAGCTAGTCAGTGTCATCAGGGAAAATCACTTTAGACTGGGTGTTTAAGCTTGTGTGTGGGGTGGGGTGGGGGTGGGGGCTTCTGAAGGCTTTCTAGGCAAGAACCTTCCTGTGTGACTGGAGAGCTGAGTGAGCAGGAAGAATCCAGGCAGACATTGCCCCCTGTCTGCTCCATCAGCAGGCAGACAGTCCTGTGTAGGCCTGGGGATGGAGTGGCAGGAATGGGAGGACATCACAAGTCATAACCACCCAAAATTAGTGACAAGAGTCATTCAGGGACAAATGGAGTATCGTCTTCTACCGCTACTCAGAACTTTGCATGCCCCGTGCCTGTGGCCCCTGGAGCATTCCAGCAGCTGCTGCTTCTTAGTCTGTGCTGGTTAGCTAAAGTCATTTGAAAGAGAAACCTCAACTGAGAAAAAGTCTCCATTATCATGTTGGCTTGTAGACAGGTCTATAGCGCATATTCCTAATTAATGATTGATGTGGAAGGTCCACTGCACTGAGGGTGAGGGCATTCCTGGGCAGGTGGTCTTGGGTTGGGTAAGAAAGGCTTATATGGCTTATAAGCTCCTCAGGCTTTGTGGGCCATGAGGAGCAAGCCAGTAGGCAACGTTCCTCCAAGGCCTCTGCTTCTGTTCCTGCCCTGACTTCCAGTATGGTGGACTATAAGGTAAAATAAATCCTTTCCTCCCCAGGTTGTTTTGGTCAGTGTTTTATATAGCAGTATATTTAGAACTAAGAAAGGGAATTGTGTTCTGTTTGCTCAGAAATGGTGTGGGTCAGTCAGTTGTGTCTGGATGCTCAGTTGCATAGAAGTGTTCACTGTGCTTGTCTACTCATTTTGAAGTCAGTTAACTCACATTTTCCACCCATGGCAGTGACAACTGTGCTGAATTTAATTCAGGCCTTTTGAATTTAAAATATATCCATTTTACTGATTCATAACATGTCTGTCCTAAAGGAGAGTTGACCTTATCTATGTTATTTTCTTGTTCAGACAAACGGACACCTACCTGGGAATGGAGACGTCTATCAAGAAAGGCTAGCGCGTCTAGAAAATGACAAGGAATCCCTCGTTCTTCAGGCAAGTGATACTGCAGGATGTTCCTTTCTTGGGACACGCAGGGTCCTTGCAACTGTGGATCACGTATATGTGGACACAGAGCACCTGTAGTGAACATGCCATCAGATCTGACTTTACATACATGTGAACTAGAAATTCAGATCTGGAAATACCTGTAATGGATTGCAATATAACAACTGTTCATGTGCATTCACATTGTACTGGGGAACCTCATGATGACTCGGAACATAAGGAAGATGTGTGGGCTATAAGTGAACACCCTGATGTTCAATGAAGGGACTTGAGCATGCAGACTTTGTCATCTGCAGGGATTCTTGAGCCAGCCCCACTCCGATACCAAGGGAAGTCTGTACCTCCAAAGACTACTGAAAATGAAAAACTCAATTCACATTCGTACAGCAACCCAACTCGCTACTGACAGAAATGATACAGTAGAGCAGAAGGAAGTTGTGGTGTCAGTGTTTGTAATCCCAGCACTTAGGAGGCGGAGGCAGAAGAATTGCTGTGAGTTTGAGGCCACTTTGGGCTATAGTATAAGATCCTGTCTCACAAACAAGCAGTGGTATGCTAGGCCATCCATCCATACAGGGAGTGTAGTGAGCTGGCTGTGGAGGGCCACGGGCATGTCACCCAGTCCGCAGGAGCCGGTCCTTGACTCAGCCCCTCCATTCAGACTCAGTGCCACCTGAGATGACTTTCTGTGTTACCATCAGATCTAATTTTACATACATTTGAGCCAGAAATTCAGATCTGTGAGTACCTGTAGTGTAAAAATCTCAGCCTGAATGTGCATTAACCTTCCAGCTTTGAAAATGATACACGAACCACACAAAGCATCCTGAGTGGAGCCTGCTGCTGGAAACTGCTGTGGGGTGTTTGTTTGCTTCCTTGTGGTGTTTCTAAGTACGGAGCACATGGCTTTACTTTCATGTTTTGAACTGAGTGGATCAAAGAATATTTACTCAGCTGCCTGAGGAGAGACTGTAGATCTGCATGGGACCCTGAGGACGACAGAGGAACCCCACTGTTTCTTGGGACATTTGAGTGTGTTGCGGTGCACTCTGGCTTTTTCTTTTTTTCTTCGTGGTTCTGGGAACTGAACTCAGAGTCCTGCACATGTTGGAAACAGTGTACCTCTCTTCATCACACCCTGGCTTTGAACAAATTTGGGACCATGTTGATCTTGAACGAGCTTGTAGAATTTGAGTTCTTTATTCATTTTTGCTTCTTTTATTATTGATGTATGAGATCTGAGTGGTCCTTAACGTCTGTTTCAAATATGGACCGCATTTCCTCCATTGCCCTACTAGTTATTCACCACTGCCTTAGAAATCAAATTTTCTCTATGTACTCTATAACTGAAATGATTTTAATATGGAAAGTATTGCATATCTTGGATCAGAACCAAGTTCCTCCTAAATTGAATAGGAATCCTTAAGTCATCAGGCAACACAGGGCTTCGGCTGTTACTCAGTGGTACAGTGCCTACCTAGCATGCCCAAGGCCCTGGGTTTGATCCACACGAAACAAATATAAATAGCAGAGGGCAGGATCCCTGTCATCTTGTTAAGTCTGGGATGTTTTAAGCTACCCTGAATGATGGGTGGTCTGTCTTTGTTCCAGTTAGAGAATGAAGCATGCTGTGGGACCCAAAGCCTTTCAAACCCACTGTGGTCTTCTGCTTTAAATTGATAGGTGAGTGTGTTGACAGACCAAGTGGAGGCTCAGGGAGAGAAGATTCGAGATCTGGAGTTTTGTCTTGAAGAGCACAGAGAGAAGCTGAATGCCACTGAGGAAATGCTGCAGCAGGTATGGGCCAAAGCTAGTGAGGGAGGGGCCTGCTGAACTGTTTTAGTTGAGGTGCAACATTCCTGTCTGGTGTCTGCAGCAGTAAATTCCAGAATCCCGTAGACTGGTGCATTTAAAGTCTAGTAGCAGAGTCTAAAAACACAGAGACATACAAAGTTATACAATTAGAATAGAATACAGTGTTACAGGAACTGTAAATATTCATATTATTCATATTATTTCCAGCTCTCAACCATGAGATGATAAAACACTACATGGGATTTGTTTTTAGGCAAAGAAAAAGAAATCCCACCCACATGCATTCGTGTGTGCACACAGGGTTTATAGATGAGAAGCCTTGTGATGCAGTGGACAGAGTTAGTTATACATGGGGCACATGGGAACAAAACTGCTTCTGTTGAATGTCTGTCTGCCGCCCTTGCCTGCCTGCATTACTCCACAGGCTTGTGACCCCTCTGTCCCTCAGTTTCCAGGTCCCTAGAAACCCTGATCAATGAGGCTGATAAGCTTTCTTACCTCCTAAGGTTGTTGCCGAGACTGAACCACTTATGAGTGTGTTCCTCGTCCCGGCACATAGCATGCACTGTGTACAGCCATGTTGTCATCAGGCTTGAGAGTGTGAGGAAAGATCTTTTGACAACGTGATGATGTCTTTAATTCTGTTCAGAAGAGGGTCACTAGAGCGTGTGGTCCTCAGCAGTGTGGTGTGTGGCTGTTATGTGGCCGTTCCTCTTCATCCACAGACCACATTTAACCATTGCTGCTTTGCAGTCACGGCAGAAATTTATAATAAAACAACTTGTGAATATTGATCTGAAATTCTAACAGGAGCTTCTGAGTAGGACCTCCTTAGAAACACAGAAGCTGGAGCTCATGGCAGAGGTCTCTAACTTGAAGTTAAAACTGACGGCTGTTGAGAAAGACAGACTGGATTATGAAGACAGGTTCAGAGACACAGAGGTGAGTCATGTGCATGATCTCCTCCTCCTTCCCTTCTTAGCCTGCGTACACACATACCCAAGACAAAGCTGAAATTCCTGGAGGTGAGAAGGGAGGGTAGCTAGTTACAATATGCTCTCATCCTGCTTCCTTTTAAGAAATTTTAGGTTTGGGAGTGTAGCCCAATGATAGATGTCATGATCAGGGCTCACTAGATCCTGGGTTTTATCCTCAGCACCACTCCAAAGACACAGTAAGCCAGCCATGGTGGCATATGCCTGTAATCCCAGCACTTGAGAGATGGAGGCAGAGGATCAGGGGTTCAGAGCCAGCCTCCATGACATAGAGAGTCAGAGAGTAGACTGAACACCGTGAAGCCCTTGTCTCAAAAGAATAAAGACTATAAATAAAAAAGAACTTGGAATAAACCTTAAACACATTGTAATTTCTTCACTAAATGCTAGGTACAGTTTTTTTTTTTTGTTTAGAGATTTTGTTTGAAATGTTCTGTAGAACTAGTTTTGACTACAAGGTATTTGTGGCAACCTGGACTGACAGGACCACACTGGTTTTCTTTCTCTGAAATTATGTATCTAATCCACGGTTTCACCGGTTGTCCTTGACTGTGTCCTACGGGATTTGTTCAAGTATAGAAACCTTGTGCTATCCATTCACAGAGTCCCAGCAGTTGGAGACCGCTTTATTTGGCTCTTAACTTTTAGTATGTTCCACATACAAGTCACTCCAATTAACAAACATTCTCTGTACTTTCATGATATTTAGGGTGAATTCAACAATGAGAAGTACTTGTGGGGGATTGGTACAGCAGCTCCACAGTTAAGAACACTTGTTGCTCTTGCAGAGGCCTGGAGTTTGGTTCCCAGCACCCACAACAGGTGGCTCAAAATCACTGTATACACACACACACACACACACACACACACACACACACACACACACACACACCACACACACACACACCACACACACACACACCACACACACATACACGCACACACACACACACACCACACACACACACACACACCACACACCACACACACACCACACACACACACCACACACCACACACACACACCACACACCACACACACACACCACACACCACACACACACACCACACACCACACACACACCACACACCACACACACACCACACACACACACACACACATACCACACACACACCACACACACACACCACACACCACACACACACCACACACACACACCACACACCACACACACACACCACACACCACACACACACACCACACACCACACACACACACACACCACACACACACACACCACACACACACACACACACCACACACACGCACACGCACACGCACGCACACACCACACACACACACACCACACACACACACCACACACACACACACACCACACACACACACCACACACACACACACACACCACACACACACCACACACCACACACCACACACCACACACACCACACACCACACACACACCACACACCACACACCACACACCACACACCACACACACCACACACCACACACACACACACACACACACACACACACACACACACACAATCAGTCTTTAAAGTACTTGTGGCTAAAGAAACTTAGCTGTTTCTTCTCTCATCTAACTTAATCTGGGTGTTCTAATTTGGGGAGAGGCGGGGGGCATCTGTCCCTTTCAGATCTTCATTTAGGATGAAGCATAGAGCTGAGGATGTAGCCGAGGGCAAGATCCTTTTCGGGCATGTGCAAGGCCCTGTGTTCAGTCCCTGATACCACAGATGAAGTGAAGTGGAATGAAAAGTGAATGTAGCTGCAGAAATCCCTTCTTAGGGATCACCACCCTCTGCCTCTTTTGTTTTATTTCTTGGTTAAGGGTATGGGGCAGCGTCCTGGGTCAGAAAATGAGTACCAGGAAGGAGAGAGAGGAGGGTTGTTTACTTTTCTCTCCCTTCAAAAATGTCAAATATTTGCATGTTGACCCAGTGTTTTCAATACCATATGACGCCAGGCTTGAGATGATGTAACTTATGCCACTGTGATTTCCAAAATAAAGTTCCCCATCCAAAATGTAATTACAATGGAAAGCCTTGGTTGTTTACTTCCTTTGTAGCAAAAAGAAATAACCATCTTGATTCATGTTCTAACCCTAAAATTCCTTGTCAGCCACTTTTAAGAGCACATTCCACCTTAATCAAGACTGAGCATTTTAAAGCAGGATCATGACCCAGTCTCTTAAAAGTATTATTTTAATGCTTTTTGCTGTTGTTGTTTTGTTTTCTTTTTCAAGACAAGGTTTCTCTATGTAGACCTGGCTGTCTGGAACTCGCTCTGTAGACCAGGCTGGCCTTGAATTCAGAGATCCGCCTGTCTCAGCCTCCCGAGTGCTGGGATTAAAGGCGTGCTCCACCACTGCCTGGCTTTACTTCAGTGCTTTCTAAAAGAATCTGTTAACCTCATCCTGTCATCCTCTGACTTCACAGTCACTGCTGAACTTGAGTAGTGGCTGGGCTGCAGATAGATTGTTCCGTGGTAGAGCTAGGAGGCTGGAGGGAAGGTAGGAAGGAGCTGAGGAGGCCGTCTACACCGTGTAGGCAAAGGTTAGGTGAAGTCTTACCCTATGCATTGTGCTTAGTTTAGTCTGAATGTGAGGTTAAGCAGTCAGGGGAACTAAACTGCAGCAGGTTGTAACACGAATTCCTAAACTGTCTTAACAAAAAACCCGGAGCCAGATATTGGGGTAAATGCTGAAAGATCAGAGAGAGACAAAGGAACAAGCTACCTCTTTCCACTGGGACTCCTCAGCTTAAAAAGCCTCAGCCGATAGGCCTCTAACCAAAAAGGCTTCAGCCGGAAAAAGCCTCTAGCTGAAAGGGATGCTTCTGCTGAAAGGCCTCTTAGTTCCTGTCTCCTCAGGCCTTATATACCTTTCTCCGCCCAGCCATCACTTCCTGGGATTAAAGGCGTGTGTGCTTCCCAGTACTGGGACTAAAGGTGTGCCACCACTGCCTGCCTCTGTTTCTCTTCTAGACTGAGTCAATCTCATGTAGTCCAGGATGGCTTTGAACTCACAGAGATCCAGACAGATCTCTGCCGCCTCCTGATTGCTAGGATTAAAGGTGTGTGCCACCACTTCCTGGACTCTATGTTTAATCTAGTGGTTTGTTCTGTTCTCTGATCTTCAGGCAAAGTTTATTAGGGTACACAATATATCACCACAGCAGGTGTTTTTGACCTTTTTGGTAGGATCTCAGAACAGCACCTACATTGTGTTTTGTGTTGTACCTGGTTTCTCCCCGTTTCCATTCTTTTCACGTGTTCTCATTCAGAATCCAAGTGACACCATGAACACACTAAGAAACACAATCATCCCTGATCATTTTCTACGAAATAATCTACACTATTGATAAAATGGAGTACACATATTCACAGGGCAGATTACAGAGTGTTTGATAATTATGATTTTATATAAAAATAGTCTTCAAAGGTTGAAATAGAATGGAATATGTACTTGTTCTCGCTTAATGTTTCCTTAAAAATAAAACGTTTACCTAGTTATTTCTGCAATCCCAAATCTCTTAACACTATTTGAGAATTTTAGAGAGTTTGGATATTAGTTTCTATGAGAATGTTGAAGTAAGGAACACTTATATGCATTTCCAAAAAAATAGTGCATTAAAGTCGTTGAACCTTGAAGATTTAGGACTTGCCTGTCCTGGAACTTGTTAGTGGGAGATGGTTGGCTCATTCAGCGCCCCCTTCTGGTATGAGCACAGATGGCGGAAATGTAGAGCTCTGAAAGGAGCCTGAACTGATAAGCTAATTGAATAATGTGTATATGTGCACACCCACACCCACACCCACACCCCCACATGGACACAGACACAGACACACATACATATATAACCTTAAGGATATAGTGCCATATTTTCCAGCCAGACTTGTCATGGGCATATCTGACTCCTCCCATGTTGGAATTTTAGATTCATACTTAATGTATTGCCACTGAAAACAATTGGATGGTTTTTCTTTTTTCTTTTTCTTTTCTTTTCTTTTATTTTTTGAGACAGGGTTTTTCTGTAGTCCTGGCTGTCCTGGAACTTGCTCTGTAGACCAGGCTGGCCTCTGCTTCCTGAGTGCTAGAATTTAAGGCGTGTGCCTCCACTGCCTAGCTTAGATAGTTTTTCTTAGGAAAGAAAAAAAGGAAATGACCCCAGTATATAGTTCAGTGTTCTGTGGTTGTTTCTTCGTCTTTGCGCTCACCACTAAAGGAAGTGGCAGTGTTTACAGCAGTGCCTGCTGAGAGTTCAAAGATGCCTGTTAATAGTAACAAAGTCTAAAAGACCAAGGGAAGGGCACTGCTCCTGATTTCTGTGCATGAGCAAATGAGGGAGACTGACTCTTTAAATTTGAATTCAGAACATTTGGGCCAATTTTAAAAGCATATTTTAAAGTGACAGTAGAAATGGTCTTAAATTATATTATATTGTTATGAATCATTTGGATTTTTAAAATTTTGCACATATAAAATTACATTATTGTATTGTATTGGATATATGAATATATTAAAACACATACATGCACATAAAAGGCCTTCATCTACCTTCAGGTTGAGATTTTTGGTTTAAATTTAAGTCTGTAGACTGGGCAAATAATTATAGAAATCTTCAACTAACTACTAATGTGTCACAGAAAAGGGTCTCAAGGTAAATGACTGCACCAGAGAAAACCTCAGGTGTGTGTCACAGAGGTGGGGCCATAGATGGTTTGAATATAGAATGGGTACTAAGTGGCTTTGAGTCGGTGTTAAACTGCCCTTATGAGTTAGTCACGTTTCTCGGAGCACTAACTGTCAACTTGACACAGCCTAGAATCACTAGTCAACAGTCCCAGTTGAGTCATTTGTCTCTTTCTGGTTGGTCTGTGGACATGTCTGAGAAATCATCTTGCTTGTCTTAATTGATGTAGGCAGGCCCAGCCACTGAGGGGGCCTCCATCTCCTGGGCTATATAAGAAAGCTAAGTGCGCATGAGCCAGGCGAGTGAGCCAGTGAAGGAGCCAGCAGGTAGCATTCATCTGGTTCCTGCCTCCAGGTCCCAGACTTGACTTCCCACCCTGACTTCCCCCAGTGATAGACTGTGATCTGAAGTGTAAGCCCAAGAAACCCTTTCTCCCCTGAAGCTGCTTTTGGTCAGAGCGTTCTATCACAGCACCAGAAAGGAAACAAGACACACCACTGGGACAGACAGATATCCAAGATGGCTTCTAAGGAGATGATTGAAGATCTTAGTCCATCATCAGTGGGCAGATACCCAAGATGGCTTCTAAGGAGGCAATTGGAGACTTAGTTCATCACCACTGGACAGATACCCAAGATGGCTTATAAAGAGACAGTTGGAGATTTTAGTCCAGGATCAGCGGGCCCCATTGCCTTTGAGCCAGCTTTATCATGAAGTGCATGGCAGAGAAAAACTACTTACCTCAGGACAGAAAACAGAAAAGAGGGGAAGGTGCCAGGGTCCCACAATCCCCTCTGGGACATGCCTCTAATGGGTAAAGGTTCACCCTGCAGGCCCAACCTCTTAAAGGTCCCACAACCTTCTAGAGTTATGATGGGCACTTGGTCCAAGAATTCCAAGAACAGCATTTTCCTGGTCAGAGTCATGGCTGCATTTGTTTTTATAAGCCGGGCACTTGGGGCCGAGGTCCTGGAAACTTAAGTTAGTGTTTTAGTGGAAGTGTGCTTTGACTGTTAGGAATACATTTCACTGAATCTCCCTTTGTTGCACTGGTTCTCACAACTCATATCTGAGGAGCTGCTGCTGGCTTAGGGCTTCCTGGCTACTCCTTTGATAACTGTGCTGTGTACCCTTTTCTAATTTTTTTTTTTGACAGGGGCTAATACAAGAGATCAATGATTTGAGGTTAAAAGTCAGTGAAATGGACAATGAAAGACTTCAGTATGAGAAAAAACTTAAGTCAACTAAAGTAAGTTTCTTTCTGAAAAAAAAATTTAAACGTGGTCTGCCATTCTGTGAGCAATATTATAAAAAAAAATGTTTTCTAACTAGTACATGATAACAAACATATCTTACAAGTAAACTGTGTTTCCCTGAAGCTGGAGACACTGAGCTTACATGCTAGAGTTCTCAATAAGACCCAAGGCTTGATTAATTTGGCGGGACACAGCCTGCTGTTTCTGAGTTAGCTAGCCTTCTCTGTGAAGTGATGCTGCTTTCTTGGTTATTTAGCTTGTCTTTTCTGCCTCGATTTCTCTCACTCCTCTGTCTCTCTGCCAGTCTTTAATGGCCAAACTTTCTAGCATGAAAATCAAGGTGGGTCAGATGCAGTATGAAAAGCAACGGATGGAGCAAAAGTGGGAGTCACTGAAGGTGCAGTAGACTTGGTGGGAGCCCCGTGGCTGTTGCCTTCTGGCCTGTGTCGTTTTGCTGTGATGGTGTTTTAGTAGCATGTGCATTCATTGTGCGTGTGTGTGTCACCTGTTTATTAAGAATACATACACCCTGATTTATAGGACAAGGAGGTCTCTAGTGTAAATAAGGAACAGGTAAAATATAAAAGTATTGGCTTATAAGCTTATTTCTAAGACCATCTGACCCCTAAGCATAATAAAGCGATTGTTTTAAGTTCACCTGTGGAAGAATTCCATGTCAATAACTGGAGCCTGCTCTCCTCTTTTAGGGTTTTCTGGAAGGTCAGTGTGTATGAGTTCATCATTATGGCAGGGAAGAGAAGCCACCGCTTAGAAGCCCTGCAGGGAGAGGGGCCAGCACCTCTTGTAGGGCTACTGAAGGTTTCTGAACCTGACTCCACCCTACCACAAGTCAGCAGTACAGGGCCCATTGGCCTCCTGGGTGGATTTTCCATCATTGCATGTACAGATAGCTGCAAAATATAAATTTGCAACAGCTAGTGCTCTCTAAGTCAAAACTGAAATTTAAAATGTTAGCAAATGCATCAGTGGCCTGAGCAGCTTTTGCAGGTTTGCCATTTCCAAAGGAAGACTGTAAGTCCTTTTTCTCTAGACTCCTCTTGCTTCCTGCTGCAGGAGTCTGTCTTATTCAGTGATGAGGGTGAGTTCTCGAGTCCACCCCTGAATTGTCTCCCTGTGGCTACTGAGTCATGAGTGTCACCTCGAAATGCTGAGGAAGCCAAGCAAATCTTTTTGATTTTATATTTTATTTTTGCTTTTATGACAAGTATCTGATTTTGACCATCTTCTTTGACTAACTTGGTGAGACATTTTGATTTAATGTAGGTGTAACTTTAGAGAATATCTTGTCCTGGTTAGTCTTCCATTTCCTCTTACATTTACTCACAATCTTGAAACAATTACACTGTAATTATTACAAATTACTCATATTAGTAGTGCTTACCACTGCCTCTGTCTAATTTGTGTTTGTGTGTAAGTTTTTGCAGATTTTTGTCTCATTCCCATAGTCTACATATTGACTCAAAGGGCCAATATGCTCTGTAAATATTGCTCTTCTGCCATAGTCTACTGTTTTAAAATGGGTTTGTAATTTTGTAGGATGAACTGGCATCTTTAAAAGAGCAACTAGAAGAGAAAGAATGTGAAGTCAAAAGGCTGCAGGAGAGGCTGGTGTGCAAGACGCAAGGAGAAGGGATCGAAACCCTTGATCGAGGTAAGACTGACTGACTAGCACTTGCTCTGTTCAAATCCTGTCAATACAGGAGAGGAGCTGATATTGGACAATAGGAAAACAACTCCAGGGACGTGTGTTTTTAGAAACTTAGGTTTGGGTCTGATGGAGTGGCACATAGGTGCCATCCCAGCTCGTGGATGCTGAAGCAGAAGGATCATAGGTTGGAAACCAGCCTGGTGACCCTGATTATTTTTTCAAAAATCTTGAAATATAATATGTATAACATCTGGAATACTATATCAGATTTTACCTTCCTTTGTGATATATGTATGCATGTTTGCATAAATATGTCCAATGGCAGCCACGATGCTGCACACTGGAGCAATTAATTTCTAATTCATTTGGACAGCCAGATTCCAGTTTGTGGAGCTTTGTCATGCCATGTCTTACATGGAAACAAGTAGCATTTTATACCCATTTCCTTATCCATCAGAAAACTCAATTTGTCAAGCTTTAGAGAAGTGGGTGTACCTTCCTGTGTTTTGACATAAGTAAAATAATGTTATAGGACATTCAGAAATCAACCATAATTTTAGGATTGAATTTGCTAATCATGTGCTGTGCCACTGAACCACAATGGCAGTCCCACTTTAAAGAGTTTAAGAATTGGTTGGGCAGTGGTGGTGCATGCCTTTAATTCCAGCACTCGGGAGGCAGAGCCAGGTAGAGCTCTGTGAGTTCGAGGCCAGCCTGGTCTACAGAGTGAGATCCAGGACAGGCTCCAAATCTACACAGAGAAACCTTGTCTCAAAAAAACAAAACAAAACAACAACAACAAAAAGAATTTAAGAATAGAATGGACACTAAGTGAGTAGTTGCTAGAGATGTATTTGGGGAGTGCTGCCCACACCAAATTGGGGATTGGAACCAGTCTGAACTGCTCATTGTCACTGCAGGACCAGCTTAGTTCAGGGTCTAAACACAGGATGTAGAACCCCCGTGCAGTCTGATCCTGATACTGACTATGTCATCAGTGGACTTGTCTTCTTGAACGGGGGACAGACCTTTTCAGTGATGTTGGACTTGAGTGCTCAGTTGGATGTGGCGTGTAGTCAGGAGGAGCAGGTGCCAAACTGACACGCGGAAAACCCTGCCAGAGCGGCACTGGCCAATCCACATCATGGTTGGTTGGCCCTGTGGGCCTAACTTCCCCAGAAACAGCGAGGTTCAGAGAGCTTAAGTTCAGATGTCGCCATCAGCTGAGTGCACAGTGGTTCCTCCCCAGACTCAGCACTGCACTGACTGCGCTGCTGTCCCAAAGTCATGTGGTCGCGCTTCACAGTCGGGGTTGTTCTCGAGATTAGAGTTCTAGCACTTAGAAAAGGAAACCAAATACTGGGACTTTGAAGATAGCGTTTTTTGTTGTCATGTATGCTAATTTCCAATCCGATGGGTTTTCCTGTGCAGATGAGAATGTTAAAAAGAAGCTCAAGGAGAAAAGTAAGGTTTTCGTGTTTCCATCAGCTTCTCATTCGCCAGCCTCACCACTTGGTTCTTTGCATGTCTAAACATTCCTGTCTGTCAGCGTGTGCCGCTGCTGCATCTCTAAGCCCTCCATTGCTTCACGGTGCACACAGAGGCTCATCACTAAACCCTCCATTTCTCCACGGTGCACACGCACACAGACTCATCACTAAGCCCTCCATTTCTCCACGGTGCACACGCACACAGACTCATCACTAAGCCCTCCATTGCTTCACGGTGCACACACAGGCTCATCACTAAGCCCTCCATTTCTCCACGGTGCACACACACACAGACTCATCACTAAGCCCTCCATTTCTCCACGGTGCACACACACACAGAGACTCATCACTAAGCCCTCCATGGTGTACACACAGAGGCTGCACAGACAGACCATAAAGTAAGGAGGAAAAGATCATTTCACAGGTTTTCCCGCAGCCTGTTCACTCCCCATAGTGCAAGAGGGCACACAGAGAAGTGAGCTCAGCAAGTGTGCTCTGGTGTGGGTGACAGGGAGCAGAGGGCAAGACACCATGTGCATCTGTGGAGTCACAGCCAGGGCTTTGCCGGCTTTGAAATTCTCACTTTTCAAGTAACACTTGTATTTGGTTACCAGAGTCTAAGGAAAGTCACATTCTGCACCCCATGGCTGTTGGGTCTTGATTTCTGTTTTAGAGCAGTGTTAGAAATGAGGCTTATGGATGAAGCAAGTTACTCTTCCTTCTGTGGAACTGCAGCTGGCTTCTGGTCATGACTATTCACGTAAAGACCACACCGCTCAGGCTCTTACCATGGCATCTGCAGCTTGGTTATGACTGAGCACCATCCCTCTGCTTTGGCCATTGTGAATACCGTCCATTGCTCTCACTCACTGCCCATGGCTTCCATTTCAGAAGACGTGGTGCTGCCGTTGCTGCTGCGCCCACATTTCATCCTCAGTGTCTAAAGGGAGATCTTGTTCTTTCTCTGAGAGAGGGTGTCCTGTTCTCCTCTACCCACGTCACTGTCTTTCTGGGGTGACAGCTGCGCGGGTGAGGTAGAACATGCTCACCTTTTAGTGTCCCTAAAAGAGAGTCATTGCCATGTTTACCTTGAACCTTTTCGGACAGAAGAGCACGTGGTTTCTCTCACAGGTTAGCTGAAGTACCTCCTAATGATGTTCATCATTTTCAGACATTGAAGTACAGAAAATGAAAAAGGCTGTGGAGTCCCTGATGGCAGCAAATGAAGAAAAGGTACCAAGTGAGACTAAGATGTCACTGTATGTTTATGATCTGCGGGTACCAAGTGAGACTAAGATGTCACTGTTTATGATCTGCGGCACCATTTTGACTGTTGCATACAATTCCCTAGCCACTTCAGCCTCACAGGGACATACACAACAGCCCACTGACATCAAGGGGCCGTCCTTGTCCCTCCCTGCCCCAGTATGTACTGTTTCAATGATGTCACTTGTGACTGTGTCTGTCTGTACAGAGTAGAGAGAGGCCAGCAGCCCGGTTCCAAGGAAATCCTGAGGCTCCCTTCCCCCGCTTGAATTTAGAAAATATTGAGAGCATCAGAGTTCTTTATATGCAGAGCAGAGGAGAAAGTACATTCCATAATGTGTCTGGAAATTCCGGGCTGACTTGACCTCTGCAGGGTGGTGTTCCAACTTCACAGAGGTGCCCACAGCTAAGGAGAAAGAAGACATTAGCATTGCCATGAAATTGGAGTTACTTTCATCACATTCCTGACCTCTGTCACACCTGGGATTGTCTCGGCTTTCCTGAGAGGTGAAATAACAGAACAGACATGGGCCAGGCCCGTGGGTCATCCCTGGTCCCTGCCTTTGCACTTGGCTCTTGGCTGTGGTCTGTTTTCCTCACCCACATTTGGCTTTCAGTGCCTTCCTCAACACCGACCTGACCTCACAGATCTTGGTTGCCTAACGACCATTGGATTCAGCTTATGACACCAGCACCACTCTCTACTGTGTCCTTTAGTGAATAGAACAAAGGGACATTTCCCAGAAAAGACTAATTCCAAGGAGTACAAAACTACAAAATGCCCAAGAGACAGTTTTTCTTTCTTATCATGACTTTTTCCAATGCTTGCATCTTTTCTGTTTTCTCTCATCTTCAGTGTGTGTGTGTGTGTGTGTGTGTGTGTGTCTGTGTGTGTGTGTGTCTGTGTGTGTGCATGCGTGCACACCCACGTGCACCCATATGAAAACCAAAAATCAAGGTCAGGTTGACTTTGAGTGTCTTCTTATTCTCTCCCCATCTTATTTTTTAGAGACAGAGTCAGTGACCCAGGAGCTTGCCGATTGAGCTAGACTGGCTGACCAGCAGGCTCTGGGAATCCTATTCTATCCTTCTTCCCCACTCCCCAAAGTGCTGAGGTTACAGTTGCCATATCTGTCTTTTATGTGGTTGCTGGGGATCTGAACTCTAGAATTTTATCCACTGGGATCAAATGCAAGTCATCAAGCTGAATGTTGGGTCTCCCCACCCACTGAACTATCTCACTGGCCCTTGATTTTTTTTTTTTTTGTTATTGTTGTTAAATGCTGCTATATCCGTTTTATTTTTAAAGATGGCAAGTTAAAGAATCTGTAAGATCAGATTCTCTATGTCTCTGATACACATAGGAAAAATACAAATATTGCCACTTTTACTGAAGTTTAGAAATATTTTTCAAGCCTGGCGGTGGTGGTGAACGCTTTTAATCCCAGCACTCGGGAGGCAGAGACAGGCGGATCTCTGTGAGTTCAAGGCCAACCTGGGCTACAGAGTGAGCTCCAGGAAAGGCGCAAAGCTACACAGAGAAACCATGTCTCGAAAAACAAAAAACAAAAAAAAAAGAAAAGAAAAGAAATATTTTTCAAATAATGTAAACAATGCACAGTACTTACCTTTACTATTTGAAAACTGTAGTAGTGATGATGATTTATGTTATTTACAGGATCGTAAAATAGAAGATCTCCGGCAGTGTCTAAACAGGTACAAGAAAATGCAGGACCCCACAGTTCTGGCCCAAGGTAATAAAGTAGAACATATCTCTGGAAACCTTCCTACTCCACTTGAACTTAACCAGCCATGAACTTACATATTCAGACTCAATTAATTAACAAAGAAAATTGTTACATAGTTCATATGCATTATCCCAGTCTGGGAGGCTAATCTGTTTATTGACAGTAGTGCTAAGCAACTGTCCTTTTGGGAAAGCACTCAGGCTGGTGAGGGTGTTGTAGATCCACGTGTCAGCAAGAGTGTCTCCGTCACAGCACTCTAGAGCAAAAACTACAGTATGTGCAAAGAGCCTTGGGTGTTTGAGAAGAAAGACCAGTATGTCTGGAAAGTTCTGTGTGGTGGGGAGGGTGTGGCATGATGACGTGAGAGGAATCTCAGTAGGGCTGGGTTGGGCATCTGCTCTTTTTTTTTTTTTTTTTTTTTTTTTTTTTTGAGTAGTTTTGTGCCTTTCCTGGAACTCACTTTGTCGACCAGGCTGGTCTCGAACTCACAGAGATCCGCCTGCCTCTGCCTCTTAGTGCAGAGAATCCAGTGAGGGTTGTTTTTTTTTTTTAAGTGATCCGAGGACTTGGACCTACGTCCTTGCACATACCAGACAAATGTTCTACCACTAAGCTACACCCCCAGCCTGGGTCAAGGGGCTGAATAACAAGTTTGCAGCGTGACCTTTGCTAGAAAAGTGTTATGAGGAACACTAGTATCAAGAGCAGGGGAAGTCAATCAAAAGACTCTTGCAATTATTGTAACTACAGAGACCAGTAGATCTGAATTGACCAGATATATTAAGGTTATGATATGCTGAATTAGATGATAGGCAAGAAGCAAAGGAAAATAAATCAGCAAAGGTAGACATTTGTGGCTAAAGTCACAGGTAAGTGATGGTGCCATTAATCGAGGTCAAGGAATGTGAGTTCCTCTTTGAACATGAAATTCTGTTGCCTTACCTGCAGAGGGCCGTTCTCAGACGCGGAAAGACAGAGGGTCATTTGAAACAAACAGAATGTTAGAGCGCTTGTTTACAATGAACATGTAGGTAGTTGTCACCCTAAAGATGATAAGCACTGGGGCTGGAGAGATGGCTCAGAGGTTAAGAGCACCGACTGCTCTTCCAGGGGTCCTGAGTTCAATTCTTAGCACCCACATGGTGGCTCACAACCATCTGTAATGAGATTTGACACCCTCTTCTGTATACATAATAAATAAATCTTTAAAAAAAAAAAGATGATAAGCACTGAAAACATGTCTCTGGAGAGGTATTTTAGTTAGGGTTTCTTTAGCTGTGCCAGAATACCATGACCAAAAGCAGCTTGGAAAGGAGAGCCCTTTTTTTTTTTTCAGCTTACACTTCTGCATCACAGTCCACTACAAAGAGAAGTCAGAGCAGGAACTCAGACAGGACAGGAACCTGGAGGCAGGAGCTGAAGCAGAGGCCATGGAGGAGTGCTGCTTACTGGCTTGCTCCTCATGACTTGCTCAGCTGCCTACTTATATACCCTCAGGACCACCAGCCCAGGGTGGCATCACTCACAATGGGCTGGGCCCTCCCCAATTAATCGCTAGTCGGAAAATGCTGCACAGGCTTGCCCACAGCCTAATCTGGTGGGGCATTTCCTCAGTTGATATGTTCTCCCAAACTATTCCAGCCAGTGTCAAATTGACAGTAAAACTAGCCAGCGTAAGAGATAGTTGTGAAATACTCAAGAACTTGAAATTTTATTTTTAAAATTAATTAATTTATTAGTGCTTGGAATCTGCCTCATACATGCTAGGTAAGTGTTCTACCACTGAGCTAAACTCTCAGAAATTTTAATTCTGATGAATTCATGAATCAAAGGAAAAAACTGCTTTGGACCAGGACCTTCAAAATAAACAGACAAATAAATAGAAGTGGATATCATCATTTTTTTTTTTCATAAGAACTAATAAAACTGTTCACTTTCTGTGAGGAAAACCAAGGATAACTTGTGAGAGCAGGTTTTCTCCTTCTACCATGAGCATTCTAGGCCCAGAACTCAGGTCCTCTGGCTTAGCAGCAAGTCCCATTTCCCACTGAACCATATACTAGCCCCTCCCTGAGACGGGGTTTCTTTGTGACACTGGAGTTCACGGACTGGCTAGACTGGCTGGTCAGTGAGCTCCAAGGATTGCCTGTTTACCTTCCTACCTCTGAGGCTACAGACCACCAGGCCTGGCTTTTAAAGGTTTATTCTTATTTTATGTGTGTGTGGGGTGGGTGGGTGGGTATATGCCACATGTGTGCCAGTGCCTGAGGAGGCCAGAAGAAGGCATCAGATCCCTGGAGCTGGGGTTACAGGCAGTTGTAAGCTGCCTAGCTTAGGGGCTGGAAACCAAATCCAGTTCTTCTTCATGATTAGTATGTGTTCTTGACCTCCAGGCCACCTCTCCACTCCATGCCTAACTTTTATGTGGGCACTGGGGATCTGAACTTGGGTCCTCATGCTTACATGGCAGCCACTTGACTGGCTGAACCTTTCCAGCCCCATGCAGTAGTTAGAAATCAGGACAAGTTTTCACAAGTCATAAAATTCATGCCCTGCTAGGTGAGAGTTACATAAAAAGTGATTTCTCCCTAAGACATATTTAGTTACTCTTGACAAAACGCTAACAACATTTAAAATCTAGTAAAGTGAGGGTACAATTATAGTAAAACTCAATTTAAAAGCTATGGTTGGGCTGGAGAGATTGCTCAGTGGTTAAGAGCATTTGCAGAGGACTGCATTTTGGCTCTTAGCACCCATTCTGGCAGCCTATAACCACCTGTAACTCCAGTTCCAAGGCATCCAACACCCTCTTCTGGCCTCTGTGGACATATGTATACACAGGGCATACACACAATACTCATAAATAAAAATAAAATAAATCTTAAAAAAGATTATAGTGTAGTTGGCATGCCTGTAATCTAAGCACTTGAGAGGCTGAGTCAAGATGACCTTGAATTTGATGTCAGCCTGAGCTATGAGATAGCAAAACAGTCTCTTTAAAAAGAAGGAGGAGAAGGAGAAGAAGAAAAGAGAAGTTACAGCCTTGTTAAGATCTTTAGATAAGTATACAGTTTGCCATTTGGCATTCAAGATTAGAGTTTTTAATATCACTCTATTTTTAAGAAAATGACTGTCTACCATTGTGTTCTACACTTAATCCTTTACATCTTGACTGATGTTAAAAATTTTTCAAATTTAGTGCTTTGATGGATATGTGGTTTCTTTTTTCTGTTAGGCTCTTCCTACTTTAAAATGGCATAAAAGGATCCTTTTGAAGGATCAGCTTTCATTTTTCTTTTTCTTTTATCCTTTTTCTTTTTGTGTATTTTCCAAAGCACAGCAGTGATGAGAAATAATGTGTTTAAATGGTGACTCTGTTGTTGTCCAGAATTAGATGTTCATGCTAGAATAGATAGGAATGTAGGTGGATAGATGGGTAGGTAAATAGAGTAGATAGGTAAGTAGGTCGGTAGGTACAAACTACATACATACATACATACATACATACATACATACATACGTAAACTTTTTTCAGATAGGGTCTCATGTAGCCCAGGCTGGCCTTGACCTTGTTATGTATCCAAGGATGATCTTGAATTTCCGATTCTTCTGCTCCCACCTCCTGAGTGCCAGGATTAAGGGTATGAATCACTAAAGCAGGCTAAACTAAAGCCTGGAAATTTTAAAACAAGATTTCAGTGGGTTCTTGGAATAAATCAAACCTGAGTCCTTCTGTTAACACCATTGGTGGGTACTTACTGCTTTGTCTTTTCCAGGCCAGGATGGTGAGTATGAGGGCCTGTTCCACTCCAGCTCCATCTCCACCTTGTTGGATGCACAGGGCTTTAGTGACCTGGAGAGAAGTACTTCTTCTACACCAGGAATGGGGTCTCCCGGCAGGGACCTATTCAACACGAGTGCTCCAGAAGAGGTACCTTCCATATTCTGACAGTTCGTTTGTGTTGGAGGGGCTGCGTCTTTCCTGTTGTGTAGTTGCTGGTGCCATGTGATGTGGGTTCTTTTCCCGGTTCCATCATCCGTTGGTCTATTCTGACCGATTTGTGCACTGCCAATCTCGTTCCCCTTTTAAATGTGTGCTTCCCCCTCTTTTTAATAAATACTCTGGGCAAAGTAAAAATTTCTTGTAAAACTCAGTAAAAACAAGACAGGTACCTTGGCATGTACCTGTAGTTTCAGCTATATGAGAGGCTGAGGCAGAGCATCCTTTGGATGGAAATTCGAGAGCAGCCGAGAAGGACCCGAGTCTCAAAAACAAAACTCTGAGCATCTTTGAGATAGATAGCGTAAGGTACAAGATTACAGTCTGTCTTTTTAAAGACCAAGTACAGAGTAAGTCAGGTGAGGAAAGTAGAGTATATAAACAAGTCTAGTTCTGTTGTGACTTGGAGAAAGCAATTAGAGGACAGTAAAGTCTTTAATTCATCTACATTCATCAAGGTGGCAGAACAACTGTTCATTACCTACTACACACCAGCACCAAACTGTGGCTGGGTTGTCTTCTTTCTGAGGAGTCTGCAGAGTGGGCAGAGTCTATCTGCTCAGCTCCAGGAGCAGCAGGAAGGCTTCTCATTGCAGTGTCTTATTGTGGAGGCAGCCTATTGGCTGGGACCTCCACTCTGCCTGGCTGCCTCACAGTCTGGTGAGAGCATCCCGAGAAGACCGGGTGGGTTTGCATCACCTGTAACTCAGAAGTCACGAGCTTTGCTGCAGCCACAGCTCAACCAGATTCATAGTGAACGTAGACTTTACCTTTTAGGTCCAAGTGACATCCCAGTGTCAGCACATGGAATGAGATGTGGTGTAACCACTTTGGAAAACAGTCACCATTTCCCCTCCTGGGTAAACCAGTTTACTCCTTCTCCCATATAAAACGAGGCCTTCCCTTCTCCACATGTCCTTCTCAGGAGTCGTCATCCGTCAGGTTGATGTGTGGGGAGGTCCTTCAGGGAGTTCCTAGAGTGTCCTTCCAAACAACTTACAGAGTTGGGACCTCACAAAACAAGGCATCTGTCACCACACACCCAGCATGCGTGGAGAGTCAGGAGCAGGGTAACTCCTACTTAAAAGGAGGGGGAAATAAAGGCCCACGGCTGTCCCTGGTCCATAACAGTTCCAAACCCAGCTGGACAGGTGGTGCCACTTCTGCATTGGAGGCCAGCTTCTGAGGTCATCATTCTTCTGTCCAAGTCCACTTTCCTTCCCCCTCTAAATATTTTCAAATCAAGATTGTCTCAGCTTTGTAAAGTGCCACTGAGGTCCAAAGCCACTTTTTATTTTCTGCTGTGCTTGACCAGTTGAGCCTGATTTAGTGCATTACTTTAACACTCAGAATCTCCTCGGAGTCCTCCAGTCACAAGCTTGTCTGAGCGTTCCTTACTGCCCGTCAGGGCTGCTGGACATGCTGCTTTTCTGTAGATTCTGATAGCAGGCAGCACCTGTCCCAGGATTGCCCTGAGGTCACGTCACACCCTAGTTTTAGTATAATTGCTGTCTGGAGAGACCAGGAACTGGGAACTTCTCAGGCCACGCTACAGCCTTACTGTGTTCTACCATCTCTTCACCATCTCTCCTCTCTTGCCTTCCTTCCCTCATATCTGTTGTTGATAATCCCATAATGAAAAAATGGTGTTTAGTAAGGAATCTCTTTTTCTAGTCCTTTTTTCCCTCTTTGCAGTTCTGGGCATCAAATCTGAAGTCTTGCGCATGCTTAGCAAGTGCTCTGTGTTGAGCTACACCACTAGTCCTGAGAAAGTAAAAATGGGATTGAATGAAAATTAATTCAAAGAGAAAACAACTAACATTGGACACTTAAATGTTAGAGAGTATTGAAACAGTTCATCAATCAAGATTTCAGTTGTGAAATAAGATACAGGGAGAAGTTCCCTGCTTGTTAAATGTGGTTACATTGAGAGGGAAAAAACCCTTTGTTTTATTTTGAGACAGAGGCTCACTTTGTCGCCCAGGTCAGCATAGAACTAGTGATCCTCCTGCCTCAGCCTTCCAAAAAAAAAAAAAAAAAACAAACCCCTTTGATAGCCAATGAGTGTGCTGTTTTTAGAGAGATTGCTTGCATATGTGGCATAGACCAGATTATTCTAGAGTATCTGCTACATGCGCCTTGTCTTAAAGGTTTGTTTCTATTTATGTCTGAGTGTTTGCTTGAATACCTACCTGTATGCACACTGCTTGCATGCAGTTCCTAAAGTGGTCAGAAGAGGGCACCAGACCCCTGGAACTGGGGTTAACAGGCATTGGGACCCACCATGCTAGGAATTGAACCCAGGTTCCCTGGGAGAGCGAGCTCTTAACTATTGAGCCATCTCCCCAGCCCTCATGAATTACAGTTTAATGATGTTTAGTTTGTCATAAATGATTGCTCCAAACTGAACAAAAATGGTGTGATGAGAAGTGATAGAGTTCAACCCTATTTTTAAAGAAGAGCCAGAGGAAAAATTAAAGTTGGAACTGAAGCCTTAAAGTTTGAAAAGGAAATCAAGGAAACAGGCCAGTGTGATAGTGTATTTTTCTCATAATTAGGAGTCCAGGAAAATAGTTGAACTTCAGGAAACATGGGTAAGTGCTAAAGAGATTACCCAGCATTGATTATAAAGATTCAAACCAAAACCAAACCAGGAAAATAAAATAAAAGAAAAAAGAAAAAAGAACCCTATTTTGCAATAATATGACTTGATGTTTTATGAGCTTTCATGGTCCCATCACTCAGTAACAGGCAGCACTCACAAAGCTGAGTTCATTGCTTCTTCATGAGGCTGAGCTTTGCTGGTGTTTACCCAAGTCCATCCTACCCCATTGGGCTTTCGATCCCGGGAGCTCAGAGGCAGGCGTGGCTCCCTGTTTGTGGAGTGTATGGCTAAGAGGAAGCCGTTGCTGAGTAGTCGGTGTAGATGTGTGTCCACTGTGTGTCTTTACCTGGTGCACTGAGGAGGTAGCAGCCAAGCCAGTGCGGCTGTGCCGATGCACACCCGTCATCTCATAGGAGGCTAAGCTCACGGCCAGCCTAGGCTACACAGAAGAGCCTGATCAAAAAGAGAGTTAGAAAAAGAGGTCCTGGATTTGAGGGGGAGAGAGAGAGAGAGAGGGTGAGAGGGGCAGAGAGAATAAAGGAAGGTACGTGGGGTTGGTAGGAAAGGGATGGGGGAATATTATGATTATATTTTAATTTTAAAATTATTAATAAAAGTTAGAGAGGACAGAAAGTAAGTGTGGCTGGGATTATAGCTCAGTAGCAAAACACTGGGTGTGTGCTAGGCCTGCAGATAGTTAAATGAAGAGACCACTGATTGGCTGACTCAGAGTTCACTGAGTGAGGAGACCACTGATTGGCTGACTCAGAGTTCACTGAGTGAGGAGACCACTGATTGGCTGACTCAGAGTTCACTGAGTGAGGAGACCACTGATTGGCTGACTCAGAGTTCACTGAGTGAGGAGACCACTGATTGGCTGACTCAGAGTTCACTGAGTGAGACCACTGATTGGCTGACTCAGAGTTCACTGAGTTTGTCAGTGTTTTCTCTGTGAACTCTTGATGCCACCCACACTCCATTCTCCAGTTCTCACACATTACTGTGGCCTTCAGTCCTGAGACGCAGAGATGGGTGAGAAAACAGGGTCCACGTTTCATTGTTTCCACAGCATTGCCATTATTACACCAAGCATTTTAACTGGAAACATATTCCAGCTGATTTTAATGCATTTTTCATCAGTTACGATAGTTGGACTTAGCTTGTTCACACATAAAAGAAAAATTAACCAACTTGATGCATGTTATGTGTTAGACTACTAGTAGAAATAAAAATGAAAATAGTGCTTTGTTTACAGTGTGTTTGTGCTGAAGAACGGTCAATACCTTGCGCTGGCATTCCATGGGTTTTTAACGTGATCAGAACTTGGTGCTTTTTGTGGTTTAAGGTACTTTCTTATTCAAGATATTTGCTGTCTTAGAATGAAATTAAGCCCCCTTTCTCCAGTGTTTCCTCCCACTAACACCTCATTTATATAGATGTTTGTATTCTGAAAGGATTTTATAAATATAAGGCTAGAGTTCTAAGCACAGGCATGTAAGATTTGGATAGACTAATTCTGATATGTTTTGATTGATTTTATTTTCTTTTTACTTGTAATTTTTTACAGTTTCACACCAGCATCTTGCAAGCTTCAATCCCTTCCCTATCGCCACCATCTATGGGTGTGGAAACTTCTGAAAAGTCCAAGTTGCCTACTAAGCCTGAGACTTCATTTGAAGAGAAGTATGTTATTTATGGGCTAACATTGTGATATAAATGCTCAGAGCAATAGAGTAGCCCAAAATAAGAGCATAACCCATTTTTACAGACACTGTGTTCATCATCAGTTTTGTAATATTAAAATAAAATGCATGAATCAGGAAGTGATAGAGAGGAGCCTGGGGAAAGGAGGGGCCTTTAAGAAACTTGGGATTTACTTTCTAGGTCATCGGTGACTGTCAGAGGTGGAAGGCAGAATGGTCAGAGTTGGTGCCACGAGGCTCTGTGAAGGGTGGCTGTGGAGTCCACACAACAGGGACGTGGTCATTTCTCAGTTAGCAAATAGATATTTTGCCAGAAAATTCTCAAACTAATTGCCTAAATTTGAATTAGGCCTAAGAAAATGTTTAAAAATTAGAAATAGCTTTCTTTGCACTATTTTTTTTAAACATTTCTGTTCACTTAGAATATGCACAGCAGGCCCACCTATGATGGCTTGACTCGTGATTTTCGTTTTTGACTTTCAGTGTTGCTGTATTTCATTTTTGGTATAGTTTTTGATAGGTACAAGATAGTCAGCACACCTTCTAAAGTTGACTTTGTTAGAGAAAGAGATTTTGCTCAGCCATAGGCTATTGGGTTGCTGTAAGTATGACCAAAGTAGAACAGGCTTAGCTGTGTTTTTGGTAGATTAACAAAAGGTACTTTTGACTTGACAATGATTTGAGCCTCCAATGGGCTCTTTGGGACTTCACCGTTGTAAGCCCAGGAAAGTCTGTGTGGTGTTTGATTCATGACATTAACAAATGCCTTTAAAAAATATTTATTGTAGTGATGGAAAAGCAATCCTTGGTACTGCCGCTGAAGCCTCGCTGTGTGATGGTCTCTCGTAAGTTGTGTGCTGTTGAGTGTGAAGTATGATCAAGGCTTGAAAAAGCAGGAATCTGTTATGCTCACGTAACCATTGCTAACAGTGATCCATCAAGGCTGTTATATTCATACATACAAGACTGCGTGGGTCCTGACAGCTGGGCTGGAGGGCTGGAGTTTACAAAGAGACACTCCTTTCTTGGCATCTCATGCCTGGCATTTGCAGATTTTTAGTCTTCCCTCATCAATTTTCATTTGAAGGTCAGAACTTTTCACTCATTTTGTGCTGATTCGTATTTTTTAGTCCCGTAGAAAAGAATCCCAGAGGAAGTGACAGCTGGCAGAGCTGCTCTGCACTTAGAGTTTAATAAATTGGCCTGATGGGAATGTTTATCCAAGTTAAAGTCTGGATCAGATTAGGAAAGCCCAAAACAACCTGGAAAGCCTATTTTCAGAGCAGAGCTTGGATGAGATGTTTCTATTTTTCTGTTATCTTTCACGTTTTTTTGGCAATCAGTACTGCTGACAACTTACGTAAAAGCAGAAATGCCTTTTAAAAGTTCGGTTGCTTAGTTCTAGTTATTAGAGTAAACACATTCCTTCTTTAGTCTCTTCTCTGCTCTGTCTTCCTTTTTATCTTGTGTTGCTAGGGATCAGGCCTCAGGCCTCTCCCGTGCCAAGCACACTCTGGCACTGAAGTATGCCCCCAGTCCCTCGTTTTTTGAAACTGGCCCCATATTTGTGCGTTTAGATTTTGAGTAATACCATCTCCAGCTGTGTATACTGAACACTAATTATGTAAAAGAAAAAGTCTCTGTGACTTACAGACCCTTCTGCCTTCCTAGGCTAGCAAATGAATTATTATGGGCAATAACAAGGATTCCTCTAATGCAGTGGTTCTCAACCTGTGGGTTGTGACCCCTATGGGGTGTGCGTGGAGTGATTCTTTCACAGGGGTCACCTAAGACTGTCGGGAAAACACAGAGATTTACATTACGATTCATGACAGTAACAAAATTACAGTTATGAGGTAGCAATGAAAATAATTCTATGGTTGGGGGTCACCACAACGTGAAGAACTGTATTAAAGGGTCACAGTGTCAGGAAGGTTGAGAATCACTGCTCTAGTGAATTTTTCTTTTCTTCCTTCTCCCTCCCCTTCTCCTCCTCTCTATTTTTTCCTCTCCTCCCTTCTTTCTCATTTTTGGAGGCAGGCTGTCTTGATAGCCCAGACTGTTGTCACACATTCAGCAATCCTTCGGCCCTAGCCTCTTGAGTACTGGAATTACAGGCTTGTCCCACAAAACCTGGCTTATTATGCTTTCCCAGACTCAGAAAAGTTATTCCTCTTTGAAAGAAAAGTAGACATTCATTCTTCAAGTAGAAGGATTAGGTCTAACCGTGCACAAGCTTCTAAGAAGTTCCTAGTGTGAATGTGTAAGCGCCACTAGTCCGTGGAAAACACTGGCATTGCCAGGGCAGTCTTAAGTGGTTTTCCAGCTTCTGTGACATGTGTGGGACAGTTTGTGTTATTGGCGAGACAGTTAACCACCCTGCTTTTAAAAGAACTAAATGCTGCAATTTACTTAAGCACATAAGTGTTTGCTTGGATCCAGATTTTCTTTTATTACCAAGATTCAACCCCCAGACAGTTTTTAGTTTCCTTCTAAGATGATCTGCTTAGACACAGGCACCAGAGTCAACTTACTGTTAATTCTATTTATCATGTCTCTGTTGTTAGAACTTCAAGTCTGCAAAAATCCAGCAGCCTGGGCAACCTGAAGAAAGAAACATCAGATGGCATGGTAGTTTTGTGTTCTCTTTTCCTCCCTTCCCCCTTTTCCTTGTTACCCTGAGAAGAAAGTACTGAGGGATGGATCTTTATTTACACAGGGGAAAAAATCATTTTAGGAAGAGCTTGTGGTTTCTCTGATGGGAAATTACTACCATAGTACAGTTAATGACAGATATTAAGAATGAATATAGAAGACCGAAAGTACATAAATGAAAGGCTGAGACAAATAAAACATTGTAGGAAATAAATACAACTAAAATTTTGTGGTTTGGAAGTGATCTAAATGGCTTCCTATTTATGGAAGTATATATGACAACTGAATATATGAAGGATTTTACAGTAGCCTTCCTTAAATGTCATTGTTTTTGAACAGGAAAAGGAGTCTATCCAGAAGCCTTCAGAGGTAATTTTTATATCTGAATCAAAGTATAAAAATCTTTTAAATTTTATGACTTGTAAGTTGAGGAAATGTCCCCAATCCAGGATACCAAGGCTGTCAGAGCCTTCAAAGCACTATGCTAGGTGCAGAAAGCCAGCTGGGAAGGTCATGTGCACACTCCTGTGTCTCAGGGAGGTGTGTGCATGAGTGTGTGCAGAGAAGGCTGCAGAGAGGTGGAGTGTGCAGCGTGAGTGTGTGCAGAGGTGGCTGTAGGGGAAAGAGTGGAATAAGGAGACGCTGAGGGGCTTTGGCTGTAGGATGGTGGCAGTGTTTTTGAACTAGATGGGGTGGGTATGATTCAGAGAAGTGCTAAATGCCACTGAGTTATTTACTTTAAAAAGTTAATTTTAGCCAGGAGGTGGTGGTGTAAGCCTTGAATCTCAGCACTAGGCAGAAGGACCTCTGAGTTTGAGTTCCAGGACAGCCAGGGCTACACAGAGAAACCATGTCTCGAAAAACAAACAACAGCAATAACAAAAAAGTTAATTTTGAGGGCTGGAGAGATGGCTCAGTGGTTAAGAGCACTGACTGCTTCTCCAGAGGACCTGAGTTCAGTTCACAGCACCCACATGGCTGTTTACAACCCTCTATAATTGTAGTCCCGTGGATTTCAGTGCCCTCTTCTGGTGTGCAGATGTACATGCAGACAAAACACCCATATACATAACATAAATATATAAATAAATCTTTCTTTTTTTAAGTTAATTTTGAGTTAGGCATGGTGACGCATACTTATATTCCAAGCACTTGGGAGGCAGAGGCAGGTGGATCTCTGTGAGTTTGAGGCCAGCCTGGTCTACAGAGCAAGACTCTGTCTGAAAAAAAGTTAATTTTGAGATCTGAACCCAGCACCCAGCTCACAAACTGCAAGAGACCCAACCCCCTTTTCTATTTTACACACACACACACACACACACACACACACACACACACACACACACACACACCATAAAGTCAACCAAGCCCATGTCCATACTCTGCAGCACACTGGTCACCTCTCCTCCCTGGGGTACCACATCTGATCCACTGCCTGCTTTCTCCTCTTGATTCCCATCCAAGCCAGGGCTCCACACCAGTGGGCTTCCAACTCGGTGGTTGAAAGAGTCCACTCCTGGCATTAGAGGGTGGGACAATCATGTAGAAATACAGAAGGGATGTAATGTATGAGAGGAGAATAAAAGTTAAAAAAAAATACAAAGAGCCAGGCGGTGGTGGCACACATCTTTCATCCCAGCACTCGGGAGGCAGAGCCAGGCGGATCTCTGTGAGTTTGAGTCTAGCCTGGTCTTCAGAGCAAACTCCAGGACAGGCACCAAAACTTCACAGAGAAACCCTGTCTCAGAAAACTAAAAAACAAAACAAAAAAACAGAACCACAAACTTAACAGAACTTCTAAGAAATAGGGGTGGGGCATTGCTTGAGAACGTGATAATGAAGGGGCTTCAAGTGACGTGTGAGGCTGAGGTTATTCTGGGGCTGGAGAGACAGCTCGGTGGTGCAGTGCAGACTCTACACACATGAGGACCCGAGGTCAGATCCCAGTAACTACCCAAGGTGCTGGGCGTGGAAGTACACACCTGTCCTCCCGCTGCCGGGAGATCTCGGGGACAGAGGATCCCTGGGACTGGCCAGCCCGTCTAGTCAGTCAGTGGGCTCCAGGTTCAGTGAGAGACTGTCTCAAAAAATACAGTGAGGAGATATAGAAGACACCCAACCTTGAGCCTCCATATGCACACATGAACACGTGTACCTGACATGCATACATTATTATTTACATACGGACATGCAAAGCCTACATATAGAACAAGTGCAGGCCACTATGCTATGGTCTCAGACTGGTTCCCAGGCTGCCCCTGACTAGGGTGTAGATGTAACCAACTGTCTTATTAAAATAAGAAACACAGAACCAATGTAAAAGAGAAAGCCAAGAGGTCAGAGCTCAGAGCTAAAATCTTACCTCCTGCAGTGCTCCTACCTCCCCGAAAGAGAGCTACTTCCTGTGTGTCTGTCTTTAAATAGTCTTTCTGTTCTGCCTTCTCATTGGTTGTAAACCCAAACACATGACTGCCTTGTCACTGCCTGTAAGTACCGCCCTCCAGGTCTTAAAGGCGTATGTCTCCAATGCTGGCTGTATCCCTGAACACACAGAGATCTACCTAGCTCTGTCTACCGAGTGCTGGGATTAAAGGCGTGCACCACCACCGCCACGCTCTTGTTATGGCTCTAATAGCTCTGACCCCCGGGCAACTTTATTTATTAACATACAATGAAAATCACATTTCAGTACAAATAAAATACCACCATACTAGGGTGTAAGTATTGGGTAGTCATAAAACGAACGTTTCAGTAAAAAAAAAAAAAGAAAAAGTTAATTTTGGGCCATTGAGATGGTTCCAGGGGTGAAGGCATTTGCCGTCAAGCCCGATAGCTTAGCTTAAACCCCCACGGTATTCAGGTAGAAGGTGAGAATAACTCCCACAAGTCATGCACTGACCTCTACACACATGTGTTGTGGCACATGCACCCCCACACATGCACATAGGCACACATACACATAAGTAAATAAATATTTTTTAAAAGTTTACCTCCATCTGTTATTAGAAAACCAACCTGTGATGTTAGAGCCATGCATATGCTGTGGTCATCTTTGTGACCACAGCTGCCTTCCCCAGGCCCTGCAAAAAGCCTTTCGATTACCAGCTGGCCAGTTCCAGTCCTGACTGTCAGCTCCGAGTGCCTGAGTCCTTAGAGATGGAACTGGCCAAAAACAGTCAGTGGACACAACTGTCACTCAGGTCCTTTCCAACCCTTTGTGCAGTAAGTGATGGACTTGTCAGTGTTGAGAGACAAGTGTTAGTTATCTGCAGATGATGACTGTATTGTGCATGTAGACTTTGAGTTAGTGTAGTCAGCCATCTTTTGACCTTTCAGCAGCTCTGTAAAAGAAAAGCAGAAAGCAGGAGTTAGAAAAGAAATGCAACCTCTCTCAGTGATACTAAGCTGAGAAAGTTCTTTATGAGCTTAATGGCTGGTGCAAAGTTGGAATGAGAAGAATGTAAGATAACTGAGTAGGATCTCCTCATTGTGTTTGAAAGCATGTGCACTGGCTGCTTTGTGGACTTGCCCTAGGCTTCTGCTGCTGTAGTGGTGATTTAGGGATGTAAACCCATTTATAGCTCTGCGTCATACTTGCATCCTGGGTATGGATGTCTTCACTGCATGTCTTGAAGGAATGAGGCGGATGGAATTAATTGTTTTTTAAAGCTGTCTTAAATATTTAAAGTGACAAATGTATTGATTGTAGATGGAGTTAGACTGTTCACTGTGTTGCTGTTTATTGCTTAGGCTTCCTTAATGTGTCACTTGGCGTTGGTCTTAGTGTGTTCCTTCAGTGGTCTGTCCAGTGATGTGGCATTGAGTTGAGCCCAGCCTCCTGTCCTAAGGATTATGCATCCTAACACTCAGTTACCTCCTCATCACCCCTCAGGATAAAGCTCCACACGACAGCCGCACCTTTGGGACCCTGCCTCCCAAGGTTCCTGGACATGACGCCTCCATGGATGACAACCCCTTTGGCACTCGAAAAGCCAGGTCCTCCTTTGGCCGAGGCTTTTTTAAAATCAAAAGTAACAAGAGGACAGCAAGTGCACCAAACCTTGGTATGTGTGGCAAGAATACGTCGGTCCTGACCTTCCGGACGGAGGGGAAGGCTTGGTTCCACCCATCCTTTGATCGATTCTCTTTCTCAGAAAGGAAGGTGAATGCCTTGGGGGTGGGGGAATGTTAGCAAAAATGCTTCCATGGATTTAATTTTCAGTGTGAAGTCAGCTCCTACCCCATTCTGTCCAGTGATATAAATAGCGAAATGAAATCATCCTACCGCTGTGGTGGTCTGTGACTTTGTGTGGACAGTCTCCCCTCTGTGGTGGTGGGGTGAATGAGTCCCATGGATGACCCTGTACAGTTTGTATAGTCTTGGTGCATGCATGCATTCCTCCTACGGGCATTGGCCTTGGAGGGAGGAGTCTGATCTGTTTCATTTTGTCATCCCTGTGTTCTCTCCACTGGGCTGCGTGTGTTGTGTGCGTTGTTGGGATACCTGAAGATCGTAAACGAAGTGCCAGTGCACCCACCTTAGGTACCGTACCCCTGCATGCCAGCCTTCACCGGTGCTGCATTCCAAGCCATCTAATAACCACTCTTGGCCTCTGTGATCTCTACCAAGCAAGCTGGCTGCAATCAGAAAATGTAGTCTGTTCCAGAATATTCCTTCATCTTTGGCTAAAACAGACTCCACGGAGACTTTGCTTCTGAGCCTACATGCTCTTTTAACCAGTGCTATTGACACTTTTTAAGTAGCTCTGAGAGGCCCTAGAAATGCCCAGCAGCCCGCAGGGTGCAAGGCTGGAATGAACTGGTGTCATACATCCCAGCTCCCCGCACCCGTGACCGAACCGTCACCCACCAACTCCCCTTCCCCCTTCATGTGTTCATTTTCCCAACCTCCCCCCAAAACATCTGCTGCCAGGCAGGAGCTGACTTACTGCTCTTGGAGGAACATTCTGGAGATTTTATTACTTTGGTGTTGGGGATATTTAGTGATGACAGAGGTGACTACACATAGTATCTGAGGAGTCTCCATCAGAGTGCTTGTAAGAGAAGTTCATTTTGTCTCCCTGTGGGAAATAGTGAGAAGAAAGTCTCCCCCCCCCAAAAAAAAAAATAAATAAAAGAAGTATGATGCTTTTTAAATGAGTTGGGCTAGGAACATTTTCAGGGTACCCATACCACTGTGGCTGTGGAGTGAGAGTGGATAGCGCCCCCTGGGTTTCCCTGAGGCTGTCACCTTGTATACATACCCAGTTGTTGACACACGTGTTCTTGCAGAGTAAGGTCATTCTCTTTGGAGCCTGAAGTGTTTGCAGTGAGCGCTGGCTGTACAGACTAAGCTCTCCTGTGTCTCTCTAGGGCAGTAGCCAATGCTTATAGGCCAGTGCTGCTTATTATAACCTGTAGTCACAGCTCTGCTTCATAGAAAATTCAACTTCTGCAACCTCTGCAAACCCTTCTGAGACCTTTTCCTCATTTGTTTGAACAAGTGTTATCTTCCCTTATAAATGTGAAGTTGACATTTTGGACCACAGCAGCCCTGTCTTTGCTTGTGGCTGTCCTTCAGGAATGGGCAGTTGCATGTGTGGGTCTTCAGTGGCAAATGTGGTGCAGCTCTTTCAAAGCCAAGTCAAGAAAGACTGATTTTACATCCAAGGAAAACCTCACATTGTTCTCTCAGCAGCCAATATGTGATAGGCTAGGAGTTGAGACAGGGTCTCAGCTACAGCCTGGTCTGGCCTTGGCCTCCTGAGTGCTAGGATTTAATGGATGAGCACCACCATATTGGTGATTCATTTCTTGAAAAAGAATTGCTTGTCCTCTGTAACTGATGTGATCTAAATGGCAAAGGAGAAGGAGTGTTAAGAAGAAAATGACATAGAATTTGAATTCAGTATCAAATAAAATTTGAGAGAAGACTTTCAGGGAAACTGGAGAGTTTGATAAATCCCCTGTGTCCTTGGCACATCAAAATTGGGACTCTGCATAGTCTGTGGGTATGGGGCTGGTGAGTGAGGTTGGGCTCAGAGGTTTTGGTGCCATCTGCCTATGAAAATCAAGCCATCCTTCAGTGCTGCGAGCCTGAAGAGGCAGCTAAGCAGAGTCTTGGTGTAAAATGCAGGAAGGATAGAAGACGGCAGGAAAGGGGGGTGGTGACCTTGGAGACTGTAGAGACTAGCTGGACCAACACCAGGTTAGGCACAAGCTCATCACGAACTCCTGTCATCAAGAATGTAACAGTTCTGAGACATTTTATTTTAAAGAGTCCCACATTGTAGCCCATGTTTATCTCACAATCAGTTCTTTGTGTCAGCCTCTAGGTGGTGGATTTACATGTGTGCACCGCCACACCGGCCATGCCACACATTTTTAATCTCAAAGGGGTGATTGTAAGCTGATTAACTTTATGCAGGAGAGTAGGCTGTAGAGAACATACATTTACACGAATTTTTCATACTTAAGGGCACTCTTTGTAAATCACTGGTTTATAGACCCAAAGAAGAATTCTTAAGGGTCTAAAACCAAGAAGGTTAATATTTAGTTATATTCATACGGTCTTTATTCTATCCTTGGGACAGCTGAGACAGAAAAGGAGACAGCTGAGCACCTAGATTTGGCTGGTACATCTCGGCCAAAAGGTTCACAGGGGACCAGTCCTTTCCAGATGTCTCCACCATCTCCAGATTCCAAAAAGAAGTCCAGAGGCATCATGAGACTCTTTGGGAAGTAAGTGGAAGGAAGGGCAGGTAGAGTACCTGACTCCTGTGTTGCCCAGTGCAGGGGATAATGGGAGGATTGGCTGGCAATGGGCATTGAATCCTAAGGCTTCATGGAAGGAAGACCGATTTGGGATTCATTAACTCATTGGGCCTTGGCTAACATTTAAATTCAAATACCTGGGCTAATGGCATACAAAACGAACAAACAACAAAAAACCGCTATGATTAACCTTCAAAGCAGAGGCCTCCTGAGGTCTAACACGACCATGTGTGTTGTGTCTTCAGACTCAGAAGAAGCCAGTCGACGACTTTCAACCCAGATGACATGTCTGAACCCGAATTCAAAAGAGGAGGGACAAGGGCAACTGCAGGCCCCAGGCTTGGTTGGTCTCGAGATTTAGGGCAGTCCAACAGGTAAGAACACCTGTGGGGTCACTACTGCCTGCGTCCTGGCTTACTTCTGTGTCTGGTAGGAGTGGTCCTGTTCACCAGCGGCTGATAACAACTGTGTTGGTGAGGGCTGTGTGAGCATGTGAGGTTTCGGGAACATGGACACTTCAGTGGTCCTTGGGCTTAATGTTTAATGTGGGGAGCCCCTGGAAGCATAGTCTTCTAAAGATGGGGCAGCCTAGTGGTTAGGAGCTGGGCCTGAGGGCTGGGCTTGTGGCCTAGTAGCAGAGACCTTGTCAGCATACATGGGGTCCTGACTGAGTTCCAACCTCAGAACTAAGAGGTGGGAGCAGGGTGGGGATGGGGGGATAAAAATTGTGTTCTAGAGTCCAGCCTCTTGGACTTGCTCTCTGGCCTCACTGGCCACCAGCCAAGTGACCTTGATCTGTGGCTTCCACATTCTCCACCTACCCCAAGGGTGAGGATTGAGTTGATATGGGTCAAGTATCTGTCACATAACAACTGATCAATAAACATTAGCCATTGGTGTAGTCTTGGAAAGTACTTAAAGACACATTCTATCAGAATTCCTGGGCTTATCAAGACTGTACGTTGTTCTACCAAATAAGCAAATAAATGCCTCATTACACTGGATGGGGGAAAAGGCTGTACAGTGTTTCATTATTAGGACTCCAAGAGCTTTCCTTGTGCTTTGTTGATGCATAGAACCAGTTTGGAGCCAGCTATACTGACCTCCTGAGCATAAGAGGGTGGGGTTGGCAAACACCAAGGTGTTGATGCTGAGCCTTTTAAAAGAATAATCAGCTGGAAACAGACGCTCCCACACAGGTGGAGTCCTGGACACAGGTTTCATCAAGAAGTTCCCTTTGGCCTTCAGATAACAGATGTTCTCACTTGCCATATGTTCTCAAGCACAATAAAGAACTCCCTTGTGCTATTAAAAAAAAAGTTTTGTCATGTGCATACTGGGGTGTGTGCATGCATGCTCTCTCTCTCTCTCTCTCTCTCTCTCTCTCTCTCTCTCTCTCTCTCTCTCTCACACACACACACACACACACACACACACACACACATACACACTATAAATGTTTTTTTAAATTTAGCTATGTCACCCTTATATTTTTTCTTTCAAGCTATAAAACTGTGTAAATAAAAGAAAATACAAACTTTATTTGGAGAGTCCCTTCCTATACTTAGCAGGAGTATATTTTATTATCTTCTCGGTGACCTCTGCCAGAGAGAAACCATAATTCTGCCAGAGTGAATTCATATTAGACTTGAATTTCTTTCTGCCAAGTCGAGTGTTTCCTTTGGGAGTGTGCTCTTTGGATAGCATTGTTTGAATCTGACTTATATGGCTCATCTTGGTGTTTTTCTATAGAGTGAGTTCTTAGTAGCTCCCATTGATCCATTTGCAGTTTCCTTTGAATTGAAAACAGGGATTTTAGAAGGTAATTTACCAATCTTGTACAGAAAATTAGGTTTTTCTTGGTTAAATGTGTGTCACCATGGAATTTCCATATGGATTGTACACACAGTTGCTCAGTATGGACTGTTAAGCGTCAAGACTGGCTTAGGGTTGTTGCGTATTTTCCCACAGTGACCTGGATATGCCATTTGCCAAATGGACCAAGGAGCAAGTGTGCAGTTGGCTAGCAGAGCAAGGCTTGGGGTCCTACCTGAGTTCTGGCAAGCACTGGATTATATCTGGCCAGACACTTTTGCAGGCTTCTCAACAAGACCTCGAGAAGGTAGCTGCTTCTATTTTGTTTGTGCATATGAAGAAGGGAATGTGGGTGTAGTTGGGGATCTAACTCAGTGGTATAGTGTCAGGCATGTGTGAGACCCAAGGTCCAATCCCCAGCAACACCCACCCCCATCCCCTGCCAGAGTTGAGTCCTTAACTATTCTAAAACAAAGCAGTTTGAGTGGAACCCGTGTTACTACTCTTGAAAAAGTATTAGCTTATGTAATTATATAGCTGTTATATATAATGAATAGACCTCATATCATGAATTGAGCTCATATGTCTCAGTCATTTTGTAGACTACATTGACTTATCTTTTCAATGTAATATATGCAACTCAATTTTACTTCACAAAAGAATATTCTGTATTTTATGTTTTAACTATTAAACATTTGTATACAAAATAGGAGTAAAATCCCCATTACACATTCAACATTTTCTTTTTTACAAATAAATTCCTAGGCAATATCTGACATTCTACTCAGCCCATTGTGGTAGACTTGGGCCTTTTCTTCAGCAATGTTGTGTTGGCCCAAGGTTCATACTATAATTTAATGTAGAATGGGTTTATTAGCCTGAGGTAGTATTTAACTTAATACAGAGCTGTTCTTGAAGTGCAGCTTCATTGTGGAGGATTCTGCATTCTTTGCTGGTGGGTCCTGCACTGATGGGTAGAATTCTAAGGTTCTGTTTATTGTTCAGGAGCTTGGCATCAAGCATTCACTGCATCGCAAGAAGCTCCAGCTGGCCCTGCAGGCCCTGGGATCTGAAGAAGAGACCAACTATGGAAAGCTGGACTTCAACTGGGTCACTAGTAAGAGGCTCTTTTGGGTGAAGAAGAATAAATATTGTCGAATTTTCTCCTTGATCAAGAAATAGGCATTTGCAGCATGGTAACGACACTGGCTTTTCTCCTTTAGGATGGCTGGATGATATTGGCCTCCCTCAGTACAAGACCCAGTTTGATGAAGGGCGGGTGGATGGTCGGATGCTGCATTACATGACTGTGGTAAGTGGCTCTCTATTTTAGGTGTTTCCTGAGAAGTTGATGTTGTAGGATTTGGCAGTTGGCACAGCTTTGAGATAATTTGAAACCCAATTTAAGCCAGCAAAACTAAACTTAGCCTAAGCTATCTACAGGTTTGATATAGTCAATAAATTCTGAAGTGCACATTGTGAATGTTTGCGTTTTGTGGTATGTGAATTATCTCATAGAGTGAAGCCCTGGTCATTTCTGCATTACCCTTTGTCCTGACATCCACAAGGCCTGGCCTCCTCCTTTGCCTTCCTTTACATTACTGTTCCCTGGAATGCTTCTCACTTCAGATCTGTCCCATGAGGCGAGAGTCACTGGGGTGAAGGGGAGGGGAGGCCTTGGCACAACTTCCTTCTTAGAGCAGCGGGGAGATGGATTCCAGAACCTTGTTCTAGACTCCATAGTAGGATTAATGTTTTACACGAGATACTTTTATTTGAAGAGCATTTTGTTAACTAGGCAGCCCCATAGCTGTTATCTTTGTTAAATAAGTGGAAATCAACCTGGTAAGTCCATAAAGATTTCTCACTGTGAAAGAAATTTGAGCTCAGCTCATAGGGTTTGTGTTCTTTTATCATTGAACCAAAGTACTTTCCAGCTCGGTGGGAACATCACATGACCTTGCATGAACAGCCCTAATGAGTTTGGCACATTTTATTGTCACCGTCTTTTTTTTAAGCACATATTCCTGGGTGCTCAATTCTCAGATAACCCTTTAAGTTAGTGTTATTATCATCTCCATCCTTAAGATGAAGACACAAGGAATTGAGAGGTTCCCTTAGTTACTGAGTGGTAGGGTGTCAGAGAGAATTTAAACCCAGGCTCACTGTTCCACCTGGGACAAATAGAGTGACGTTTGACTTGCCTCTGTCCATGCCCATAGGTGTGATGGGTCACATCCATGGGAATTTGAGCAACTTCATACTTAAAAACCACAGGAAGCACGTGCAAGATCTTCATGCCTGAATGACACTGAGTCATCCAGGAAGGTGTGATCTATGAGTCCCAAGTCAAAAGTCCCTCTTAAAATGTGGTCCCCTGCATTGGCTCCAGGAACAGAAAAAGGATCTGGCTGGGAAACTGGCAAAAACCAGGAAGTAAAAGGCCAATCTGGGAGCCAGTGAGATGGCTGGGCAGGTCACAGTGCATGCTGTGTTAGCTGGACAACCCGAGTCCTGTCCCTGTGACCCGTGGAAACCCTGTGACCCATAGAAAGGTGGACAGCGAGAACTGGCTCTGCAAAACTGTCCTCTAGTCTCCACGTGTGTGCTTGAGTCCTTCCATACACGTGTACACATGCACTAGTGATAATAACAAGTGAGCCCTAAAATTAGCAAAAGCTGAATGAAACCTGTACTTTGTTTTATCTTTGTTAGTTTCTTAATTTTGATGTGTGCCACACTTTCATAAAATGTAACTATCAGGAGAAACTGTAAAATGTACATAGAACTCTACACTATCTAGAAATCCTTGTTTAAGTTTAAAATTATTTTAAAATATTTATATATTTGCTTTTTCTATTTTTCGTTTTTTTTTTTTTTTTTTTTTGGAACAGGATCTCACTGTGTAGCTTCTGGCTGTCTTGGAACTCACAGAGATCTGCCTGCCTCTGTCTTCAGAGTGCTGGGATTACAGGCATGCATTACAATGCCCAGACTTAAAAGGGTTTTTTTTGTTTTGTTTTGTTTTGTTTTGTTTTGTTTTACAAGATTTTATTTGTAATGTATGCAGTGTTCTGTGTGTATGCTTGCACACTAGAAGAGGGCACCAGATCTCATTACAGATGGTTGTGAGCCACCTCTGGAAGAGCCGCTAGTACTCTTAACCTCTGAGCCATCTCTCCAGCCCTTTAAAAAGGGTTTTAAATGAAAGCAATCCTTGTAAAAATTCTTCAGATATATTTTCAGAAGTATATATTTAGATGTTTCCTAATTTGATAGACTTTAGTTAAATGAAAGTAGCCTATACTTGAAATGTTTGGAATGAGTATCTTAATTTTAGATTAAAATATGTTAAATGCTTTTTCTAATTTATCATAAGATACTAATTTTAATAAATTAATCCTACAAAAATTTAGGAAATAATTTTTTGCTTAGTAGCCTCAAGGATAAACCACTAACTTTTTATTTTTACTCTTAAAAACATTTTTATAGTAAGTTAATTTCTTTGACTTTTTTTTCACAAGAAATCTGTTATCAGTAAGATATGCTGTGTGCCTACATGGGCAGCCCTCTGCTTATTCTCTGGGTGTGTTTAGAAGATTTATCTCGGCACTGCCCTGAAATCACCTACTGATGAAATAATTTGTTTAGGTGTGTTGGGCATGTTTGAAATTGCTCTTCAGGGTCTCAGACTGTCCAAAGAGTTTCCTTGAAGAAGATGATTGGTAATATGTTGAAATTTAAAAGTCTTAATTTCTTTTCTCTTTTACTATTACCCACACCTTGAACTGAGGGACATGATTTTTCCAACAGTCACCATGTCTGCTAGGTGAAGCAAATAACTCAGACTGGGAACTTTGCAGGCCAGGAAGCTTGATCCTAAGTGAACGTTCTGGCTCAGTGGTCTGCTGAGAGAAAGGCAGGGCTATGTGGCTGCCGACCTTCAGGTGTTTGAGTGTTTACTTTGCTTGCAGAGCGAGTTCTGGGGACTAAGGAGGAAACAGGAATTCCTCAAGGCCCAGCACCACAGCATTTAATCTCAGCTGCTCTTGAGGTGGAGGCAGTGGGGGTCTTGAGTTGAGGCTAGCCTGGCTGCAAAGAGACTGCCCTCCCTGCCCCTAATAAATGGCAGGTCATCGTGTGTAGTGACCAGTGGGTGCTTTTCAGAGCCCTGGTATGACGAATCAGAAAGAGGTAGCAGATTTGGGGAAAAATATGAATTTGAGGTTCTAGGGAGGGATTTGTGGAGAACAGAAAAGGGGTTCTGTTACTAAATGAAACCTGAAATCACAAGCAGAGTTCTGAGATTCCCCAAGGAGTCCCGGCCCCCTGTTGTGGGCCAGCACCATGAGCTCCTCACTTCTCCTGCAGGATGACCTGCTGTCCCTGAAGGTTGTGAGTGTGCTGCACCACCTCAGTATCAAAAGGGCCATCCAAGTCCTGAGGATCAACAACTTCGAGCCAAACTGCCTGCGGAGGCGGCCATCTGACGAGGTAGCGTTTCAGACAGGAAGTTTGCACACATGAACTTGACAGTCTGTGTGTGAAAGCTCTTCTTCTTGGAAGCTGCAGAGAGAGCTGGTTTCCTTAGCCTAGATCCTGTCTTGCTGTCTTCGTGGGCTTTTATTTCTTGTGTCCCTCCCTGTTACTCCCATGAAGATCCCACTGAGTCACTGAGGCCACGGGTTGTTTCTCTGCATCCTCCTGTTCATTGCTGTACTTTTTACCGCCACCTCAGCCTACAGAGTAAAATGTCACCGTAAATATTTCCTTTATCCTTTCTTACTACTGCAGAAAAAAGCTTGAATCTGTGTTCTTTCAAAGAGCAGTCAAATTAGCAAACACTTGTTTTGCCTTTTCTTTGAATAGTTCATGGGACACCAGATAGTTGCTTTCCAGGCCAGACCTGTAGACTGCATGTGTAGGTTTAGTATCTCAGTCCTGCCATCAGCATCTGAAGTATAATATGTGTTTGTTTTCACAGAACGGCATCACCCCATCTGAGGTTCAGCAATGGACCAATCATCGTGTGATGGAGTGGCTACGCTCCGTGGACTTGGCAGAATATGCCCCCAATCTCAGAGGCAGTGGTGTCCATGGAGGGCTCATGGTAAAGCTCTCTTCAGTTTAAAATTGACTGCTTGCTTGGTTTCCTTTAGTCCAAAGGGTGAGCAGTCTTGATCTGAAATCTGCACTGCTTTAAAACCTGTGACTTTGGTGCTTCCACATCACAAGAGGAAAATTATACGTCGTGGACCAGGTCTTGTGTACTAGAAGAATGGCGTCAAGTTATCACGAGGCTGTGCATGTACAAACATAAGTAAATCTGTGTTGCCACTCAGTCCCATCCCCAAGAGAAATCATTACTTCATGCTGATATTCCAGAATCTAAATGCTGGTTCCAACATTGTGGGAAGGGACACTCATCCTGCAGCAGTTGTTTTTAGTGATCCTGAGGTGCCTGGTCCCAGCCCTCCTGTGTTTACGCTGGATCTCTCTTGGATACTACATCGTTAGTGTCTTTCTCTAAACTAGGTGTATGCCCGTTTCTTTTCACTGCTCTTTAGTATTGAATGACATGCAGCAGCCATCTCTCACATGATCGTGGTTTTTAAACTCCTGTGCAGACACAGCTGTATTTCTGCACCTCAGTGTTCCGTGGTGGCTTTCCGAGGCGGCAGCGGTGTTCCAGACAGACAGACTGCTGCCATGGAAGCCTGGGTTGCACCACCAGTTTGCCCACTGACTCAGGCAAGGTGATGAGTGCAGGCTGGAGAGGCAGCTCAGAGCACTGGCTACTCTTGCAGAGGACCTGGGTTCAGTTCCCAGCACCCACATGGTGGCCAGTGACCATCTGTGACCCCTGTTCCAGAGGATCTGACACCTTCTTCTAGCCTCTGGGCACTGTACACATGTGGTATTCATACATCCATGTAGGCAAATGCTTTTACACAAAACAAATAAATAAATCTTAAAACATCGAAGCCCACGCCCTCAGCTGTGCTTCTGCAGACAGTGAAGTACTTCCACTACAGCTGTGTATGACCTGTGGTGCCTTTTACCAACCCCAGTTTTTCTTACAGGTTCTTGAGCCTCGTTTTAATGTGGAAACTATGGCTCAGTTATTGAACATTCCACCAAATAAAACCTTGTTGCGTAGACATTTGGCCACCCATTTCAACCTTCTGATTGGTGCTGAGGCCCAGCACCAGAAGCGAGATGCCATGGAGTTGCCAGATTATGTACTGCTAACAGCCACTGCCAAAGTGAAGGTTGGTCCAAGTTTGTGGCATTTGATCATTGTGTGATGTTTGCAGAGGCTCCATTATTCCATTTTTTAAGATTTACTCAGTTTTATTAATGAGTTTAAAAGTCTATACACACCCATATTTATGAATTTCAAGAGCAATTAAGGGACTGCATGTTTGAAATTTTCTGCTGAAGTCATTTATATTATTAGAATTAAAGACGATGTTGGCTTCTGTCGTCAGTGTATTGTGAAACCTCAGGACTATGACTTGGGCCCAATTTACCATTGCAATGGTTTCACTTTCCTGTTGGTAAATAGGTATAAGAGGGGAACTTAGGGTGGGAATAACTGTGTGGTGAACACATGCCTGGTAGGTATGAGGCCTGGGGTTGGTCTCCAGTGCTGCTAATGAGTAAATAGAAAGGTTTCTCCTTGCACATGTTAGGAAGGTTTCTCCTTGCATGTATTAGGAAGGTTTCTCCTTGTACATATTAGGGCAGTTTCTCTTTGCACATATTGGGACAGTCTCTCCGTGTACATATTGGGAAAATTTCTCCTTACACATATTGGGACAGTTTCTCCATGCACATATTAGGACAGCTTCTCCTTGCACATATTAGGACAGTTTCTCCTTGCATGTGTTAGGAGGTTTCTCCATGCACATATTGGGACAGTTTCTCCATGCACATATTAGGACAGCTTCTCCTTGCACATAGTAGGAAGTTTTCTCCTTGTACATATTAGGAAGGTTTCTCCTTACACATATTCAGCTTGTTTGGTTTATAAGTCAGAAAAATCTTAAGGAGAGAGTCAAAACCAGGGATTGTTATACCTGCCTGTCATCCCAGCATACAAGAGGCTGAGGCAGGAGGATTACAGATCCAGGGTTGGTCTGAGCTATGCATAAAGACCCTGGGGTGTTTTTTACTTACCAGGGTGTGTGGGTTGTAGAAGATTACTTTTCCTTTTTTTGAGTTAGTCCTACATTAACTTGTCTGTGTTATTTCTACATCCTTGATGTGAAGACAACTTATAAGTTCTCCCAGAAACATATGCCAAGCTTTCTTTGTTTGGTTTTACCCTGTCTGCTTTGGATTCCTTTCTCCTTGGGGTCTGTGTAGTGACTAAGGTGAAGTTTCTCTCCTAAAGGTCAGTAGACACTTTCTCTCCAAGAGTGTGAATTCCTTTACCACTCACCAGTCTTACTACGAAGCAGAATAGGCAAACAAAATAGTCACAGCTTTATTATCTGCCATCCCTTCCTCTTCTCTTCCCTCTTCTCCATCCAACTTCAGATTGAACCTAGGGTCTTAATCGTATTGGGCAAGTGCTCTACCATGACCTACACACTCCAGTCTGTCCCCTCCTGTTAATTTTTTTTTTTTTTTTAATTTTGAGTCAGGCTCTTACTAAGTTGCCCAGGCAGGCATGAAGCCTGTGATTCTCCTGCCTCAGCTCCCAAATAGCTGTGACTGCCAGCAGGCCTGTGCCACTAGACCAGTTAGGACCACTGTCTTTTACTGATCTTAGATTAAATAGCCTTGCAAAATTTGACTCATCCCTGAAAGGCAGTCTAATCTAAACAAAGGATTTTGACATGTCCAGCCTGTGGCATAACAGTGAGACGCACTTTTTGAGAGTTATATCAAGATCATTTATGCATTGCTCATGTGTCCAGGATATTTCTGGCCTTCTTGTGATAATTTGATCATCCAAGTTGTTTCCTTTGTGAGATGAAGTGAATAATTAACTCATACATGTTATTAGTCCTTTGTCATAGGAGTTTTATCAAATTTCTGGGTGTCTTTGTTTGCTTTTAAAGCCAAAGAAACTGACCTTTAGCAACTTTGGGAATCTGAGGAAGAAGAAGCATGAAGACGGAGAGGAATATGTTTGTCCAATGGACCTGGGCCAGGCATCGGGGAGTAGCTCCCAGAAGGGGTTGAGAGCTGGCTTGGACATGCGCCTGTATGAAGAGGATGATTTAGATCGGTTAGAGCAGGTAAGCCCTCAGACGTCCACGGAAGCTTTGCACACTGTCCCTCATGGAGTTTGCTGTCTTTGCATGCCTGAAAATAAAAATAGCGAAGTATTCTGAATACCTACAGCTTGCCGCCTACTTCCTGGTCCTGTCCTAAGCACTTGGCACGCTTTCTTGTTGGTACTGACTTAAGACTTTGAAAGTGTTTTCAGGGGAAGCTGGGGCACAGAAGCCCTGCTGCCCCTGCTGCCCCTGCTGCATTCAGTGCCATTTACGTTCTTTGTACTTTCCTTCATTCGTCTGCAGTTTTGAAATTGTACAAATGACTTTGTCACATTTTGGCTTGTTCTTGACAGATGGAAGATTCAGAAGGGACAGTGAGACAGATAGGTGCATTTTCCGAAGGCATCAACAATCTCACAGTAAGTTGAAAATGTTAGTCTAAAAGTATCCAAAGCCACAAACACCCACTTGCCTGTTGGCAGGTGTGTGGTGCTGAGCTCAGGACTCAGTGTAACTTGGCTCTCCTTGTTTTCCAGCACATGTTAAAGGAAGACGACATGTTTAAAGATTTTGCTGCCCGCTCCCCCAGTGCCAGCATTACAGATGAAGACTCCAACGTTTGACAGAGCACCTGGACGAGAACCAGGAGCACGGGTGTCGTTTTCCAGTTGTTTTTCAAATAGCATGTACAACAGGTGACAGGTTGTGCACTGTTTATTGTTCCGACTTCTGCTCACTCAGAAGTGGAACTGTAGTGGAGGGGAACGGTGCCAGTTCTGAAGATGCTGAGAACAATGAGACACTGGGGAACGGAAGTATGCTTGCTCTGCCTCTATTTAATGTAAAGTCTGTGATATATTCTATTTAAAGTGTTGCATTCAAGGTTGGGTATTTTACCAGAGTGCTACATTCACATCCAGGATGGAGGGTTTGGCCACATCAGTGTTCACGGCAGCCGTCTAAGCTGAACATGCTGCTCTCCAGATCCAAGTGCTCACCACATTTGGTGCCGCTAAATGCCAGCTGCACCTCCACTTGCCTCTGACTGTCTTATTTTTATATATTTTTCTAAATATGTGTATATATACAGTATATAGAAAACAGAACTTTTATTTTGTGACACAAGAATCAAAGGGTCATATTAAAAACAAAGAAACCCAGTGTTCTCAATTTTTATAAACCAGCTGATTCCTGAAGATATCAGAGTCCTTTTTCCCTCCATTGATAAATTTTAACAGTGTTAATCATTCAGACTTTTACTTCTTTGATTCCCACAAAATTGCAGAGCAGCTTAGAAGCTTCAGCTTGAATTTTGACTCCATTGGCTTTATAATGGATCCTCTGGATGCACTCATATTCCCCTCAGAAAAGTTTTTTGTTAGAATGACTTTGGAAAAACCAAAACAGAACCTTTACTTATTCAGTTTCTTATTTTCTTCCTTGCTAAATGCACCATTACATTGAACTAAGGAGTCTGCCTAGCCATGTCGAGTGTCAACTGATGGGGCTTCATGTTATTTCAATAAGGATCCAAACACTCTGAAGCTGCAGAATGCTTTCTAATGGTTTTTCTGTCCAATAGCATATTGCTCATGTTTTCTGTAATACAAGGCCCAAAAGCCCTTTGTAAAGAAAGTAGAAAGCTGAAAGCAGCTGTTCCTATGGCATGTGTATATGTGTGTTTTTAGCAGTGTTGGAGACAATCTGTTTTTCATTCAGGGCTACACACACTGTCTACAGACAGGAGCTCACACACTGGGGTGCAGGTGGGCAGTTCAGTCTATGGTAATAGATTTGGTGATAACCATTTCTAAATGTCAACTGTATTCCTTTTATATGCTCAGTAGGTTATGAAGCTGTTCATTGTGAAGTTTGTAACACTGCTCTTTCTTTCTTTTTTTTTTTGGCTTTTCGAGACAGGATTTCTCTGTGTAGCTTTGGAGCCTATCCTGGAACTCCCTCTGTAGACCAGGCTGGCCTTGAATTCAGAGAGATCCACTTGCCTCTGCCTCCTGAGTGCTGGGATTAAAGGTATGCGTCACCACCACCCAGCTACTGTTCTTTATTTCTAACTAAAATTATCTGATGCTAACAGTAAGTTCCTTTGAATGCTCTCATTCATGATTTGATGACTATATTGGCTTCTTCCTGTATTGGGGTTTTAGTTAAATATGAATAAATATCACCATTTGAAAAGCTCAATTTGATACTAGAATCTGGTTGAAAATATGAGCAGACTGTTAACAGATGCCAAATATTCTTTATTAAGGACAATGTAACAACTGATGATATGTGATAAAATTAAAAACTTTTGATTATATATTTTATTTACAAAAGTATTATGCACTGTTGGCATTACCTTATGAAAGGAAATAAAGTCAATTGATAATTGCCTTGTGTTTTAAATTGTCATTATTTGATGTTACTTTGTTCAGAATAACAAAGCCTTGGTTTGTGGTAGAAAAACAGGCTCTTGTATGTAAACTTGCATATGTTTGTTTGAGTTGAGTTCACAGCATGAATCACAAACAAACTGAGATCTCTCCTTAAGTATGTATAAAAGGAAACATGAGAAACATCCTTGGGGGATGAAGTCAGGCAGAAGTGACTTGCAAACTTGGAGACACTGTGTGGAGTAAAAGGCTGCACGACTCCAGCCTGCACACTCACATACTGTTTTCTGGACAAAGGAACCACATCTAGGAAGAGTTTATCAAAGATCAGAAGTAGCTTGTCCATAACCTGGAGAGGAACAGGTGTTCTGTGTGAAATTGTCCTCTGTCACTTGACAGGCAGCAGGAATCTGTTTGAGCACCACACACCCAGTTGACAAACAGGAAGCCCTCCCTCACATGTTTGTCCAACCAGGTCTGTTGGCTAGCCACACCAAAGAAGCTGTGACATTAGGAAGCTGGTGACAGTCTTAACAGACTTGGCTTTGATGAAGGATATCTCCTCTGAAAAAGAAGCAATTCCAGGCGACAGTCACATGTCTGATAGCTAAGAGGAGCATCTACTGGTGCAGGAGGACATGGGGCAAAAAGTCTCGCAGCAGGTGGCTGCTCCAAAGGACAGCCAGGAGGTTCTCGCCATGTGTGAGGTGGTCAGTGCAGCTGTTGCCCACGCAGCCCAGAAGGTGAAGGAGTACCTGGGGTTTGAGTATCCACTGAGCAGACTCGGCCTTGCAGCAAGTACACTGAGTGAAATCTTCCTTGTCCACTTCATCGCTTTCTGCCAGGAAAGGGGGGCTGATGAGTGGCTCACCACCACCAAGATGACCAAGCACCAGGCCTTGCTGTTTGGAGCAGACTGGATTTGGACCTTCTGGGGACCCGAGAAGCAAATACGGCTTCAGGTGGCAGTGCAGACCTTGAGGATGTCCTCTCCCCTTCCTCTGAGGGATCCCAAGTCCTGTGCATCAAGGGGAGAGGAGTCTTGGAAAAAAGGCAGGTTTGATAAGCTGGCAGAGTTCTGTAACTTGGTGGGAGAGGACTGTTTGGGCCTGTTTATCGTCTTCAGTGTGCCTGGAAAGCCTAAAGCCATCAGAGGTGTTGTTCTGGAGAGTGTCACAAATGGGATGGTGGAGAGCCATCTGTCAGGACGCAGGGCTGTGGAACAGTTTGTGCTGGAGACGGAAGATTGTGTCTCCATCAAGGAGCTGCTGGGAAACTGTCTGAGTAAAAGAGATGGGCTGAGTGACATGGGCAAGGTTTATATTAGCATTCTCTAAACTGGACATATTGCTGTGACTGGTGTGTAAGATAAAACAGAAAAAAAAACCCACAGGATGGGGTTAACCCCCCACATTGACTGTAAGTGATTACTTGGGTCAAAACTTGTTAGTGTCACAATTATGGAAAGGAAAAAACCCTCCAGCTGTGTTTGGGGAAACCTAGTCTTTGTTTATTCAAAAATAAAAAATTGGGGGAGAAAATGATAAAGTTATACATAAATTTTGATTTGCAAAACAGAAGTTGTCTTTGAACTAGTCTTATAGTCACAAGCATAAAATGTTATTGCTATTGTTGGGGGAGCAACTACTGAGCAGGTGTAAGGACATTTGGGGTGCCAGTCTTCCCACGGCTGGTCCTCTGAGCCTCACCTCCACTCATGTTCCTCACTAGCAACTCTGCACATAAAGGACTTTCAAAGGATTTAACTTAGGATTCAATTGAGTGTTAGCTTCACCCATGATTTACTATGTCATCCGTGAAAGAACTCCTTGTTACAATATCTGTAATTACAATAAGGAATGTGTTTTCAAACAGAACAGTCATCTTTGCTTAAAAGTCTTACCTAGGCTTAACATTATTATTTATTGAACCTCATGTTGGGCCCACTGATTTGAATATATTTTCATAATTTGTGCATAAGGCTCTAATAAGAAGTAGACATTTGTTCCTATTTGTCAAATCAAAGATGTATGTAATTCCCAAGGCATGAGCTATTACTTAATCCATGAGCTGGATTTTCTCAAGTTGCATGTTTCTCCCTCCATTGACTCCAGCCCTTTCCACCCTATTCTGGAACTCGGGCATCCAGTTATAAATAGCCAGTGGGTTGCCAACAGTGCCTATCTAATCGGCCTTCCTCTGACTCCATCCTTCTCAACAGGCCGTTGTCACTTCCCAGGGTACTTTGGTGATCCTTTTTGCTTTGTCCCATTCCTGCCTCCACCCCACTGTATAAATGTCTTTTTTCTGTTAAACTTCTGAGATATGCCATTTGGTTTCTTCCAGAATCCCAATGCCTTCTGGTTTTTCCATTCAAAGGTTAAGGATGAAGGGAGTGAGTGGGAAGGGTGTGACCCATACCTGTACTCCGGAGGCTGAGGCAGAAAAATTCCCACAAATTCATAACAAAACAAAGATGTGGTTGGGCAGTGGTGGTACATACCTTTAATCCCAGCACTCAGGAGGCAGAGACAGGCGGATCTCTGTGAGTTCGAGGCTAGTCTGGTGTACAAAGCGAGTTCTAGGACAGGTACCAAAACTACACCGAGAAGCCCTGTGTTGAAAACAAACAAACAAACAACCCAAAGATGACAACCCCTGATTTTGTAATGCTGCTATTGATGATCTGAAATCCAGAGTCTTCGGTGTTTAGCACTAATCCAGCCCCACTGAGTCTCTCTCATGCCCAGCACACAGGATGTGCAGAGAGCACAGACAGATGTTACTTCAGTATGGGCAAAGCCTACAGAGCCCGCTCTTGTTTTCTATCCACTGAGGCTTGTGTTCAAATGTGAATACACCTTGCAAGCCCCTAAGCCCTTCCTGTTAGGAGTGGTCACTCAGACAAGTCCTGGGGAAAGCCAGGGGAAAAGTTTTGTAGTCCCCGTGGCACCTTTTTGCTTCAGGGAAGAAATGAGTACACAGCCTTTTCCACTTTTCTTTTCCATCCTTGAAACATGTATTCAGCCAAAGCCCTCTCCTTAAGGAAGTTAGAATGAGGAAGAACTAGAAGCCAGTCGTATTCTGGAAATTGGAACGAGATGCAGTGTTTAATATTGCAGTAAACAAGTAGCAATGCACACGATTACTTATCAATTTAACTTTAAACAAAGTAAGATAGGGCTGAGGATAAAGTTCAATGGTAGATTGCTTGCCTAACGTACAAAAGGCCTTCATCTCCCAGCACTGCAAAAAAATGAACACTAAGGAACAGGGAATGCTGATAGCTTCATCTCTCTCTCTCTGGTGGCATGGTATTTGTGATGATGGTTAACCACAAATAGTTAACTTAGCTGGCTTTAGAATTTCCAAGGAAATACACCTCTGGATGTGGCTGGGAGTTTGGAAGAACCATGGTGAACGTGGGCAGCACCATCCCATGGCCTGGGGGCCTTAGACTGAATAAAAAGGAGAAAGAGAGCTGAGCACCAGCATTCCTGACTGCTTTCTGACTGGGGAGGCTGCTCATCAATAGCCTCAGAATCCTGTTGCCATGACCACTCAGACAGTGAGCTAAAATACCCTCTTCTTCCTTAAGTTGCTTTGGTCAAGATTTTGTCACAGCATTGAGAAGAGAAGGTACTGCCATACCGTACTCAACATCATAGCATATACAACTGCTTTTGCCTTGTATCCAATGAGCATGTTCCTTTAAAAAAAAGGGGGGGTAGTATAAATGGATAGGTTTATTCACAGATGTAACCTAGTCGGGCTTTGAACTTGGAGTCCTCCTGCCTCAAACTCTGAAGTTTCTGGGTCCCCTCAAAAAAAAAAAAAAAAAAAAAAACCACCAGAAATAGAGCTGGCAAGATGAATCAGTGGTAAGGGGCCTTACTTCCAAGTCTGACCACCTGAGTTCAATACCTAGGACTCAAAAGGTGGAAGGAGAGAACTAATTCTGACCACATGAATGATGTGCACATGTGCACACACACAAGCTTTTTAAATTAAAAAACAAACACAAATAACACTAAAAAGGTAAAAAGTAATGCTCAAAAGACACCTAGACTAATAAACAAACACAGAGTGAGGAGGCTAAGACATATATTTTAAATCTCTTAAGGTAATTTTAATGTTCAACCAAGATTGAGACCCATGTTTTCTTTTTTTCCCTTTTGAGACATGGTCTCACTGTGCATCACTGGCTGACTTGGAATTCACTCTGTAGACCACTGGCCTCCAACAACAGAGATCCACCTGCCTCTGCCTTCTGAGTGCTGGGGTTAAAGGTGTGTGCCACAATGCCCAGTTGAGACCCATTTTTTCTTTTTAAGTTTATTTATTTGCTTATTTACTTGTTTTATATGCATGGGTGTTTTGCCTGCATATGTGCATATGCACCCCATGCATGCCTGGTGCCTGTGGAAACCAGTAGAAGGTGTTGTAATGAATTACAGATGGCTGTGAGCCACCATGTGGATGCTGGGAATCAAAAGTGTCCTCTGGAAGCGCAGTCACTGTTCTGAATTGCTATACCGTCTCCCCAGTCCCCCCATCACCATCCATGTTTTCGTTAGCAGCTCCCTCTATCACGTGATGTAACCAATGCTGTTCTGGTGGCTGAATAGGCTGCCTGGATATTTGCACTACACTTCGAAATGGATGTATGTTGTTCACATACTTTTTATAAAGAACTTAGTTTTTATTAAAAGTTATCTCTCATATCAACCTAGGCTTTAAAAGAAGTAAAAGACCATTTAAAAAGAAGGCTTAGTAGTTCAAGTTGTTCTACTCAGAATTACCTATGTAATCTGTAGGGATCAATGAAAACTGAAAATGTGGAGCCCCCTTTCAGAACTTGATATGAACTTTAAGTCAGCAGGAGAGGGGCATTAAACTAAGCACAGGACCCTCTAAATGCAAATCATGTGTCCCAAAGGCCTTTTCCTGGCCTTTGTAACATTTTAAATAATTTAGTTTAAAAGGTTGAGAAGGTATTTTTTATTATGGATGAGGGATTGTACCTCCAAAATCCTTTCCAAGTAAAAAAATTACATAGAGTTTAGAAACTTCTACTGGCAAACTAATACACGCTTTACACTATAAAGTATCTTTGCCTACTGATGTTATAAAGGGGTTACTTCTTGTAAAGATTATTTTTGATAGTGGTGTGTGTGTGTATGTGAATGTGTGTGTGTGTGTGTGTGTGTGCGTGCGTGCGTGCGTGCGTGTGTGTGTGTGTGTGTGTGTGTTTGTGTCCATGGAAGCCAGATCCCCTGAAGCTGGAGTTACCAGAGGTTGTGAGCCTTTCCACATCGGCGCTAGGAATCCAGCTCTGCATGAATAATACATGAAAAGACAGGTATCTAAATTCAAACAATCTAGTTCAGAAGGCTATTTCTTTAAACTGCTGGTGGATGCAGCCATGCCCCGCGCCCTTCCCGGCCAGGTGCTTGTTACTTACTATGCTTGAAAACTTGCTGTCATTTAAGAAGTGTAAGGGCTGGTGAAATAGTAAAGCGGTAAGCCTTACCACTAGAGTTGGGTCCCCAGAACCTGGGTGGTGAAGGGGGAGAACCAAAGAACCAATTCCCTTAAACAGCTCTCTTACTAGTGTGGGTCTACAAACACACACACACACACACACACACACACACACACACACACACACACGTAATTTAAAAATGTATAAAATGTAAAGCTAGGTGCTATGCCCCATACTTATAATCCCAGCACTTGGAAGACTGGGTAGGATGACTGAAAATAAAGAGAAAAAGAAAAAAAGAACGAACGAACTAACGAATCAAAGAACGAAAGGAAGGAAGAAAGGAAGGAAATGGAAGAAAGAAAAAAATGGGGCTGAAGAGGTGGCCCATCGGTTAAGCAGAGGCTGCTCTTCCAGGTGACCAGGTTCAATTTCCAGCACCCACAAAAAAAGCTCACACCTGCTCTAATTCCATGCCCTCTGCTGGCCGCTGTGGGCAATGCAGGCACATGATGCTGAGCTACGCAGGCAAACACCAATATACATAAAATGCATCAATAAAAAGGAAAGGAGGAAAATGTCTTAGAGCAGCCATTGTTTTAAAAAGTCAAACAGAGCAGTAGACGGAGACCGCGAGACTTGTGGGTCAGAGACCCCATCCACACTCCACGCCAGCCCTCTGCCTAGTGCACTTCCGTTCCCACGTCTACGCACTTCCGGTCCCCGCCCCGTCCCGGCGGCGCGTTTCCCCTCGGGCTCGCCGGTCTCCAGCCATGGCGGTCGCGGCGCTGCAGCTGAGGCGGATCCTGTGCCCGGGGGCGCGCGGCCTGCGCACCTTCTCCTCGGCGGTCAGGCCGGCGGACCCGGGAGCCGGCCCGCGTGAGTGTGGGTGCGCCGCCGCGGGCTGGGAGAGGGGAGGGCGCGCACCCCACGGCGAGCGCTCACCGAGGCCGGCCGCTGTGCCCGGACGGGGTGACCCCCGGGGCCCGGGGGGCGGGGAGCACTGCGGTGTGAGAGGCCGTGCAGACGTGGGGCTGGAGGAATGCAGCGACGGGATCACCGGAGAGGCCCCCCCGGGGCGGACCCCTGCAGCCCCGGACCCCTTCCCCAGCTCCCTCTCCCCCACGCCGTCACCCTACCGCTCTTGCTCTCCCGAAGGCTCCTCCACAGCAAACCTTGTTGAAAATCTACCCACAGATGGTTTTTGGATAAGTTATAGGTTCCTTAATACGTCAGTCATAGTGGCTCGTCATGGTCCTAAGCTGTGTCCATCTCCAGATTTTCATTCTTTTACTCTCATAAATGGAAATGTCCTAGGCAGAGTTGCAGAGGCTGGCATACTAGTGAAGTTCACACCCAGCGTGTACATAAGTAAACAGTTACCATAAAATGTATTGTTGGGAAGAATAAGAAAGCAGAATATTGCGACTGATGTGCTGTCGAAGAAGCGGCCCTTCAGGCAGGATAAGGTAGTGAGGAGAGACCTCAGGAAAAGACATGTGAAGGGAGAGAAGGAGGGCCCCCCCCCCGACCTGCTGCGTGAGTAAAGGGGCGAGTGGTAGTCCAAGAATTAGTAATGGTCCGAATTTTAAGGGTTTGGAGGCATTTGGCTTTGATTTGGGCTTGGATTTTGTTAGAAGTGGAGGGTCACACTAGAACAGACATAAAACTTCTACTTGTAAAAGGCCACTGGCAGCTGTGTGGTGAACTCACTTCAGTAGGGTACGACTGCAAGACCAGTGTGGAGGCTGCTGGTATTCTAAATGAGAGGATGGTAATAATGCAGGTGGTTTGGTTTGTAGGATGTATTTTGAAGGGAAAGCCAGTAGGATTTATTGATGAATTTGATGTGAGCCTTGAGGGGTGTATCTCAAGGAAGCGGGGTCGATCCTTGCCTGAGCCATTGGGGTGTCAGTACCACCTACAGGGATTGAGAAGAAGAGGGAAGTCAAGGCCAAGCTGCCTTGTCATTGAAGCACATTAGATATCTTGGCTCTTCTTTTCAGTTGTCTGTTCCTTTTTCAGTGTCAGCCACACTGAGTTTGAGTTTACTTGTTTCCACATTCTGTGCTCTCTCTTTCTAGCAGGGAAGCTATTATATAGCACCAAGTCAGATAAAAAGGGGCATTTGGTGCTGTGGACTAAATGCAGATGTGGCCAGGTGCTTAGCATTATTCCTGCTTCTCAGTAGTAAGTGTCTTCGAGTGTGAAGGACTCAGTGTGATGCTCCAGGTATTCCTAATCTGCATCAATGAAGAGGGAATAATGTTCTTTGCATTGTGGATTCAGTCTAAATATGACTAGTGTCATAAAAGGGCCATACAGTGTCTCGTCATAGCAGAGACTAACGGTTACCGCTACAAAGTTTGTGCTTTCTTAACTGTTTGTCCACAGCTCTTTACCTTCTGACCAAGGGGTATCTCTTCAGGATGTAGGAGTACTCCTAATTCTGTCATCGGAAGAGGAATTCTCTGAGAAATTCAAGCAAGCACACTTCCAATGCCCCCAGTCCACTGCAGGTCCATGGGCTCTGCCTAGTGGGAGCTCAGGTACCAAGCATCTGGGGTTCCTAGGATTCTCTCATCACCCACTAGCTCAGAGTGGAATTCCTACCTTGACCCGATTTGGAGTTTTTCTGGATGAAAACATCCAAGCTATAGATTCTCAGCAAGGAGAATAAAATGTATAACCAGTGTCATATAGTCTAGTTGAGAGGCAAGTACTGCCTTAAAAGTTTATTTTTCTAAAACCCAAAGACTGAAATGTTACAAAGTTGTAAAAATATGGACTCCTTCCTGAATCTGCCTGTCATTCTTATGCAGGGCAGTGCTAACCTCTATTGATCCAGTTTTGCTGTATGGGCTGCTGAAGCGTTCTCTGCTGTCTTCAGACATTTTCTCACCAGCCTGTTTTCATGGCTACTTCCCACTAGCCCTCAAGCTTTAGCTTAAAGCGTGTGTCGTCTGGAGATATTGCCCACCTTGTTATTGGTGTTCTCCAGAAAGAAAGAACCTGTGGAGTGGTTGGATGGGCACAGGGTATTGCGGTGACAGATTTGACCATGTTTTAGGGAGGATTGTGGAAGGACTTTGGAACTTGGGGTTAGAAGAGCCGTTGAGTATTGAGAGCTCAGTGGGCTGTTCTGTCGGAGCTTTGAAGATAAGAATGTGAGAGCAGTGTAGAAGATGGAGCCCTGGCTAGTGAATTTTCAGAGGGAAGCAATGGCTCTACTGGGCCATTTGTGTCAAGAATGTGGTATCTGGTCTGCTGGAGCCGACCAGAACAAGGGGCAGTGGTGGCCCACGCCTTTAATCCCAGCACTTGGGAGGCAGAGGCAGGTGGATCTCTGTGAGTGTGAGAGCCTGGTACACAAAGCAGATGCCAGGACTGTTACACAGAGAAACCCTATCTCGAGAAACCACAAAAACAAACAAAAAACCAAGCCAAAACAAAAAACAACAACCAAGAGACCAGAACAACTGAAGTAAAGCCTTTACTTTACTGAAACAATTGATGCTAATTAGCTGGCCCTGAGAAATTAGCAGTGGTTCAGAAGAGAGTGGCATCATTGAGGTGAAATCTTGTGGGAGGTGTTTCCCAAGAGTCCACACACAAAAGCTGTGTTCCAGAGGTGGCCAAGGTTGCACCCCCCTTGGCAGCCGAACTTGTAATGTAAGAGTCCCTCAGGTGGTACTGGTTTTGAAGGCATGGAGAGGTCCTGAAAAGCAGCAGAGGGCTGGCACTGTGACAGGCCAAGAGAGGCCATTGAAGGTGCAGCTGGAGTAGCAGTGGAAGCCCAGGATTGGAGGGGTCTTTGCTCCATAAAGAGAGCCCAGGAGAGGCTATAGGTAAAAGTGCGGCCTAGCTGCAGCAGAAGAACCTAACACTTCAAGATGCTGGTACCATGGGATAGCCCCCAGAAGCAGCAGCTGGTGTGGGGTGGGGCCGGCCTGAGCCTAGAAGACAGTCTGTCTGTGCTGCAGAGGGCGGAGCCAGAGAAGTGACCCCATCCACTGGAGGAGTCCAGAAGATCATGAGTGAATCCCACATGATTGAACATTGAGTTGTTTATAATTTTGGAGTTTAGTTTTGCTTTGTTGAGGTTGTAACTGTGTCCTCGTTCTTCCCTCTTCAAGTAAGAAAGTACTTGCTTTTGATTTTACAGGAGCCTACAGCTGAGAGACTGAGATTTTAGGTTTTAAAAGAGACTTTGGATTTTCAAAGAGACTGAATTTTAAAGTGTTTTTTAATTTGTAAAGGCTGTGGGACTTGGAAAGTTTGTATATTGTTTTGTATTGTGATTTTGATGTTAATGTGTGGTTTTGGGAATGAAGTAGAAAGGAAAAGTTATGACTTAACAGTGATACGTTTGTGTGTCAAGTTGACAAGGAGTGATTGTCCTGGCCAGTTTTATATCAGCGTGATACAAGGTAGAGTCATCTGAAAGGGGGGAGCCTCAATTGGGAAAATGTCTCCGTAAGATACAGCTGTAGGGCATTTTCTTAATTAGTGATTAATGGGGGAGGGCCTAGCCCATTGTGGGTGATGCCACCCCTGGACTGATGGTCCTAGGTTCTATAAGAAAGCAGGCTGAGCAAGCCATAAGGAGCAAGCCAGTAAGCAACACTCCTCTATGGCCTCTGCATCAGCTCCTGCTTCTAGGTACCTGCCTTGTTTGAGTTCCTGTCCTGGTTTCTTTCAATAATGAACTATGATGTGGAAGTGTAAGCCAAATAAACTTTCTTCGCAAGTTGCTTTTTGGTCCTGGTGTTTGATTGCAGCAATAGAAACCCTAATTAGGATAGGTGTATGTAGCTAGAGTTTTCCTGCCTGGCCCACAGTCAGGACAAATCTCTGTCACCCGCCAGTCCCGCAGCTGCTCAGACCCAACCGAGTAAACACACAGAGACTTATATTGCTTACAAACTGTATGGCCGTGGCAGGCTTCTTGCTAACTGTTCTTATATCTTAAATTAATCCATTTCTATAAATCTATACCTTGCCACGCGGCTTGTGGCTTACAGGCATCTTCACATGCTGCTTGTCATGGCAGTGGCTGGCAGTGTCTCCCTCTGCCTTCCTATTCTCTCGATTCTCCTCTCTGTTAGTCCCACCTATACTTTCTGCCTGGCTGCTGGCCAATCAGTGTTTTATTTATTGACCAATCAGAGCAAAACATTTGACATACAGACCATCCCACAGCAGGTGTATAAACTGAAAAGGGATTCCATAGAAGACTTAACTCTCGTGGTGACGGAGGTGGAGACATCCCATGACAGACCCTTTGCAGGCCAGCAACACAGGTGTCGGCAGTGGGGCCTAGACCGTCTGCAGGCTAGCAACAATATTGAGAGCAAAAGCTGGATTGTATGCATTACTGTGTTCCTAGTTTGTAATAAATAGTAGCAATTAATTTTTGAAAGAATGAGCACTGTGGGATGAATAGAAATATGTCCAATGAAGAAAAGAGGGAAGGGGAAGAGCCAGGATCATGGGAGGGAGGCGTGGTCCAAGCAGAGAACCGAGTTGAGAGATGGACTGAAAGGCCTGGGAAGCACATTGCAGCTGTGGCACTCTCATCGGTGAGACCGGAGACAGTGGACCAGAGCATGAGGAATCTTATATGCTGTGCTGCAGTGACCTTCATTTCTTGTCCTTTGGTTTTCTTGAATATAAGTGGCCTCTAAAAGGACAATAATGATACTTGTATTTGAAATAATAAGAAAGGCTAAATGAAGTGATAATGAGTAGTCTAGCGTAGACTGTACATGTAAAAGTACTTAGTAATGTAGCTATTTCCACAGCAAAGCATTCATTACAGCATGCATAAAATAAGCTATGTTAAAAGTACTTTTGGTATGTGAGGACTCATCTTCTACAGTCCTGTGACTTAAGTGTTCTGTTCATGAGTTTGTTATTGGTAATTTTTGTCATTGGACATTTCAAATCAGTTACCTTTAAAAATTCAAATACTAAGTATTTTAATTTGAGAACATGAACCTATTGTGCTACAAACTTTAAAATTAATGCAAGTATTTTGTTAGCTGAGTGTGGATGCTGTACTCCTATAATCTCAGCTCTTGGGAGACTGAAGCAAAAGGATTGCAACAAGTTAAGGACTAGCCTGGGTTGCGGTGTAAGACCCTCTCACATAAAGGGAAGGCAGTATTTCTCTAGATGATGAGTTCTCTGTATCATTGCCATGGAGTTTCTTTGTTCCCACTTTCTGTTTTAAACTTGAAGAAAATAGGTTATCGTTCCGTTTTCATGTTGGTAAATGCCTTAAGTTATGTTAGAACTGCAGGCCAGTGATTTTGAACAATGCTACATTATAAATTTTTGTCTTTTAGGTCCAGCATCCAGAAGTGAAAGGCCAATGAGAAGAAAGGTACACATGTATTTACTTTACTTGTCTCTATCTTAATGATTTATGAAGTCCTAAAATGAGGCCAAGGGTACTGCCAGAGGAGGCTTCTCAAGGTCTCTGGGCAACTGCCATAGCCCTGTTAGTAGTTAGTCTGAGAATGCATCAGCTTTAGGAGGTAGACTCACTCATACATGCCCAGAAAGCAGGTGCAGAGCCTGAGTACAGACTCTGATGGTGCCTTCTGCAGTTAGCAGTAATCTCACCAGTTACTCTCCTCTGAGCATCTTTGAGACTTAAGGCCAGTTGTTGTTGGTTGTTTTTTTCTCTTTTGGGAGACCCAATACCCAGCTCCCAAATAAATTCACACACAGAGGCTTATTATTACTTATGAACAACCAGCCTTAGCTTGGCTGGTTACTAGCCAGCTTAACTTTAAATTATCCCGTCTACCCTTTGCCTCTGGGCTTTCCCCATTCTCTTAATTCTATAAATCTTACTCTTACTCTGTGGCTTGCTGTGTACCTGGGTGGCTGACCCCTGATGTCCTCCCCTTCTCTGGCTCTGTTTTGATCCCCTCCATCTCTCTTTTTCTTCTATATATCTCTGCCTGCCAGCCCCTCCTGTCCGTTCTCCTGCCTTGCTATTGGCCATTAATTTATGCATGTGTATTTGTGTGTGTGTGAGTTTATGTGCACCACATGCATGTCTGGTGCTTGTGCAGGCCAGAAGAGGACATCAGCTTCCTGGAACTGAAGTTTTGGGTGGTTGTGAGCCACCTGACGTTGGTGCTGGGGACAGAACTTGGATCCTTTGCATGAACAGCAAGTGCTCTCAGCCACTGAGCCATGCCTTTAACCCCAAGCCCTACTGTTTGTATGGAGGCCATCCCCTTCTGTGTGACACTTTTAAATACACACACGTGTGCTAATGCGATTTACTAAGCTTTCAAGTCATTTATCTCGGGCTTGGAGACATTTATGTTTTTAAATCTGTTTAATTTTGATTAGTTTATCTCAGAGTGCCTCTTCTATATTATTAAATTTTGAAATTGTGAATGTGTATGTATGTGTGAGTTGTGGTACCTGTATGAAGGTCAGAGGACTACTGGAGGCAGTTCTCTACTATGTGGGCCCCAGGGGTTGAACTCCAAGTAGTCAGGTTTGTGGCCAGCACCTTACTTGCTGAGCAGTCTCACTGGCCACTAAATATTTATTCTCTCTTACCTCCCTTATTCCCAAATTCCTTCCCACTACCCCACCCCTACTGTTTCTTCCTCCTTTTGAGACAGGCTCTCCTGTAGCCCAGGATGGCCTTAAACTTGCTGTGTAAGAAGTATAACCTAAAACTTTTTTTTAATGTTTAAATATTTATTTTATTTTATGTGTATGAGTGTTTAGTGCATATGTATGTATGTATGTATGTATGTATGTGTACCATGTGTGCCTGGTATCCAAGGAGGCCTTAGAGGCTGTATGTGCTCGTGGCTGCTGAACTATCTCTCTGTCCCTGGCCTTGAACTTCTGATCATCTCCTAGGTGCTGGTGTACAGGTGTGTACCATCATACCTAGTGGCTGGGGTCCAATCCAGGGCTTTGTGCATGCTAAGCAACACTCTGCCAACTGAGCCACATCCGCAGCTCTGTCTCCAAGTTCTTACATTTCTTTGTGTGTTGACTTACATCATTGAGGTTTTAAAAACTATTTTAAAGTATACTTTTAAAATACTTTTTATAAACTTCATAAATGTATTTCATAAGCTTCACAAATTGTTTAATTCTTGTGAAGGAAATGTGACATTAATGGAGAGCTTGTCATAGTTTGAAGCATCTATGCAGAGATATTTATGCTGAGTTAGAGTTTTTTATTTGAGCAACAAATTTGTTGGAAATGAGTCTTTTACTTGTCATATGTGTATGTAGTGTGCGGGCGTATGCGCCACAAATGGAGTGTGGAAGTCAGGACAACCCTGTTAACTTGGTTCTTTCCTTTCACCTTGTAGATTCTCAGGGTCAAATTTAGGTTGCCAGGTGTGCACAGTAAGCACCTTTCCCCATTTCTCACAAGCCTGGAAGTCAGTGTTTTGCAGCTTTTATGTATCTTAGTTACAGCTTTTGTCTTAAAATTAAAGAATATGTTGATATTTAAAAATTTTAAGTATTTCATGTTTCTTAGGCACTACCTCCTAGGACAGAGAAGATGGATGTTGACCAGGACTGGCCCAGTGTTTACCCTGTTGCAACGCCATTTAAACCCTCTGCTGTTCCTCTGCCTGTTCGAATGGGGTATCCAGTAAAGAAGGGCGTGCCCATGGCAAAGGAGGGGAATCTAGAGCTTTTAAAGGTAAGTGGCTGGTTCAGGGCTCAGAAAGCTCCTTGGTGGGTGTAGGTGGACTTTTCTGTCCCACCAGCCAACTCCCAAATAACCACACAGAGACTTATTATTAATTATAAAGCCTCAGCCAATAGCTTAGGCTTGTTACTAACTAGCTCTTTCAACTTAAATTAACCCATATTTCTTATATACACTCTATTACCACATGGTGGTACCTTTTTTCTGCACGGGCATGTTCATCTCCTGCTTCCTCTGCATCTGGCTGGCGACTCTGCCCTCCTTCTTCCCAGTATTCTTTCAGTCTGGCTCTCCTGCCTAACCTCTTTCTGCCTAGTTATTAGACAGTTGGCTCTTTATTAAACAAGTGAGAATAAAACATCTTCACAGTGTATAAAAGAATTATTTCACAGCACTTCCCCTTTTTTGTCTAATTAAAAATGAAGGTTTTAACTTTAACATAATAAAACTATACATAACGAAAACAGTTATCAAGTAAGAATTACAGTTACAATATTCAGTCCATTTGTATTTGGCAAATTTAGAGAAAATATTATCTTTGTGAGTCTAAAGTTTGTACTTTACCTTTTATCATAACTAAAGAAAACTATTAAGTCTGACTCTTTAGTCTTTAACTCTATCAAAGACCCCAGAAGGAAGTACTATAACCTAAGGACTAGGACAGCCGGCCGCCTGGACAGTAACCCAAAGTTCCTCTGCAACATTGGGGTACTTATCTTTCTTTGGCTTACCGGCCTAGAATATCTGACAGGCTTTCCTGTGAAGCAGGGAATTCTGAAGGACTGTCTTGGCAAAGTTCAACAGTTGCTTTTCTTTGTGCCCTGCTGGTCCAGTTTGGATAATATACTGTCAGCATTTGAGGCAAGGGCAGTGTTTTGTTTTGTTTTTTCCCCAAATGGCTAGCTTTTGCTACAAAGAAAGTAAACTCCATGTGGAGTTTCTTTGATGCCCATAATCTTCTCTAAAGTAGATTGGTGCCGCCAGGAGCAGACATGTCTCACTGTCATGAAAAGCCTTAGGTTATTAGAACATTTTAAATGCCACATTCTGTAGGTCTTTGAAGTGTTTGAAGACCGTCTCTTTATCTAGATAAATCTTTTTAACCTTGAAAACATATTTAACATGACTATTATAAGTTTGATTATTATAGATGACTAACTACTAAACTCATTTCTTAATTATACATTACATTTTTAAATGAGTTGCATAAGCACAATGCCCTAAGCAAGAGTATAAACATACATACAGTATAACAAAAATAACTTCAAATTTGTATCAATAAACCAAAATCGATACCATGTAAAATATTTTGAGATTAATAGTTGTTTTATTTTTGGATTAAAGTAGATTCAATAATCTACCCCTTTTTTTCAATCATTCCTATATCTCCTCCCCCACCTTTTTCTTCAGAAAGAGATCCTTGAATCTAACTCATTTGTCTAGTTTTTTGTTTTTTCCCCTTTTTGGTCCATGATCAGTAACAACTTATAACCAATCACCCCTAAATGATGACAAACATAACCCATCTTTTGAGCTCCTTGCTCAAAACATAACATAACCCATCTTTTGAGAATGTGGGCATTGTTTTCTCTAGACTGCTTCCTGCTGTTTGGGGACACTGGCATCTTTGGGGGAACCTTGAGAAAATAAAGACAATGGTTAAGTCTTGGCTGGATTAGTCTGTGAGGCCAGATCATCTCAGCCAGCAGCCTTGAAGCTGTTCTGGATGTGGAATTCTGAGGAAACTGCAGCAGAGGTGCTCTGAGATGTTAGATCACCTGGGCCACCCGTTGTTATTGGTGTCTGGTCCCCTTGCTCTGAAAATACATAAACTTTTAAAGGTAACATGCATATCTGCATTAATGCAAGTGTAGACTGTGTGTTGTTCACAAGTTAGCCAAAGATAATATTTTTGTTTTATGTTTGAGTAGGTGAAATACATGTTACGTGTCTTCTAGTTTTTCTAGGTTTATTTCTTTATGTCTGTAGCCAGAATTTTTTTTTTATTTTTACTTGTTCTCTTTATTTTGTGCACCTTTGTCCTTTTCCATTCCATTTGATGCTCTATAATCTTCTGTGATATGTTATTGTTTATAACAATGATCATTTATATGAAGAATATAACCTCTTCACTAAACTGGTCAGTTAAGAGCTGAGTGTGGTGGAGCATACTTGGGAGACTGAGGCAGGAGGATCAGGAGTCCATCATAAGTTCCAGGCTAGTCTTGGCTACAGGAGACTGTTTCTCAAAAAATTAATTAATAAATAAATACAATCAACTATCTAGTTGAGATTTGCTAGCTTTGTTCATTCAGTTTATAAAATGTTTGTTGTGTGCAAAGCAAAAAGAATATACCAAGTTTCTTGGAGGATTGGGTGATTGACAGATTGGTATCCTTACATGCATTCAAAAATCATTATTATTATTGTTTTTTGGACTTTTGAGTCCAGAGTGACCTTGACTTCACAAACTTCCTGCCTCAGTCTCCCTGAGTGCTAGAATTATAAGTGTAAGCTAACACCCTGAAGCCTTTGGTTTTATAATGGAATTGCACATGAATACTGTAGATACATGACATAAAGAATGCTATGAAAGTGTTTATTTTTTTTAACATGACTGCTGTCTTGTAAGACATAAAATGAAAGATGTGTGCCATCTGATTCTGATGTATCAGAACTGAATCATATAGAATCTACTTCCTGACTGATGTCTGTGGTCTGAACCAATGCTGTAGAAAAGCTGTTGGACTTTACTTTCATGATTTATTGGGCCTGTGGTTTAGTTTATAAGAATATGATCCTATCCGTGTGTTGATGATAGAGCCAGCATGGTGGCGTAGCTGTAGTCCCAGCTACCCAGGAGGCCGAAACAGGAAGGTCACTTGAACCTATGAGTTTGAAAATATCTGGGAAATATATCGAGACTTTAGCTCACAAAAAAAGGGAGTGGGAGGGGGAGATTTGGCTGTAATTTATCCTTTTGAAACATCTCTATTTTTAGATCCCAAATTTTCTGCATTTGACTCCTGTGGCGATTAAAAGGCACTGTGAAGCTCTCAAAGGTAGGCTTGCTTCTGGGAACTTGGGACTGATTTTAACATAAAACAAAGAATCTTAAGTCTAATGAGATACAACTTTATGTTCTGAGTCACTGTCTCTTTCCTTTACTTTTTATTTTGTTGAGAGGGTCTTGTTCTTTGCTAGGTAGCCCAGGGTGGCCTGAAATTTTATGTTATGTGGTAGTGCTCCAGGAAGGCACTACCCTTCTGCCTCTTTCTCCATTAAACAAAGATTTGTAAGTAGTTTGAGTTGTTAAGTGTGTAAGCAGTTTATGTTTGTTATTATTGTCACTGTCTTGTATTTGGGTGTTTTGCCTGCATGCATATTTGTGTACCATGTGCATGCCTAGTGCCCAAGGAGGCCAGAAAAGGGTGTCAGATCCCCTGGAACTGGAGTTATACATGGTTGTCAGCAACCATCAGGTACTAGGAGTTAAACCTAGGTTCTTCTTCTGGAAGAGCAGCCAGTGTGCTTAACTGCAGAGCCATTTCTCAGCCCTTTTATCAATAATTTTTTGCTGAGCACTGTAAACTCGTCAAAAATAAATAGAGGTTGAAACCAAGTAGACTGAGTAGACTGAGCCAGGAGGATGGTCAGTTTGAAGCTATCCTGGATAGTTTAACAGAATCTCAAAAAAACCAAACTAGCAAACAAGACAAAACAAAAACAAAAAACAAAGTGAAGCCTTAATTTTTTTTTTTTAATCACCAGATGGTAGACTGTTTTACCCTAATTCCATTTTACATTTAAAAATAAACACCATTGTGAATATTTAATACATTCAGTGGCAGAAGCAGGTTGTAGACGGGTTTTTCTTTGGGCTGCCAACTCGCAAATAACGACACGGAGACTTATTAATTATGAAAGCTTGGCTTTAGCTTAGACTTGTTCCTGACTACTTCTTATCACTTAAATTAGCCCTTATCTTTTAATCTACATGCTTTTACGTGATTCGGTTACCTTTACTTTGTGCTGCCCATCCTGCCCTCCAAGCCTGGCTGGTGACTCTACCTTTCCTCTTCCCAGCAATCAGAAGTCCTTTCTATCTCTCCTGCCTAGCTATTGGCTGTTCACACCAATTAAAGCAATCACACCAATACATCTTCATACAGTGTACAAATATCCCACATTTCCCCCTTTTTGTCTAAATAAAAAGGGAAAATTTTAGTTCTTAACACAGAACAATCATTAGGTAAGAATTACATTCACAATGTCCAGTCCATTTGTATTTGGCAAATTTAGAGAAAATACTCCATTATCCATCCTATCTTGGTAAGTCAAAGCTTTGCACCTAATTTACTTTCTATTCTAACTTATTTTACCAGTCCAAAACTTATCTTTTTAGACCTCAAAACACTTTCTTAGATAAACAACTTAAGCTTTTATGTCTTTCAGACTTATATACTTTACATTCTCTTTTGTGAGTTTCCTTTCTGAATTTGGTAACAAGGAAAACTGCAACTATAACTATCTACTGTTTAACCTCATCAAAGACCTGAGAAGGATTTAATATTACCTGAGTATACAGGATGTGCAGAGCAAGCAACTTCCAAAACTATAGAAACAACAAGAGATACCTACCTGCCTGCCTGGACAGTCACCTAAGATTCCTCTGCAACGTTGGGGACTAGAATATCTGACAGACTTTTTTGTTAATCAGAAATTTTGAAGAACTGTCCTACCTATCTTGGCAAAGTTTGACAATTACCTTCTTTTGTGTCCTGCTTGTCCAGTTTGGACAGCATACTGTCAGCAGTTGAGGCCAGGGTAGTTTCTTTCCCAAATGGCTAGCTTTGCATCATAGAAAGCAAACTCCATGTGGAGGTTCTTTGGTGTCCATCATCCTTTTTTGAAGTAGATTGGTGATGCCAGCGAAGATGTGTCTCATTGTAATGAAAAGCCTTATGTTATTAAGACATTTTAAATGCCATATTCTGTAGGTCTTAAGTGTTTGAAGAACATCTGTCTATATAGAATATATCTCTTTGACCTTGAAAACATACCTAACATGACTATAAGTTTGATTATTATAAATGACTAACTACTAACCTGCATTTCTTAATTATCCTAAATAGTTAATAATAATAGCTTTCAAGGACTTGAAGTTTACATTACATTGTTAAAGGAGCTGCATAGATACAATACCTTAAACAAGAGTAGAAACATATATATATATATATATACATATATACATATATATACTATAACAAAAATAACCTTGAATTTGTATCAGTATATAAAAATTCACACCAATGTAAAATAGTTGTTACTAGTAGTTGTTTTTTTAGTTCAAAAGTAGACTCAACGATCCTTCCTTTTATCCTGTCATTTCTATACTGTATCCCCCTTTTCCCTTCAGGAAGAAATCCCTGAATCTCCTTTGCTCAGCTTTTCCCTGACCATGACCAACTTTCAACCAACCCCCTAAATGATGATAAACATCCATAATCCATGAACAATCAAAAATCACATATTCTACCTCTTGGGAATGTGGGCATCATGTTTTCAAGACTGCTTTCTGTTGTCTGAGGGCTATAGCATCTTTAGGGGACCCTGAAAAAAATGAGATAATGGTTGAGGCCTGGGAGAGCTAGTTGTATTATTTTTTGTTTAGTTTCTGTGTGATGGGAAATTGTAGAGCTTATCTTGGCTGGAGTAGTCCGTGAGGCTGGACCATCTCAGCTAGCAGCTTTGAAGTTGTTCTCGATACAGATTTTTGTAGAAACTGCAACTGAGGCAGGCATTCTGAGAGGCTGGGCTACTTGTCTTCATTGGTGTTTGGTCCTTTTTTTCCTGAAAGCACACAAACTTTTAAAGGTAACATATCTGCATTAACACAAGTATGGAATGTGGTGTGCACAAGTCAACTAAAGTTGATTTTTTGTTTTATGTTTGAGCAGGTAAAAGTCATCTATTAACTTTATAAGTTTGTTTGGACTGTATAACCAAACCTCTATCCATGCCATATGAAAGAATGGCATGTAATAATAAGTCATGAGAACCCTGTAGCCAACAAGATTTATCATGTCTCATCTAGTCTCAGCTGTTCCCATAGTAGAGGGATCAGCATATACATCACCTGTCCTGTAGTTTTTTGGTTTCTTTTTTCATGTTTGTAGCCAAGATTTTCATGAAGTCTCCCCCAATCAAATCTGATATTTATTAATTTTGAAGAGAACCATAACTTTTTGTTCCTGTGGAAACAAAGGCATAACCCCTACCTCAACACAATATATTTTTGACTTCCATTTTGAAGTTAAGATAGTCTTAAAATATAGAGGTGGGTTTAATTGATCGGTTTCCATAATCCACTGTCTCTCAGCAGCTAATGATTTTTGTACATTATTGAAAAAATTTAAAGTCAACAAAGCACCATACAGGATCCAGACACCCTGTTTATTTCCCATCTTTACACGACTTATTCTTTTTATATTACTTTATTCTTTCTTTAAAGACTTATACTATTCATTTGTTTCTATGACTGTCTCCCCCCCCCCCTTTTTTAAGTATCTAAGCATATTTTCAAACATACTGTACCTTTAGAAGTTTTCTGTGTCTGGACCTGGCTTTACTAAGTACCTGCAGCATTCTCTGACCATGTGAGACAAATCTTAAATTGCCATGTCAGCAGCTGTGTTGCTTAGCTTAGTTTTTAAACATTCATTCATTCATTCATTCACTTATTTGAGACAGGATCTTGCTGTGTAACCCAGGTTAATCTGAAACTTGCCCTATAGAACTGGCTTCCACCTTGCAGTCATCTTCCTGCCGTTGCCTGCAGAGTGCACGATTACAGATCTGACCTGGTTAATTGTTTAAAACATTGACAGCTTAAACGTGATACATGTATGTGGTTCATCAAATAGTAGAAGCCTCCTGCTATTCCATCCCTGCCTCTCATCCCAGAAAAATCTTCTAGTCATTCCTTAGTTCTTGTAATTACTTCCAGAGCACTGCATTTATTTGTACCAGTTCTAGATCTGCTGACTTGGAGCAGCGGCTGTTGCTCCTTAGGCATTAGCGTATATGTCATCCACCTGCATGGTGGCTCTCTCCTTCCCTCATGGATTATTAGTATTTTCTTGTCACTGTGACAGAGTACCCTACTGAAGCATCTTGCAGGAAGATTTGTTTGGGTTCACAATGTGAGGGTTCTAATCTGTCACGGCAGAGAGGGTGTGGCTGTGGGCTCCTGGCTGGCACAGCTGGAGTGTAAAGTGTCTTACTGTCTGACAGAGCAGGATGCAGAGCGAAAACCCCACCCAGTTTCCTCCAGATAGGCCCTACCTCCTAGAGGGGGTTCAACAGTGTCCCAAAGCAGTGCCACCAGCTCACACAGATGAGCGTGCAGAGGAATGCCACGCCCCACAGCAGCAATGCCGTGAAGGCAAACATCTTCACGCAGGTGTGTTCACACAGGTGTGTGCGCGCGCTGCCCCGCAGCTGTTGGGATTCTGTAGTTGAAGAATTAGTACCTTTAGATAGGACCATCAGCGAACACCAGGATGCTATCAGGCACTCTTCGGTGCGCAGAAAATTTGTTCTGGCTTTTTAGGAAAAGAACAAAAGCTAGGGCATTTCTAAAACTGACAACTTCCAAATTGATGTCCCACTTGACACAGATTGAATTCCACGTTTTTATCTTATAAAAGCCAGTCCACAAATGCATTCCTATAGACCATGGTAAATTACATTTTTCATCTTTTTAATATTTAACAAAATAATTTTAAAATTAGATTTTATTTATTCTGTGTGTACGTTGTTGCTTGTGTTAGAGCATGTGCTTGCCGTAGTGTGCATATGGAGGTCGGGGCAGCTTATGGGACTCAGTTCTCCCCCCATCGTGGGGTCCCTGGGATCAAGCTCACACCATGGGGTCCCTGGGATCAAGCTCACATAGTCTTGGCAGCAAGCATCTCTGCTAACTGAGCTGTCTTGCTGACCCCATTTTTATTTTCTAAACATTTTTAAATGTGTTGCTTGTATTCTAGCAACTGATTGTTTTGATAAAGGAGTTCTCTAATTCCTAAACTGAAATCAAGGCTTCTATATAGCATGTTCAGGATAGCAGCACTGTTTCCTACAGGGCGTAAATGAGCATTTTCATGTTTCCTTAATTACACTTCTGCCATCTCTGGCTTGAGATTGCATCTTCCAAAAGACTCAAGGTTTTTCAACATTTCTTCTCAGTTTTCTTTTAAAGTAGGTCACTTGAGATTTTATATCTAACTTGCAAATGGAAAATGTGAAATGCAGGAGTTCAGTAATTTACCAAGTGGAGAAGTCAAGTAAAAGCCAAGACTTTTGAAAGTCAACCCGCTGCTGTGCCTATCAGATGAGGCGCTAATGGGTCTATTATGTGCTTTCTCCTTGGCTGCGTTTTTTTTTTTTTTTGTTTTTGGACATATAATTTAGGTAATTTAAAGTAAAAACTATAATTATCATCTGGTGATTGAAATAACTTATTTGCAGTTTAAAAGAAAAAAATATTCTGTGCAAAACCAACAGTCTGTGTACTTAAGCAGACTGGTCTCTTACAAGTGCTTGGCGGCCTGCGTCATGGCGTAGAATGCTGTCTGAGTCCACAGTGGAAATGATGGTCAACCCTGCCCTGCTTTTCCCTTCTTCACATCAAAGTATTATCCGTGTCAGAGACGTCTCCCTTCCCTCAACACAGGCTTTGGGATTGTCATCTTGTGAGGGTTTGTTCTGTTTGAGACAGGGTCTCGCAGGGTAGCTCAGTCTGGCTGGCGCTCCCTGTGATGGTCAACCCTGCCCTGCTTTTCCCTTCGTCACATCAAAGTATTATCCGTGTCAGAGACGTCTCCCTTCCCTCAACACAGGCTGTAGGGATTGTCATCTTGTGAGGGTTTTGTCTGTCTGAGACAGGGTCTCGCAGGGTAGCTCAGTCTGGCTGGCATTCCCTGTGTAGCCAGGGTGGCCTTGAGTTTATGACCTGCTGCTGCTGCCTCGGCACAAGCCACTGATGGCAGAGAATCTTTGTAACTCAGAGTGACATCTTATTGACTCTGACCAAGCCTAAAGGGAGATAAACAAAGTACGACTGTTGGGAAATTGGGGAAATGTCACAGGAGAAGGGCCTCTCAGTGTCCCCCACGTTATCTGTCCACAATGATGACCAGCTTCTCTCACAGTGTGCTTTGCAAGAGGAAGACAGACATCTGAGGTCTGTCTATAACTGAGGAACCGATTGCTTTTCATAGAGTGGGGCTCTTCAAGGTCTGAGAAGCGCCCCCAGGATGAGAAATCCTCATCCTCAGCTAAAAGCCATGTCCACAGAGACTTGGCAGGAGTGGGGCAATGTGAAATCAGATACTCATAACTGGGGAGCTGGCAGCCACTCCCCATGAACAAATTGGGATCGAGTTTATCCCTCTGCTCGGGGAATGAGAGAGCCCTGTCCATAAGTGCTTGGACCAGACCGACCTTCTGTCTGGGGTATCTTACTTGAAGATGAGGACAAGCTGTTTGTGTTTTCCATTTTACCGCACTGGCTCATCGGGGTCACATGGAAGAGCAGGAGTTGGTGTGGGGACCCTCTTAGGATGATGTAAGTCGGTTTCGGGAAGAATGTTGGCAGGACTTGGCTCCTCCGGGGTCTCAGTTCCTGTCAGTTGATCTTGTCTGGTCATGTTGGTTTGGGAATGAATTAGCAGTGAACTCTGGGCACTGAACTGTCTGCCGGTTGTTGGGAAAGAAGAGTTAAACAGCAGCTGCTCACAGAGCCTGGCACGTCCATCAAGATAGTGTGCTCAGTTTCAGTGCTGGGGACTGGGCCGTGGGCATGGTACGCCCCCCCAGCCACACCCCAGCATCCCTGCTCCCCCCAAAGCTAACATTCTCAGGTTAGGATGGACCACAGAAGAAAGGGGTGAGGAAGAGCAACACGCATGTCCAGTGCAGAGGAGAGCCTGTGCTTGCCCTTCTGTGACTCCAGACTCCTCCAATGACTGTCTTGTCTGCTGGCCCATGTTACAGTGGGCATCACTTACAGAGCTACAAATGAGATAACTTTTTATCATCTCAGATTTCTGCACTGAGTGGCCAGCTGCACTAGACAGTGACGAGAAGTGTGAAAAGCATTTTCCAATTGAGATTGACACAGCGGATTATGTGTCGTCAGGACCGTCTATTCGAAACCCCAAAGCACGAGTGGTAACATTAAGGGTAAGAGCATTTTGAACACTGACTGTCGTTAGGTGTATTTTAAGTGCATTTTGTATCTGATTATAAAACGAATGCATTTTTACTGCTCGTGCAGCCTGTTGTGTTTAATGGGGTGGTATTGTGTGTGCTTTGTAATCTGATGATTGCGTTTCATAGGAATAAACATCGTAACTGTTACTAAGCAATCGTTAGTTGTGTGCTGTGGAGTTGGTTCTCTCCTCCCGCCTTTACATGAATTCTGGGTTAAACTCAAGAGTGTGGTGAAGGAGAAGGAGAACAAATCCTACAATGCAGTTGTTCGTGGGTTCCTATTAGAGACAAAGGACCTGACAGAAGCAGTTCAGGGCAGATCTGTCCTGCTAGCTGTTTCACGGTGGGGAAAGATGGCAGCGGGAGCCCCTGTCCAAGACGGCAGGAGTGTGGGGCCGCTTGCTCGTCTCTCTGGATCTGCAAGCAGAGAGCTTGGCCCGAAGTGGAGCCAGGCTGTAACATGGGGGCTGTCCTCCCAGCTCCCCGATTCCTCTAGCCAGACCCTATTTCCCAAAGGTCCCAAGATGTCTCCAGACAGCACACCACCTGGGAACAAAGTGTTCAGACACGCGAGCCTGTGGGATACTTCACATCCAAACCAATGTTTGTGTGTGGCATGTGAACATATATGTATGCCTGTTTTTCTGTGACTCCGGTGTGTGCATGTGCTTTCTGTGTGTGCGTGTATGTACATGTGTGTTTGTGCATGTTTGTGTGCATGTGTGTATGCTTTCTGTGTATGTTTGTGTGTGTGCTTGTTTTGTGTGTGCGCGTGTGTATATGCTTGTTTCTGTGCATGTGTGCATGTGTGTATGCTTGTTTGCGTGTTTGTGGGCTCGTGTATGTGTGAGTGCATGTCTATGTAAGTATGTTAGGAGGTCCTATGCTCGAGTTAAGAATCATCTTGGGTTACCCTCCACCTTATTCATTAATTAAGGCAGGACCTCTCATTTGAACCCAGAGCTTGCCAACCTAGTTAGTCTAGCTAGGCAGCCCACTCAGGAGCTCCCCATCTCTGCCTGAGCTGGAGTTACTGGCAGTCCGCTCAGGGGTCTGAACGCAAGACCTTACACTGGTGCCGCTGCTTCAGCCTCCACAGCGTCAGTCTGCAGAACGGAATACGTGTTGTTTTTCTCCATAGCCATAAACATTTAGAATCAGGGACTTTATGTTTGTGTAAGACTTGGCTTTTAAAGTGCTTCCCTCTGTTAGTCTCCTATTCCCGCAGAAGTCCCCTGAGTTAAGTTGTCCTGAGAAACGAAGTTTTTCTGAGATAAAGTGACTTGAAGTTACAGAGCAGGTGGCAGACCCAGAAGCCTGCTCAGTTCGAATGTGTGGGCCACAGTTCTGTCACACTGTGTTTGCAGATATGGGAGACATGCCTCAGTGTTGGGTAGTTCTTGTGATAATAGACAGGCGTTGGAGGACAGTGCATTGCACTACAGCCTCCTGTGACCGGAAGTGCAGCATTGTTGGGGGATAATGTTCACAGCACAAGACTGTGGAAACAGAGCTTGTAAAACATGGATTTGGGAAGAGGCTATGAATGGCACTTGGCCTGGAAGTCAGAGTGTTGGTCCAGCTCAAAGATGAGGATTTGCAGTGCCCTTCCAGGCTAGCAGGTGGCGTGAGTGTGCCACATAGCCACTTGTGAAGAGCTTCAGAATGTCTGGCTAAAATCCTTTTATATAAGATATTAATGTGAATATGAGTTTTAAAACAGTGATTGCAACAATAATCAACATTGCTGCCACTTTTTTTGAACATTGGCATAAAAATTGGAATTTAAAATGTTATTGTTTAATACTATGATTTCATAGGTGTTTAAAAAGGAAAAATCACTGTATTCTCATTAGGGTATACCCAATATACCCTAATATAAAAGATACTCATTTTACTGTATGTTGTCACTGCACATAGATGTATGTACATACATTTGCATTGTTATAAAGTAGTGCATTTTGCTATTTTCATATAAATATTTCTCCATATTGTTATCAATCAGTTATCACAGAATGAGTTGCTTATTTATCAAGCTAATAACCTGCTTGTTGATGCATACACTTTCCAGAAGACAGATGGTTCTCCTCACCTGCAGAGGGAAATGGTAGTGAATTGTTTCCTGAGACAGGGTCTCACTGTAACTCCACCTGTCTTGAATTTGGGATCCTCTTAACTACTGGGGTGGTGGGCATGTATCATGACTCAGTGCCTTTCTTTTTAAACTTTATGTATTAATTTACCAAATACTTACCTGCACTATTGCCAACAACAAAATAGACATTGTTCTCACCCTCAGAGGTTTGTAATTCTCTGGGGAAATGGGTGGATGAATAAGCTGCTGTGCTCTGGTGTCTGGAGAGAGGTGCAGGGTTATTAAAGTAAGAGATGAAGACTGGTAGAATCTCAGAATCCCGTTTAACATTTTTTCTTCTTCGTGAGGTTTCAGTTCTTTCTTACTCCTGATGCTTTCCAGAGAATTAACTATGCTTGCTATGATGTGGTAATGGTTGCCACCTGCCCCTGAAGACTTGTGTATTGGGAACTTGGTGCTCAATGTGACAATGATGGGACTTAGGGCCTGTGGGAGTTCCTAAGTCCTGGAGTACCCCCTGGGAAGGGATTAAGAGAGTTCTTGGGAGACCTGGATTAGTTCTTTAGAGAGCAAACTGTGGGACAAGCTAAGCCTGAGCCGCTCTCTTGGCTTTTTAACCTAGGCTCTATCTCAACAAACAGAAAGACCCTGACTCAACTCAGTGTGTCCTAAATATATCCAGTAGAAACAGAAATAGCATTTCTGTCTTTGCATCAGTGGGGATTGTACTCAAAATCTTGCACGTGTGCTGGACAACAGAATCACCTTGAAAGAAGATTCTGAGCTAGGAATGCAGCTAAGTGGCAGAGTGCCTGCCATGTGTGCCAGACTGTGGCTTAATCCCCAGTGTGGGCAAAAGGGGTGAGGGGGTGAGGGAGAAAAACTTCTAGGAGGCCTCCACATCTTTTTAAAAAATTGTATTCATTCCACTGTGTGTGTGTGTGTCCCCTTGTGTGGTGGTCAGAGGGTAACTTGTGGGAGTCTGTTTTCTCTTTCTATCCTGTGGGGTCTGATGATTGAGCTCAGGTCCCCACGCAAGTGCCAGCACTTCGCAAGAGCTCTGAACTGTGTTTTCACTTTCCTTTTCCACTTTCCAAGAGTAAGGTTGGGCTGTGCACTTTGCTGACTGCTAACTGCATACAGAGAAGTTGGGGAAGTTTTGTTTTTTGAGTTTAATGTTGATTTAAATAGCAGCTCTGCTTTTCTTCATTAAACAAATTATATGATTTTTTTTTACATATTTTTTCTTGTATTTTGAAGGTTAAACTTTCCAGTTTGAATTTAGACAACCATGCAAAGAAGAAACTTATTAAACTTGTAGGAGAGAGGTATTGCAAGACAACTGATGTGCTCACTATCACCACAGACAGGTGGGTGGAACTTTGCGGACTAGTGTTCTTCATTGTGTGTGTCTATCTCTCTGTGTGTCTGTGTGTCTGTGCCTTTGTTGTCTGTGCCTCTGTGTGTGTCTGTGCCTCTGTGTGTGCAACTGTGTGTGCATGTGCACCATCTGATAATGCTGCTTTTTCTGTCAATGATAGTACCTATCATTTATCTAGTTATATGATTTATGCTGGCAACTATGTAGAGTTAAAAGACTTTATAATAAGCCATGTGATGCTTTTATTTTATACTTTAAAGTGATTAGAGGCATTTGTTACTTTTTCTGTCTTACTGTTCTAAAAGTATCACATGTCATTCTCATAGGAAGTTTCACTTAATATTGGGGTCTTAGTTCGATTTTAAAAGAGCAGCAATAGACACATAGTACCCCTCATTTTTTGAAAGAATCAGCATCTGCTCTTGCAAAAAAAAAAAAGATTTATTTCTATTTTATGTATATGAATGTTTTGCCTGCGTGTATACCATGCACATACAGTGACCTTGGAGGCCAGAAGAGGGTATCAGATCCCCTAGAACTGAAATTACAGATGGCTTTGTGAGCTACCATGTGAGTACTGGGACCTGAACTCAGCTGTCTCTCCAGCCTTGTCTGTCCTGCTTTTTAAATGGACTCGTTAGATAAGCTTGTGCTGTCCACATGGCTCGAAGCACTGAAATGGTAAAGAGAACTTCTTGGGCATATCGTATTCCAAGTTGCTTAAAGCTACTAAGCTCAAATAACCCCATTAATGATGAAAGCAAAGATAGAAATAACAACAGTATTTAATATCCTGAATATTCTCATTCTTAATCTTTTCAAGACAGGGTCTCACTACGTTGTCCTGACTGGCCTAGAACTCACTGTGTAGACCAGGATGGCCTCAAACTCGCAGAGATCCGCCTCCCTCTGCCTCCCACGTGTGCCGCCAAGTCTAACTATCCTGAATATTCTAAGCACAGAATTTTCCTAAGGCAGATAAAATTCAAAGAATGCTACCTGTTGTCTTAGAATGTCTTATGAATTATCTGTATCCTGAAACTTTGACCTGTTCTCTTCTTAAAGATGCCCTTTGAAGAGGCAGAACTATGACTATGCACTGTATCTCCTCACCGTCCTGTACCACGAGTCTTGGGTAAGTGTGTGTGTGTGTGTGTGTGTGTGTGTGTGTGTGTGTGTATGTGTTTAGAGGGGCAAGAACATATGTGATGTACTGCAAGCATGTATAAAATGTATGTGAAGACCGTGAGGTGATTCATTTGGCCAGTCTCAGGACAGTGTTCCTGCCTTAGGCTCCTTAGTGCTGGCATTGCAGACCTGTGCAGCCATGCCCTGCTCTTAGATAGAGCAGAGTGGAAGCAATGGGGGAAAGCCACCAGTTCACTGAAGGAGCTTTCTATTGGATTCATCCAGAGATATGGTGACTTCTCAGTGGGGCATGGTTTCCTGTGTTGACCCTTAGTGGGGACCCAGGAGAGAAGCCTCTCCCTGTGTGTTAGTGGCAGCCCTCAGGGATGATCGGTGAACACATGCAGCTGTTTCAGACTGCTCCTTACATTTTCATTGTTCCTAACAATGATCAGGTTTAACACAGTGAGTGGCAAGTGGAAGGAAAACAAAGCTTTATTTCAAGATTAGTAACAAAACAGCCTCCGGCCCTCTTCTTCTGCAGGATTCTCTCCCGTGATTCATCTGCATTTTATATCCTGGCTTTGAGAATGTCATCATGGTAGCAGTTAATCTCTTTCCTGTCGATTGATTGAGAACTGCCGTTGGCTTGAGATAATTAAGTTCCCTTTGAACTAAGAACATGTTTGAATTAGCTACAGGTCCATAGTTGCTGTCGAAAGAGTTAATAACAAACAATAAAAACCAGCCAGTTTGGAATCTCTTATGTTGCCAGCTGCCTATAAAGTGAATTCGCCAGAGGAAATGACAGCATAAATAAATTCAGTGACAGTTGACTTCCCATATTCTTTCTGTGGTTCTGTGACACAGAATCCAGCAAGGCTATACTCTGGACTCATGCCATTCATCTTTCATACTAATTACTTTGGTGCCAGAGTAAGTACCACACGTAACTGTCTTAAACGGCTGTAATTAGAGAATTCCTATATGAAAATTGGCACTCGATCCTTCCTGAACAGACTGCATCAGTGAAGACACAGGCACCAGTGAGCCACAGAGCTCTGCAGGGCTCTAGGATGGGGTTTTACTGAATTGAATTATTTCTCCACCAGCCTTCACCAGCTTGGAATTCATACTTGAAACTGATGTTGCCACCTGGTGTTTGATCCAGTGTTCAGAGTCCCTGCCCAGTCCACTGCTTTATTCTCAGTGGGCTGAACACTTGGTGTGCAGACATGAATGTCCTTTGGCTTTTTAGAGTTTCTATGGAGGCCACTTCTGGAAAAGTGTTCATCTAGACTTTAGTGTAAGAGTGTTTGCTGTGTAGCAGTCAAAGCAAGTTAACTATAGCAGTGTCAATCATCTTCAGTCAGTATAGACGTCACAAAGCATGGCTTTAGGACCCGAGGCCAGTGCTTCTCATTCTTGAGTGCTGGCAGTGATGAGAGAAGCATGTTTGCTAGACCAGCCTCCTCAGCTATGCTAAACTTGTGTTAGTGTTTCAGTTTGATGAGCTGTGAATCAGCCTTCAGCATGTGGAACCGTGCAGACTTGGATGCTAGCCTTGGTTCTGTGACTTCCTACATGGGTCATCGTTCTAAGCATCAAAAGCCATGTGTAAGCTATCTAGGCTCTGATACTAGGTTCCTTCTAAACAGAATTTTTTGTAATATCTAGCAAATTATGAACTCTCAGGAACTGCAGTAATTAGTTAAAAATACTAAAGTGAAACTTTTTTTCTTAGAGTTTCAAGTACCATTATTGCGAATTCCTCTGAACAGCCTATCCTTAACTTGACAGAGTTGTGTCTACTGAAGCCAGGCTAGAGCGTGCGATCTAGATCTGCTCACAGTCTGCCTGGCTGCAGAACCTGCTGTCCCCTGTGCAGTGTGATGCTTGTTAGCTCTCCACATGGGAAGGAGGACTGGAGGGCTTGCACAGAGGCAGGCAAGTGCCAGCACAGGGCCAGGGGAGGCTTGGAGGCAGGGGGCTGGCACCAGAGGACCTTGGGGGCTCTGATGCTGAACTGCTACAAAGGCTCCTTTTTAACAATCAAACGTGGGTCTAGATTGGCGTTCACCTTACTACAGTTGTGTGTCTTAATACTGGGCATTGAGCGTGGGGCTTCCTGAAAACTAGGTAAGTGTTCTCCTGTAGCATGAATCTTCAAAGTTCTTATTAATAAGATCAAACCCGAGGCCAGTTATTGGGGTGAATGCTGGAATGTCAGAGAAGCAGAACAAGCCACAGCCATCTCACCTCACCAGTTCCTCAGCTGATCCTGTTTCCTCAGACTGGAAGCTTTTCAGTCCTCATCCAGAATGAATCTCAGCTGAACTGTGCTGCTCAAAAGCCTAAAAGCTTAACCAGCCAAATGCTTCTAGTTTCTGGCCCTCATGCCTTATATATGCTTTCTACCACCACTCCCTGGGATTAAAGGCATGAGTCACCATGCCTGGCTGTTTCCAGTGTGGCCTTGAACTCACAGAGATCCAGAGGGATTTCTGCCTCTGGAATGCTAGGATTAAAGGCGTGTGCTACCACTGCCTATCCTCTGTTTAGTATGGCTGTCCTGTCCTCTGACCCCAGATAAGTTTATTAGCATGCACAATATTTTGGGGAACACAATACTACCACATTCTCCTGCTAGGCTCTTTCCCTAGCCATCATGATGTTCTTATTGCAAAGGGAAAAAAAAAAGCCTGACTTTAAAAATCATGGCGTCTCTAAGTTGATGTTTGTGTGAGGTGTTGGGAGCAAGCCCAGACCCTTCTGATAGCTGAACTACAACCTCAACCCAAAGTTAGATCATTTTATACTCATCAAGAGAGTTCACGCCGGGCGGTGGTGGCGCAGCACTCGGGAGGCAGAGCCAGGCGGATCTCTGTGAGTTCGAGGCCAGCCTGGGCTACCAAGTGAGTTCCAGGAAAGGCGCAAAGCTGCACAGAGAAACCCTGTCTCGAAAAACCAAAAAAAAAAAAAAAAGAGAGAGAGAGAGAGAGAGAGAGAGTTAGTTAATTCACTTTAAAGGGGACCTTACAGTAAATACTTCCAATAAAAAGGAAGTCTTCGTTGAAGTAGAGGCATGCACACCAGAGGAGGTCTGCTGACAGGTGCAGTTGCTTGCCGACTCTTCTCTCACGTAGGGTCAGGGCTGGAGTCTCCCTACAGACCTGTTGATTAGTTTAGCCTCAGCACAACCCTTGACTTGGAAAAAGAGCCCAGTGAGAAGTGGATCCTGTGGCAAAGGCGCTAGCTGGCTGGGTGAAGAAGCATCTGTTCTCCGGGATGCCTTCCTTTCCCAGCCTCCCAAGAGCAGAGCCAGGTCTAATGCTGGACCTGGTGCTCGGCTGTGATTTCCTCTCCTAGGTGTTGGGCTCACTGTCAGCATCTTCCCAGTCAGCTCTCTGTCAGCATCTTCCCAGTCAGCTCTCTTGTTGATTAGAAAAGGTGATGTGTGATCTTAATACCCAAGCCTTCTCCCTCTCCCCCTGCCTTGCCCCTCCCACCATCAACCCCCACTGTCTCCAGTGAGCCCTTTGGGCCAACAGAGGAGTCAGCCAGGAAGTTTTGAAAGTGTTTCAAAGCAATCTTTTTTTTTTTTTTTCTTTTCTGTTTTAGTGCAGAGCATTTAGTGTGGGTCACCCTTTTTACCCTGAAAATCAAGGATGGAAGGCTGTTTTATTACAATCTATTTTTTTTTCTTTAAAAAAATTTTTTTATTCATTTTACATACCAACCCCAGACCTCCCTCTCATCCCTCTTCCCACTCCCCCCCACCCCGCCCCCGCCTCTCCCCTTACAATCTTATTTTTTATGCTGTGAAATTTTGACCAGAGCAGAGGTGCCCAAGGTCACTGAGATTATCAGCAAAGGAGCACAGCCTGAACTGCTGCTGAGTTCCTTCTGTCACAGCAGTGTGTGCTTTTCTTTGTCCAGCTTTGACTTCCAGAATAGTCAACAATCAGAGCTGAAATAAAACCTGACCTGTGCTGTTCCTGTCTTCTCAGAGTCAATAGCTGAGGAATCAAGAGTCACCTGGGTCCATGCCCACTGCCAGCCAGGCTTGTGTCCCCGCACCTGTGGAGTGCTCCAGCTTCGGGGTCAGTCTGTAGCACAGATCCAGAGGCTCTGCAGCACTTCTGTTGAAGAGCCTGACTGTTAATTATCTCATAATTGTTAATAAGGAAACTAATTAGAAGGTTAGCCTCTCTGAAGACAGTTTTTGTACCTGACAAGTGTGAGCAGAAGGATGGAGATGTTTGTCACACAGGAATTTGGACATCAGGTGGAAGTAGCAATGTTGCCTAGAGGCAAGACCTTTCCTCCACTGCTTGCTGAGCTAAGCCTTGCTTCCCTTTCCTCCCAAGGGCTGAAATAAAACATCTGAGAGTTATCCATTCTTTTCTTCCTGTATCTAGTACATTACCAGATCTCTCCTGTTCTGGTGGAAATATCTGTTGAGCTGCTTCCCTCCTGACTTCGGCTGCTGCCCCGTGAGCATCTTCTTGTCCTCCATGGAGTCACTACCGCAGCCTCCTGACTGGTCCTGCCATTGCCTCCCATTTTGCCCTGTCTCCTTCATAATACCCTGGGCTTCCCAGGCTTCATGTTGAGTCTGACTCCAGTGTGTCCTTCACAGAGTGTGCCTCTTCATTCCTAGCCACTTGGGAATGTAGGCTGTGTGCTCTAGTTAGCCGGGGGTGAAGCCACTGCAGTCCCCATGTGTTGTGACTTTGCATGTGTCCTTCCGCATTATTGGTCAGCCTTTCAGATGCATGTGAGACCTTTAATACGAGGATGGCACCACTCCTGGATGTTCCCGATGCTTTCCTTCCTTCCTCGGTGGACATTCTTTCATGTTTAGTACCTGTGCACACATCTGCCTCATTGGGGGCTGTTGTGAAATAATCTTTACACTATGTGAAGATATGTCACTGAGATTGGTTTAATAAAAAGCTAACAGCCATTAGCTAGGCAGGAGGTATAGCAGGACAGCCAAGAGGATGCTGTGAAGAAGAAAATCAGGGTCACCAAGTGACCCAGAGGGAGCAAGACATGCTGGAAGACAGGTAGAGCCTCAAGCCATATGGCAGTATGCAGATTAACAGAAATGGGTTGATTAAAGTTTAAGAGGTAGTTAGTAAAAAACAAAACAAAAAAAGAGGTAGTTAGTAACAAGCCTAAGCTATGGCCAAACTTTTATAATTAATAAGTCTCTGTGTCATTACTGAGGAGCTGGTGGTTCTGACCAAACGGTCCAGCTACAGTGGACAAGGACAGTTTTTTACTCATCTGTTTCCCCAGTATCTAGTACAGTATCTGGCACACGGTACTCAGTGAAATGCTTTTAAAACTGGTCCAGACTGATTTGAACTCCTTGATATATACAGTTAAAATTTAGCCTTGACAGCTAAAATAATTGGCAGGATTTTTTATTTTTATTTTTTTTACTTCTTTTAAGAATTTTTATTTCAAATTCCCTGTTTTGTAGCTATATAAATTACAATGTTTATTTTGTGTGTGTGTGGGAGGAGGGGCACACATATCATAGTGCCGCATGGAAGTCAGTTCTTTCTTTCCACGTGGGTCCCAGCGATTGAACTGGGTCACCAGGCATGGCTTGGCAGCAAGTACCATCACCTACTGAGCCATCCTGCCAGCCTCGTTGTCTTTAGTGGTTAAACTGTTTTCCCTCCTGTAGGACAACAGCGTCCTTGTCATCGTGAATAGTGGAATATTACTATGACTCATGTCCTTGTCAGAGAGCTGTAAATACAGTGGCAGGAGGTGGCAGATCTGTGTGTAGGAGGCACGCACTTCTGCTGCTGCAGAGGGTGCTGCCTGTTGCATTAACTAGATAGCATGTTCTTTGTATTAAATTTGTGCTTACAGAGGAGAAGGATATTAGGTTCAAATCAAGTTATCCTTATGCCCTGAGATTCTTCTCACCAGGTCTCTGTGTTCTTAGAACACGCTGTTCCACCACTGAGGCCCATTGTGGTTTTGGGCAAATTATTTAATTGCTCTGGGCTTGAGTTTGCTGGTCTGTAAAACAGATGATAATAGTTGTAACTCACAGGGTTATGTGAGAGGTCAGTGAGTGCTGGACTCTACAACAATGCGTGGTGTGCAGTGAGTCTCCTGGTGGCCATCTGGCTCTGTCCATGCTGCTTGGCCCTGCCTGGCCCTGATCTCTCCCCTGACTGCTGAGCTTGTGTTGGGACCTTTATGAGTCTGTATCCCTGCTGGGATTCTGCTCTGCAGCAGGCAAATGCTCGACGTCAGGCCTCTCACTGGGCTGAGGCTCAGGAGGGCGCAGTGCCTGGCGCAGCAGATGGTTCATAGATTTATTGAATGAAGGAGTAAATGCATGACGGAGCCAACTGGGAAGGTGAACAGGATCACATGGAATGGAAAGTTGCTGCTTCAGAGGTGTGGTCGGTCAGGGAGAGAGGAGTGTGAGCGTGTGTGTGTGTGTGTGTGTGTGTGTGTGTGTGTGTGTGTGTGTGTGTGTAAGCATTCAGGGTGGGCAGGGGGAGGGTGGGTATGTGCATCTGAGTGCCGCCATACCTACAGGGTCAGAGGCATCAGATCCTCTAGACTGAGCCAGGTGGATAGCCGTGAGTTTGAGGCCATCCAGTGCGTGTCCTATGGTTATTAATGACATTTTATTTATATTTGCATCTTCGTTTATTGCATGCTAAATATTGTTTTTTCTTTCATTTAAAAAAAAAAAGATTTATTTTATCTTTAATTGTGTATGGGTTGTCTGTGTGTATGGGTATGTGCACATAAATGCAGTGCCCTCAGAGACCAGAGAATGGTGTCACGTTCCCTGGAGTTGCGTTTCAGGCACTTGTGAGCTCCTGTATGTGGGTACTGAGAACCAAACTCAGGTCCTCTAGAAGAGCTGTGTATGTCCTTAATCACTGAGCCACCTCTCCAACACTTTCATTGTTTTGAGATAAGATCTGTCTGTGAGCCCAAGCTGGCCTTGGCCTTTTACTCACAATTCATAGATTTCTGAGCAGGTAAGATCATAGGCTTGCCCTTTACTAAGTTGTGTTTCCCACAGCCCATAGCAACTCCAGGTGATAGTGTCTATCGGAAGGGATTTCCTTATCTCCATGAGCAGGCAGCATCTCAGGCTTGTCATATTCATTCTGATTGAATTGGTCTTGGCTGGGATGCAGTTTTCATGATTTAGTTTACCTCTGTTTGTCCCTTCTCTTCATCATAGCATCCAGTCTTGGGTAAGTGCCTTCTCATGTGGAGAGGGTGGCTGTCTGCTCCCTCAGAAGTTTGAGGTCTGGGTTGGTAATGGCGAGCCCCTTATAGCTTCATGATCCAGCAGCCTGGGAAGGGTGCTCTCCTCTCGGGACTCTGTGTCCTCAGCACCGTGAGATTATAGGAGATCTCACTGTGCTTTTTAGAAGCCTGGCCTGGCTTGCAGCTTCCTGTAAGCAGCCCAGAACTAAAGCCAGTTCTTCATGTAGCTTCCCAAATTCTGATCTAGCTTGCAAGCTCTGGCTCATACCTCAGTGTCAGAGTCCCTTTGAATAAAGCAAACTCCACTCTTAATGTGCAGAATCAGAAAATGTTCCAAGGAAGAAAGTGGCCAGTGATTGTTCAGAAGGACCTTTCTGTGTTCTTGCAGCCAGGAGTTCTCATTCATGTAGTCCTCGTGGATTCCATAATCTGCAGTGCCCCTACTGGGGCGGGGCTGTGACCTGGTTTTCTTCAGTTGCGCTTGCTGTGACCTGCTACATCTTGTTTTAAAGTAGCAGCTGTAGGTAGATGGGACAGCACACACTCATATCCCAGCAGTTGGCCACCCAGGAATAGTTTGCAAGTTCAAGGCCAGAGAGGAAAACTAAAGAAAGAAGAGACAATGAAATTTGCTTAAAAAAAAAAAAAAAAAAAAAAAAAAAGCTTTTGTGCTTCTTAAATAGAGAATATTCCAACAGGACGTGCTTCATTAAAAAAAAAAAAAAAAAAAAAGGTACTGCCTTTGTATCTTTGAGAAAGTCTGGAGGGTGTTGGAGTAGCTTCTGTTGTTATTTTTAGATGTGGTCTCACTATGTAGCCTGGGCTAGCCTATCTCACCTCCTGAGTGTGGGGATTAAAGGTGGACACAACCACGACTGGCCTACTGTAGCTTCTTGGTGCCATTTATGAGCAGCCTTTCCAGTAGGCTTTGTTTGCATTGCAGTGTACCTTACGTGACATGGCAACAAGGCACCAGAACTAATAATGCAAGAACAAAAGATAAAAATAGCAGCAAAGCAAGTTTAGAGGATATGAAGGTATCATGACGAAAAGCAAAAGCTGTGTGCATCCGTGTACATCGACCCTTCATGATTTCCTCTATCATAGCAAAAGCTGTGTGCATCCATATACATCGCCCCTTCATGATTTCCTCTATCAAAGCAAAAGCTGTGTGCATCTGTATACATCACCCCTTCATGATTTCCTCTATCATAGCAAAAGCTGTGTGCATCTGTATACATCACCCCTTCATGATTTCCTCTATCAAAGCAAAAGCTGTGCCTCCAGATGTGTTCCTGATTTAATTATCATGGTGCGTTATCTTCCCTGTCATTCCCACATCTTAGATAATACTTCTATCAGTTCATTATTTTTAACATTAGAAATGTGAGATATCAGGGGGTGTGGCATCAAACACCTGTAATCCCTACTCCTGGGACGCAGAAGCAGGAAGATCAGAAGTTCAAGGCCATCTGCAGCTACATGGGGAGTTTGAAGCCAGACTGGTCAACACAACACCTGGTCTAGTGTAAAATGCTGATGTACCATGGGTTGGGCCCAGCAGGACTGTCCCACTGCGTGCACTCCAGGACAGCAGCAGAGCAGCGGCTTATGTAAGAAATACCTCTGGTAACCTAGGACTAGGCACCTTCAAGAGAGCTTTCTGTCTGATACGTGTGTGAGGCAGAGCAGTGCCTATATGAAGCTAGAGCTGGTGTCCATGGAAGAGTGCAGCCCTTAAAGCTGGCGTGGGTAACAGTGCCGTGTGGGATTCTGGGTTCCTAGTATAGATGGGGCCTTGAACATAGTGTAACATTCTCTTTCCCCAGAACCAACAAGCAGAGGAACTTTGTCTTTTGATAACATTTCCTGGAGTTCTGAACTTTTCTTTTTCTTTCAGAAAACTGAAGAATGGGAAAAAAATAAGACAGAGGAAGACATGGAAGAGTATGTGTGGGAAAATAGCTCCTCAGAGAAAAATGTTCTCCAAACTCTGCTGCAGATGAGAGCCTCTGAGAGCAGTGTGGCTCCGAGCAGGGAAGAGCTGCTGGGGACCAAAGAGGTTGAAGATTACCAGAAGTGTGTTGTTCGACTCAAGAATGAGGGCGAGACCGAGGCGAGCCTCACACAGTACAAAGAGTCTGTGAAGAGACTGTTGAATCTGGCGTGAAGTTGGAACTAGAAGTCTGCTGTATCACTTTTGTGATGTGTTAGTCACCGGTTTGATATAAATGGGAAAATATTTAAGAATGTTGTCTGTTGTCAGTTAGCATTGCCCTCTTCTGACTCCTGAGCTCTGCAGTGTGCTTTTGGGGCTTTCTGGTGTACCCGAGGATGGTGACGCCTCCAGCAGGCTGTGGTTTCTCTACAGTGTTCTCACTTTATTTCTACACGCCAGCTCTAGTCCTCCTCTGCTTATACGAACATAATTGTCTCTCCGCTGTTGGTGTTTCCTGATCACTCTTGATCAGTGTCTTTGGTTATTGAGGAGACCTGGCCCAGCACCTGACCAAGCGCTCAGTGCCCCTCAGTGGCCGGTCTCAAGGAGGGCTGCTCTCTTCCTGGACAGCAGCTAGGCAGCCTTGTTGCTCCTGACTGCTCCAGCTCTGTACACGCACTGCTCTGCCTTATCGACGTCATCCAACAGCAGGCAGGAAACTTGCAGGTAGCTGTCCCTTTGTAACTGACCTTTCCAGTTTGCTTTGCACAACTGCATACCCTCGGTGGATGCATGGCAACTAAACACCAGCACTAATAAAAATCAGGTGTTGTTATGAGAACAGAAAATAAGGTTGACAATCCTGAAGGTTGTGAAGCCATCATGGCAAAAACTGCACATCCAGATGTGTTGGCCGCTTCCTGATTTAGGCTTGTGTAAGTAGAGGATTGGAGGTTTTGTGTGGAAACAAAGTGACTGGCCATGTGACCCACCTGCAGCTGCCTGTCCTGCAGTCTGAAATTGGTCCGGTTCCTTCTGGTGGCGATTTGATGTTGCCTCAGCTCTGATCAGCATCTACTCTCTGCCTCTAGAGCTCATGGTTCCAAGCCTCACTGGCAGGAAAGACACGTGAGACCTGCCCACAGCCTTCCCTCGGCTCCTCAGGCCACCTGCCCCTGCAGTGCAGCAGTTCAGAAAGAGACAAGGGCAGGACAAGGAGCAGTGACAGGTGGACTGCAGGGCACTGCAGTTGAGTCTTGGGGTGGGTTGTTTGTAGTGAGTGGGCTTGAACCCAGGCCTTACGCATGCTCAGCTCACACTGCCACTGAGCCTCATCCCCGAGACCCAGTCCAGTATTTTCAAGTGGATCTGGAAGTCACTGAACATTTGTGGAAAATGAAACTAGGCTTTGGAATTAGACCAAAAAGATAGATTGAAAAGAACAAAAATAGAGCTTTGAGCCCAACTGAGAGGGGTGTGTGTGGCACTTGGGAGGGGGGGTGTCATTTCATAGAGATGTGAATGAAAAACCAGAGATATAAATGACCTTTTTTATTCCGTGGAGAGCATATATTTGAAGGAGTTTGTCCTTGGTGCTAGAGGGCCTACATCTGTGTTTCTAGTACTCAGAAAGCTAAGGAGGCAGGTGAGCTTTTATTTTTAACTGTATGTCTATGTATGTGACTGGTGTGTGCATGTGAGTGCAGGTGCCCAGGGAGGCTAGAGACATCGGAGCCCTGGACATGGGTCCTGGCCCCGAACTCAGATCCTCTGCAAGAGCAGTATACGCTCTTAAGCACTGAGTCATCTCTTTAGCCCCCTAATTCTTTTAAAAGCATATCACCACTTTTAAAGACTCATTTGGAGTGAAGGAAAGAAGGTATAGAGTATGTCTAAGGTAGGGCTGAGGTGGACATCAGGGTGCTGGTGAGGTATAATTCCAGTGCTGTCTGCTGGTGCAGTACTAATGAAAGTAGGGGTGTCCAGGCTGTGATAGAGAACTTGACTTTGTCTTTGGCCTCAGTGTGTGTTACCTCATAGGAGAATCTTTGTCTAAGGCAGGAGCTCACCTTGGAGGGTCTGAGGAGCCAGCACTGATTCAGGGTGGGCCTCTGGGTCATACAGCTGGCAGCTGTGATTGGGTCACTGATGGCCTTCCTGTGATAGAGGCACAGTAAGCACTTTGGTTAGCCAGGTATGGTAGACTACAGCTATAATCCTGGCGTGTGCAAAGTTAAGGTCAGCATGGGCTACGGGAGACACTCAAGAAAAAAAAATAACACAAGCCTCGGACTTGATTGGACTGTTCCGTGCAGCTGTCACACTGTGACGTCGGGAGAGTGGTGTGGCCTGACTGCAGAGAGAGAACCTGTGCTCAGCACTGAGCTTCCGGGACTCCGCACACCACTGTCCCTGGGCCGTGTTAACCTATGTCCTCTTCCTGAAGGATAATTGGCTGAGCCCTGAGTTCTAAAGACTTTCAAAACCCAGGGGGTGGTTTTGTAAATACCAAAACCTGCATTTGGGTCAGAAGTGAGGACAGTCTTGGAGGTACTGCCTTAATTGTTCGGCCAGTTCGGGTTTGCCCGAGGATTCGGGCTGTCATCATCAGTGTGGGGCGGCAAGAGCTTGTCTGTGTCTCTAGCCTGCCATGTTTGCCTCTTGCCTGTCTCTGGTCTGCATTGCCTCCCTCTCAAGTTATCCGAAGGAGCATTGGGTGTATTTGTTTCCTTACAAAGGTAAATAGGATTTTCTCAAATTATAGTCGTTTCTGTGAGATTCTTCAAGGAATGAAGAAACATCTGTTGTGAGAAATCCCAGGAGAAACATCTCTTGTACCTCTACTGTGTTGGAAAATCCCTAAGCAATTCATATGAATTAAAAGTAAATTTGGAACTGGGCATGCTCACACATGCCTTAATCTCAGCACTTGGTAGATCAGGAGTGCTGTGGCATGTTCTGTATGCTGTGAATGTGTTGCTCTGATTGGTCAGTAGCCAGGCAGGAAGTATAGACAGGATAAACAGACAAGGAGAATTCTGGGAAGTGGAAGGCTGAGTCAGGAGACGCCAACCCGCAGTTCAGGGACCAGCATGTAATGGCACAAGGTAAAGCTACAGAACACGTGGCAACATACAAATTAACAGAAATGGGCTAAGTTTAAATGAAGAGCTAGTCAGTGGTAGGTAGGCTTGAGCTAATAGCTGAGCAGTTTTGATTAATATAAGCCTCTGAGTGATTATTTTATAAGTGGCTGTGGGGTCTGTGGGTCTGGGCAGGACCAGAGAAAACTTCAGCTACACAAAAGTCCAAAGTTATCCTCTGCTGCATATCAAGACACTCTCAAAACAGCAAAAAATGGGGCTGGATGGTGGTGGCACACACCTTTAATCCCAGTTCTCAGGAGGCAGAGGCAGGTGGATCTCTGAGTTTGAGGCCAGCCTAGTCTACACAGGGAGTTCCAGGACAGCCAGGGAAACCCTGTCTTGAAAAAAAAAAAAAATGTAAATAACTTTTAAAAGACTAATCTGTAGACACAGTTTCTTGAGTTATTTCTTTAAATACAATTTGAGGGGCCAAGAATCCCAGAAGTACTACCACATATATGCTTGAATAAAGCTTATAATTTAAATCTGGATATTCTTCCCACAAATGATGTAGAACTTTATAATGTGTTAGGAAAGAAGTTAACAGAATTTATGAAGCCTAATATTTTGAATCATGAGCAAGTCAAGGTAAGTTTTTTAATCAGATTTTTTTTTGCTTGATACTGATAGAAATTTTTTATATTTGTGAATTAAATGTGTGTGCACATGCCTGTGTATGTGTGGGTGTATATGCATGTTTGTAGGGAGGGCTTGGTGGTGTCTAGGTAGAGGTCAGACAACAGCCTTTTGGGAGGTGGTTCTTCTGTGGGTCAGGGGTTGAAAGCCTGTGGTCAGGCAAACACTTGGACCCACTGAACCATCTCTCTGGCCCTTCCTTCTTTATATATTAAAAGAAATTGCTACTTTCTTTTTTTTTTTTTTTTTTTTGGTTTTTTCGAGACAGGGTTTCTCTGTGTAGCTTTGCGCCTTTCCTGGAGCTCACTTGGTAGCCCAGGCTGGCCTCGAACTCACAGAGATCCGCCTGGCTCTGCCTCCCGAGTGCTGGGATTAAAGGCGTGCGCCACCACCGCCCGGCAAGAAATTGCTACTTTCTACCCAGTGTTGTGACTGGAGGTCTTCCTCTGTCCTGCCCTGTCCCGTAGCCGTTTCCAAATAATCACTCAGAGGCTTATATAAATTATAAATGTTTGGTCAATGGCTCAGGGTTATTACTGACTAGCTCTTACATTTAAACTAACCCATTTATATTAATCTGTGCATCGCCACGTGGCCTGTGGCTTACCTGTTCTCTGACATCTTGCTCCTTGGTTGGCTAGATCGAATCTGCCCTGACTCTGCCCCTCTTCATCCCAGTCCTCAGCTTGATTTCTCACCTAACCTTATCCTGCCTGGCTATTGGCCAAAACAGCTTTATTTACCAACCAGTGAGAGCAATACATATTCACAGCGTACAGAAAGACATCCCACAGCATAGTGTCAACACTGGGGAAAGAGAAAAAGACATCCTTTAAGCCAGTGGGCAGTTTGTTCTTAACATCTGAGGTAACAGTGTTCTTTTAGTCTTTTTTTTTTCTTTAATTTTTCTTTCATTTTTTTAAGTTTAATATTTTAGTCATATGGTGGATATCATTGCATTTATTGGTGTATGTGTGTGTGTGTGTGTGTGTGTGTGTGTGTGTGTGTGTGTGTGTGTGTGCACACATGCCACCATACTCTCTGGAGTTTGTTCTTTCACTGTGTGGGTCCCAGGGATTGAAGCATTAATCAATTGACCTGAAAAGCAGGGAGTGTTTGCTTGCAGCTACGTTGATGCCTGAGCTCAGAGTCAATTTTTATCACCATGTTACAGTCACTGAGAATTGGCTTTGAGCCCGGCTACCTGTGTCCCTCTTTCCTCCGCTTCCCCTCTCCCATCCCATTTTCTTTTAAAAGATGGTCTCACACAGGCTAGGCTGGCCTTAAACTCACTCCTGATCCTGCCTCCATCTTCAGGGTGCTGGGATCACATGTGCTGTCCCTTCCAACTGTGGTTCCCTCCTGACCCCCCCCACTCCCCTCCCCTCCCTTCCCCTCCTTCTCAATTCAGGAAATGGAAATCATCAGGAAAGTAGACAATTTTACCAAACCTTGGCCATTTGGTAGGACTCAGGTTTCTGGCATAGCTTTATTTTTTTAACCAAAATGTTTGTTATTTTCTTACAGAAAGCCGACAACACACTCAAAGCCCATAACCTGGCTCCAGCTTTAGGAACTCTCCTTCAGTGTATCATCCTGACCTCTGCTGTCCCAGGCCATACCAGCCCTGCTGCTCTCCGCAGCATCTGGATGCCCTGATGACCACACAGCAGCAGAGGCAGACGATGGCAGCGCCCAGGGCCACAGAAGCCAGCCAGGCCCCTGCGGTCACTGGCGCTCCATCCTGAGGCACTTCATCCTCAGCTGTGTGGTTTCCACTGTGGGACCCCTTTGTTCTGTTCAGTAATTGTTGGCTAATGTTGAGTCGGGATTGGCTGGGCACCTGAGAAACTTTTGTGTCTGTGGGTCCAAAGAAAGGAGAAATAGTCATGTTATCTGGACTATGGGTGAAGTCTGTGCTTGGTGACTCCATGTTGACCTTGGTAGCAGGGGACACATTCACAGAAATGAATCTTATCCCCAGATCTGTGGTTGACTTCCTGGAATAACTGATGCCTGTGTTTGTACCCGGATCTTGATGTGTAGTAGACACAGCAGCCTCTGTGGACAGCAGCAGGTGCTTTGTCCCATCTGCGTATCCTTTATTACCTACATTCAGAGCTTTCAGAATTCGCCGTCTATCCCACCAGTCAGACGAGGAGCGGGTGTTTGGGTATGTGGGGGATGGATGCTCAAAAACCAGCAAATCTGGATCTATGCCTGAAAGATAAATAAGATCATTTAATTTTTTAAAAATAATGCTTTTTCTTTATCTGAAAAAATTCAGGAAAGTATGTACATTGTATTAGGTTTAGTTTCAGTGAGAGCGCCTTGGGCACAGCCTGTAAGTTCTGAGGCTTTGCCTCACTGCGTCCCTGGGCTGAGCCAAATTCCAGTTCTAGATCCACAGACTCCTAAGGTTGGAGCAGGCTGGGTGCCGAGTTTATCCAGTGTCCTGGGACACTCTCTGCTATGGACAAATATGGCTGTACTGAGAAGAAGGCTTTGTGTACAAAGGAGGCTTTGTGCCAGGGTTCTGCTGCCAGCAGCCATGGGACACTATACGCCACTTTAAATTAAGCAGGCAAAACAGAGCCAGGGAAGGAGGCCCTTTGAAATTGGGAACAAAGCCAGCAGCCATGCCTCTCTGTTTGGGTTTTGCATCTTCTCCTTTTTCTGTTAGGAATGCCCAAACACTTATTTTTAGGGGGAAAGAAAAAAAAAAGTCTGTATAGCTTTCCAGTACTCCTGCCAGGGAGTACTTTCTGTCTCCCTCCCTCCCTCCCTCCCTCCCTCCCTCCCTCCCTCCCTCCCTCCCTCCCTCCCTCCCTCCCTCCCTGTCCCTCTCCTTCCCAACTTTGGCTTCTGATGTCTCATCCCTCATCATTGTGTAAAACATAAGCTTCTGAGGCAGTGACTTCTGACTTCCTGGTCACTGTCTCCTGTCAGTTGTCTTTGGCACCCTGGGACCCTCTTTTGAGTCTCCCTGGCAGTCCACCTGGACTGTCTGCCTCCCTTTAGACTTTGGCTGGTTTGTAGGCTCCATGGTCTCCATCTTCTCGGCCAGTTTTTGTTGTCAGCTAGAGCCTCCTGGGAAGAAGGGACTTCTCAGCAGTAGCTAATTCCACTGAGAAATTACCCTCCATCAAATTGGCACATGGGCATGCCTGTGGGACATTGATTGATGGTTGATGTAGGAGGGCCCAGCCACTGTGGGCCCAGGCTGTATAAAATCTAGCTGAGCTCAAGCCTGGGAACAAGCAAGAGACTGGTAAGTGCTCCTGTCTCAAGTTCAGCCCTGACTTCCCTTGGTGATGGATTGTGAGCTGGGCGTCATAAGATTGTAAAATGGTAGTGGTGGCCCACACCTTTAATCCCAGTGCTCGGGAGGCAGAGGCGTTCAAGGCTAGCCTGGGCTACAGAGTGAGTCCCAGGACAAGCCAGGGCCACACATGAAGCCAGCCCACACATACACACCCTTTAGTTGGCTTTCCTGTTGCTGTGGTAAAACACCATGGACAAAAGCGACTTCCAGAAGGAGTTTATTTTGGCGTGTGGTTCCAGAAGTGAGAGAGCACCGTGGCCAGGAGGCACGGTGGCCAGGGAGTGGAGAGTCACCTCTTCAAATGCAAGCTGAGGCAGAGAGCGAACTCGAAGGCACGGCTGTCTAGTCTCCGAGCCTGACCCAGTGGCACGCTTCCTCTAGCAAGGCTGCACCTTCTAACTTTCCCAGAGCACCACCAACTGGGAGCCAAGCTTTCAAGTACCCAAGCCTGTGCGACACTTACACTCCAACACTGCACTCCACAAGCCGCTTTTAGTGTGGCGTTTGTCACTGCCACAGAAAGCCAACTACACCACCATCCTTAGTCTTCAGTGGGTTTTCCCTTCGCTGCCCGCCCCCACAGAAATTCCACAGCTCCCCACCGTGCTGAAGGCACTGCAGACAAGTTTCCATGTCCTCTTTCACACACTGTTGTTCTCCCAGCGTGCTATGGGACGCTTCACCCGAGCACACCTGGCATCCTCTCTCAGGATGCCCAGAGCCAAACCCTGACCTCAGCTTCTTGCCTCCCCTCCCCCGCCACCCATCCTGCTCATCAGGGGTTGACCCTTCCCTCTTCGCCATTTTCTTCATTTAAAGGGTAACAAGGGTGGGGACGTGGCTCAGTGGGGAGCCCCGGGTTCAATCCCCAGCACCACACACACTCCTAATAGATCTTTCTTTCCAGTGTTCAGGTGCTTCCTTTGTGACAATCGCCACTGCCTTGTCAGTGCCAATGCTTCCCTGACTATATGTCTAACCTGTATCCTGAATATTACCCACCTAGACCAAGGCAATTATACATAGCTCTTTAATCCCAGTGTTTTCTCATTCCATGCTTTTGTTGATTCCTTATTTCTTTTTGTTGAGACAGGGCCTCACTATGTAGCCCAGGCTGGCCTTGAACTAGTGATGTTTCTCTCTAGAGTGCTGGGACTACAAATGAGACCACCATACCCGGATCCCTCTGTTTCTGATAAAGTTAACCTGAAGACACCACTGTGGCCTCCTGGAGCCATATTTCCACTGTGGCTCCTAATGTCCCCATCCCTCTGGCCAGGTCAGATTTCCCACTGTCCTGATGATGGTTCAGAGTTCCTTGCCTGCCTCTGCCTGGTCTCACTTTCCACTGTCTCCTCTTCTGGTCTTTGTGCTAAGGCAGTACCATGTGCATGTGTGCATGCATGCATGTGAGTCTCTGGGAGTGTGTGTGTGTGAACACACACATGTGTGCAGGGGCACATGTGGAGATGAGAGAGACGGGTTGCTGGAAAAGGACAGCCTGGGTACTTAAGCCTGGTGTTGCCAGTTTCAAGGCTACAAGTGCTTCTAGGGTACTAGCACTCTCTTCCAAGGTCTTATGAGGCAGTCCTTACCTGCTGTTATGTTGTACAGAATGGCACTGGTCCCAGGCTCCAGAATGCAGCTCTCCAGAGTTGGGCAGTGGACATGGAGGCAGTTGACATTGTCGTGGATGGGATCATGGAAGAAGACAGCCACATTACAGGAAACTGTAAAGGCCAAGGGCATCTGCATAGGTTGCTGGCTTCCCTCAGTTGGTGTGTGTGTGAGGGAGTCAGAGTCTTGCTATATAGTCCGGGTGGGCCTCCAACCTGTCATCATCCTGCCTTAGCCTCCTAATGCTGGGGTCCAGTCACATGGGCTCTGAGTAACTTCTATTTCTTTCTGGAACACCGAATTAACCCAATCTTGTGCTGTGCTTAAAAACTACTGAAACTGGCCAGTTGGTGGTGGCACACACCTTTAAAATCCCAGCACTTGGAAGGCAGAGGCAGTTGGATCTTTGTGAGTTCGAGGCCAGCCTGGTCTATAGAGTGAGTTCCAGGACAGCCAGGACTATTACACAGAGAAGCCTTGTCTCGAAAAACAAGCAAAATTGAAGCTATATAATACACCAATTTGAAAGAAAATATTACTTTAAAGTACTCTCTGATATATTCCTTTCCATAGAGGATACCTGGAATTTTTGTTTGTTTGGTTGGTTGGTTTTTTTGAGACAGGGTTTCTCACAGAGATCTGCCTGCCTCTACCTCCTGAGTGCGGGATCATACCACCCAGCATTGGTTTTGGTTTTTTGAGACAGGATCTTGCTAAGTAGCTCTAGCTGGCCTCTCTGGAACTTGTTATGTAGACCAGTCTGAATGCAGGCCTTGCAGCCTCCCACCTGAGTGCTGCGACTGTAAATGTGAGCCATGTAATTAGCCTTAAATTGATGGGCTGATTATTTATAGACAGGGACTTACTGTGTAGCACTGGCTGGCCTTGAACTCACTATGTAGACCAAGCTGGCCTCAGAAAACTCAGAGATCTACCTGCCTCTATCTGCCTCTATGTGCTGGGATTAAAGACACGCACCACCATACCTCACAGAATCATTATATTTTAGTCTTAGTATTTTTTGTGCATGCAAAACATCAGTTGTCTACACAAAGCTTTGGAAAGTACCCGTCTGGTTTCCAGGTACAGCATGCTGTCTGAATGCTAAGGTCCTGGGGCCACAAAGGAGGAGGGACCCAGAAGGGAAGCTGTAACCACTGACAAGGGAAGAACAGTGGTGGAGAGCCAGGGGACCATGTGACGCCTGGGGGTGTGGCTCTGGGAACAACCCTTACCCCAGGAGCCAAATCAGTGTCTTAAAGAGAAGCATGCTGATGTCTAGGATTATTAGCAGGGTGTATCTGCATGTCACACACTCATGTTGGCCTCCCTTTTCTAAATCTCCTTAAAATGTACTGTGTTGTTTCTGGAAACCCAGAGTCAGTCACTGGGTGCAAAACTTTGAGTGCACCCTCCCTAACATGCAGTGGGACTTCATTCCCATTGCAGAGCGGGCACAGAACCACGTGATGCGTCAGCTGGCTCAGAGGTATCACACATTCTAATACTGCAGGATTGCAGAGACACAGTGTGCCAGGGCTCAGGGCTGAGGTTGGGGAGGGCACTGTGCTATGAAGTGCCCTCAAGAGGCTTAGCCATGGGGAGCCACAGCTCCACTCTCATTTCTGGGACACCCTTGGGTTTCTGCATTCCTTATCTTTTCCAGAGGAGAAATAATAAGACAAAATTAATTACTAATGTTTCACTAATCTACTGGGTTGCAAAAACAGTCCCCAAGGATGGTTCTGGGAAGTTATAAGAGAGAGGAACTGAAAACATTCTTACTTAATATTTAGATTTGTGATAAGAAAGTCATTGATGTGGTAGAGAACAATATTATTTTGTTTGAGGTAAAATCTTACTGTATAGCCTAAGCTGGCCTTGAACTCTGACTTATTATGAATCCCAAGGTGACCACAATTTCAGGCAATCCCCCTACCTCAACCTCCCAAGTGCTGGGATTACAGGCATCAGCCACCACATCTGACTTATGGAGAGTGATTTTATTGGAGATAATTCTTTTTAAGAAAGATTTGTTTTGACTTTTTGATTATGTGTATTTGTATCTGTGAGAGGGGAGGTATGCGACATCACTGTGAGTACCTGTGGAGAACAGAGACATCTGATCCCTGGAGCTGGAGTCACAGATGGTTGTGAGTCACCTAATGTGGGTGCTGGGAACTGAACCTAGGCCCTTGCAAGAGTCATAGGAGCTCTTAACCCCTGAGACATCTCTCCAGCCCTTTAAAATGGCCTCTATGGAACCAGGAATGTGGTGCCCACCGACAGCCTCAGCTTTCCGGAGGCCAAGGTGGAAGGATCACGACTGAGTTAGGGTAGCCTGGCCTACTTCGAGGAAGGGAGAGGAGAGAAAAGAGGGAGATCAGGAAGGAGACCTTAGATTTCATGAGTCAGTTCTCCAGCTGTGGACAGGAAAGTGACAAGCTGGGCCCTGCCTCCCTGCCCTGACTCAGGCTGCTGAGGTGTGTCCCGATGACAGACATCCCAGACTGTTTTTTCTATGTAATCTTGTGTGTGTGTGATATATGTGAGTGAGTGTGCATGGGTGTGAATGCATGGGTGTGAGTGTGCATGGGTCAAAAGGCAACCTTGGGTGTCAGTCCTCTTCCACCTTGTTTGAAACACAGCCTGTGTTTCGACACTGCGTACCTTAGACTAGCTGGCCCGTGAGCTATCCAGGACTCCCAGTCTTTGCATCCCATCTCCCACCTCCCTCTAGGGCCACTGGGGATTATAGATGCTCCCTCCCTCCCTCCCTCCCTCCCTCCCTCCCTCCCTCCCTCCCTCCCTCCCTCCCTCCCTCCTTCCTTCCTTCCTGTGCCCAGCTTTAAGTGGATTCTGGGGATTCAAACTCAGGACCTCACACTTGTCTGGCAAGCACTTTAACCACCAGGCCATCTCCTGTTTTGTTTTTTTATTTCACCAAATCTCATGTATCCCAGGCTGGCCTCAAACTTGCTGCCTAGCTGAGGACACCCTTGAACTTCTCATCTCCCTGCTTTCTCCCCTGAGTGTTGAGACTATAGATGTGGGGCACCACTCTGGATTTAGGTGCTGGAGAGGGAACCCAAGGCCTCCAGCATGCTAGGCAAGCACCCTACAAACTGAATCGCAGCCCCAGCCCTTGACCGTGCTGTGCAAAGGTCCTTTATCAGATTCGTGGCTCTTTGTGTCTCATTAGCTGTGAAGGTCGTGGCCTGTGACAAGTCTCTCCAACCATGATCCCTGAAAATCTGCTGCTCTCTCCAGAACACTCCAAATTTTATTTTAGAACTTTGCATATATAATGGATAAGTGATATTTTCAATAAGTAATCTGTATCAAATTATGGTTAAAAAGAAGGTGGGGATTGTTCCAACAAGACACTATTTTGCTCTTCTGTCCAGGTAGCTTTAGAATTAGGGAAAACTGAAAATGAAAGTGTCTTCAGGCAATTGTGATCTTGAAGGCTTTGATGTGGGTATACGGGAGATAGTTACCTCCAAATCCCATTTATTATAGAGGAAAGCTGTCTATTAGGGAAATTTGAAGATAGCATGATCCATACTCTAACCTCCTATCCAGTACGCTTCACATTTCTTACGGATCCAAGAGACACATCTTATAAAATATGTATGACACTAAAACCACCAAAGTTATTTTAAGAAAAAAAATATTAAACTAGGTGTGGTGGTGCATGTCTAGAATTCTAGCACTTGGGATGTGGAGATGAAGGACCAAGAGTTCAAGGCCAGCCTCCACTGAAAAGTGAGTTCAAAGTGGCCTGGATGAAAGCATGTCTCAAGCAAACCAAACACCTCGTGAACTCACAGCTGTACAAGACCAAAGCAAGATCAAGCCAGTCCGCATTCCACCGTGGAGCCTCCACCCCTAACTGAGGCACTATTGACGGTTGATGGAGGGAGTCTGTGTCCTTTAAGGGAGCCATGGTCACAGCATAAATTAGACTCCGTGGATTACTTTAAATAAAAGAGAAATTGAAGTTGAGTGGTGGTGAGAAAAGTTAGAGGAGGGAGCGGGGATGAATATGACCAAAATAATGAAATTCTCAAAGAATTAACAAAAAATATTTTAAAGGAAACTAGCATATAATAATAGTTTAAAAGTAAATTGTTGTAAATCCTTTTGTTTGTGTTTGTTTGAGACGATCTCAGCCCAGGCTGGTCTGGCTCACAGTGTTGCTAAGCCTGGCCTTGATCTCTTGATCTCCCTGCTTCCAGCTCCTAAGTGCTGGGATTATAGATTTAGGCCACAGCACCCAGCTTATTGGAAACATTGGGCTTTGAAAAAAAATCAAGTTAGCCCTGGAAGGGATCTACATCCATTTAGCATTTTGACAAAGCCAGCAGGATGCCCCGGGTTCTACAGAGTCATGAAGATCTCCTTCAAAACCACCTGCTCTGATGCCTCCCCATGGGGCTCCTCCCAGGTCCTCGGTGGTCCTCCCCCTCTGCCTGGGCCTGTGCTCTGATCCCGGGGTCCTCGCTGGTCCTCCCCCTCTGCCTGGGCCCGTGCTCTGATCCCGGGGTCCTCGCTGGTCCTCCCCCTCTGCCTGGGCCCGTGCTCTGACCCCGGGGTCCTCGCTGGTCCTCCCCCTCTGCCTGGGCCTGTGCTCTGATCCCGGGGTCCTCGCTGGTCCTCCCCCTCTGCCTGGGCCCGTGCTCTGACCCCGGGGTCCTCGCTGGTCCTCCCCCTCTGCCTGGGCCCGTGCTCTGATCCCGGGGTCCTCGCTGGTCCTCCCCCTCTGCCTGGGCCCGTGCTCTGACCCCGGGGTCCTCGCTGGTCCTCCCCCTCTGCCTGGGCCCGTGCTCTGATCCCGGGGTCCTCGCTGGTCCTCCCCCTCTGCCTGGGCCCGTGCTCTGATCCCGGGCTCCTCGCTGGTCCTCCCCCTCTGCCTGGGCCTGTGCTCTGATCCCGGGGTCCTCGCTGGTCCTCCCCCTCGTGCGCTGACACCACCCCCGATGGGCTCACCATCCTTCCTGAGACAGCAGCTCCGGCTGCACTTCTGGCCCGTGCTCTCCGAGTAATACTTGAGGAACTGGGCCCCCAGCCTCTGAGATTCCTCTAGGTCCAGGAGCAGCCCTGGGAAGCGGCGGATCCAACAGTCTCTGTAGAACACTGAGGGCGAGCAGAGCCCGCGCACGGAGCAAGCCAGCCCCAGCAGCAGCAGCCCCGCCGCCTGCATCTCGGGGTGCCGAAGGGAGGCCGCTGGAGCCGACCATGGGCCGCGCCAGGGCTCCTTCCGCAGCGGCCTCTCTGCACCTTTGTTCCTGCGCCGCTGAGCCCCGGGAGAGCGCTGGCCTGCGGCCTTGCCTCTGAACCCTCTCCAGCCGGTTTCGGTGTTCTGACCCTTCCCCTCTTAAGACAGGGATGCTCCCCTGGCTTTTCTTCTTTCTCTGGGAGTGAAGAGTCACAGACACCTTTTCCTAGGCAGATAGGAAGGCCAGGAGAAACCCGAGCCCAGAGTCCTGCTGAGAAAAACAATTACCCGGTCTCTTGACATCAGATTAAGGGAGGCTCTGTTTCCAGAAACAACTCCTGGTTTTGTGAGGTGTTCAGTATAGGCCGAAGGGCTGGTGACTTCATTTTTTACACTTCTGTTGTTCAGGCTCCTGAGAAAACCAGTTCATGTACTCATTTGACTTTCAAAAACTTGAAAGAAAAAAATAGAAAAAGGAATATATTTAAAATGTTTAATGTTTCGATGGCTGGACTCCGGCTGTATACTTATTTTTATTCTTATTCTGGTTACTTCTTAGGGCCAGTAGTTTTCATGCAAGCTAGTCATGAGCTTTCTTCCTAAAAGAGACGAAGGAGTCAACCTTTCTACCTCACCCCTGCACCCCGAGTGCTCAGAATGTAGGTGAAATACAGCAGCCTCTCAGGGGCGTCTGTGGCTTCTCAGGCCTGGCAACCCGAGCTCCATGTCCAGTAACCCCTGTCAAGGTAGAACAGAGCCGACTCCACAGAGTTGTTCTCCAACCTGCACACGTGTGCCTGCCTCCTCACTGCACATCACACGCGCGTGAGCACACGCACGCACTCACGCTCACATGTACACAGGCATGCACACGCGCACATTCTCACACACCATAGTGCCCAGGCCGGCCGTCAGACTTCCTCAGCAAGCGCTTTGACCCACGGAGCCACCTCATCAGCCAGCCTTTATAGTGATTTGTGATGGGATGCTTTCCTTATTCAGCGCTGGTGTGCAGCCCCAGGGTGTGCTGGGTAAAATTCTACCGCTGCTTCAGCCCTAGGATGTTCTGAGAGAGTTCAAAAGTGAGATGTGGATCTAGACAGGCCTCACCGCCCCCCACCCCCACCCCGCCCCCAACCCCTCCCCTACCCCCCACCCCAACAGCCTAATCCAGCTGCTGTGGGGGTAGAATTTTTAGTTTTACAAATGTCCCAGTTGACACCCTAAGAATTCTGGGAATGCTGGCCTTGAGAGACTTCTCCAGCTTTTCCACTTTCTTTCTTTCTTCTTCTTTTTTTTTTTTTTTTTTTGGTTTTTCGAGACAGGGTTTCTCTGTGTAGCCTTGGCTGTCCTGGAACTCCCTTTGGAGACCAGGCTGGCGTCGAACTCACAGAGATCTGCCTGCCTCTGCCTCCCGAGTGCTGGTATTAAAGCCGTGCGCCATCACCGCCCGGCGAGCTTTCCCACTTTCAACCCCCATGATTTTTGAGACAGGATCTCACCATGCAAACCTGGCTAGCCTGGAACTTGTTATGTAGACCAGGCTGGTCTTAAACTCAGATCTGACTGCCTCTGCCTCCTAAATTCTGGAATTAAAGGTGTGTTCCACCTTTTTTGCTGGAGAAATGTTTTTCTTAACCCCAGGTATATAGTACATAAAATAGATATACAAATAAAATATTACTGATAGTAAACCATAAAGAATTTTATTTTAAATAATTTTTGATATGCATATAATTTTACCATTTATTAAAACAAAAGTAAACTTGTATGCTAATGATATGGATATGTTTGTTTATTTTACATAAAATATTTTTAGAATTATTTATTCTTTGACAATTTCATACATGTATATAGTGCATCTTGAACATACTTTCCTCCAATTAATTCCTCCCAAACACCTCCCAACACACATCCGCCTCCCAGCTTCAGGGTCCCCCCTTTTCTGTAACCCACCAAGTGCTGCCTGCTCGAATGTTGACTGCTTTTGTTGGCTTGACCGTGGCGGGGAACGGCAGCTTCAAGTGTGAGCTCCTGAGTGCAATGCCCCCGTCACATTCAGAAGACAGCATTTCATAGCACCCTCCCACACTCCCGCTTTTCGGTTCTTCCAGACTTCTTCCATGTTGTTCCCCGAGCACTGGGGAGGGTGCTATCGATGTCCAGTTTAGGGCTGAAGCTTCGGACACTCTTTCCCAGCACTTTGACTAGCTGTCAGTCTCCGGCCTGCCGCCCACTGCAGACAGACTTCTCTGGCCAATGCTGAGAGCAACACTGACCTGTGGATATGAGCACAAGTACTTAGAAGGTAATTTGGCGACACATCCGGTTAGCAAAGCGGCGGGAGTGGGCTCTCCTGGGGCTGTGACTGCCAAGCTGTGTGTAGGCCTTTGAGCAGTTGTTGCTGTTTAATGATCAATGTCAGCACCATCTGGTCAATACGATAACATTAAGCAATATATTCACAAAGCCTTGAAATCATAGTTTAGCCAGTTTGTAACGAAGTGGTTTATATGTGTTTGTCTTTATGCCCAGCTTTCTAGAATACTCACTGTGTGGTTTACTAAAATTATTGGATTTTTAACGATGCCCGTAGTTTCCAACAATGCCATTGTGTTGTCCAGGGCCCAAAACCTTGCTGGATCAGTGCCCAGTATTGTCAGGGAACACTTCAGATTCCAGTCCCAGCTGAAAGAGAATCATTCTCAAAGGTTGCTTTTGGGTTTGTTTTTAAAAGGCAAGAGAATACCAGTTGAAGGCGTATCTATGATCTGGAAACAAAAGCTCCCATTGGTAAAGGTTCTAAAGAGCCAGAGACTAAGAGCCTGTCCTTCTGGTGACCCACTGAATCCTGCCTCGTTGCTAATGGAGGCACAGGCAGATCCAGGTCCAGCCTCTTTGAAGTCATGCTTCCCAGCAGCCCCCAGCCTAATGTTTAATGGTAGATGTGGCACTTTGCTTTGCTATAGTGATGGCTGAATCGAATCCTTGGCCCCTCACCTGCCTTATACCCCAAACACTGAGAGTGACAGATAAGTGGAAGCCATCCAGCAGTGCTCCAAGGCCTGTCCCTCATAGTGCAGTATGCCAAGTTTCTCAGAGAATCCAAGAAAGCAACAAAGTAAAACAAGTCCCAGGTCCATGTCTTTGTGCCCTTCTCCTAGCAAGGCTGGACTCTGCTAGAGTGTTTTCTGTACTTTCTATCTCCTTATCCTTGCTTGTATTCTGCAGAATACAATGGCTGGAAGGAAGCCCCCTCTCTGTGAAGCAGCGGAATGACACAGTAATGCTGGGGAATGCAACCCAGGGCACCGTGCCTGCAAACCCACCATTACACCACAGTCAGCCCTTAGGAGTCAGCCTTCTAACCGAGCCCCCGCCCCCCAGGGGAAATGGGAAAAGTGTCCTCTCCCAACAGCTACTGATGGGGTGATGAGGGTGGGTGGATAGGTGGTGTGAGGGTGAGCAAGTGCTACCAGGGGTCAGACTTCTGCCCAGAGGCGACAATTCTAATGCGTCTCGGTGTCCTCTCCATCCATCTGCCCCTTCAGGTGCTCTCTCCAGAGACCCTGCTCTGCCGTCCCTGGTGCTGGGATCTGAACTCTCCTTAGAGCCCTAACTGCCATTGCCTTCCTGTCCGTCCGCTCCATGGAGTTAATAACGCTTCTAAAACTCCTTAGCTCCAGTAAGCCTCCAGCGAAACTCTTGAACCACCAGGCGGGGCACAGTCCAAAACCTAACAGTACTGACTGGTCCCCGAAAACTCACACGGGGACAGCTAAACTGTGGCAGGAAATAAGTCAATGACTTGTGCGTAGGGAGAGCGAACCAGCGTTTGTTTGTTCCCTAACCAATTAACAAAAAGTTTAAAGACCCTGCTGGAGGAACGCACTGCTGCTGCGGAGGGCAGGGGTTCGGTTCCCGCGTAGGGCGACTCACAACCGCCGGTACCTCGGGCTGCAGGGTCATCTGCCGCCTTTGGGCTCCGGGCACCTGCGCTCACGCGCACGAACCCGCACAGACACGTCGGTAAGAGACACAGAGAGGCCATTTACTCGGAGGGCGCATGACGTGCCGGAGGGGCCGAGCCCGGGGCCGCGGCGGCGGAAGGAAGCGCGGGCGCAGGCCAGGCTCGGCGGAGGGTGTGAGCCGGGGGGAGGAGCCTGCGCGGCCGGGCTGCGGGCGCAGCGGCCCAGCCATGTCCGCCGAGGAGGTGGTGCAGATCCGCCTGGAAGGCCGATGCTACCCGGTGAGCAAGAGCAAGCTGATCGAACAAAGCGACTACTTCCGCGCGCTCTACCGCTCCGGCATGCGCGAGGCCGTGCGGCCCGAGGCCGGCCCCGAGGTGCAGCAGCTGCGCGGCCTGAGCGCGCCGGGCCTGCGGCTGGTGCTGGACTTCATCAACGCGGGCGGCGCGCACGAGGGCTGGGGCCTGGGCGAGGACGAGCTGGCCGAGGCCAGCGTGCTGGACGAGCTGGTGGAGGCCGCGTCCTTCCTGCAGGTCACGGCGCTGCTGCGCCTGCTGCTGTCGCATGTGCGTCTGGGCAACTGCTTGGAGCTGTACCGCCTGGCTCAGGTGTACGGGCTGCCCGACCTGCAGGACGCCTGCCTGCGCTTCATGGCCCTGCGCTTCCACCAGGTGCTGTGCCAGCCGCAGTTCCCGCTGCTGCTGTCGCCGCCGCAGGCCCCCGGGGACTGTAGCCTGAAGCAGAGGCTGAGGGAGGCCCGCATGCGCGGGACCCCGGTCCTGGTGGCCCTGGGGGACTTCCTCGGGGGACCCCTGGCCCCGCACCCGTATCAGGGGGAACCCCCGTCCATGCTTAGGTACGAGGAGACCACGGAACGCTGGTTCCCGCTGGCCAACAACCTGCCCCCCGACCTGGTGAACGTCAGGGGCTACGGCTCAGCCATCTTGGACAACTACCTCTTCATCGTGGGCGGGTACAGGATCACTAGCCAGGAGATCTCGGCCGCGCACTCCTACAACCCCACCACCAACGAGTGGCTGCAGGTGGCCTCCATGAACCAGAAGCGGTAAGTGCCAGCCGGACCTGAGCCCTTCATTCATTGCCCTGGTGTTCGCTGGCCAGAGGCGGTGGCATCTCGCTGAGAGCTGCTGGCCTCGCCGCCGCTGGCGGAGTTCCCAGTGAGCCCAGGGCTTGCCAGGAAGAAGTCGGCTAGCCCAGTGGCCTCCTTACAGGTTCGGGCCTTGGGTAACTGGCTTCTCTGTCTCCGATGTGTGTTTGCAGAGGATATTGCAAAAGATAACTGCTGTTTTTCCCTTCTCTTCTTTCCTGGTCAGCTCTGAATTGTAATGCCGCCTGGGCAGTAACTGACACTGGCTTCGGGAACGTTTGTTGCTGCGTCCTTCTGCACTGGGGTACGAGTCCGCTATCCCTAGGGTGATAGCAATATGTGCTATATAGGGTTCCTCTTCTTTTCCCCTTTCATTCTCCCTCCTTTCGTTTATTTCCTCCCTAGACAGCAATCACCTTTGACCCAAAACTTGAGCCCGGAGTGGTCAACTACAGAATGGTCATGCCCTTGTCTCCGACCAGGGATGCCTGAGTCCCTAGCGGCTGTACCGTTGGCACGAAGCCTACCCACACCCTCCTGCATACATAAAGGTTTTCCTTTATCTTGGTGTGTTCCTCAGGCTGGTTTTGAACTCCTGGGCTGCCTGGGCTCCCGTGATCCTCCTGCCTTCAGAGTACTGGGATTAAAGGTATTAAAGGTAAAGCCACATCTGGCATACTAGTGGTTGTCAGACTGTCATTTAAGGAATGACTAGAAACCAGCCTGTACGTGTTCAGTATACACACGTTCCCCTCTTATTGTTTGAATCTATGAACCCGTGGATTCAAAGGGCCAGATGCATTCCTTTCCGCTCACTCATGTGTCCCTTCCTGCAGAGCCCTCTTCCCTTCACCTGAGGTGGCTGGGGAAGAAAAGGTGGAGCTGGGGGGAAGCAAATGAAAAAGAGAAAGGCATGGAGACAGCAGGCCCCCAGTGCCTCAGAAGTCGGGTCTCCTGTTGCAGGCCTGTCCCCCAGCTGCTCAGAAGGCTGAAGCAGGCAGGTTCCAAGTTAAAGGCCTTTCTAGGGTGCAGGTGAGTTCCAGGCCAGCCTGGATAATGCAGCAAAACAGGAAGAGAGGGGAGACGGACCTCAGTGTGAGAGGGCTTGCCTAGACCTCATGAGGCCTCCGTTCAATCACCAGCGTCCCAGAAGTGGAAAGAAGAGTAACCAGGAGAAGACAGGCACTCTCTGCCAGGCCGTCTGCTGCCATCCAAGTCCCACTATGGTCTCTGCCCTGAAATGAATCAGGCTAGAAGGAAGAAATCTGAACTGGAACTGCTCGGTCCATCACAGGACAAGGGACCCTTAGGTCAGAGGTTATTTGCAGAAACACACCTTGTTCTGATGGCTCAGAGGTTAAGAGCACTTGCTGCTCTTGCATAAGACTGGTGTTCAGTTCCCAGCACCCAGCTGGGTGCTGTAACTGCAACTCCAGGGCATCTGGAGCTAATAGGCACCCACATGCATGTGTATGTACACACACAAGCACGCAAATTAAAAAATAAATCCTAAAAGTTCTGGCAAGCTGGAGTGTAAGAGGTAGAGATGAGTGTGTCACTCCTCCTTCCAGAGGCCCTAACTAGGGAGGGGATGGTGGATTTTCGTCCAACCACCTGTGATATGATACTTAATATGATCATCAAGTAGCACCTGCCTGTAATTACAGGACTTAGGAGCCTGAGGCAGGAAGATCTGTAGTCTAGCCCGAGCTATAGAGACTCTTTCTGAAAACAAACAAAAACAAAATAATAAAGTTTAGTGTCAAAAGTGTTATTTTAAAATAATTTTTAAGAGCTTTAAAGTGCTCTGAGAGAGGGTGGAAGGGTCTGTCTCCTTCTTCCCTGTGTGTCTCCAGCACATCCACTGGGACTCAGTGTGGTGACCTTCGTTCGCTCCACAGTCCTGACCTCTCAACAGTCTCTGCCCGAGATCCTCAGTCTGTTTGCCTCAGAGTGTTCTTTCTGTGGACTTTGACTGAAACTGTGAAGTGAACGCATCTGCCTTAAACACTGTGCCAGGCCCCTGAAGCGGCTTCGGGAAGGGAGGGTTTGTCTTGGCGAGTGGTTGGAGAAAGCATGGGAGGCCTGAGGAAGCAGACAGGAAGCAGCAAGTGATGGATGTCAGCATGCAGCTGGCTTTCTCCTAGCTGCTGGGAGAGTGCCACCTACTTCCAGGGTGGGTCTCCCTTCTCAGTTAATCTAGTCTAGAACATTCTTCACAGACTGCCCAGAGCTTGTCTCTGTAGTTCTAGATCCCGGTAAGCTGACAATATTAACAATCACCGCCTGTGTCTTGATTATTTCATTGTGGTGGCCGGCTGAGACAACAGGGGAAAGCAGGTGTGTGGGGAGGGGGTATTATTTGGGGTCAAGAGTGATGGCCAAGAACATACCCCTCAGAGACACACTCTCAGGGACCTGCTTCCTCCAAGGAGGCCCTACCTGCTAGTTTCCACCACAGTCCAGTCACGGTGTTACCTGATTTCACTCATGGGCTAATGCACTGATGAGGTCAGAGCCCTCCTGACTCAGCCCTTGCTAAATCTACTTGTGAACAATGCAAGGGGACCAACCCTCCCACACGTGAAGGCACCCAAGCCACAACAGTATCTGTACATGCATGTTATAGTTAGGTATTATAAATGCACGATGCGTATATAAATATAGGCATGGCCAGCCATTATCATTCGGGAGCTATGTGTGTATGTTCCAGAGTGAGTGGGATATGTGTCCGTATATTTTTACTCTAAACTTATTAGGGTACTTAATGCTTCTTCTAATCAACGGTTGTTGTATATGAATTTTTGTAACAATTATCTAAATTAATAACAACTCGGGAGTCAGATATGGGGTTAAAACCTGATTGATCAGAGAAGCAACTCGTGACCTCTCTCCCCTTCCTTGATCCAAACTGGCTGTGAGTCTTTCTAACCCCTCCCTACTACTTCCTGTGTCTCTCCATGTGTCCTCGGTCCTCCAAAACCTCTATGGCTGATTCTGGTCAGCTACTAGTTAGCTCTGCCCTCCGATTCAAGGTAAACTTTATTGTCAGTCTCAGGAGTGGCAGAGTGTGATCAAAATATCCCACAACAATTTTTGTGTGTGTGTGTGTTAACAGATGTATATCTATTGATACATTTTTGGGGTTGGTTTTCTTTGTTGTTTTATTAATTTTTTGGGACGGGGTCTCATGTATCCCAGTGATCCTTGAACTCTCTGTATATCTGAGGATGACCTTGCACTTCTTAGTCTCCTGCCTCCACCTCATGAGTGTTGGGATTCGAGGCATACACCAGCACATTGGGTTGTTGTTTGAGTGTGATTCAACACTGGAGTCTGAAGTGGAAGGGTGAGTGATGTCAGGGAGTAGAAGAATGGGGACCCAGAGTCAATGTGTCACCCTTGGGCCTCCTCACCCAGGACCACACTGCTTATTCCCTAGTGAAGTGAAAAGTCAGGGTGGCCAGACATGAGGTAACCCAGTTTTTAAATGTTGGCAGTTTATTCTGTCTTGAAAATAAGGAAATCACCAACCGTAGAAACCTGGCGTATCAGACGGACGCAGCCCAGTGCTGGCCCTGCAAGCCCAGCCTCGACTCTGGGTGTGAGCGGCCTCTGTAAGAAGCAGTTTCCTCTTCTCAGCTTGATTTGCCATGTGTGACTATTTTTATATCCTGTACGTGGACGCTTTCTCCAGATGAGAACGTGGGCATACTCACCGGTACCACGCTCTGTCATATAATTTTGCCCTTTTGTGTTTACATGTGAATCTCTGAGATTTCTTTTCAAGGTATTGTGTGAAGTTATAGGCTTGAAGATGACCGTATTGGCCAGTGAGATGGATCTTGGTTGGTTAAGCTGGCAAGCCTGATGAGTGGACCCACACAGTACAAGGAGAGGACTGACTCCTGCAAGCTGTCCCTTGACCTTCCCTCGTGTGCTGTGGCCTGTGCACATGTTCACACACACACAAATGTAACTTTTAAAGAGAAAATGACTGTACAAATCCCAGCAATTTTTTTTTTTTTGGAAGCCTCTTTCAGTTGTACACCAGTTCATTGTCTGAACACAGACTTGACTCTTGACATGTGAAAGCTTGTATGACCACAAAATCGCCTTCCTCCCCTCCCACCTTAATTAGGGACAGCTTGCAGGGACTGGCCACTGACTGCAGCCGTCCTTTGGAAATGTCTAAATTTCTAAGATGTTTCTAGCGCCTTCCTCAGCCCTGGGTTCTTCTCCAAAGGCAGAGCTGGGTGGGTCCTGTGTGTGTGTGAACACAGCAAGGCCTCACCAACAGCTGTTTGCTGGCAGAGGAGCCTGACTGGGGAGCCCTTGAGAGGTTTTGTCCTTGGGTGTGGAGCCCACACAGCTGGGCACCAGAGAAGGAGAGAAAATACAGGCCTGTTAACCTCCACAGCTGAGTTCTGGCCAACAGTTGAAATTGCTTTTTGATTTTTGCTTTCTGAGTTTCCCACAGGTGGTCGGAGCCACAATAAGCTTCTGTTTCCCAACTTCTCCCATCTCCATCCTGGTCCCCAGCAGAGGTCACTACAGCCGAGGAAGGGGAAGGAGTGACGAGGGACTGGATGGGCCCCTCACACTGTCCAGGCCAGGGAGGAGTGTAGCATTTCACAGTGACAGAATTGTCTATAGCAAGCCATAATGCTGTTCTTGTTTCGGGAACTGTCTCTCTGGGTCAAGTGTTTCTGGGTCACTTTGTCATCGGCCCAGCAGCTCTGTGAGGTTGGTTTTATTATTGACCCCGTTTCCCCGTTGAATTTAGTTTGTTTCCACACAATCACAGGGCTAGACTCCACTCTCGGTTATCACCCTCCTCCTTGTGGTTTCTGTGGCTGTTAGTAGGTGGCCAGGTGTTTTGCGAAGTTCTTTTCATTTGGTCTTAAGTGTGTGTGAGAGTCAGGGTCTCGCTGTATTGCTCAGCTTGGCCTCTCACTGTGTAGCCCAGGCTGGCTTTGAACTCTTAAGATCATCCTGTCTCAGCCCTTTTGGAGTCACGGCCCTCCCCCCACCCTCCGCCCCAGCCTCTGCTTTGGGAATTGAACCCAGGGCCTCAGGCACACTAAGCCATGTTCTATCATCATCGGGCTATGGCTGCAGCCCTAGAGGGCTTTTTATCTCTTCTCAGTGAAATGGAAATTAAATTGCGGCCATGTCTAATTTTCCTCACTTGCTTTTTATTTATTTATTGCAAGTGAATCATATACAACTACACAATGAAGGCTTATTTGGTATCACAATCATCTTTCTTCCTGAACATAGCGCGTCAGGGATCAATACGAAGGAAGAAAAGGTAATTGTGAAGTAATCGATGGCTCAGATGCACAGTCACGCTCCGGAGGTGATGAGTGTGAGCTGCTTTCAGAAGTTGGAAATGAGGTGTCAGGGATTTGTAGACGGGAACACAAACTGCAGAATTCTGTGCGGTAATAGGAAACCAGCCCTCCTGCAGCTAAGGAACTGGGGCTGAGGGCTGGAGAGAGGGCGCAGAGGGCTGGAGAGAGGGCGCAGTGTGAGAGGCTGCTGCTGAGCCCGCCAACCCAAGTCCACCCCTGGATGCTTGCGGCTGAAGGAGAGAACAGACTCCTGCAAGCTTCCCTCCGACCTCCATGTGTGCACTGTGGCATGCACACCCCCACACGCATGAAGATGCACATACACACACACACACACACACAGAGACACAATAAAGAAACACAACAAAGTTTAAAAACAACGAGGAGCCGGAGAGATGGTTTGGAGGTTAAAGGCACACACTGCTGTCCAGAGGACCTGGCTCAGTTCTTAGCTCCAGCACCCACTTTGGGTGGCTCACAGTCACCGTGGGTACCTGCATTCATCTGCACTCATGTACATACTCCTCATAGTAAAAGTAAAAGTAAAAAAAATCTTAAAAAAAAACAGCCCAAGATTTAAGACATGAGGAACATCACCCTCTCCACCCCACACAGAGCAGACTGTGTACTTGGCTCTACTTCAGAGATGCGGTAACTGGGGCACAGATCTGCTAAGCTTCAGTCAGTGTCCCAGGTCGCACAGCCGTTCTGCAGCGGAGTTTAGATTTCCCTGTGCAAGCCTGGAGTTGGAGCCCTCAGTGATTTGCCTCTAAATTTAGCAACTGGTTTGTTTTCAGGTGGCTGGCCCATCTGCAAGCAAACCCAACATTAATAAACTTTTCTCTTGACGAGAGCTTGCACGTACGGGGTTTGGAGGGATGGAGGTGTTTACTTAGCTGCCTGTCTGATCGTCTCAGAAAAAGACCTCTTACCTGTTTGCCTAAGACAGATGAGCATGCAGGATGAATTGCACCCGGTGTTTGGATGTTACAGTTTTACTATCTGTGTACCCGTGGGAAGTGAAACCAGCCTGAGCTGGTCAGGATTTAGTGCTGGTTTACAAACGTTATTTCCTCTGGTTCACCAGATCCGCACACACAGAGGGCGTCATGGTCAGGTGTTAAGGACCATCGGCAGAGGGGAAAGTAAGCAACACGAATCGGGGACCCCCCAGTTGCTGCCACCAGGGCGACTCTGCGCGGCTGGCTGGGTTTAATGGCTCTGAGGCTCTGCATGAAGAATGCTGGGTTCACCCTCTCTTTTGGAAAACAAATGAAAACAGTCCCTGTGCATCCAGACTTCCTCCACACTCTTCCTGGCCTATGCTCCACCTTGCTGCGTCTAACTCCCTCTTCCCGGCACACGGCCTCCCTCTTGCTTTGCCTTCGTAGCTTCTGCCCCCATCTTCCCTCGACTGTCGTCGTTCTTTCTGGGGTGATCATTGATGGAGCTGGACACAAGGGCCATGCCCAGGACCCTCACTTCACACAGCAGAAAGCCTCGAGGTTGTGCCGAGACGATCCCCTGCATGTGTGTTTAGCCACTGGGTGAGATTCCCCCACGTTAGAGAGGAGGACCCGAAATGCACGGGCTGCCCAGTGTTTGTGTTGGAACTCACTGCTGGCTTGTGAATGTCTGTTGTGTGTCTCTGCAGAGGTGGGGACTCCCTGAGGACAAACTTTGTCTTGCTTAGCCAGTGTTTGAAGCAGATGGCAACACGTTTGTCCAGATATGTGTGTTACCGTCTATAAATACTCTAAAGTACTGGACCAGAGGATTTTAATTAGTTCAGCTTAGACCTCCCCATTTATGTATAGCAGCCGAGTATATGAACTGCCTTCTGGTGAGAGGGTGAGTCCCTGCTGATGGCTAATGGGTCTCCTTGGCCACTCATTAATTAATGCCTGTGTTGTACCCGGATGGAATCTCCTCTCTGAGGAAAAATGAACTAGCAGTTCTGTGAGGAGAAAGCCTAGGGGTGAGTCTGTGCACTCTCTCTCTTTTAGAGACTTATAAGTATATTTAAATGTATGTCTGTGATTGTAGGCCATGTGTGTGCCAGTGCCTGAGGAGGCTGGAAGAAGGCGTCAGATCCCTCAGAGTTGGAGTTACTGGAGGTTGTGAGCTGCCATGTGGGTGCTGGGAACGGAACCTGGGTCCTCTGCAAGAGCAGCCAGTGCTCTCTCCACTGAGCCCTCCCTCCATCCGGTACTTTCTCTCCTGCTTGCCCCCTGGAACATCATCTCTTAGCATCTGTGGGTAGTGATCTTCCCTGTCCCGTCCCTGCTCCCTTCCCCTCTCCCCCACCTTCAGGCTGGTCTTAGGTATTTCTTCTCTGGCTGGTGATGCTGCTTGGTGAAGTCGTGGAATGTTTAGAATGTGGGTCTCAAGGGGAAGATGGTCACAAAGGGTGGGACTTGAAGGCCACACCTAGCTGCTGCCTGGTTTCTCTCCTCTCTCTCCTCCGGCTCCACCGTGGAGTGACCGCCTCAGGCCCCTGCTAACTGTGAACTGTTCTCCACTCTCCCTGCCATGACAGGATTCTGAAACCCTGAGGAACTGTGAGCCAAAAACCTGTGAGTTCTTTCTGTGGTGTGTGGGTGCCACAGTGATGTGAAGCCGTGAATGTGGCTGGGGATTGGTTCCAGGTCCACATGTAAGATGGTGTGGACTGCACAGCACTCAGACATCCTCCTGCCCTTGAATTTATCTCTGGACTTCATGCACCGTCTCTTAGGTAGTTGTTCTGCTGGATAATCTAAGGGGGAGATGTCTGTATGTGTCCAGTACAGATGCAATATTGTTGTTCACACACTTGGGTCTGCAGCTGCTGGATCCGGGCGACATCTTCAGATGAGGAAAACTGAGTTCAGTGTGTAGCAGGTGGCCTCAGGCCCACGAGCAAGATCGGTCCTGATCCTAGTAGCTGCTTGTTTGCAGTTGCTCACGCCTGTGGATTTCCCATTTCTGCTCAGCAGATCACGGAGCCTTGGGTACCAGGGTAACCTCCGAGACGCGGCCTCTGCAGTCCTTAGGCAGAATGGCTCCACCTCTCCCCACATCTTGACCAGAACTGACCTTGTGGGCTTGTGTCTTTTTTTCAGCTCTAACTTCAAACTCGTGGCTGTCAGTTCAAAGCTCTACGCTATCGGTGGGCAGGCTGTGTCCAACGTGGAGTGCTATAGTCCTGAGCAGGATGCATGGAATTTCGTGGCTCCCCTGCCAAACCCTCTGGCTGAGTTTTCTGCATGCGAGTGCAAGGGGAAGATTTACGTCATCGGTGGCTATACCACCCGAGGTGAGTGAGCGTCAGCTGCTTTTGTATAAGCTGCAGCGCCCTGGGCAGAGCAAGACTGCCCAGAAGAGGCTGGGTGTCTGAGTGTGATCTTATGCACTAAATGCTATCTACTCACTGTTCTTAAGGAAGTGAGTTCCGATGGAAGCTTCCTTACGTGAGTGAGACAGCAAAGGCCTTTGATGACCTTATGTGAACATGGACCTCACTCAGATGGAAGAGAAGAATTATGAAGGATCATGAATGTTCTTTGTGCTTCTAGAAACCCAGCCTTGTGGTTGGCACCTGGGACCTGGCCAGGCTGGAGGTTTGGGTCACAGCTTTCCTTGTGGGAGAGCATAAACTAAGTACCTTTGTCCCCTCAGAGTTGGGCCCACCCACCAGTGCCACACCAGAGCTGGGTCGAGCCTTTGCTTCACCAGATAGAGACCCTGAAGCCAGCCATGGGGCCTTCTTCCTACGGGGTGGAAGGATGTGAACACAGGAGAACTCTCTAGACCAGATGGTAGTGCCTGTGCGGCGTGTTCTCAGTCCTCGGGTGCTCTTCTCTCTGTGGTGGGCATTTTACAGGAGTAGCATGGAAATAAGACCGTCCCCAGGTTTAATGCTGCTGTGTGTAGTAGGGAGACCCCAGGCGGCAGGGCGCACGGGGCCGGCAGGGCGCACGGGGCGGCAGGGCGCACGGGGCGGCAGGGCGCACGGGGGCGGCAGGGCGCACGGGGCGGCAGGGCGCACGGGGGCGGCAGGGCGCACGGGGGCGGCAGGGCGCACGGGGGCGGCAGGGCGCACGGGGCGGCAGGGCGCACGGGGCGGCAGGGCGCACGGGGCGGCAGGGCGCACGGGGCGGCAGGGCGCACGGGGCGGCAGGGCGCACGGGGCGGCAGGGCGCACGGGGCGGCAGGGCGCACGGGGCGGCAGGGCGGAGCATCCCGGCTGTATGGGAGGGGAGAGCTGCTCCCCTCTCCCTTTGCCCTCCTTCGAGGCCGCTGCCAACAAGTGGTCTCTTGGTCACGGGGATTTACTTCTGTGCTGGGTGCGTCTGACGTGCAGGGCCCACAGCTGAAGGAGAGGAGCCACTGGACTTGTGGAGTGGCTGGTGTCGTGGTTGGGTCACGGAGTTGCTGGTGTGTTTCATGGTGTGATGAGACAGACAGAGCTTTCTAGCCCTGGCTGATGACTGCACGAAGGAGACTCTGGGCTGCGAGTATAGTATTCAAATAGGTGGCCCAGAACTAGGTGTGATGGTGCACCCCTGTAATCCTAGCACTGGGGAGGTGGAGGCAGAGGGATCAAGACTTTAAGGTGAATGTGGAGATAGTAGACCATATCTCTAGGGGAAGAGAAAGAAAGCTGTCAGCAGGGCTCTCCAGAGGCTCCATAGTCTCCCTCATCTGTTCAGCTCCTTGTCTGGTCTTCAGCATGCATCTCTGCCTGTCTTCATGTGGCTTCTCCTCTTGTGTCTCTGTCTCTCCTAAGGATGCAAGCAGGTTGGGTTTGTAGTCCAGAACCGTCTGTTTAATATCTTTACTTATATGGCTACAGACCTGTTTTCAAATAAGGTCTCACTGGTTGGTGCTGAGGTTGAGGAGGTGGACCTGCCTTTGGGGGTCCCCCTACCCCCCGCAGGTGACCTGTGTATTTGTGCATCTGAGAGGAGCAACAGAGGGATGAGTGTGCCCGAAGCCGTGGGCCACCTGCTTCCTCAGATGCTGCCACTTCCAGTGACCACCCTGAAGAGAGGAGGTTTATCAGCATTTTCTTTGTGGAGATGCAAGGAGATAATTGGCCTTTGCTAAGAGGTCTTTCACTCTGTACACTGGGGCTTAGGGTACAGCCATCAACTAATTTCACATGTTTAGACAGCCTAGCCTTGGCCACGCCTAGATGTCACATCTCCGTATCTGTTTTTCTAGTGAAATAACTAGCTAAGTTGTTTACCTACAGATGTTTCTCCTTTCTTTTAGGTGATGTGGTTTGTGTGTGTGTGTGTGTGTGTGTGTGTGTGTGTGTGTGTGTGTGTGTGTTCCGAGACAAGGTTTCTCTGTGTAGCTTTGGAGCCTGTCCTGGAACTCACTTTGTTAGACTAGGCTGGCCTTGAACTCACAGAGATCCGTCTGCCTCTGCCTCCCGAGTGCTGGGATTAAAGGCGTTAGCCATCACCGCCCATCATGGTTTGTGTTTTGAGGGAAGGTCTTACCCTGGAGCACTTGATGGTATAGAACTCTGTAGCCCAATCTTCCTGCCTGAGCCTTGGGTGCTGGATTCCATGAACGAGCCTCTAACTCCCCCAGATGGAGTGAGACAGACTGAGTCTTGGCTGAGGGGACACCCATGTGTCTCAGCTTCTCCTCCACACAGGAGCTTCAGGTCCTGCCTGTGGCACTGTTCTTCTGGTAGATTTCCTGGCTTTTCCATGACCTTGGCTGAGCAAACAGCCTGTAGATTTGACCTGGAAAACCCTTCTGGTGTGTTTTGAGCTTACAAGCCACCACTAGTGTGTCTTCCTCGCTTGGGCCACCCAGGATGAGGTCGGTCCTGGAGTCCCTGTGCCAGGGACCATGACGGGCGGTCAGGCAGCGAGGCTGGATGGTGTTTGTGTTCTAAGCCGAGAGGGCTGGACACTGTGCTCCTCTCTAGTCTGGCTTTTCCAGTACTTCCTGATGGTTCCCGTTTCCAACAGGTCTTCCTAATTGTTATGAAAAAGACAAAAACCAAAACAACCAAGATGAAATAGAAACCAGAACTTGAGTTGGAATCTCGTTAAAAGAGACTTAAAATTCAGTAAATAATGGTTCATGGCTTTGTTTGTTTGTTTTTGAGACAGCGTTTCTCTATTATGTAGCCCCTGCTGCCCTGGAACTGGCTATATAGTCCATGCTGGCCATGAACTCATAAAGATCCACCTGCCTCTGCTGGGATTAAAGGTGTGCACCACCACACCTGACCGGTTCATGACTTTTATAATAGATTTTGATTATTTTGGTTCTTGCCAGGCAGTAGCAGATGGAGGTGCGAGGTGTGGCACCCCATCTCTGTCACCTTATCACCTGGGAGGCTGAAGCAGGGGGATTGCTACAACTTGGAGGCCATCCTGGGCTACATAGTGAGTTCCAGGTCATCTGAGCACAGGCTAGGGAGTGAGACCTCTTCTCAAAAAACAAACAGCAAAAACAGCAGACAGAAATTCAGTCGGAAATCCTAGCAGCCCTAAAGGGCAGAGGAATCCATTTTAAATGTGAAGAGCAAAAGATTATCCCACCAAGTCAGACGCTTTGCAGTGGCCTGAGCCAGTGCTGAGTGGGGTGGAGCTTACAGAAGATCCAGGAAGAGCTGCAGGCTCTGGAATGAAGAGAAACTTCCTGGTGACCCAGGCAGGTGTCCTTGGTAGATTCACCAAGCCTCCTGTCTGCCTCCTAGAGTGACCTTTATTACCTAGTCTGTAAGGAGATACGTGCAGACCTGCGTGAGGACTAGGAAGGCAGTTTCCTAGGGGCAGAAAGTTCGTGCGCTCCGGGACCAGCATACACTAAGCACCTGGTTTCTCCGTGCCTGCTAGCTTGGAATTTGGAGCTTGTCTGTCGGTCTATGGCCCCCTCACCCTCTCTTTCTTTCTGAGACAAGGTCTTACTATGTAACCAAGGCTGGCCTCAAATTTGTAATCCTCCTGCCTCAGCCTCTGAGTGCTATGATTACAAATGTGCACCATTGCCAGGCCTGGCTGTGGAGCTCTTTTTATGTACCTGCGGGTGAGTTTGGGTGGAGGCTGGGAGGGGTCCGCTATTGCTCTAGGCAGGTCAGTTGCTATGGGCGGGCCCATTGCTGTGGAAGGGTCTGCTGCTGTGGGAGGGTCAGTCGCTGTTGTGGGGCCATTGCTATTGCTGTGGGCGGGTCTGTTGCTATGGGTGGGTCTGTTGCTAGGGGAGAGTCCATTGCTGTGATGGATCCAGGGCTGTGGGCGGGTCTGTTGCTATGGGTGGGTCTGTTGCTAGGGGAGAGTCCATTGCTGTGATGGATCCAGTGCTGTGGGCGGGTCTGTTGCTATGGGACTCACATTGATGTGAGTCTGTTGCTGTAGGAGGGTCCGTTGCTGTGGGCGGTTCTGCTGTTGTGGGCGGGTCCGTTGCTGTGGGCGGTTCTGCTGTTGTGGGCGGGTCCGTTGCTGTGGGCGGGTCCGTTGCTGTGGGCGGGTCCGTTGGCTCCCAACCTGAGCTGTTTTCTCCAGTGATAGTTTTTGTTGTTTAATAATAGCAAACAGGGACTTCACTTTTTTTTGGATTGCTAATATTTTCCTTTTCTTGCTGAAGCTAAGACCATTCATGCTTTCCTAGAGAATAAAATATTTTAAAAATCAGTTTAAAAAGAGAAAAGTGAAGCCCTGTATTTTGAATCTCACAGCATTGTTTTCTGTTTGTCTAATTTGCAGTGTTGGGGATATCACCAGGGTTGGGAACCTCATGCACACTAGCAAGCACTCTATGTTCTTAGCCTTGTTTTTCAGTTACTTCGAGGTGGAATCTCACTCAGTTGCCAAGGCTAACCTTGAACTCACTTTGTAGCACAGGCTAGCCTTGAACTTGAAATCTTCCTCAGCCTCCCAAGTAGCTGGTATGATGGCAATTTTTTTCTCTCAAAAAGAGAAAAACTATAATTTTCCTCAAAGAAATTAGCTATTAGTTAAAAACAATGACAGAGAAGGCTTTTGCCCTGGGTTTTAGCCACATGACCACGAGCAGGCAAAAGGTGGGGCCTTTGATGGGTCTCCCTTGCTACAGTGGGGAGGCTGATCTGTGAGTCTGCCGCTGTGGAGAGTGGGAGCTGAGACTTTTCTGTGTCTCCTGACAGGGAAACCTGCTTTGCTGGCTTTTAGAGTTTGTCAAGGACAGACCCGGATAGGGCCGGGCCTGCCTCCTGTGTAGTCAGGCATTCCGAGGCTGTCCCCGAGAGTCAGGCTGTTGGGCTGTATGCTGATTGTGTGGCTCAGCGGGTTGCCAGGAAGGGCAGCCTGCACAGGCCAGAGAGCAGGGCCTGTGAGGCATTCTAAGGGCTGTACAGCACTCTCTCCTGAGGCAGGCAGTACCATTTCACGGTGTTTATTCAGGACTGACCAGGTAGGACACCTGTCTGGGCCTCGTCTGGATGTCCTGGGGTGGACATACCATCTTTTTGCCAAGGAATATGTTTTACAATGTGGGCTTTCTATTTGTGTAAGGCAGCATAGGTCACTGGAGTTTGGATGGCCTGAGCTGCTCGTTAAAGCATAGAATTCACTACATGGTGTGAGGGCGTCCAGCTGTAGCCAGGGCTTGCTGGCTTCCCTCAGAGGATCTGTGGCCTGTCTCTGAGGCCTACAGCATCTCACTCTAGCCATCCATCTGAAACAGCATCCACAAGCTGTCTTTAAAGCAAAGCTGACCTTTCCAGGCTGCCTTCAAACTCATGGTCCTCCTGTCTCGGTTTTCCCGGGCTGGGATTATAGGCATGAGCCATCATGCCTGGCTCCTGTCTTTGTGGTTTTCAGGGCCTCCTAAGAAAGGGGTGCCTGGGAGGAAGGTAGTAGGGGAGAGTCCAGATGGATGAGCCCTTCCCCATCTGCTTGGAAAACCGTTCCCGGCCTTTCTGACTGAGCTTCACCTGCCCATGGCCACAGGGTAGGTGTGGAGGAAGATGCCTCCCCGCTGCCCGGGCAGCGCAAACCCTGCTGCTTGTCATCCAGCCTCTTTCTGTGTTTCAGATCGCAACATGAACATCCTGCAGTATTGCCCCTCTTCTGACCTCTGGACGCTGTTTGAGACCTGTGATGTCCATATCCGCAAGCAGCAGATGGTGTCTGTGGAGGAGACCATCTACATTGTGGGTGGCTGTCTCCATGAACTGGGTCCCAACCGCAGGAGCAGCCAGAGTGAGGACATGCTCACCGTGCAGTCCTATAACACGGTCACTCGGCAGTGGCTCTACCTGAAAGAGAACACGTCCAAATCGGGCCTGAACTTGACGTGTGCACTGCACAATGATGGCATCTACATCATGAGCAGGGACGTCACTCTGTCCACCAGCTTGGAGCACCGAGTGTTTCTCAAGTACAACATCTTTGCAGACAGCTGGGAAGCCTTCCGGCGGTTCCCGGCCTTCGGACATAACTTGTTGATTTCCTCTCTCTATCTACCCAATAAAGCAGAGACCTGAGTGATCCAACAGTATTTAAAAGAAAGATCTGGTTCAAGGAAAAAAAAAAAGGCAACTCTTTGAAATACTGATCCCTGAGGGGACAAAGTAGACTAACGTAGGTCACGTACGTAGGAGGCTCAGCTGTAAATAAGCTTTCTTGAGCTAATTACTTGAAAACTTGGGGGAAAGAAACCAACATTATTTCTTATAGGTTGTTTTTTACATCATGGGAACAAATGTCATGATAAGTATTCATCCAAACAGTCTTGGGCCAACAACTAAAACCCAACATTAAAAAGTAGACTGCTGGGGTCGCTCCTCCAGGAACAAGGTCAACGGCTGACCTGATAGTAGCCATGGTTTTGTTCTGTGTTTCCCCCACTGCAGGTGGAACCTAGGGCCTCACGCTAGACCCGTAAAGATTACTTTAAAATACTGTTTCTTCAGGTCACCTGAGATGACATTAGTAGGGGATGTTCGGTATTTCTGACAAGTGTTGGGAGCCACCTCCTCACTCCTCCTGCCTCCTGTCACCCTGTTTTTCTGGTCAACCATCTTATTGTATATTTGCTTTCAGGAACCCTAACAGGTGTGTCCAATCTTTTGACATTTAGACATTGCACTACCATTTATCAAGTTTATGCACAACTGAGTTACCTTAAAAAAAAAACAAACAAAAAAAAAAACTCTTATTAATGTTTTAAGTAAGGTCCTGATGTTGTGTTGGCTAGAGTTACAGCATCCTCAGGGGCCCACGAGCTATGACCACCATGCCTGATGCAATGGTAGAACCAGACAGAGAATCCACACAACCAACCGGTCTGTCCAAAAACTTGGATAAGCACCTTCTCAACCACTTGAGAATGCTGTGTGAACAGACTTGTCAACCCTTACGTTTGTGTGGCAAATGCAGGTCTACGTGGGTCACAGACCCTGCATTGTGAGGTCTTTGTTTTATAAGATTGCTATTAACATTTTATAAATTGTGTCTTAAATGAGGGAGTACCGCATAAGGAAACATGCCTTTATGAGTTATTTTTATTGAATGTATTGACTTAGATCTTGTTTCAAGATTTAAAATAAAAAACAAAACAACAAACTTTGCACATTTAGATGAGGACTCCTCCTAACTTAGTCTCAGATGTGTAGTTACGTTCTGCCTTTCAAAGGCGAGGGTAGCTGTAGCTCATTTATGCTGGAAAGCAGGGGTGAGGTTCTTTACGGATATGGAATGACCTCTGCTGGTGTGTCTGAACTGAGGGGAGGTGCTGGCCTCCTGGCTCTCATGCCAACAGCCGTGAACAGCTCTGGGGATTTCACCAAGTCTGTTCACAATGAAAAAAAGAACCTGCCAATCATGGGTCTGTGTTTCCTAAAAAATTCAAGGGCCCACTTAGAATGCACGAGAGGCCCCAGGTTTAATCTCCAGCACTTACAGCAACAAGGCCTCACTCATAGGAGTTTTGATTGGAGACCATTTGCTATAACCAGCTGCTATCTTGTAGTGGAGTTAGCTAAACGAGCCGGACTCCATCTCTGCCCCAGCATCAGACAGAGGCAGTGAGTGCCCTTTCAGTGACAGCCGCCTTGCTTAGTTAAGAAAGCTCCATAGCAAAACAAAAACTACAGGCAGATTCGTTCCTCACAAAGCTGCTCTCCCAGTGGCTGGTCATGGGGGGAATGAACTCCCCCCCAAGTAGGTCTTCAGTGTCATGAGGGAGTCACTTCAGGGTTTCTTTACAGCCATGCCTCCCAGAGAGCCTAGTTATAAAAATCTTATTTGCCCAACTATTTGAAAGTTCTGTGTTCGAGGCCAGCCTGGTCTATTTGGGACATGGTGACAGATCTCAGTGTCTTGTCACCAGATCTACCAGTAGCTGTCAATCAGTAGCCTGCTTATGCTATTGGAAGCTTGCAGGCTGTTGCCTTAGAGCCCAGGATAACCCCAAACTCGGGATTCTCAGCTCAGCTCCCCAGTGCTGGGATTGAAGGCCTCTTGCAACCATGGCTTCCTTCCTTTATTATTTTTAAATTGTTTCACTGGGTTATTTTCAAAAAACAAAAACTCTGAACTGAAATCTTCACCAAAAATGGTATTTAAATAGATTTGATCTATAATTAATTGAAGAATTGAATTTGGGGGAGTCTGTAGTTTCATTAGTGCACTTTAAAATCTAATTTATGTTTGCCACCGTGGCTCTTCACTTTCTCACCATATGCACCTCATATTCAGAGGAGATGGGCGATTATCTTGTGAGAAAATACATCTTAAAAGTACATTTGTGTGTCTGCCCGTCAACCAGTTCTCTTCCTAAGGGCCATCTTTGGATGTATTTCCTGACACCAGCAACTAGATTCTTGGACCAAATGGACTTGTACTACTATCATCCACAAACTCTTAGCAACTGGGCTTAGAATGTCGTTGTCCTTGTCCTGTCTGTGGATATGAGGATTTAGATGCACAGGCGACTCCCAACAGAATGTCGTTGCCCTTGCTGCCAGCTGTGCTTGGGGAAGGGAGGCATGTCGTAGGACTGGCTGGTTTCTGTGACATCTGTCTGCCTGTGCCCTCACCTGTGTGGGCACTTCTAGTTTGGCTGGTACCAGATGACAGTGTCCCTGGAACCCCTCCCTTCTTCAGGCAGCGCCGTGTGGGATGTTTTTATTTGTTTTCTTCCCATTCTTTATTGCCTTATCCACCCCCAGATGCCTCTGAGGGGTTCAGACTGTGTCAGGAAGTGTCGGGTGGGAGCTGCCTGCCAGAGCCTTTATTTCACAGGCTCGTGTCAGTGGAAGAGTCTGGAGTGAGGGTTGGTGGAAGGTGTTTGCTCCCTGACCTCAGCACTCCTTCAAGAGGCTTCTCACCTTGGTACCCTGGAAAGGTTCTGGGATGTGTGAGAATCCGTAGTTTCTGCATTCTGCACTAAGATGTAGCATCAGAGTCTGGAAGGCTGGGGTGCTGGCAGGAGACAAAAGGCTTAAGACTAAGCACGAAACCAAAGAGACTTTGACCCTGCTGTTTTCTGTTTTGTTTTGTTTCTAAAGCCAAGAACCCGAGCGACTCCAAATGCCTTAGGTTTTCATTCAAGCTGAGTGAGGGAGAGGTGCTGCATCTCTCTACCCAGAATGTAGAGGCAAACGTGTCCTTGTACTAATGTTTATAGTGCATTAGGGGTGTGGTCTTCAGATTTCCAGTGAAAGTTCAAGCCTGTTTGGCCAAAGACGTAAATAGGAGGTGCTCTGTTGTCTTTGTCAAAGGGTGTTTAGTGAGCATGCTTAGCACTCAATAACCTGACCTGAGGGTCTGCTGAAGGCTGCCGCTTGTTCTTGGACCACGAGTAGGGACTATGAGGTATGTGCCCCTCCCTCTCTGCCAGGGTTCAGTGATACCAGACATCCCTGCCAGCCTGTCAGAGTGGAATGGATACTAGTTCCCTCTCCTGCTTCAGAGACAGTGGCCACGAAGGGAGCCATGATCTCTGGAAGCAGTGAGCTGTGTCAACTCTGTTCCCCGGGTGACCAGAAACACCTGAGTGTCAGTGCAAGACAGTGCTGAGCCCGGAGACTGACCGAGCCTGGTCCCTGTGACAGACAGTGCACTCTCATGTCAACCAGAGTGCCATCAAAGATGCCCATTTTAGTCGGGCACACTGGGCTCGGTCTGGCCACCTCTTGCATCTTGGCCCAATCTTCCCAGTGCCTCATGATTTAGAATAATCCTGAGAGCTGGTTTGTCCATAAATCTGAACACCGCATCCAATGTTTCAGTTTTTTACTATATGCTTTTTGAAACATTAACTACTTTTTATAATCCTTGCACTTCATAGTTTGTGAAAACAAAAAAATGACGTGGAGTCTGTTTTATTTAGAATTCACTCAGCACTGTAGCCCCACAGATGGTTCTAATGAGGGAGAAGGGAGGCACTTGGGTAAGGGCTTGGCGTGAGCAAGCTCAGCGCTGGTCCGTTTGGGCCTGTGCCTTCAAAGCATTCCAGTGGGAGAACTCGGCAATGCTCCCTCAGACACTGCCCACTGATTGGTTGAGTCTGCCTTGCTGGTGACTACGCTCCATGTACATGTTTGCTTTCCACTTTCTCTTGTTAGTCTGAGAACACAACAGCTTGACACAGCCATGGTCACCCATTCCTACAGGAAGCTCATGAAATGTAAAAGAGGGTCCGTTCCGAAGAGCCTAGGGTGCTTCGTGTTTCCGTAGGTCTGGTTGGTGCTTCGCATAGTCTGTCACGGGCAAAGCAAAGGGAAATGCGATTTGCATTCTCCGTCACTTCAGAGTGGGCACTGCACTGCCCTCCAGCCTTCTCTTACCTAGTTGTCATTTTATGGAAAGAATAATCTTCAAGTTATGTTCTTTGTGACGGACACCTTCTTTGTTTGAAAGGTTGTATTGAGTCCATAGTTTGGAGTGTGGAATAAACACACACGTTAACATTGTCACATAACCACAACAATGATTGTGTCGGGCACCTGTGAGCCACAGAGCTGTATTCATTTTGTTTCTTTGGACTATGGAAGGAAACGTCTTCAAATAAAATAGTTCTCGGTCAGTTTTTGATGTGTGTGATGGATTCTGTTGTCATCTGTGTGTGTACCCAGGGCCGTGCCAGAGCTGGGAGGAGAGAGGAGTAGCAGGAGCCTGTGGAGCCCTGGATGGCATGCTAGGTCAGGGGAGTGAGCCCTGCAGGAGGGGGAGCTGCTGCCTGTTTCTGCTCTTTGGGGGGCCCACCACCCAGCTCCCAAATAAACCACACACTGAAGCTTATTCTTACCTATAACATCCAACCTTAGCTTGGCTTGTTTCTTGCCAGCTTTCCTTAACTTTAAATTATCCCATCTACCTTTTGCCTCTGGGCTTTTCCCGTTCTCTTACTTCTGTAAATCTTACTCTTACTCCGTGGCTAGCTGTGGATGTGGGTGGCTGGCCCCTGGGTCCTCCTCCTTCTCTGGTTACTTCTTTTTTCTCCCAGATTTCTCCTTCTACATATTCTCTCTGCCTGCCAGCCCTGCCTATTCTTTCTCCCTCCTGCCTCACTATTGATTGTTCGGCTTTTTATTAGACCACCAGGTGTTTTACACAGGCACAGTAACTCAGCTTCACAGAGTTACACAAATGCAACATAAACAAAAGCAACACACCTTAAAATAATTTTCTGCACAGAGAGCCACACTGGGCATTGGGGGAGCCAGAGGGGTGAGGGTTGTGCGACCAGGCCTGGCTTATCAGTAACTGTTTTTAGAAAACATTTATTTTATTTTTAATTATGTGTATATGTGGGGAGAGGTGCAGTGTGAGTGCTTGTGCCCACAGAAGCCAGAAGAGGGCACCAGATCCCCTGAAGCTGGAGTTACCGGTGGACTCCCTGAGGTGGGTGCTGGGAACAGGACTTGGGGGTCTCTGCAAAAGCAGCACATGCTCATAACCACTGAGCATCTTTCCACCTCTTTATTAGTAACCTCAGAGTGGTTCCATCAAGACACACGCTTCCAGCCCAGCTAGCACACATGAAGGCCTGGGACAGCCGGCCCTCACTTTGTATGTGATAGCCTGTGTGGCTGTGTTCCTGTGGCCTGCCAGAGCTGTTCTGAGCACTTCACATGGACTGCTGCACATTTTTTGCCATGGTTCCATAAGCAAGCAGATATACTTGCGCCTGCTTCACAAATAAACCGAGGCCCAGAGAAAGTGGGTTTCCCAACCCCCACTGCACACCTGGGAATCGACAGTATGAGAAGGCCGCCTGGGCCAGGCTTGCTGGAGAAGTCAGTGCTCTGAACTCCACCTGCAGCCAGCGGCCAGCAAAGGGCAGACACAGTGGCCTTCAGAACTATGGTGGCCAAGTTCTTGACTTTATCTGACCCTGAAGGGGCAAGAACAGTCATGGAAACACAGTAGGTCCACCCTTCTGAGGAAGCAAAGGAAGGCGTGAGATTTCCTCCCTCGAGGGCCTTGAGCCACATAGAGGCCATTGTTTCCACTACAGCAACACGCCCTAGGATGTGATCTGCCAAGAACATGGCTGTTTCAAGTTTCCCCAAAGCTGATGGAAAGTCTAGTACCATTAAGCTGTGTATGTGGGGGAGAGGTGCTGGGTGGGTGGGGGGACTCCTCAGCCTCAGCAGAAGTGTCCAGGCTTTCCCCATATCCCCAGTGGCCATGGCCACAGGAACAGGGCTGCCATGTGGGCACACACCACTCAGTCACAGCTACAGGACATGTCACTATAAATCAGAGCCATGGGTTCCTAGTCTGGGTGACTACTTTCCAGGAGGGGGAAATTTTTTATGTTTATATTTACCTATAACATAGACAAGAACAAATGTCTATTCATCCCAGACAGGGCCCCAAAGACACAGCAGAGAAACGACTCCACCTAGATTGGGTGAAGCAGTGAGTTTACTGGAGTTGATTACAGGATCCTGGGCGACTCCACGACAGCTGCACCGAACAGCCCCCGACTAAGCCTGAGGGGCGACTCACAAGAGCTGCTCAGCTTGCAGGCAGGCAGCTCTGCTGAGGAAGCTCCTCTCCCCTGTAACTGCTTACCGCCTTCTGCTCCTCGAGAGGAGCCTCCTGAATCTTGTGCTTTTCTTGTGAGTTTTGGGAAGATGAGATTAACTGATGGTTGAGAGTTCTTGGTGTAGAGGTAGGTTCTCAACTAGTGACATCTTCTCTTCCACCATTGTGTTCTGGATGTGTAGGACATGGTTAATGATTCATTCATTCACAGATTGCCAGAGCCTAGTGGCCATCTATGAGGAGCTGATATCCCTACGTCCCTGGGCCTGGGTGTCTGTGAGCCATACACAGCCTTTGGACGTAGTAACTGCTGCAGATGCTCCCCCCACCCACACACACACCGGGGAAGAAAGGTGGGCACGGCAAGTGTGCACTTCATATATGCATGTAAGAAGGCTAAGTGCACGTTCATGTTTTCCTGCACATGGAGCAGCTAGAGGCTGCTCGGAAACGGACTGTGGAGTGGCATCTGGTGACAAACCCTGTTATCGTCTACACCTTGTCCCAGCCTCATGGAACAACACAAAGTCAACACAAGAGGAGCAATCGTAGCTGTATGTTTCTCCCACCCCGCCTGGCCCTCCAGTCCTGCAGCCGCTTATAATCACTTAGGGGCTTCAATTAATTACCAACTGTGTGGCCTCTGGCAGGCTTCTTGTTAGCTAGCCTTTTCATCTTAAATTAACCCATTTCCGTTAATCTATGTATCGCCACGTGTTCCATGGCTTTACCTGCGTACCATTACATGTTGCTCCTTGGACGGCGGTTTGGCATCTCCTCTTCCTCTCCTCTCACTATCTCTCTTGGATTTTCCTGCCTGGCTCCATCCTGCCCTGCCATAGGCCAATGCAGCTTTTTTTTTATCAACCAATCAGAGCAACATATATTCACAGCATACAGAAAGGCATCCCACAGCAAGTTGTGTGTTTCCACTTTCCTGGAGAGAAGGGAGAAGAATGTCAGAGGACAGAGAGGCACCATGATGGCGCAACATACTGGCCAGGCTGCTCTCTGGTCAGGATTCCAGGGACTCATTCATCATCTACCTGTCTGTCTGTCTGTCTGTCTGTCTGCCTATCTATCTATCTATCTATCTATCTATCTATCTATCTATCTATCTATCTGGAACGGAAGGCTGTAGGGGTTAGTCTATGTTTAGACAACATTGAACTGCTCTTCTGCATGTCTTAGTGTTCTATTGCTATACATAGACACCATGACCACGGCAACTCTTATAAAGGAAAACATTTAATTGGGACTGGCTTACAGGTCAGAGATTTAGTCCCTTATTGTCATGGTGGGAAGCACAGCAATGCACAGGCAGACATGGTGCTGTAGAAGGAGCCAAGAGTTCTACTTCTGAGTTGGCAGGCTACAGGCAAAAGTCAACTAAAACATGGCTTGCACTGGACATCCAGGGGAGCTATGAACCAGCACAAAATAACTGACACTGGATATACGGGGACCCCCAAAGCAAACAGTGATGTAATCTGTTATACAGGTATTTTGCAGAGAGCCACTTGTGTGGTTCTGTATAAATGTAGCCTTGAGGTCAGAGGCTTGAGCCTCTGCATCAGACGGACAGCCTACTGTGTGTGTGCCTGCCTGTGTGTGACCCACGTGTGCCTGTCTGTGTGTGACCCACGTGTGCCTGTGCCTGCCTGTGTGTGACCCGCGTGTGCCTGTCTGTGTGTGACCCACGTGTGCCTGTGCCTGCCTGTGTGTGACCCGCGTGTGCCTGTCTGTGTGTGACCCACGTGTGCCTGTGCCTGCCTGTGTGTGACCCGCGTGTGCCTGTCTGTGTGTGACCCGCGTGTGCCTGCCTGTGTGTGACCCGCGTGTGCCTGTGCCTGCCTGTGTGTGACCCACATGTGCCTGTGCCTGCCTGTGTGTGACCTGTGTGTTGCCTGCCAGCAGCTGCCTGTATGTGGGTGAATAAAGCATGTCTTATCTGCCCATGGCTTCTGGAAATCTCTTCAGCCTCCTGTGACTTTCGGCTGGCATCAGAGTACGGCCCTCACACAATCTATCTATTGCTGTTTGGCTGATTTTTAATGTGTTTATTGAATCTGTTGGTTTGGAGGCATCTTTCTGGTGCTGGGGTCTCAGTTCAAGGCCTCAAACATGCTAAGCAAATACTATGCCATTAACCCCATATTTATTGAGTCTGGAAGGTTTTTGAAATTTCTTTTAGTTTTCCAAAAATAAATATAAGTGTTTGGCTTATCTAGGCTTAAATTGTCATTATAAGAAATAAGCCCAGCCTGGCGATTAGTGGTGGATGCCTTTAATTCCAGCACTCTGGAGGCAGAGGCAGGTGAATCTCAAAGTTTGTGGTCAGCCTGGTCTACAGAGCAAGTTCCAGGACAGCCAAGGCTACACAGAGAAATTCTATCTCAAAAAACAAACAAACAAAAAATCCCTAAAACTTTGTTATAGAAAATTATAGTGTTTTCTTTTTCTTATATATGTCTGTGTGCCTATGTGCACATGAGTGCAGTTCCCTCAAAGTCCAGAAGAGGGCATTGGATCCTAAGGAGCTGGAGTTGCAGGCAGCTGTGCGCCGCCTGACGTGGGTGCTGAACTGAACCTCTTCAAGCATGCTCTTAATGGCTGAGCCATCTCCCCTAATACAGTCTTTCCTTTCTTTCTTTCTTTCTTTCTTTCTTTCTTTCTTTCTTTCTTTCTTTCTTTCTTTCTTTCTTTCTTTCTTTCTTTCTTTCTTTCTTTCTTTCTTCCTTCCTTCCTTCCTTCCTTCCTTCCTTCCTTTCTTTCTTTCTTTCTTTCTTTCTTTCTTCCTTTCTTCCTTTCTCTCTCCCTCCCTCCCTCCCTCCCTCCCTCCCTCCCTCCCTCTCTCTCTCCCTCCCTCCCTCTCTCTTTCTTTTTCTCTCTCTTCCTTCCTTTCCTCCTTGTCCTCCTTCTTCTTTTGAGAGTTCTTGTGTGTGTGTGTGTGTGTGTGTGTGTGTGTGTGTGTGTGTGTGTGTGTATTGCCCTGGCTGTTCTGAAACTTGCTCTGTAGATCAGACTGGCCTTAAACTCAAGCTCTGCCTGTCTCTGCTTCCTGAGTGCTGGGATTAAAGGTGTGCACCACCACCCAGCTTATATATAGTGTTTTCATAATAAACCACATTTATTAGGTGTACCACTTTCTGCTGATGTACGTAACCCATCAAGCACGGGGAGAAATGGCAGCTTGCAGCTGTGGCCAGAAGGAACCTCTCCCAGAGACAGTGTGTCACTAATGCCGGGGCCCAGCAGGTCAGTGGGAATTGGCCTCACATTTCACTTTGTCAGTGGAGTACATGTTGGGGTTTGAGGGCTGATGTTACTACTTACAGGCCCCCCACCCTCACACACACACAATCAGAATTGAGTGCCACAAATTCAAAGATAGCAGAATTTGAATGCCAGAGGGAAAGAGAAAGCTTAAAGTTGGGTCATCTTGAGGAAGCGTCCTGGGTCTGTGGCAGAGTGGTGGTTCCAGGAAGGAGAACTGACCCTTTCAGGTCACCTTTGTCCCTGTTGATCTCCAGGTGCTGCTGGGCGGGAAGATGAGAAATCTGAGGCAAGAGCCCTGGTACCGAGCCGGGCGGTGGTGGCGCACGCCTTTAATCCCAGCACTCGGGAGGCAGAGCCAGGCGGATCTCTGTGAGTTCGAGGCCAGCCTGGTCTCCAAAGCGAGTTCCAGGAAAAGGCGCAAAGCTACACAGAGAAACCCTGTCTCGAAAAACCAAAAAAAAAAAAAAAAAAAAAAAAGAGCCCTGGTACCGACTCTGACTGAATATAAGCTGCTTGTGGCCGAAGGTGATTTTCTTCACAAAAGATGATTGATATGTGTGCAGGTGTGTGTGTGTGTGTGTGTGTGTGTGTGTGTTAGAAGACAGCTTCTGTGAGTCTATTATCTCCTTCAACCACGTGGGTCCTGGGGACTGAAGCCAGGTACCCAGGCTTGGCAGCCACCAAACCACCTCACCAGTATCAAGAAGAAGCTTTTCCAAATCGAGTTCTCTGTGTCTCTACCAGACTCTCAACGTTTAAAGGAGCAGGGGCTCCGTAGTGCTTATTGCTTAAGCATGAAGACCCCTCCATTCAACCCCGGAACCCACATCTAAAAACCTGGCATTTATTTGTAATCTCAGCCCCGAGGGGCAGAGCCAGGAGGGTCCCTGGGGCTCACTGATGAGCCAACCAGCCTAACTGACAAGTCCCCGGCTGCTGAGAGACCTGTCTCAAAATGACATGGTGGATAGCTTGTGAGGAACTGTACCTGAGACTGACCTCTGGCCTACACACGTGAATGTGCTGCACCTACATGCACATACATACATGATTTTTAAAGCACTCTTCCAGACCACGGTCCTCTGTGTATTGGGCCGCACTGCATTTGAGCCGTTTGCTCCTCTCCCTAGGATGGGCGGACGCCTGCACGCCATGGTTAGTGCGCTCTGATCTTGGTTCCTTGGGTCTTTTTACCAGCAAATCCTGTGCACGGACTAGGGCCAGAAGTTCTCTCCGCAGCAGCTTCGCCCTGAGGTGTGTTTCAGAAACTGCCAGGGTGTTTGACACCTCTGACCGTTCTCAATAAACACAACAGTCCTACATTCATATTGTCCAGAATCCTCAGTAGGCTTTGTGTGCTCCAAAGTGTCTGGCGTCCTCTTCTGGCCTCCATATGCCCCTGCATGTACATGCACACATAATAAAAATAAATCTTAAAATCTTCTAAGTCCATTCATATATTATATGAATGAGTGTCACAGCAGGATCCTACCTAACACACACATGTGTGCATATGTGTGTCTATATGCATGTATATATGTGTGTTACAGGCTGTCCTGTGGCCCAGGCTGGCTTCAAACTTGTGGACCTCTTGCCTTATCCTCCCTAGTGCTGGATTATAGACTTCTATCACCGGGTCCAGTACCTAAGTTTTCTTTATTTTATTTCAAAAAAATTTTTTTTTCAAGACAAGGTTTCTCTGTGTAGTTTTGGTGCCTGTCCTGGATCTTGATCTGTAGATCAGGCTAGCCTCGAACTCACAGAGATCCGCCTGGTTCTGCCCTCCGAGTGCTGGGACTAAAGTTAGAACTGGCCTAACTTTTTTTTAAATAAGTAGGCATGGTGGCACACATCTTTAATCCCAGCACTTGGGAGACAGAAGCTGATGGATCTCTGTGAGTTCTAGGCCAGCCTGGTCTACATAGCTAGTTCCAGAAGAGCCAAGGCTACAATGTAAGATCCTTCTCAGAAAATCCCAAAACCACCACCACAGCAGACCAATAGGCATCAAGCATTACTATTATTTTTTCGGAGTGTAACTGCACATGAACTTCCTCAGGAATATATCAGGAGTTTGAACTTTGTTGCATTCAAAATTCTGCCAAGGGTGGGCACATGTGGCTCAGCCAGTAAAGGCTCCTGCTGCTAAATCTGACAACCCATGTTCAATCTCAGGTCCACAGCGTGGAAGGAAAGAATTCAGTTCCCACAAGCTGTAGTCCGACTCTGCGTGTGCCCTGCAGCACACCTCCCCCCACACACAGTTAATAAACATGTTGTTTAGAAGGGTTTTGTCCATCATTTCTTACCGCTGTAGGACCCATGGCGGATGGCAAGGCTGTGTGGGTGTCTGAGTAACCGGTATAACACCTTCGCCAGTCACATTGACGCCTTCTGTGGCAGGTTGCCCCCTCACACTTCTATTTATCTTTTTGAGGCAGGGTCTTCCTGTGTCACCTGTGGCTTATGATCCCCCTGCCTCAGCCGTTGTAGGTGGGTTACCTCTCCCCAGATCACATTTATTTCTCAGCGGAGATTAGGGAAAGGTTTTCTCTTACACACTTGGCCTCCAAGTCCAAAAGTGACCATCACAGGAAACAGTAAAAAGGAAGAACTGTGTCCAGTCAAGCCAAGAACACTGGGATTAGATGATTCTCGTGGCACCTGGTACTCACAGGGCACAAAGGTCCAAGCAAGTGGTCAGAAAAAACGCCTGAAGGAGGGAGGGCTTGACTGGTTGGTCTTGGTCACGCTATGGATGGAACCCAGGCCTCATGCATGCTGGGTAAGAGCCTGCCTCAGCCACACCTTTAAAGTGTTATTATTGTTATAGTTTATTCTGGTTCAAGGAATAAAAAGCCAAGGGACTAGAATGGCAGGGGGTTTCTTGGAGAAAGAAATTGTTCATGATTGGCTGAGGCCGGTCACTGGGAACAGTCACAGAGGCAGAACAAATGGGAGCCACCTGTCCCTGGGGACACTGTTCACCGCACAGTCCTTCAAGGTCAGGCTTCTGTGGAAGGGGGGGATGTCAGCGATTCTGATCTCTGCTATATTTGGGGCCTGAACCCTTCCCCACAAATACAAGAAAAAACAAGAATTAGGAGGACAAAATTAAAGCTCCCTTCTTTTGATTGTGTGTGTGTGTGTGCGCGCGCGCGTGCGCAGCCCTGGCTGTCCTGGAACTCTCTCTCTGTAGACCAGGCTAGCCTCAAACTCACAGAGCTCTACCTGCCTCTACCTCCTGGGTGCTGGGTGGGATTTAAGGCTTGCACCACCACTGCCCGGTTTCCTTCTTAAACATCAGAAAGAGTGAACTGGAGACTGTCGGCAGCAGTCAGCAGACGTTCAATCTAGGAGGAGGACGCCAAGCCATCTGAAAACGTCTGTTTGCTCAAGATCAGACTTCTTTTTTAAAATAGGGGTTAGCTTTTACAACGTGCCGTAATTACGTGAGATTTTGTGTTATAAACGTTTGTTTTGCTACGTTGACTTACTATTCTCTCACTCTGCTTAAATCTCAAAGCCTGTCTCTGAGACGCTCACAGCTCCTGCCTAAAGTTGTAATTTTTATAAACTCAAGTGGATCAGCTCCAGGGAACGCGCGGGCTCCCGGAAAGCCTTTAAATTGTACTGCCGGCGTTCTCGGCCACCTAGCGGTAAAAATCTGAACTGCAAGCATCTCGCCCGCGTTGGGATGCGTATGCTAAACCAAGGGTGAGGAGCTGGCCAGCAAATTCCAGCCTCTGTAGCCACAGCGGCCATGTGTGGTCTACTGTGGCTCCGTCATTCCTCTGGGGGCTTTGGGAGACCCAGAGAATCTCGCCTTTGTGGTTGAAGTGAACGCGGCTCATTCCTTTGAGAGCTGTATGTGCCAGGAAAACAGAGCACACGTTCTACAAAACTACATTCAGGATGTTTTCAAGTTTGTGAATAGGATGTGTGTGACTTTTGTTTGTTTGTCTCTCTCTGATAAAATACTCCAAAGAAGCAATGTAAGGATATACTGTGGCTCCTGGTCTGAGGATACAGTCCATCATGGCCACAGGAGCATGAGATTGGTTTCACAGGTTTCAGGAGCAGGAAGCTCTGCTCTGTCTCTTTATTTAGTTCAGGACCCCAGCCTGTGGCATGGTGTCACCTATGTTACAGGAAGGAGGATCTTTCTCTGGAATGCCTCACAGACACATCCGGAGGTATGCATCCTTGATGACTTAATGGTCTTTTAATTTAATTAAGCTGACATAAACATTAGCCATGATAGAACGGAGAAACAAAACACTGGAGAGTTCTGTTACCACCAGTAAGCTTACGCAGATGAGCAGCGACCATATAAAAATCATGCAAGCAGGCTCAACTGAATGTTTCAGGCTGTGTAAAGTCCCGTGTATAGCTTCTGGCCAAGAGGTGGTATGATACTCTAGAGATCGCTCTGGTCATGCACAAACTTGACTGTGGACATTGGCAGGCTCTCCCAGCCTCAGTTTCTCTACTCTTAAAATCGGACAATATCCAGAGAGCATGGCAAGATTAAATGGCACACGTGGGCCAGATGTGTCTTTGGAGGGGAGGTGAGGTGACTTTGTCTCCTTGGTTCCTCTGTTTGGAGGCACTCGATACTTCTGGAGCATGTGTTTCCAACACCACCTGGGTGTATGAGCTCAGCCTTGAGTCACAGCTCAGGAAGGCTCAGTGTGATTCACCTTCCCAGGCCCCTTAGTCATCCACACTGGTCCAGACAAGGCTGCCCGGCTGGGGACTGCTCACGCTTTGCTTTGAGTCAAGTTGCACTATTTACTGATAGTCTTCCCTAGATCTGTGGTATTTGTGTATGGGCCTGTGGTGTGGCTAAGGTAACATGTTCTTCTGAGGCCCGGCAAAGTTGTGAATAGCCACAGAGGCCTGGAAACTGCTTTCAGCTTGGAGGGCCAGAAGCTGGTAACTTTTATGGGGCTCTCCCAAGGTGCTCCCTACTTCTGCCCTTGCAAGAGAGGCCGTGGTTCAGGGCTTCTTACCTGCAGCCATCGAGAGTAACTTTAGCAAGTCCCCAAGCACTTTTCCTGATATCAGGCATGATGGCAGCCACAGCCATGGCTGTCAATGCTGTCTGACTACTCTGGAAATGAATTTCAGTTATGCTAATTTGATATTTATGATTTGAACGAGAAGGAAAGCTCACAAATTAGAACTACTGTCTTATTTTCTCAAAACAAGAGATTTTGAATGTGTAGTTATTACTTGTGCATATCAACGGGTCTCACTGTGACATTCCCATGTAAGTGCGTGGGCTTTGGTCATCACGCCCTCCCCCCAGCCCCCTCATTCTTCTTTGGTCGTCATTTGCTTCATTCAAGGTTTTCATTTGTTTTTCAGTTCTTGCTTGCACATGTGGAAGTGATGCTTGTCTTTCTCAGGGAGGGCATTCAGTTCTTATGTCATCCCCTGTACCCCCCAGGGATAACACTCAGACTCTCAGGTTCATGTGTAAAATGGCAGAACATTTGCTTATAACCTGTGCATGTCTTTCTGAATTCTTTAAACCATCTCTAGATGTTAGTGATGCCCCAAAGAAGGATGGAGATATATAAACAGTTGTTACGATATCGCTTAGGGGTGTGATGGGACAAGGATGAGTGTTCGGTAGAGATGGATGGTTTTTATTGAGGATCTTTTTGGTCTGTAGTGACGGGTATTTGGGGACTCTACAGATGCAAAGGACTGAGTGCATCGCGGTGAAAACTTCAGCTCAAACAATTAGGCACCCTCCCATCCCCTTCCTGCTCAGCAGCATGCCGGCGTGAATGGTGCAATGCACGGACTTCTATTCTGGTCGTGTCCATACCACTGCCTCTGGAGACAGCCACCATGCACACAGTGTTCTAACAACGGGGTCAGGGGAGAGCAGCAAGAAGCCTGTGTTGCAGAGAACAATCAACCAGGCTCTGGAGATTGGCTGGAACTTGCTAGAATAGATGTATGCTTTTATGGAGACGTCTTTTAAATTACAACTGTGGCACACGCCCATGTGTGCACCTCCTTCCCAGTATACCTGTGGTTGGAGCTGGAGCACAGTTGGAGGAGAGCTTGCCTGGCATGCTTGAGGCCCTGGGTTCAATCTCGGAATAAACCAGGCTTGGCGGAGCAGGCTTGCAAGCCCAGCACTTGGGAGGTGGAAGCAAGAAGATTGGAAACTTAGGTCATCCTTGGCTATTCATAGTGAGTTGGAGGTTAGCCTGGGCTATATGAGATCCCATCTCAAAAACAAATAACAAAAATCTTAGGGGCAGTGAGATGGCTTTATTGGAGAGCTTCCCACCGAGCCTGATGAGGACCCGCGTGGTGGAGAGAAGCCCCTCCCCAAATTGTCTTCTGACCAACTTGTACACACGCTCATATGCACACGTGCTCATATGCACACACAATAAAAATGGCAACAAACAGAATTGCTTTTCTGCCACCCCGTGTCAGAAACATGAAAATAATATATGTACATGTTTAAAACCCGCGGTTGCTGCCCTACACGATGCCCCAAAGTGGCCACCTCTAGTTGAGTTGCCTTCCCTCCTCTGTCCCTCACTCTCTCACCTGAGAGACTGGGATGGCTCCTCACGCGCCTTCAAGAGAAGGTCCTGCTGTACAATAAATGCTAAAATGCGGTAATTACTATCTATCATCGCTGCTGGGCTCTCTGAACACTTGTTAGTTCTTCATTTAGCCACTATACAGAACGGTTCTTAACCTCGTTTGTAATAAACAAAAATCCCCCAGTCAATACGGAAATGTGAGTTTTCTGAGGGGCCTCTATTCGAATGTTGTTCTTAAGCAAATATGCCTAGGTTCAGTAAGTCCAGACATGGGACCATCACCCTGGCTACTAGGGACTGGTCCTTCCAGGTGGGGCTTGGGGCAGTCTGGGTGTGTGGGAGGCCGTGGGCAGAACGTTGACATTGCTGTCTGTGGTGTACCTGTTCAGTCACAGACAGAGGGCTTTAGTCTCCATCTGGCTCCGCTCGCTGGCTCTACACTCACAAGTAAGAGAGAGAAAGAGAAAAATGAAAAGGAGAGACATCTCAACTGTTCCAGGGACAGGGTCAAAACAAGCCTGATCCCACGATGCCAGGTTCTAATGTGGTCAGAGTGAGGCAGGAGATGGAGTTTTCTGAAATTAGAAGAAAAAAAATCCCCTTGGAGGATGTATTTGGACTGTGCACATCAGCTCTTGTCTGTTTCCAGCGATGAGTGCTACCAGAGCTGTAGTCAAAACACCCCGCTGAAGCTGAGGGCCGCTGACAAGGCCCTCCTTTCCTGTTGCTTTATTTAGTCCCAGCCAGTCCCCACGTCTTGTCAGACAGACGCTGAAGAGATGCCTCCTCTAGCCTCACTATGATGGAAACTGTGACTCAGAGTTTCACTCCTTTTAGGATCTTACAGCACCCCTCCTCTCCCCGGCTCCACCCGACTTCCTGTCTTATTAGGTTTGAAAACCCTGTCTCCAGTTTGGGGGACTCACTGTTTAAAGGACTGTGACCCAAATGCCCAGCCCAGTTTTGTTCTCTGTTTTCTGAGGTTCTTGTGAGTTGATGAAACCCAGTTCCCACCCAACTTTGGGTCTAGGGATCATGAACATCCATATTATCTCCTCGCTCTTTGTGGCACCAGCGTGAAATGTCCCCAAGCTCAGGCGCTTGAGCGTTGGTTCTCAGCTGTTGTGCAAATGGGCTCTGGAGGTTCAGAGCCCACCCCCTCACTCTCCCTTCCTGCTTCCCATTCCATCAGGATGTGAGGAGACAAGCTCTAACCGTTCCTGCACCCACCCTGTCACCATGAACTTGATGGGCAGCACCCAGCTCTCCCTTAGGGGCTCTTATTGGACATGCTGTCACGCTGACAAGGAACGTGACCAGCTGTTCAGACACCAAACGTGTATCAGTAAGACTTTTCTCTTTGCATGGTATTAAAGTACTTCCTTGAAAACCAACGGGTCACAAGCTGCTGTCTTTTTCCGGGGATGATAGTTTGATTCTAGAAAGCAATTTCTGGTGTTTATGTCTCTTACAGACACAGAGTGAGTGGCACACAGTGACCAAGTCTTGACGATCATGCTTTATCTCATTGAATGATGTCTTAGGGTTTCTAATGCTGTGAACAGACATCATGGCCATGGCAACTCTTATAAAGGAAAACATTTAATTCTTGTCATCTTGGTGGGGAGCATGGCGGTGTGCACCTGACTGGCCAGTGAGCCCAGGGATGCTGCTGTCTCCACCTCCTTGGTGCTGGGATTGCAAGTGTGTACCCCCATATGCAGACTCCAGTGTGTGTCCTGGGAACCAAACTCAGATTTGTGCTTTAGCTACAGAACCCTCTCCCTACTCCATCTTTTCCTGATAATTAAATTTTGTTCGGCATACAAAGAAACAGGTCCCATGCCGACGGTTTCATTTTGACTTTGCTCTTATTCACCCCACCACCAGTTCCCCCTCTTGCATGGCCCCGCACAGGTCCCCTCTGCTTTGCCGTATGTGTGTACTCTATGACCCCGTCTTGTTCCCTGTTCCCAGCATTCCTCTCTGTAACCTGCGAGCCACAAAGGCAGGTTATTCATGCCCTAGCCGTCCCGGAGTGGGATAAGGAGGGCTAGAGGCAGCCCTGGAACTCAGTGGGGTGAGCCTGGGCTTTCCTCACGACGGCCACACCCCTGCATGGGGATCCTCAGCACCCCTGGCTCTGCCTTCCGGGCACCCTGACTTCTGAGCCACCCCCTTCTCCATGTCAGTCAGTGTTTAGAACTGTTTTCTCTCATCGTGTCTCTTCTTGTGTCACAGAAGTCTCCAGTCTGTGGCTTTTCATTTTATCTTTCCTGTGCTTTCCAGTCAAAGCAGAGAGTTTCTCAGCTATCACTCCTTAGAAACTGTATGAGCTTTTTGTGACTCCTTTTGGAGTTTACTATACTAGAAAACATGCACAATAAATTTAAAAGTGCTCATTTAAGCTATAAACTTCTAATGAGGGACAAAATGTCTTTAAATTCTTGAAAGTCCTATTAGTTAATTGAATGAGCCCATGACTCAAACCATATATCTGTAGAGCATTTCTCCTGCAGAGCACACACTGTCTTCTTTAAGTGACTTGGATTTGATTTCCACTTGATGTCCTTTTCTGAAATATATGATCTAGAAGGGCTGAAAAATTTCAGACCATTGTATTTAATGGTTTCCTGGCTGGTTCTGTCTAGTAGTCTGTATTAGTCAGAGTTCTCTAGAGGAACAGAATTTATATATGTACACACACACACACACACACACACACACACACACACACACACGTATTCACTCTCTCTATAAAAATAATATAATGTAATGTATCATACATACATACACATATATGCATATATATATATATATATACATATATGTCAAAGGGATTTATTAGAGTGGATTACAGGCTATGGCCCAGCTAGTCCAATGGCTGTCTACCAATGGGAGTTTCAATAATCTGGTAGTTGTTCAGTCCATGAGGCTGGATATCTCAGCTGGTCTTCAATAGATGCTGGAATTCCAAAGAAGTAGGCTCTAATGCCAGTGAAGGAACGGACTTGCCAGTGAGAGTGAGAGCAAGCAGACAGAGAGCGAACGCTTCCTTCTTCCGTGCCCTTTGTACAGGCTGCCAGCAGAAGGTGTGGCCCAGATTAAAGGTGTATATTCCTTTAAGATCCAGATTATAAGTAGGTCTTCCCACTTCAAATGAATTAAGAAAAAAAAAATCCCTCACATGTGTGCCCAGCCATTTGGATTTTAGTTAATTCCAGATGTAGTCAAGTTGACAGCCAAGAAGAGTCATCACACAACCTTTCACATACCAGCCTGGTATGTCCCTCCCTCACAAACTTGCCTATGACATAGTTGGTCCTCAGCTGATGGTGTCATTTTGGGAGATGTGGTCACCAGGGCCTGACTTGGAAGGTTATGCCTGATCTCTAGTCTGTCTTTCTGCTTCCTGTCTGCCATGATGTGACCAGCCACCCCATCTATGTGCTTCCACTGCCACGATGATCTGCCTCACCATGGGTCCAGCCAGGGTCAACAGTGTCAAGGATTATGGGTCAGGTATTTGCTCATAGCCATGAGAGAACCGAATCGCATTGGTATTTGTTCTCAGCACCAGGAAAAGCCCGTGGCAATGAAGCTCTCTGCCTCTGTGTAAGGAACTACTTCTTCCGGTTTCTTTGTAGAGATTGCCTGGGTTCTTTGAGTCCTCAGCCACAGCCGTGGTCCAGAGTCACATACCACGTGTTCACTGCACTTTCACATTTCACTAAAGCGCTGCTCAGAATCTCCTCTGCTCCTCCAGTTTCCGCCTGTGCTCAGTGGCAAAGCCATTCCCACATTTGGGTGTTTGTTATGGTCTCCACTCCAGATGCCAAGCTCTTGACCACACTCCTTCCAGACGAATTCGTCTATTCCTCCTGCATCCTCGGTCCCACTTGCAAGCAGGAAGTGTGGAGAGCTTGGAACTTAGGTTTGCACAGTGGGGCGTAGCAGTGCTGGGACTCAAGTGTGGGAGGCCTGACTTGTGAGCACCTTTTTCTCCTGACCCGGCCATATCTGGAGAACAGACCATTTATTAACTGTCTGGAACTGCTGAGGTCTCAGCAGGAGGAGCACAGAGTCACAGTTCTGGTGGCCTCTTTTCTCTCAATTTGGTGTTTTCTGGGTGTGGAGGTCCTGGGTTTTTAGGTAACCCTCATTTTACTAGTGAAGAAATCAAGGTTCCTGAAGATCACCCAGAGCTAAGCATTATTAGGGTCAGGGTTGACACAAGGCTGGTCTAACACCCAATTTCTGCACTGTCATGGTTTGACTCTGATTTGTCTCACATAGATACCTCTTCAGAACTCTTGGCCTCAGCTGGTGGTACTATTTTAGGATGTGCTGGGACCCTTAAGGAGATGGGTTCTAGTGTTTCATGATTGGCAGGATTTGGAGAGCTTCCGCCCACCCATGGGCTGGCCCACTTTCTGCTCTCCAGTCTTCTCTGCTGTGGTCAGCTCCTCTTCACACTCCTGTGGCCCATGGATGGAGTTGCTCGCCATGTCTTCTCTATTTTGATGGGCTGAGACCGTCTGAAACTGTGAGCCTAATGAAGCCTTTCTTCCTTTACTGTTCCTTCAGGTTTTGGTACAGGGACATACCTTACTTATTGACATGTGCACTGAAGCTTGAGGTGTCCACTTCCCAAGGAAGGGCAGAGTGGAGTTAGCTACATGGCCTTAAATGCTCTGCACTTAGAGTGTCTTGGGTGAGAAGCATTGTGGGGAATTTTTTTGTAGATTTGTACTGACTGGATGAGGCAATGTCAGGGAAGTGGAGCTTACCCTGGTGGAAATGCCACCCTTGCCCTCCCACACAGACTCAGGAAGTTCCAGCTCCAGTCCCGGGGTTGTGTGAACTATGCCGGATCCTGCTTCAAAATAAAGATGGGAAGGACCTGATGCAGATGTCACTGAAATGCTGAGGAAAACCGGAGGAGTTCCATGTTGAGTTCCTCAGCAGAAAGCGATTGCAGAAGTCTGGCCTCAGGCACCACCATCTCTCAGGGTATGAAAGACTCATTCTGAGTCCCTAATGCTCCTTTGGCTCCAGCCAGGGCCCACGCTTCATTAAATCCTGAGAACTGTGCCAATGTGTCTGGGGCTTTATGAGGTACATGAAAGGGGTCCCGGAAGCAACTATTGGGTCTGCCCTGGCTCAGGTCAGTGTTTGCCCCCAGCCCCGCGTGGTGAGACCGCAGCTCTGGTTCCCCCACCTTGCCGCAGGCCTGGCTTCTCTCAAGGGCCAGGGCATTGATCTCACCCTCAAGGTTTGGAAGGAGGCTCAGCCTTATCCTCAGGCCTCTTGAGGCTCCACAGTCAGCCTCATACTTTCACAGGTTTATTCCTGGTGGTCACCAGCCTCACAAAGTAGGAAAGTATGAATTTGGGGCTTTGTGGTCAGTTTTATGTAACAGTGTTTCAATACATAAGATGTCAGCATTGAGCTTTCTATGCTTTCCAAATGGTGTCTGTAGTTTGATTTTTAATGTGCTTCCGAAGAAGGCTGTCTGCCAGCTCTGGCCAAATCTGGTTACGAGGCGCTCCTGTACCTGGAAAGGGTCCCTTGAGAAAGCACTTCCAGTCATTTATCCAGCACTGGCTGTGTTGGCTCTTGGCTTGGGCAGTCAACTTTCCACCAGGCCCTCCACACAGCAGAGCACATCCTCCCAGAGAGGGTGCGGTGAGGGAGCCGGGGCAAGCAGGTTGCAGGAGCCATGGCTGGAAAGCCCATGTTATTTGTGGGTCCTGGGTGAGGCTGGGATGGGAGTACAGTAGCTTCGTTTCAGCCTCCAAGGTGGGCTGCAAGTCTGTGGTCTAGAAGGCAAGTTGCTCTCATTTGGCTGAGTCCGCATCCTGAGCATCTCCGGGTGGAGAACGCTTCGCCCGGTGTGTGAATTTAGGGCTTGGGTCTGGAGGGGACCGTGTTTGATGAAATGCAACATTTGGGGTTCAGCTTGAAAACTGTCAAAAAGATGCCAGTGAGGATCTCTGAGCCAGGAATCTCAGTGTGTCACCACCACCCACTTTCCACCTTGCTTTACCTGTCATTTAAGTCATAAGTCTGATTAAATAAAAAGGAAGCCAGGGAAAGCCGGAACCACAGCAGTGGGAGAATGTGCACCACCATCAAGCGGGACACTGACATGTTGCTAAGTCAGTGTCAAGGAGCACATACGGAATTTAGGTTAGAGGCCATGACTCAATTTCCTATTCCGAACCTTAGGTCATCTCCCTGGTGTCTTCACTCTGAAAGAACAGCTTAGTCAATCCAGTGCCCTTCCGTTATGAGCCCCTTTGGGACCTGTAGTGACTGCTGACAGATGATAAAGGAACCAGACTACTCACTACACAGTGGACATCGCTTAGTAGTTAGATTTAGGTTGTGTTTATTCCCTCCCAGAGAATTAACGTAAGGTTCATTAGATATATTTCTTATTGAAATGACCAAATACACCTGGCAAGAAGCAACTGAAGTGGGAAGAGCTTGTTGTGGCTCATGGTATGAGGAGATGCACACTCTGATTGAGAGGAGGGCACGGTGGTGGGAGTGTGAGGCTGCCTAATTCATCCTGGTAGACCAGAAAGCTGAGCGCAAACAAGAAGCAGGGCAGATGAGAACCCAAGGCTCTCTCCCAGCAACTACTTCCTCCGGTGAGGCTCCGCCTCCTAAGAATTCTACCACCTCCCGAAACAGTGCCACCAGCTGGCAAACAAATATTAATAACAGCAGGCATTTCACATTCGACAACAGCACAAGGATAATTCTGTAACTCTGACTTTGACCATATTTTGGATGAAGTCACTGCACATCATCGACAGCTCTGTGAGCCTCTGAGCACTTTGACAATCTCCCTGCCTCAGTGACTTCTCTGCTACTTCTGCCTCACCATGGGCATCCACCCATACCTCTATTCATATCATATATTCCCTTAGGACAATATAATCAAGTACTAAATAATTATTCTTAAAGAACCATACAACACATTATGGTAAGACCTAATTGATCTCACTAAGCTGTGTGTTAACATCCAAAACTGAAATTAGATAAATGTCCATAGAAATAGTAATGATTCCTAGAGGCTCAAGCATAGGACTTGTATTTTGAATGCAAAATGTCTTTGAATATGAAATGTCTCCACAGGTCCATATGTTTGAACACTTGGTCCCTAGCAGTGCCATCGTTTTTAGAGTTGTGGAACCTTTGGGAGATGGAGCCTCACTGGAAGAAATGTCTCTAGGGGTGGGCCTTGAGGTTATATAGCTCAGTCCTTTTCCCATCTGCTCTTTGCCCTGATTTCAGGTTCAATATCAGATGCCTCATGTGCCTGCTGCCGTGTCTTTATCACTGAGACAGAGCATATCCACTGAAACTGTGAGCCACAATAAGTCCTTTGTCCTTGAAGTTGCTTCTTTTCAGGTATTTGGTCACAGCAAATGACTAAGACAGTGCCCAGAGATACACTGTAGCTGGAGATGGGTGCCCAGAGATACACTGTAGCTGGAGATTGGTGCCCAGAGATACACTGTAGCTGGAGATGGGTGCCCAGAGATACACTGTAGCTGGAGATGCTGTTGCTTGTGGATTTACCTGCTTATCCTCTCTAAATTGCCTCTCTAAACATTATATTTTTCTGGGCATGGTGGCCTTTAGTCCCACCACTCTGGAGGCAGAAGTGGATCTCTGACTTTGGGGGCAGCCTGGTCTACATAGTGAGTTCCAGAACAGCCAGGGCTACATAGGGAAAGCTTATTTCAAAAAAAAAATTACATTTATCATTTCTTTGACATTCTTTTTGGCCTTATGAAAATCAGGACCAGCTCTGAGGCTTCTAAGGATTTCTTTGTTTTATCTTGTTTGTTTTAATACAAGGTCTCATGTAGCTTAGGCTGGCTTTTGACAGCTTGTTACATGGTTGAGGAGGACCTACAACTCTTGATACTCCTGCCTCCACCTCCCAAGTGCTGGGATCAGAGGCATATGCTCACTAACCAGGCATCTAATTTTAATTCTATTTATTTTGGTTGCTGGGATCGGACCCAGGGTGTGCCAAGCATGTGCTACACCACTGAGTCCCATCCCCAGCTTCCCCAAGTGCCATTCACCCTCAAGGCAGTGCACAGACACGTTCTTCGGTCTTCTAGTCTTCCCACTTTCCTTTTCATGGGGTTGTCTGCTGCTGTTGTGTGTGCATCAGATGACACTGAGTCAGGCTGGAAGATTGCACACATCTACACGAAGCATCCTTAGCTTCCTAAATGCCAAGCATGTAGTGCCAAGCTGGGGCACTGTGCTGTGCACTCATTCATTCGACAGTGCTTTCCTCCCCTCTGCAGGGTCAGCCTCATTGTTCTAAGGAGGCATCTGTCTTGGTTATAATTTGTGAAATAACCTCATTAACTTCAGCATTGTGTTGGTTCCAAGTTAGGTCTGTGTTTATATTTCCAAATATAAATGAGTGGAAGCCAGAGGAAACGGCAGTCATCTCAGCACTTGGCAGGAGAGTTGCCAAGAGTACACGGCCAGCCTGAACTACATAGTGAGCTCTAGACCAGCATGGGCTACAGTGTGAGACTGTTTCAAAACAAGATCAAAAACAGTGGATGAACCCAGTAGAACTAGCACTGAGGTGTGGTAGAGAGGAAGAAAGGATACCAAGCCTGAGGCTGACACTAATTCCAAAAGCAACTGCCCAGCAAGGGACTTGCATTGTGGAGGTATTTGATTGGCATGGGTAGTTGGAAAGGTAGACTTTCACAGTGACCCTCAGAGGCTGCAGGGTGAATCCACCCCCTACATTATTACTTGTACCCTAACTTTCTCAGAGGCTCCATGTATTCTGTGGTTCTGTGTACCATAAAATAGTCATTAGGTTGACAAGCATCTAACACAAGAAAGTGAGGGACAAAGGGTTTGGGGAGGTGGAGGGGACATGAGGAACTGCCACTGGCTGATACAACTCAACACTTTCTTTCTTTCTTGTTTTTTTTTTCTTCAAGACAGGGTTTCTCTGTGTAGCCTTGGAGCCTGTCCTGGATCTTGCTCTGTAGACGAGGCTGGCCCTGAACTCACAGAGATCCGCCTGCCTCTGCCTCCCAAGTGCTGGGAGTAAAGGTATGTGCCACCACCTCCTGGCATCAACACTTTCTATTCTGTTTCCAGGAAGCAGGTCTTAGCCCCTCTAAGATGATAGCTTTTAGGAATGTACTGGGCAAGAACATTCAATGTCATGGTAGGACAGAAATACTCCTCACTATAAGTCCATTGGTGATGGGTTTTGAATTACCATTTTCTCTAAGTGATAGCTACCAGACAATAACCAAACATTTCTTTCTTTTTCAGTCTGCATTTTCTGACAATTTCTGAATACACTGAGTATCAGTATCAGATATAAATGTGGCTAGAGTTTTCCTGCCTTGCCCACAGTCAGGACAAATCTTTGTCACCCGCCAGTCCCACAGCCACTCAGACCCAACCAAGTAAACACAGAGACTTATATTGCTTACAAACTGTATGGCCATGGCAGGCTTCTTGCTAACTGTTCTTATAGCTTAAATTAATCCATTTCCATAAATCTATACCTTGCCACGTGGCTCGTGGCTTACTGGCATCTTCACATGCTGCTTGTCGTGGTGGCGGCTGGCAGTGACTCCCTCAGTCTTTCTGTTCCCTCCTTTCTCCTCTCTATTAGTTCCACCTATACTTCCTGCCTGGCTACTGGCCAATCAGTGTTTTATTTATTGACCAATCAGAGCATTTGACATACAGACCATCCCACAGCATATAAATGATACCTCGGCTAGTTTTATGTCAACTTCACACAAGCTAGAGTCATTGGAGAGGAGAGAGTCTCACCTGAGACAATGCCTCCATAAAATCTGGCTGTAGGCAGGCCTGTAGGGCATTTTCTTAATTGGTGATTGATGTGTGAGGGCCTAGCCCACTGTGGCTGGTGCCACCCTGGGCTGGTGGTCCTGGGTTCTATAAGAAAGCAGGCTGAGCAAGCTATGGGGAGCAAGCCAGTAAGCAGCACCCCTCCATGGCCTCTGCATCAGCTCCTGCCTCCGGGTTCCTGCCCTGTGTTTCTGCCTGACTTCCTTTAGTGATGAACTGTGATGTGGAAGCTGAATAAGCCTGGTCCTCCCCAAGCTGGTCAGGGTGTTTCATCACAGCAATAAAAATGCAAACTAAGACAAATGATATCTATAAATAAACATTTGATAACTTATTATTTTATGGATAAAGGTGATTTTTCAACTACAAGTATAGAAAAACTGAAAGCTGAGTCACAGAGCTCACTGCTCCCTCCCTCCCTCCCTCCCTCCCTCCCTCCCTCCCTCCCTCCCTCCCTTCCTCCCTTCCTCCCCTCCCTCCCTCCCTTCTTCCACTTTTAATATTTTATTTTTTTCTCTTTTTGAGGGTCTTGGAATATATCTTAGGCTGTACTTGAGCTCACTGTGTAATCCAGGAGAGTCCCCTGTCTCAACTTTCTAAGTGCTGGGATTACAGTACTAACACCCTGGCTGAGTTATTCTTCCCCTGGATATTATGTATTCTCGGTACTCTAGTGTTCTGTACACACTACTCCTCTGAAGTATCACACAGCCCATCTTTATTATATTGCTGTTTTATAATTAAAAAGCTGACATCCAAATCCACCATGTCTCAAGATTAAGAACAATGGCTCATTCTTTCAATCAAAATGAAAAGATACTCCTGTGCCTAGCTTACAAGACTGAACAGACTCACTGGGTATGAAATGCAGTGGAAAATGGACTGTAGTGCTGAAGCTCTGTTGAAATGCATCTCACAGTCTGTGAAACCATTTTCAGTCTAGTGGAGAGAGAATGCAGCAGGATTGGTGGAGGGAGAATGCAGCAGGATTGGTGGAGAGAGAGTGCAGCAGGATTGGTGGAGGGAGAGAATGCAGCAGGATTGGAGGAGAGAGAATTCAGCAGGATTGGTGGAGGGAGAATGCAGCAGGATTGGTGGAGAGAGAATGCAGCAGGATTGGTGGAGAGAGAATGCAGCAGGATTGGTAGAGGGAGAATGCAGCAGGATTGGTGGAGAGAGAATGCAGCAGGATTGGTAGAGGGAGAATGCAGCAGGATTGGTGGAGAGAGAGTGCAGCAGGATTGGAGGAGAGAGAATGCAGCAGGATTGGTGGAGGGAGAATGCAGCAGGATTGGTGGAGAGAGAATGCAGCAGGATTGGTGGAGGGAGAGAATGCAGCAGGATTGGTGGAGAGAGAATGCAGCAGGATTGGAGGAGAGAGAATGCAGCAGGATTGGTGGAGAGAGAATGCAGCAGGATTGGAGGAGAGAGAGAATGCAGCAGGATTGGTGGAGAGAGAATGCAGCAGGATTGGTGGAGAGAGAATGCAGCAGGATTGGTGGAGAGAGAATGCAGCAGGATTGCACTCTAGATGCAATAAAGAAGACAGAACATGCTGGAAATGATAAGTGCACTCTTCGAAGCATAAACTACATGCTACATAATAAAGGATCCAGATTTTTGGTTTTTTTTTTAAAAAACACATAAAGGTATCTTCAAAAATTAGTTGCTAAGCAAGAGCCCAAGAGTGATGGTACACACCTATAGTCCTAGTCCATGGGGGTGGAGGGAGGAAAATTGTGATATTTTATTTTTTTGTAATTTTTAAAAAAGGACTTATTTTTATTTTATGTATATGAATGTTTTTCTTGCATGTATGTCTGTGTACCACATGCATGTCTGGTACCCAAGGAGACCAAAAGAAGGCATCACATCCCCTGGAGCTGGAGTTACAGACAGTTGTGAGAGACCATGTGGGTGCTGGGAACTGAACCCTGGTCCTCTGCAGGAGCAGTCAGTGCGCTTAACTGCTTAGTGAGTGATCTCTCAGCCCCAAGGATTGTGAATCTGACCTGGGTTACAGACTCAGGCACCAGCCAAGTTATTAAGTCAGTGTGGTGTATTTGCAGATGTTGGAACCCTAGGATGATGTGTAACTGTCTCCTCATGACCCCCCCTCCCCCAAACTCTACAATTTTAAGAGACTTTTGCTGGCAGTTGAACAATTGTGTAAAATTTATGTATGGTTTGGAAACGAGGAGCTGAAGAGATTGCTCAGTGATTAAGAGCACTTCCTGTGCAACCCTGAGTACTCGACTTTGGATCCCAGCACCAAGTGACGAGCCTGATCCTGTGTGGCATGTAACCTCAATGTTGTGAGGGGTGGGGACAGGAAGTTCGCTGGGACTTGGTGACTTCTATCCTAGCCAAAAAAAGTGAGGTCCAGGTTTAGGGAGAGACCCTGCCTTAAAGGAATAAAGTGGAGAGTAGAGGACAATCAAAGCCCTCCTGTAACCTCCACATGTCCGTGTACACGTGCATGGGTATGCCTTCCCCCATGCATATATATCACACATATACCTCTCTCTCATACACAGACAGTAAATAAAAATAAAATGATGAATCTTGCCTTTTAAAAAATAGCATTTAAAAACTAAGTATTAACCTCTTCTTAAAATTTGAGAAAAGGGCCCCATGTAGCCCAGGCTGGCCTTGAACTTACTATGTAACTGCATGAACATACTATGTAACTATGTAGCTGCTGTTGACTTTAAACTTCTGATCTCCCTGCCTCTGCCTCTGAGAGATGGGATTATAGGCATGTGCTACCATGACTGGATTATGTGGCTCAAACCCAGGGTTTCCTGGATGTTTGGCAAAGGAAGAGTGTGCCTTTCAGGTCAGCATTCCACCATCTGAGTATCACTCTCGGCCCATGAACCACTTCTTGCTTTACTTTACCATCATGTGTTTTCATTTTCATATTAGTGACTGGTTTTGAACATGAATTTATATTTAGGAGTATTATTTGCTTAGTACTTCTTTAGAATGCCAGCACATATTTAATATTTATATTTAGGAAATGTATTTTTCTAGAGATGATTTTAACTCAGAAGTGTTCTCTTTCTGTGCCCCATTTAGTTCACTAACTCCTTTTTTGCAGTGCTGAGGGTTGAACCCCAGGTTCCACACTAAGTGATCGCTTTGCCCTGAGTGATGGCCCCGCCTTCACTGACAATTTCTTTTAAAGATTTGTTTTTATTATTTTAATTATGTGTAGGTGTGTGTGTGTGTGTGTGTGTGTGTGTGTGTGTGTGCATGTATGTACATGCATATAAATGCAGGTGTCTGAGGAAGCCAGACAAAGAGTGTGGGGTGTGGGGCCCCCTGGAGCTGGAGCTGTAGACAGACCATTATGAACTACCTGATGCGGGTGCTGGGAACTGACCTGGGTCTCTTAGCAGCTGAGCCAACTCTCCTGCTTCATCACTGACAACGATTATGAAACAATACAATAGAAGACCCTAGTGTTAAGTGAATTAAGTGCAGATTGCATATTTTCATTACGGCCCTATCATATGATAAAGGTTTCCACTTATAAAGATGCTGGTTTTAATTTTTAAAATAGCTTTGAACTCCAAAATCATTTCATGCATCTCATTATCCAAGTACTCTAAGGTCAAGGTGTAAACCGGTATCTGCCAGTGGGAGATGACGGCAGAGTTTGAGGGTCACGATGTCAGGGAGATGAGAACCCAGGGCCCCGGGGCATAGCTTTGGTTCTAACAGCTGCTGCTTCCTAACAATCATTAGTGTCTCATGAAGTCATTAACCTTCGACCTAATTCTGATGGATTGGAAAGTTAATTTAGATTTTAATCAGAGTATTATCTGCAAGTAGCTAAAAAGTTATAAAATTAAATGGCTCATCTGCAATTGCTTGTTTTCATCTTTTCCCAGAACAGTGATTCTGAACTCGAAGATCTCTATCTTTGAGGAGTGACCTTGAATGTCAACCTCTTAACTGATTATCTCATTCATAATTTATTGACTTCTATCTACTTCTCAGTTTTCAAATATTCAGTCTTTCCATTGGTTTTGATTTCCCACCAAGACAAGTTGTCTGAATGTGAAGTGTCCTCCCAGGCTTGTGTGTGTGTCTGAATACTTGGTCCCCAGCTGGTGGTGCTGTCTTGGAAGGAATCTTCAGGAGCTGGAACTTTGCTGGAGGAAATGGGTTTCATAGCCTGGTTCTGCTTTTAACTGCTCTGGGCTTCCTGACTGCTGATACAACGTCACCATTTGCTTCTTGCTTAACCTTTGCCACAAAGATGGACTGTATCCATGCTTGAATCTGGAGCCCAAATAACCCCTTCCTTCTTAAATTGCATTTTCTCACAGCAGAGTGACCCACTGATAGGCTGTGGCGGCTTTTCCTGTTGGGCGTTTTCTTCTCCCTACAAGCGACTCCATTCCTCCAGAGACTTCATTCCTTCATCTGTCCAGTTTTCCAAGATCACATGACGAGGTCTTCTCTTATGGCCTTGAAGCTTTATATGCGCTCACGTGTACATCTGAGCACCAGGAACCTGGCAGGCACATTAGAGGTCTGGCTCTCACTCCCACTTCAGGAAGCCTTACCCGGCCACCATGCAGAGTACCATTCCCTTCCTCTGTGCATCATGGGAGCCTGCTAGTTCAGTTTCTCTAGAAGAGCCTGTGGTGGGGGCAGAACTAGCATTTCAGAGAGACTTTCAGGGTGGCCTTTGGTATCACAGGTGCCTTGAAGTCTGGGATTTCAATGGTTTGCTTCTCAAAGCCATAGCTCCCCCTTGCTTCCTACCTCGACAGTTCTGATTTTGTCCTTCCACCTCTAAGATAAATTACTTAGTTTTCCTCTCTCTCCAGAGGTGACTAGGAGATTCAAGGCTATGGGAACTATGTTAATTTCAGAAAATATGTATTAGTTTTATTCCCTATTTTAAAAACATTTATTTAAAAATTATTTTTGTGTATGTGTCTGTCTGTCTGTCTGTACATATTTGTGCATGTGGCTATGAAAGCCAAAAGAGGGCGTTAGATCCCCTGGAGCTGGAGTAATAGGCAGCTGTGAACTCCTGATGTGGGTTTTGGGAACTAAACTCGGGGATTTTGCAAAAGCAGAAAGTATTCTTAACCCCTGAGCCACCTCTCCAGCCCTTCTATTTTCTGTTCTTCTTATTTTGAGACGGAGTTGGAAATACTTTTGCTGTTAATACTTGAGACTGGACCCCCCCCCCCACTGCCATGTGATGTAACATGCATGTGAGTGCAGGTGTATGTACCCAAGCATTCCTGCAGAGGCCAGGAGAGCACAACATACCTGTGGACATCTAGGATCTTGTTCTATCAGACTCTGTCTTACCCTACTGAGGCAGTTCCTCTCACTGAAATCTGAGCTGGGCTGGTGGCCAGCAAGTCCTAGTGACCCTCCTGTCTCTGCCGCTCACAGTGCTGGCTGGGTACAGGCACCTGTGCAATCAAGTTCAACTTTTTATGTGGGTGCTGGGAATTTAACCACAGGTCCTCAGGCTTGCACAGTGGGCCCCTCTTCTTTTCGTCACCATGTTTGTGAGAGTGTTGGGGTGTTCACCCTGGGGGTTCACATAATTCCTTTCCCCTTCAATCAGGGCTCTTTGTAGGAAAGGACAGAGACCAGTTCTGGTTCATTTGTGGTCACACCATCCATGGACAAGCTCAGCATCAGGGTCAGAGAGGGCACATGTCAGGGCATTCCAAAAGGCTGAGGAGCAGGACTCGGGAGCACATTCATGAGAGCACTGCTCTGAGACTTCCGTCTGCTCCTCCCAGCTCATTTGTCTCTTTAACCAAAGTCAGATCCAGAGTGGAGAAGGTCGGACTGGGATCATGTGTCCTTTGCCCGAGCAGTTCTGGGCCAAAAGAAAGGGGGAAAAGTGTCTACAGAGAACAAAGCAAACAAAAAAGAATATAGCTGTCTGTTCAGGTGATAATTTTACAGCATTGGAGAAGTGAATGGACGCCTGGCTTTGCCTTTTTTTAGAGAGAGATTTTAAGCAAAAATTCCTCCTAGAATGTGCCAGGGCCTCTGGCTGGCCACTTTTTATGACAACGGTCTGACTGGTACAGACTGTCCACATTAGGGGAAAAATACTTGCCACCAAACACTTGCCTGAATCCCCTTCAGGGGAACATCCCTGAAATGCTTTTCATAGGACATTTTGGGCCAGAATTAAGAAATTTCTCTAGGAAGAAAACACTCTCCCAGCCCCCTACCTGGTCTTTTTCTTCTCAAGTTTGAATCATTTCTTTCTAAGAAAAATACCTGGAATAATTATTCTTTTTTTTTTCCCAGTGGAGAAACGTTTAGTTTTGTAGTGTAGGTTCCTGTGAGGACATGGGGTTGGTCCTACATCTCAAATTTGCAGGGTGGTCAGAGTGATTTACAGCCTGTAGCTTTGGAGGTCAGCTCTGAAGCAGTTGAGAGTGAGAGAATAATCCAAGTATGTTTTCCTAAGTCCTTCTCTTAACAGACTGAGTTGTATTCTTCCCAGCCAAGCACCCATCTACAACAACATCCATATTTCAGTCTCAGGGGCAAACCAGCCTCAAAAGTTTGAATATTGTCAGGGTAATTAAATCAAGACTTTGGCACCGCACAAAGAGATTTCCCAGAAATCTTGGGCCCCAAAAGGACTCCTGTCAAACAGAATCAGTTCAGCTTGCTCAAGAAAAGGAAAATTACAGTAATACTTACAAGCGGGATCAGCACAAATCTAATGTTTTCCTAGAGTGATCAGGTCTCTGGCTTTGCCAGCAGGGTGCTTTGTATAAATAATATGGAGTTAGTGTGAATTTTTGATGTTTGGACAAAATGACCAGGAACACGGCTCCCTCCTGTAAGTTCTTTCAGGGGCCATTTCTGCAGATAGGTCAACCATGCAATGTGAGTTTAAAAGGGAACAGGTGTAGTATACCAGGTGTGTATCAGATGTACACTAGGTGTGTACCTGGCCCTTTTGTAAATCTCACCGATCCAGTGTATGCGCTTCCGTTCTCTTTGCAACATGAATGAAAGTCTCATATTTGAAGTGCTGCTGAGGTCAAGGCCTGGGGATTGTAACCCATGCAGAACCTTAACGATTTGCAAAAGTCTTGGCATTTAGCATGTTACCATGAGATGTCCTGAGCTCAAGTGATGGCGGTAGCAGTCATTCGCCCACAGTTCAGCATGGAAAGGGATGAGGAGCAAGGAAGGATGTGCAGAAGGCCTCTGGAAGGACTTCAGTTTGTAGCTTTCCCATCTGAAAGTGGGGCCCTGGAGCCCCACTTCTGAGAGGACAGGTACTACTTGAGACACCGTGGCTGAAAGTGGTGGACTGAATTCAGCATGGAACCAAAGTGCATTGTTTGACTAGGGAGACGGTCCAGTCAGCAAATTGGAAGTCTTAATTATAATGAAGGCAGGAGGTGATTCTGTTGTTGTTCTTGCTGGTTTTAAAAGCTAATGGCACTGCAGGGTTGAGACCTTTGTTGAGATCCACGTATACGCTAAGTGCCCCCAAGGTGGGGTAATTAACCAGGGCTGCAGCAGCTCTTGCAGAGCATCTGGCCTTGCTGAGGCATGAGAAACCTAAGTGAAAGATTGTCCTATTTCAACAATACTCTCATGCTGGTCCAGTGAGATGGCTCAGGAGCTAATTGCCACCAAGCCTGATGACCTGAGTTCAATCCCTGAGTTCTACATGGGTGCATGCAATCTGTGCCCAGCACCGTCATGCTTCAACATGCCACACTTTGCAGTTCAGTGCAGGCGACATTTCTTGAGCACCTCCAATTTTTTAATTAACCCCGCTGTTTATATCAATGCTTCTAGACTGTATAATAATGAATTCCTTGTGAAACATCTCAGGCAGGTCATTAATTGCTTTAAAGTACAATTTAATGCAATGCTTCATGGCAGGAAGTGAGTAAGATCATAAAGACCTTTATTGCTGAAAACCACACTTAATATTTTTATGGCCCAGTTGGCCTGACAAAGTATTCTCTGTGAGTCATCACTTCAAAGCAAGGCCCTGGGATTTATGAAAGACATAACAGCAGCCCAGGCCCATTGTAGAAAGGCCCATGAACTTGAAATGCTCAGGCAAGACCTTTCTAGTACAAAGTAATGCACAAGAGAGCGACTACAAAATGGTCTTGGAAGACACGTGACCAGGTGTATTTACTGCAAATCTTTCAGTCACATACATGCACACTGTACATACACATATGTGTTCCTGTGTTAATGCAAGCGGGAGGCTGGTGGTCAGTCTTCAGTGTTGTCCCCCAGGCACTATCCCATTTGATTTTTTGAGGCAAGAGTCTCTTGCAGGGGCCAGGGGTTCACTCTCTGACCCTGCCTCCCCAGCACTGGGATCACAAGCATTAGTTACATTCGTAGTTTTATACATGGATGCTGGAGACTGAACACAAGTGTTCATGTTTGTGTGGCAAGTACTTTACTGACAGGAATATCAGCTCATTGGATTTCCGGTGGCTTAGCTTTTGCACATTTTATTAGTAAAGTGAACGATTTAGGTGGTTCTGTTCCTCATAAGCTCCAGGGTGCAGAAACTTCATGGTTTGCATGGACACCATTGTTGATGGCTCAGCTTTGCCACGTGCAGTGACGTTCCCCAGCTCTCTCATCTACAGCATATCACCTGTTAGAAAGCCATTTCCTCGTTTCTGTAGAGTTCAAAGGAACTGGATTCTTACATCATGTAAGTTATTCACTGAGGTACTGGAGGTTGCCAGTAGTGTAGAGCACTTGATGATCTTGTAGAAGACCAGGGTTCAGTGTCCAGCACCCATGTCATAAGGTGGCTCACAACCGCCCATAACTCCAGCTCTGGAGGCCCGTTATCCGCTTCAGATGTCTGTAGGTACCCACATGCAGCTGGGCACACCAACACACACAGACACATGAGTAAAGGCACACTGAACCTTAAAATAGTTATCTGCTGAGCATGTCCCATGCCCCAGACCCTGTTTGGCCGTGGGTGACTAGGTGGGGACAGGCAGAGGCCCGACCCACAGAGCAAGCATGGCACTGCGGGCTGTCTCCATGTTTCAGGTTCTCACAGGTGAGCCGACCTGCCAGCCTCTTCTGCCTTTGTTCATCTCGAACCTCTCAAGCTTCCCAAGGCAAGCCAGTTATTAAAGCTGAGTGGTTACCATCCGGTTTTCATCTACTCTCTGCCACATTTCACTCCGTCTTCCCCATGCTTGCTCTTCTAAAGGTGCACACATTTTCTTATTTTTCTTCTTCATATTTCCTAAGAGAGAAAAGTGAATGGCCACAAACCATCACAAACCCACACATTCACAGATGCCTGGAATCGTGCATCTTATCTCTCTCACGGTAAGAGTTTTTTTTTGTTTTTTTTTGTGAGACATGTCTTACTATCTCAGGCTGGCTTTCAATTTATGAGCTATCTGCCCCAGTCCTCCTGAGTGCTGGGATTCCAGGTGTGTGCCACCATGCCTGATGGAATAAAAACATTTGACAACAAATGCTGGACCTAATTTGAAATGGGTTTGTGTACTCATCAACAAACATTTAAGATTGTACATTCATTTGTAGACATGTTAGCTCTATACAAAAGTCCAAGAGAATGAGGGGAGGAACTCACTCATATTCTTAACAGCTGGAGTTAACTGCATTAAAATCTGAGCATGGAGACTTGCAGGAACAACCGTATTGGTTACTCTTGTTGCTAGGACCAAATCTTGACAAGAAGCCTTGGAAGGGAGGGAGGGTGGGTTTCTTTTGTCTTGCGGTTTAAGAAAGGATGCCTTCCATCATGGTGGGTGTCTCAGCTTTCTTCTGTTGCTGTGATAAACACTGTGACCAAAAGCAACTTGGGGAGGAAAGGGTTTATTTGACTTACACATTCTAGCCACAGCTCATCACTGAGGAAGTCAGGACAGGAACTCTAGCAAGGCAGGAACGCAGAGACAGGAACTGAAGCAGAGACCATGGAGGAATACTGCTTGCTCACTTACTTTCCTTACACACCCCAGAACCACATGCCTAGGAGCAGTGCTACCCAAAGTGGGCTGGGCCCTCCCACATCAATCATTAAACAAGAAAATTCCTCACAAAATTGCCTATAGTCCAGTCTGATGGAGGCATATTCTCAATTGACATTCCCTCTTCCCAGATGACCTGGCTTGTGTTTAGTTGACAAAAACCCAGCAGCACAGTGGATCAGACATGGTGTCAGGATGAAGCAGCTGATGGTGTTCAGGAAGCAGAGAGCAGACAGGAAGTGGGACTAAGCTGTAACACTACAAGGCTCACCCTCCGGTGACCCACTTCCTCAGCAAGGCTCCCCCTTCTAAAGGATTCACAACCTTCCAGAATAGCATCGTAGGCTGGGGACCAAGTGTTCAAACACCTGAGCCTGTGGGGACATTTCACATTCAAGCTGTCACAAGCATTAAGCTTAACAGCCAACACCGAGGGAGTTCAACAGCGCTGCTCAATGCACCCACTGGGTGCTTCACTGCATTCATGCCCTGGGGAGAGAGGTTGGTTTGTGTGGAATTTTCTCCAAGCACTGCACAGGGCACAGATGAATGTCTCACTGTAGTTCTTCTTGCAGGGTCCTCTCATTCGGTACCCACTTGAGGGTCCTTACCATCCAGCCACAGAAGCTTGTCTGTGTACCCATGAGCACGACCCAGCAATGGAGCTTCTGTTATCTACAAAATATTTGGGTGTGGGTTTGGTGGTCAGACTCCCCTGAATTCAAAGGCTCTTGTGAACTGGAACTTGACCACAGATTATTAAAAAAACACACACACCACACCCCCCCTGTAACACATACACATACATACTCCATTGGCTAAAATAATTAAAAGATATTGTAAATAAGTCAATGTTGACAGCAATTGCCCCTAGGGGTCGGGGGACAACATCTGGGCACTGCCCCAATTTCTCCCTAGGACATGTATCCCAGGAATTTCCCAAGAAGCCTCTCCCGCAATTTGAACCTCTGGACGCCTCTTCCAGGAACCTCATGTATCTGACTTGAATGCTGGTAAGTGACCTTCCTCAGCAGTGTCTCAGGAGAGACTTTCTCCTGCCTGGACGTGGGCTGTTGGGAAGGGTGGCTGCTGGCTACTGCAGCCTGCCAGCCCTGAGTTCAGTATAGGACCAGACATGTTTGGTCTGCCTCTCCCGCTTTGCCCAAGTGGCAGCTCCTCACAGAGCTGGTGGGCTGATCACAGCAAGAGTCCTGATCGCAAGTCCTTGTTTGATTGCCGGCCAAGTGTTCCAAACAGCAGGCCTTTCACAGCTGGGGAAACCCCAGCCTGACCTGTTGGGCATGCCACACGGCCACATGTGGCTCCCCTCATGTCAACAGAACTGATAACCTAACCAAATGGGGCTGCTTGGCTCTCTGTCCTCAGTGGCCTTGCCAGCCCGCTACCCTCCAAGTACCAGTTAATAGGCAATGGTGGTGCCCTAACCAGAAGGCAGGAGTTGAGGGTTTGTTTACCACATAGTTAAGGGGCAAATACAACTTAATCACAAGGAAAACAGCTTTTATGAGGACCACGGCGAGCCGACAGCCTTTTTAAAGTGTTCAGAGAGTTGAAACCTAGCCTTCCCTTCGATCTTGACCCTGCCATAGGAGAGGCGGGCAGGGACAGGTGGAGTGGCCTGTGGTTTTGCTTTTTTTTGTCTATTTGTATCTGCCAGGTTAAGTGGACATCTGCCCAAGCCCCATTGTGCTCACGTGACCCTGCTAGGTTGGGCTGTGAGTGAGTGTGCAGAGAAACACAAGGTGTTTTTCTAGGAGGGTCGGCTGCATGCCGGGCAGTTTGCACCTGCCTGTGGAAGGCCCCTGTGTCCCTCCTTCAGGTCGGCTGCATGCTGGGCAGTTTGCACCCGCCTGTGGAAGGCCCCTGTGTCCCTCCCTCACGAAGGAGGAAAGCCAACTGCATGCATGTGAATTAACTGATTATATTATGATTTGTAATAATTATATTATGGTTTGTAATAATCAGAGACAAAGGATGCATGGAATGTCTTGTTCTGCTCTCATAGAACAAGACAAAGAACCTGAGAACCTCCATAGCCGTGGGGTTAGGTTTCTGGTAGAGCCTCCAATCAGCTTGAAGGAAAATGTGAATATCAAGTACTTGAATTACCTACAGTTTGAAGTCCAGGGAATTTCTCTACATGTGCTGAATCTGCTTATCTCTTAGACCCCAGAGTGGCTGCAAATCAAACAGTTTTATAAGGTAGATTGCCAAATTACATCACCAGTTGAATTTGGAACTTCAGGAAGTTTCTTACTTGATAAATAGGTGTTTCTAATGATTGAGAATAGTAGGATCCAAGAACTGAAAGAGAAATCGGGATAGATTAAATGTCTAACCTCAACTAAATTCCATCTGTTAGCTACGGTAAGTCAAATGATACTCCAAACTTTCCCGTGTCCTAATTCTTGGAACCTGAAGACCCTTTGCTAATGTGACTAAGGTTGAGGGCCTTGAAGTGGGGAGAGAAAACTCTGTTACACAGGAAGCCCAATTTAATCCTGTGTGTTCCTAAAGGCAAAGAAAGACATGTGACTTTAGAGGAAAGTTAGAGATGAAATGCTGTTGGCCCTGAAGATGGAGGAAAGAGCTACAGCTGAGGAGTGGCCTGGAAACCGCAAGGAAGCACCCTGCCCCAAGGGCATGACAAGGGCCCAAGAGTTTGGCCATAAATCATGCTTTCTTTCTTACTTTTTTTGTTTTTTTTCATGACAGAGTATTTCTGTGAAACGGCTCTGGCTGTCCTAGAACTCGCTTTGTAGACCAGGCTGGCCTCAAACTCACAGAGATCCGCTAACCTCTACCTCCTGAGTGCTGGGATTAAAGGTGCGTGACACCAACACTAAGAGTCTGAGCATAAATCATGCTTTCTTGGCCATGTAAATTCTCCTTTGAGAAATAGGCTTAGACAAGTGACAGGTTCTGATAGGGACTGGATGCCTCAGCATGGGGCAGTTGCTTGTAATCTGTGCCACCCTTTATGAAGCAATCTTACTATCAAAAGAAGCATCTAGAAGCCGTCCACCATCAAAGGAGGCCTTAAAGGCAAGATGAGTTTGAGTAGGCCATGAAGACATGAGGGAATAGCATTCAGTGGGGCTTAACTTTTATTATGGTCTGCTCCTGTCCCATGACAACTAGTCCCTCAGTCTGCATCTGTGACACCTCCAGGTGTCAGGTGGCTCAGGAGGAAATATTTTACATCAGGTTTTAGGTGACTATTCAGTGTGCTGACATCAGGCAGAAGTAGAGTGTCACGGCATTGCAGCTCCCCGAGACTCTGAATGAGAGTGGATAAGAGAAACACCAATACCTCTCTTGGGGGCAGACTGTTGAACGATGTGCTTCACCCAATTTGTTTGGAAATTCAGATGGCTTTCAGGGAATATTTACACAAATCTGTGAAGGGAATAAGGCAGGCCTAGGATTCAGCTGGTGATCGAGACCATACGGAATGATAAATAGCTTTACCTGGACCAAGGTATAGAGGGGGATCTAGAAATATAGACTAACCATTAGAGCATGCAGTAGATTCAGTTCCCCCATGGGACATTCTAGAAGTCAACTAGACACCTCTGGGTTACCACAGTCTTAGGAAAACTAAGTGGGTACCAGGTGTTTTCCTGCCAAAGGGTCAGCACCCTACCAGAGTGTCCTTCCTCAGATTTGGCCATGCTCTATCTAGGGAGGCCCCTAGGATGGCAGAAGAAGTCCCGATGAGCTTGCTGGAGAGCCTGCAGTCTAGTTAGAGACAGAATAAAGTGGTGATCTGGGGCCTTTAAGACAGGGGAAACTAAGGCACAGAGAGCTGGTGGCTCAGGGTGACTACTGTTTTCAAACCAGTATGGACATGTTTCTTTACCCAGGCTTCCTGGTTTGTAATGGTTGAGGAGCAGCTCTGGGGGAAGGTTGTGCCTGGAACCCTTAGAACAGAGCCAGAGCATCTGCCATGATGAGAGAAATCTCTTAGCCAACAGAGGACTCAAGGATTAGGCCCGGAGCCATGTCAACTTCCTTTTCCATCTCCCCTGATGCTAACCCGATAGTCTCTTGAACTAAACAATCAGGGAGGCAGTGATGGAGGATGTAGGTTAGTCATGTATTCAACCAAATGGTCTTTCCTTCTCAGGCAGACCTGACCGGGCCACTTATGGCCACTGATGTTGCTATAGAAACTAGTAGCTTTGAAACTGAGATAAGGACTGCTAATTGAGAATTATATTTGACCCTGATGATGCTCAAGGGCTTGCTTGTTGTGAATAGTACTTTAACTATGTAAAGATGTGTTACATTTGTTTATGCTTTATTGTTTAATTATGAAAAGATGTGTTGCTGTTTCACTCTGCCTGCCTAAGGCACCTAATAAAAAGCTGAATGTCCAGTAGCTAGGCAGGAGAGGCCTGGGAGGGGCTGGCGGGCAGGGAGAATAAGTAGGGGGAGAACTCTAGGCTTGAGAGAAGAGAACAAGGGAGAGAGAGAGGGCCACGCCCAGGGCCACCAGGCAGCAGACAGGAGGGAAAGTGAGAGTAAGATACACAGAGGAAAGAAAGGTAAAAAGCCCTGCGGCAAAGCATAGATAAAGAGAGACAGGTTAACGTAAGTTAAAAGAGCTAGCCAGAAACGAGCCTAGGCTGGGCCGAGCATTCGTAATGAGTCATGATTTGGGAGCTGGTTGATGGCTCAGAGGAAAACGCCTGGCACACTCACTTATTGCACTAAGATCTCAAGCAGGCCGAGCTATATACGGCTGCTGTCCTGGTGGCGAGGTAGGTCTGACGGGGAACTTCCCACACTGCGCCTTCGGTTCTGGGAGTGAACCTAGCGCCTTGCTGTGCCTTTTGCTCCGGGTCTGGTGGTTCTGTGGAAAAGCTAAGCTAGGGAAGACAGCTAAGAGCCACTTGCATGTTAATGGTAAACCAGAACCTACAGACATGGCTCCGCTCAACTAGAACCCAAAATAGGCCAGTACTTGGGAGGCTGAGGTAGGAGGCTTGCCATGAGTTCAAGGCCAGGCTGGGCTACCTAGACAAGGTCTCAATAAAACAAAACAATGAAGACAAGACTCTTGACTCAAAGCGGGGATAGAACAAATGATGGAGCTTGACAGGCTGACTTGAATAAAGTTATCAGGAGCCCTGTTCAACTATTAAGAACTAGGGCTGGAGAGGTGGCTCAGTGGTTAGAGCACTGGCTGATCTTGCAGGGGACCTAGGTTCAATTCCTAGCACTTGCATGGTGGCTCACAACCATCTGTAACTCCAACCTCAGGGGACCTAACATCCTCTTCTGAACTCCTCAGGAACTGCATTCACAGCATGCACAGACATGCAAGTAAAACACTCATACACAAAATAAAATGAGAAACAAGTGTAAACTTCACTTTGAAGGCAAAGAAAACTCACTGAAAGATTTTAGCAAATGATAGATATTACAAATATAAACAAATAAGGTGAAATCTTCAAAGTCATCCTTTTGGCGTCTGTAAGCCATAGTTTAGAGAAAAGACGAGAAGGAGCCAGGAGAGCACCAGGGAGGATGCAGCAGCAGTCAGGTGATATACCACAGCAACCTCAGAAGTGGCAGGAATCTGGAGAGAGCAGGATGGACTTAGAAGTGCTTGGAGGGTGATGGTACAGAATGGGTGACTGGATTGGCTGGGAGCAAGGTTCCTTGGAGGTTTCTAACTTGAGTGTGTAGATGAATGTTTCTGACACTGAGTTAGTGGGGACAAGAGGAGAAAGCAGGTTTGGGAAGAAGAGTGGTCAAGGTGTGCTGAGCAGGAGATGCTCTCATTGAGTGGAAATGGCGTCCATGAAGCCCCTGGAAACAGGAATCACTATGAGTCAAGGACTCAACCAAGTGGTTTAAACAGACAAAAGGTGATTTGGAAGTCATTGGGAAGCTAAGCAGAGAACAAGCTGAGTGTGAGGGTTCATATCTGTAATCTTAGCACTTCAGAGACTGAGGCAGGAGGATGACTGACAGTGTGAAGTCAGCTTGAACTATATAGTGAGCTTGAGCTCAGCCTGGTCTACAGAGATAGCCTGTCTCAAAACAACAGTGACCAGAGCAACGAGGGCAGGATAAACAAACCAACCAAAACCCCTAAGCAAGTAGAAATCATTGTCAAGAAGAAAAAAAAAAAGAAAAGAAAAGGAATGTCTTACAGGGCTCCTCTGGTAGTCCTTTCCAACTTGACATAAGCCAGAATCATCTGGGAAGAGGGAGCATCAGCTGAGGGATGACCTCCATCAGACTAGCCAATAGGCTTATCTGTGGGGGCATTCTTCTTGTTAATGATTGATGTGGGAGGGTCTAGTCCACTGTGGTAGTGCCATTCCTGGGCCGGCAGTCTTGGAGGTATAAGAACAGCAGCTGAACATAAACCTAGAGAGCAAGCCAGGAAGCAGGTTCCTACATGGTGTCTGCTTCAGTCCCTGACTTGATGTCCCCTTGTAATAGACAGTGAGCTGCAAGATTAAATGACTCCTTTACTTCCTGAGCTGATTTTGGGTATGGCTTATCATGGCAATGGAAGACACCAGGACAGGTTCAGAGACCCTCGATTGATATGAACCACTGACTGGTTAGGACTTGCTGTGGCTTCTCAGCACATGGTGGGCTTTCCATACACCCTTGCCTCTCAGTATCTCCTCAGCACTCTCTGGTACAGGACATGGCACTCATAGCGGCTGGTGACTGTGCCCCTCCCTGTGCCAGAAGGATGGCCAGGCGTACCCCGGAGCTAGTGTCTCCTGAGCACCCTAGGGCTTAGTGGATGAATTCTGTTCGACGTGTGATCCTACATGCCAGAACTACCAGGCAGGGCTTCATGGCTTGGCGAGCAAGCTGCTGGAGAAGGCACCCGTGCCGTGTGTACTTGCTTGCTCATTCTCATCCCCTCCCAAATGAAGTACGTCAACCAAATTGCTGCCTCAGGTTCTGCTTCAAGGTGAATCTGCATAAAGCCGGCTTTCTTGTTCATCTATTTGAAATGTACAAACTGCTTCTGTCTTTTTCTCTGATGCAGAAGACACCAAGGGCTGGAGACACCTGCAGAAAAAGTCCCTCCTCTGTGCCTGGAAACAGGTGTAACAATAAGTGGTTTTTGTATTTACTAATCTTCCCTTCTCAGGACTTCAAAGTGTTTCTCATGTGTTCCCTGTGGGCAAGTGCAGGGCCGGCATCTTGTAGAGAAGTCAATTATGTGAACTGTAAATTATGTGAAATGAAGCTTTCAAGACCATTCTGTCTCTAACTCTCGTGGCCTCACCCTGCTCTCTTGAGCTTCGGAACACGCCCCCTGCTAACCACTCCTGTCCTCTCCTGTCTGACTTCTCTCCACAGTGGCTCCTTCTTAACCACCCAGCATTTCCAAAGGTTCACAAAAGCAGAAAAATCCCCTGAATAAAAGCCAGTAACAAGTGTAGCAGGAATCTTAAAAGTTCTTATTAATAAAATCAAACCTGAGCCAGGTATTGGGGTCAATGCTGGAAGATCAGAGAGACAGAACAAGCCACAGCTATCTCACCTCGCCGGATCCTCAGCTGGTCTTGTTTCCTCAGACTGGAGGCCTCTGAGTCCTCATCCAGAATGGATCTCAGCTGAACTGTGCTGCTAGAAGCCTGAAAGCTTAACCAGCAAAATGCTTCTAGTTCCTGGTCCTCACGCCTTATATACCTTTCTGCTTTCTACCACCACTCCCTGGGATTAAAGGCGTGAGTCACCATGCCTGGCTGTTTCCAATGTGGCCTTGAACTCACAGAGATCCAGAGAGATTTCTGTCTCTGGAATGCTAGGATTAAAGGTGTGAGTGCCACCATTTTCTAGCCTTTGTATCTAGTGGCTGTTCTGTCTCTGACCCCAGATAAGTTTATTAGGGTGCACAATATTTTGGGGAACACAATACCACCATAAACAAGCCTTTAATCGTGTGAGAACTTTGGTCAAAGTAAGTCTTAAGTCCTTCATTCATCTGTGTGATTTCCAATCGACTGGTGCAGGGCTTTCAAGAGGAAGAATGTCGAAGGTTCAGGGAGCATCTGCCATTCCTGTTTAAGGGACATTTGAAAGGCAAGACCAGGGAGCTGGGGGGAAGGCTCAGTTAGTACAGTGCCTGTTATGCAAGTGGGAGGGTCAGGTCTCCAGTGCCCACTGAAAAAGCCAGGCATGGTGGCCATTCTCCGTAACTCCAGTGCTGATGGGTCGGGAAGACAGAGACAGGGTTCTCTGAGCTCACTGACCAGCTACTTGGTGAGCTCTGGGATTAAGGGGGTCCCTGTCCCAAAGAATAAAATGAAGGGTGATAGAGGAAGACACCCAGTGTTGGTGCATCTTCTTACACACACACACACACACACACACACACACACACACACACACACACACACACACACACGGGGCGGGGGGGGGGGGGGGGGGGAGGGGGCGGGGGGGGGGGAGGAATCAATTTTTTTTAAATTTTGTGCAACACGTTCCAAACATTTGATTACCCAGTGAGTCAAATGTGTGCATTTCAATTAAGCTTCATAGAATAGAGTGGTCCTATCTTTGTCTGGTCAAGTGTACCTCATGACCCTCTGTGGATGTCTGAAACTGGAGGTTAGCATCAAATGCAGCAAGCTTTATTATCTATCATCTATCTATCTATCTATCTATCTATCTATCTATCTATCTATCTATCTATCCATCTATCCATCCATCTATCATCTCTATATTTATTGAGACAGGGTCTCTATGTATGTATGTGTGTATGTTTGTGTGTATGTATGTATGTGTATATGTATGTATGTATGTATGTGTGTATGTGTATATGTATGTTTGTATGTATGTATGTATGTATGTGTGTCTGTATGTATGTATGTATGTATGCATGTATGTATGTATCTCCCTGGTGTACTAGAACTCACTATGTAGTCCCAGCTGGCCTTGAAACTCACAGAGATCCATCTGATAGACTATTTTTTTTCTAAAAACATACACAAATTCGATGCCTTTTCCACATTAAATAAGCATTAAATGTGCACCATGGCTGTACCTTTGCCAATTTGAGGTGTGATGGCAAAACTACCATGAATCTCGTTTTTTTCAGAGAATATTCTTTTCCACAGATCTGAGTTATGTCATCAGTCAGTCAAGAACTTTTGCCTTTTCAACTAAGTGAGGCCTTGCCCAACTTGCCCTGAGCATGTCTGAGCTATCACTACCCCTGTGCTCTGGGGCCATGATTACTAAGGTAAGCGCAACTCACACATAGGTACCACCACAGTTGATCTGCTCACCAAAGCAGCCACTGAGTGACTAAAGGCAGGCAGGACCTGTCAGGTAGGGTGGGGGAAGGCACACTGATTAAAGAATGATTCACCAGATGGAGGGAGAGATCATCATAGAGGCTGCTTAACATCCATGAATTGTTTACTTCTGGGATTTTCTATTTAATGTCTTTGTTCTGTGGCTGACCACTGAGGCCAGAGAGGTGTGGTCAGGAAGAAGTGTTGCATGTGCTGTGTGCAGATCACTCCTGGGGTAGGTGCAGGATGTAGAGGAGAACATAGAGGACTGGGGTGTTGCATGTCCTCACAAAGCTACGAGTTTCACTTCAGCTCTTAGCTGAGATACTATGACATCTATTTGTGAAATGGGCCCCAAAATTTGCCTGTAAGATGTAGGCTTGGGGTACACAGGGAGTGCAAATGTTCTGCCTGAATTAAGGAAGACACTATGCTTCCTTTTAGGAGGGCTTAAAATGGCATCTCTGGTCCTGGATTTTGAAGTTCTGTTTCTTTAAAAGGAACTGAGTTTTGGACATTCATGTGTGGTTAAGCCTAAACTCAGAAGAATGTAATAAGCATAAAAGCTAAAAGACCCTTCTGTGGCTTCTTTTTAAAAGTAATGGGGAGAGGTTGTCACATTCTCTCCAAATATGTCTCCATTAAAAATATATTCCATCAAAGAATGGTGTTGAGCCAGCAGGGGTGGCATCTGTTTGTCATCTCAGCACTTCAGAGATGGAGACAAGAGGATCAGATGGTCAAGGTCATCCTCAGCTACATAGTGAGTTTGAGACCAGCCTGAGCCACACGAGCTTGTCTCAAAAGAGGAAAAGGGGCCTGAGGAGATGTGGGTACAGGGCTTGCCAGGAAAGGCAAGGGCACACACCTGAGGTTATCTTACACACATGAGCATAGCACGTACATGTGTATACACACACACACACACACACACACACACACACACACACACACGAAAAATGAAGATGGTGTGGTAGTGCCTGGCTTTAATTATAGTACTCAAGAGGCAGAGACAGGCAGATCTTTGTGAGTTCAAGGTGGGCCTGGTCTACAGAGAAAGTTCTAGGGCATCCAGGGCTACATAGAGAGACCCTGTCTCAAAAAACAACAGAAAGAAAACCGGAAGTGATGCTGATGGAAATTCGGTAAGATTGACTGTTTCCTACCCCTCTGCAAATGTGAAATATCGAGAGTGCAGACAAAAATGATTGTGCCTGCAGCTCGGCTACATGAACCCCAGTGGGAATCCCCTTGCCTAGGGAAGCAGGCTCCTGTCTATGCAGGGCTCGGGGAAACTTGGTGTTCAAGGCAAACATAAACTGCTCAAACCTGGAACAAATGCTTGGTTTGTCCAGTGCCCCCCAAATATTCCCAGCTGAAGATGCATCAGCAAAGTGTTCAAAGGTCAGCAAAGCAGTCACCTTGTGCCAGGGCTTTCTGTACCCTCAGGACCTTCCCGACCAAACTGAATCAAATCCTAAGGGAAAAAAAGTACCCCACCCCCAATCCTAAGTGACCATAATGACTATTTCCATAAAGACATCCAGATGTTTAATTTTTTTCCAAAAGAAATTTTAACAAAACCCAAACAAAAGCCACTACGGAAGGATCATTTTTCCATTGACTTTTTAACCCAAGTGCGGTTGGCTGGGCCAGCTGAAACCACAGATATAGTTCCCCGACCACTCATCCTCTGTCTCGACCCCTTCCCTGACACAGGTGCCTTCTGCCCCACAGGGCTGCTGGCTGGCCACTCACGAGCACAGCACTGATGACTGGAGTGGCCAGACTTTCTCTCCAGCCCTCTGGGCCTGGTCATGTGTACAAGCAGGCTTCATCAACGCTTCCCTGTCAGTGAGGAAATCCCCTCAACTGATGGCCTGCAGACGGGAAAGCATCGTCAGAGGGAATGGGAGTCAGCCGTGGAGCCGTCCTTCTGTGAGAGGGAAGGCTCTGAGCAGACGAGAACACACTAGCTTCACTGACCAGGGTGGGAAGCAGTCATTTAAAATAGCTCTGGCCAGTCATAAGGCCATGCTTAGGAACTGTTTACTCCTCTCTCTGAAATCCCCTAAGCCTGAGCTCAGGAGGTGTGCCTCTCTAGAGGTTTCTAAATGGTCTCCTGATTTTTACTAAGATAAAGTTCTGTGGGAACAGTGGAGATGACAGGCTCCTCTGTGAGCAGGGGGATGCTTGAATGCCTACCTGGGCCTTCCCACCTTGGTCAAGCACCGTTGAAGTGAGATCCCTGTGTGTGTCCATCCCATAGCTTGTTTGGTTAATGCACTGGCTCGTAACGAAAATGCCAGCTTAACCACCAGTTTGTTTTGGTGGTGTTTGGTTTATACATAAACATGAGTGGGAAAGGACCAACATTTTTTTTAAGTACAAATTTTATTTTTATTATGGCTGCTTTGCTTTTTGTTTCAAAGGGATGGCAGGGATTCAGGGTACCACAGCTGTACACAGCCCAGCTGGAAGGCCCCGGATTTTGAACTTCAATTTCTTAAAAAAGGGGTTGTGTGTTGAACATTCAAGCGTTGTTAACCATCTCTATTTTATTTTCCCTGAAGCTCCCTGTGGGGAAGAATCCAAGGCCACCTCCATCTCGGACAGTTGGGGAAGGTGAGGCTGAGGAATTTCAGGAGTGGTTTAGACGAGGGTCCTTCAGGAGGAGTTGAATCGTGTCTTAGTCCATTTTGTATGATCGTGAGAGGATGCCCTTGGCGGAGTCAGTTATAAACAATAGAAATTAATTCAGCTCGAGGTGGTAGTCAGAGGACAACTTTCGGGAGTCAGTTCCGTCCTGCTATCTTGACTCCAGGGGGTTGAACTCCGGTCCTCAGGCTCGGTGGCAGGTGCCCGCTGAGCCTTCTCACTGTCCTCTGAAATGCTATTTTATTTCATTTGGTTCTTTTTTTGGTACAGCTATTCATTTTTTGATGGGTTTTCTTGCTGTCACGATGTGAAGGAAGGCACATATAGAGAGCTCAAGAACTGGCTCAGGTCTCTCTCCTTATAACGTCACTAATCTCGTCACAGGGGCCTTGCCTCTAAATACTGCCATACTGTTCACGAGAATGTTGGGATTAAATGTCTAGCCCGTGGACTTTCATGGGGCACATGCAAATCCTGCCAGAACGCCACCCACTAGACCCCTATGTGCTCTGATTATCCAGGGCTCATTGGAATTTTGTGTGTGTTCCTCCTGGCTTCTCCATACGTCGTGTGCTCCGTCTCTGAGACAAATGGCCCTGTGCAGGCTGGACTAGCTTCTTATGTCTGTCAAAGTAGAGTGGAGTATCCTGAACATCTGGTGTATATAAAGCAAGCACAAGATAATGCCAATGGTTTTTAGGTCTTCCTTGGGAAAAAACTAAAAACATATTACTTCCTAAGGACATTTTATCTTTTTTTTTTTTTTTTTTTTTTTTTTTTTTTTTTTGTAAAGATCAGATATGAAAGCCTAACCCAGTTAAAAATCCCCAATGTGGACCTGAAACAAAATGTAAGATGTCCCTCCCTGAAGACTGTCTTTCATGGCACCATTTAATCTTTCAAGGGAGGGAAGCAACCAATATTCCTTCCCAGCTATGATGCCTATGAACCAAAATAATGACCAGCATAGGATTATATCCCTAAGGGTACAATGTGGTATGCCTTCCTTGGTGGTTTCCAGCAGCTCTCTAATTGGACTAAAGGCCCACACAACAAGAGGGAAATCATGCCTGAAACTGGACCTAACCAACTACCAAAATGATTATGTGGTGCTGAGACCCAACTGATACATCTAAAACACAACTCCTGTACCTAAAGCTCAGTGACCATAGGAGAAGGAGGAGTGGGAAGATTCTAAGAGCTAGAGAAACAGGAAGTTTGTTGTGAGATTTTGTCTCCTAGGAATGCCAGAAAAGCTATACCCATGAGGTCTCATTCACACAGCACCAATGGACAGGGAAAGGAAACATCTCATGGAGTCTCAGCTCAACGCAAAGAACTATGGGCAACCAAGGAATGCTGGAAACAGGAAAAATAGTCTTCCCCAAGGAAGAGCCTCCAAATTGGTTTCCCAGTACCAAGTGGTCAGCCTTGAAGTCATATACATAAAAATAACATTATACAGACTGAACAGGTTCTATTCTGTATTCATACACATACATATATGAAACTACTATTAAAGAAATTTAAGGAATACCTATATATAAATTAAAGGATATATAAGCATATATTCCATATATATGCCATGAGATTAAGAAAAAGCAAGGGGGAGGGGTACATGGAAAGCATTGGAGAGAGGAAAGGAAATGGGGAAATGATGTAATTATATTTTAATTGCAAAAATACTTTTTAAAAAATGTGAGATGTGTTTAAGAGGCATTGAATGCTCTCCCTTAGTTTGTGTTCATTTAAATGATACATAATATATTCAAATTATACATTTAGATGGGGTCTCACTATGAAGACCTGGCTGGCCAGAAACATAGGGATGTTGACCAATAACATAACATAAGTATGTTGACCAATCTGGCCTTAGATTTACAGAGATTCTCCTGTCCTTGCCTCTTGAGTGCTGGGATTGAAGATGTGTCCCACCATTCTGGCTGGTTTAAAATGCTTACATCACTTTTATCTTGTGGCTCTGGAGACTGAATCCAGAGCCATGTACCTTGCTCTTGACAGACAAATCTATATCATGGATGCATCTGCATCCCTTATGCCAGCTTTTATCAAATTAAACCCCAGTGTGCTCTTGAGTGAAGCTGGTCACTCTATAGCAAAGCTCAGCCTGTGGAGATTTATTCGATTCATATGAAATGATTAGACACCTTTTAGAGGATTAGTTTTCCAAAATGATTTCTATTGCTTCTTCTAAGAGAACAAGAGCTCTAGTTTCTTCGAGTCCAAGAGCAGCCATTTCTTCTTCTTCTTATCCCTTCCATGCTTCCCCTCTTTAACTATTGGATTTAAATCTAATATTTTAAGCTTGATACTTAAAAGCATAAAAGTAACATATTAATAGGGTAACAGGTGATGTTTCAACTCAAGTCTAGGATTTTTTAAAAAAAATTTCTTTAAACTTTATTATTGTGTGTTCATGTATGATATGTTGTGTGAGTGTGCTGTCCCACATGGAACTTGGGAGACAACTTTGTGGAACTGGTTCTCTTTTTCTACCTTTATGTGGGTTCCAGGACTGAACCCAGGCCATCAGGCCTGCCCATTGAGCTACCTCGCTGGCTCCAAGTCTAGGTTCTTTCTTGATTATAGGTTCTCTACATGAGTTAAGGAAGGGTTTTAAACCTGGGTGTGACATTTTCTGAAGAAGGCAAGTCTGAGAAAGGCTTTCCTAGTGGGTTCTCCATTTGAAGGGAGAAACCTATGTTCACAGGATAATTTGAAAACCACAGAGTTTTGACTAGAACAACTCTAAAACAGAATACACGTCAGAATTAAGAACTCTCCTGAGCTGGCGAGACGGCGATGGCAGAAGCGTCTCACAGAGTGGCAGTGGCTTTGGATGTGGTGCTATGGGGTGCCGGTCAGCGCCTCAACTTGATATGAATACTTTCAAAGTTATTTCTAGGAAAGCAGATTGGAAAATTGATAAAGACAGAGTAAGAGAAGATGAGAAGAGTGACCAGGATCAAAAGATTAGGGGAAGGAAGAGGCATTCCTTCAGGAGAAAAACATATCACAGGAGGCAGTATTTTGGTAGGAGTCCAGTCAAGCTTCCAGAATAGATGACTTCCATTCTCCTACTGTTGTGGATCCCTAGAAGGTGTGGACTATCTGGAGACAGTGCTAGGAGCCTGAAGTTAGGCTAGTCAGTAACACCCCTGGGAAGGAGTGAGGGTTTTGATTTCTGTTTTTTTAGACTTTTTTTTTAAATTTGTGTGTGTGTGTGTGTGTATGTGTGTGTGTGTGTGTGTGTGTGTGTGTGTGTGTGTGTGTGTGAATGTGAATGAGTGCACTGTGGTGTATGTGTGGGAATTGGAGGACAATCTGCAGGCATGGGTTCTATGCATCCATCATGTGGGTTCTGGAAACCAAACTCAAATGATCAGGCTTGGAGGCAAGTTCCTTTCCTCACGGAGCCACCTCTCCGACCTGTAAAATTTTATTTTCTTTCATTTGACTCTTCTTTGGTAGAGTTGTTTATTTTTTACATGCAAAGAGTTATATTTTATAACATAAATTAATGAGTTGGGAGAGAAGAATGCACTCAGGAAACCATTGCTATAATCTACACCAGGAATGAACCATCGTTGCCTCTAATGTTGTTCTCTAGTTATTATCATTTATGGTAAGGACATTCCCCACAAGGTCTATCCTCTCAGGCAGTTTCTAAGTGTGTGAGCTAGACTTGCTAACTCCAGGCAGTTTATAATGCAGATTTCTAGAATGCATTCATCTACATAGCTGAGAGCTCATTCTTCTGGACTTTAGGATGTCCCCATTCTCTCTTTCTACAGCCCCTGGCAACCATCATCCTATTCTGGATCTACTAGTTTTGTTGATATTTAAAAGATATTTTATTTTTATTTATGTGTATAGTGTTTGCCTGCATATAGTTATGTGCTCTGTGCTTGTGCAGTACCCTTAGAGGCCAGAAGAGGGCATCAAACTCCTGGAACTAGATTTACTGATGGTTGTGAGCGGCCACGAGCGAGCTGGGAACCAAATTTGGGTCCTCTGAAAGAGCATTTTGCCTAACCATCAGCAGCTGACTAAACCTTGAAGGTGGAGCTTGGAGGTGCTGATTCATGGATGCATTTATGTGTTTTTATATTTGTAGAAATTTTCTTTCTGATATGAACATATTAATTTCAAATTATTTTATCTACCAGTGGCATTACTAATTCTGACTGTAATATGTACATTTTACCTTATGTTAATTTTATGTTAGTTAAAATTTGAATATGCCTCTATTTTCTGATTAGAAAAGACATGATCATTTAAAAAAAAACTTCACACCAAAGGTGTACTATTTGAAACATCTTTACTATTATTTTAAACATCAGGTAATTATTGACAGATTGGGTCAACCCACACAGCACTTATATGTCAGTCTTTGGGCAAAAGCATGGACAGGAAGCTGCCTTGCCTTTGTGGGCCTAGAGCAGGGTGGAGCTTGGGATGGGGACCCAGTACCATGAAGCTCCAAATCTTTTCTGTCTGGCTCTTTACAGAGTGATTTTGACTCCACGGGGAATCCACAGTGGCAGTGGGAAAGAGCACTGGGGATGTGACAAGTCAGTGGGGAAATGTCCAGATGGCCGCTGGCGGCTGGGTGTGGCTTGCACACTAGACAGGTGTGTGAGTGCATGGATGAAAGAATGATACATATTTTTTTGAGACTTGGTTTTGTGTGGCTCAGTTTGACTTCAAACTCACCATACAGCTGAGGATGACTTGAACCTCTAATCCACAATCTCCACCTCTTGGTGGGATTACAGGTGAGTGTCACCATGACTGGATCTGTGCAGTGCCAGGGATGCTATGCAGGGCTCTGTGCATGCTGTGCAGCAGTGCCAGGGGTGCCACGCGGGGCTCTGTGCATGCTGTGCAAACGCCCTGCCAACAGAGCTGCATCTTCCGCCTGACTGTCATGCTGGGGGATAGTGCTGTGTGATCGGGATGGTGTCTAGATGTGTGTGGCATGTCCATCTTTTTAAAAAAGTTATTTTATTTTATGTGTATGGGTGTTTTTCCTACATGCATGTATGTGTGCCACATGTGTACCTGGCACTCCTGGGGGTCAGAAGAGAACATCAGATCCCCTGGAACTTGAGTTACAGATGGTTATGAGTCACAGTTTGGGTACTGAGAATCGAACCCAGGTTCTCTGGTAGAGCAGCCAGTGCTCTTAACTGCTGAGCTCTCTCTCTCTAGCTCTGGGCAATTTATCTTTTAAGAGGAAAGTTAGAATTCACAGTGAATTCCTGTTTAAGAAATGACTCTGGAGGGTCCTGGCATGCAATATCATTAAGTATACAGACACATGGAAAGCATTTTCAGGATTCTTCAGAATTTTACAAAGTTAGAGGGTGTCTTTGTCTCCCGAGTTTATTAGATAAGGTTTTCTTTCGGTCTCTGCTCAGAATGAGCATCCAAGCAGTCTACCACACTTCCTATAGAATCCCAAAGGACTTGTTAGGGGAAGACAAGAAAAGAATTGGAAACCTCGTTCCCCCATCAACACTGAAAGCAGCTGGGAGTCACGGCTTCTCGGTTGGGAAGGGACTCCCTCTCCAGCTTGGTGATTTAAGGTTCTATTGTTGCATCCGTTTGTTTTACTTGAAGCCAATTCATGTTGGTTAAAGAAACCTAAGTACAGCCTGAGAGGAAACGCTGTGAAGGCAGAGGAGGGAAGGCTTTGGGATACGGTAATGGAGATAATAACTCCATAGGGAAACAAGAGTTCATCTGCATCTGGGATAAAGACAAGATCAAAGTGCAGAGGCCAGAGGGTAGAGGTGGAAGGGAGATCTTGAGCAGGTCTGAGCCCAGTCCAAACTGACCTCTGCCATCATCCAAGTACTGTCCAGCTCCATCACAGTGTGTCAGATATGATGGGACCACAGGCCAGAGTGGTGTGGCCTGAGGCCTCCAGCCTCAACGATGCTTCTTGCCAGTGGGTGGGGTGGGATGATGGGGAGCCAAACTCACCAGATGCTGGTCTCTGATGTATGAATGAAGGCCAAGTTACAGATGGATTTTGCTCAGCTGAGTCCATCTTTCTCCATCCTGTTATCATCCTCTGGTCATTCTGTAGATGTCAGATTTTTGCCAGAAGATATGTTTTATGTTATTTGATTTGTTTATTTATTTTGGAATTCTCATTTAACAACTTCCTTTTCCCCTTAGATCAATGACAAGGTAAATGCCTGAGCTGGAGTCCACCTTGTCACTCCCTAGCGAGTTCAGATGACATTTGGGAGAAGTCCAGGGCAATGCATTGACTGAAGACAAGGAAGCTATTTCCCAATCGGGGAGTGCTTTGGAGAGTGGAAGTGGGGGCAGACAGACAGACAGAGGCAGAGAGAGACAGACAGACAGACATGGCGGTAGGGTGGAGGGGACTGCAGAGGGATTGAGCTCAAATGGCTTATCTGTGTAATCACTTGTTTCTACTTGTGAGCAAGCTGCGATTTCACTGTTCAAATCAATTTGGCTTCTATGATTTTGCTTGTGAGGGTTCACTAAGTCCTTAGTCATTTGGGTGAGAGATTAAAGATTTCTCCAAAACATGGCAAGGTTTATGATAGGTAGCAGAGAGGCTGAAGGTTAGAAACTCCTTTCTTGACACACCTTTGTACCTGGAATACCAGAGCTTGTGCTGTGTGTTGCCACAAATGCCAGTGAGCAGACAGGGACTGAATTTGTGCTTTACTCAGAAAGTAATCGGTCTGAGAAGACGGTGGATTAATCACTCCAGGACTGGCTTTGCATGTCATCTTCAGCCAGAAGATTACAGAGGAAGTGCAAACAAAGGCTGTCAATCATCCCCAAGTTTGGTCTCGCCCCTCTGGTCAGGTGGTGAGTGCTGTCTGCTTACGGCCAGCTGTGTTTCCGCTGTACCCTGCTCCTCTGTGCAGCTGTGCACACAGTCTTCCAAGGCTGCGGTCTCGGATTCCTCCTGTGTCACCCGGGCTGGGTTAATGGAACAACACACCTTTCGTGTATGTGCAGTCTCCCTCTTACAATATGAAGTGCGAATGTGTTCTCATACTGCAGAGTATGAAGATGTCCCTCTCTCTTTCCTGTCTCCTGCCATCTCCCACTCGGCAGTAGCTTATAAGGTCTGTATGCAAAGATGGGCACCTGGCATCTTTTTTTTTTTTTTAACCAGGTGGTCAGCGTGGCCTCTTGTGTGTGCATGTGTGCAAGAGTGAGGGTGGGTGTTGTGCACAATTACCATCCACCTTATTTTTACCTTTCTGAGACAGGGTCAGTCACTTACTGAGCCTGAAACTTGCTGATTCAGCTAGGTTGACTGGCCAACAACCCCCCTGGATTCTCCTCCCTCTAATTCCCCAGCTCTGTGATTAAAGGCTTGACACACACAGTGTTTTCTCTTTATTTTTTCTTTGAAAATTCCATACATGTATCTTGATCATATCTACCTTTCATTACCATTCTCAAACTCCCCTGGGGGCCCCCCATCACATCTCCCTTCCAACTTCATGTCCTACTTTTATATTGATTTACTCATGGAGTCTAATTTTGTTGCTTATATCCACATGAGTCTGGGTTGTCCACTGGGGTATTGGGACCCACCAGTGGCCACACTCTTGAGGAAACCCGGCTCTCTCTTTCCCAGCAGCCATCAACTGCCAAGAGCTCCTCAGGGGTGGAGTCTTAGAAGTCCTGCCCCCTTCCTTGTTGGAATTTTAGCTGGCTTTCTCTTGCTCAGATCTTGTGTAGGTAATCAGTGACTATGAATTCCTGTGTGTGACAACTGTCATGTCCCGAAGGCAGGATGTCAGGGTCTTCTCCCCATCCTCCAGCTCTGGCATTTTTTTTGTTCTGTCTTCCTTGATGTTCCTGAGTCCTTGGCAGCAGGGACTGGGGTTTGATACAGATATCTCACCCCCAGCTGGGTGGTCACAATTCTCAACACTTTGAACAGCAAAGCATCTGCATTAACCACTGCCCACCACAATGAGACACTCCTCTGGCCAAGCTCGGGAGCTGTGCAAATTCATAGCTATAAATAAATATTTAGAAGGTAGTTTAGCAACATTAATGTCTAGAAAATCAACATCAATATACTCTCCTGTAGGGCCTATGACTTCCATAGCCATGGATTTTGACCATGTTTATAGTACTAGACAAGAATTCCCTCCCATGAGTGGATGGTTACTCCAGAAACAGTCTTGCCATCATCACAGTAGTGGGTACATCCTACCTAATAGGTTGGCATTATAAATACAGGGTCCAGCATTGGGTAAGACTATTGGTGTCTTTTCTCTGCCAGTAACCTCCATACTGCCTTCCAGCTAGCCAGCAGGGAGAGTTTACTGGCCAGTTAAGACTCTTCAGTTTCTTTCTCAGAGACTTAAAGTTCTTGTCACACAGGTCTTTAACTTGCTTAGTTATAGTTACCCCATGGTATTTTATATTTTTTGTGGCTACTGTAAAGGGAAATGTTTCTCTGATTTCTTTTTCAGCCCATTTATCATTTGTACATATGAGGGAATGCTGATTTTTTTGAGTTAATCTTGTATCCTGCCACATTACTGAAGGTGTTTATCAGCTGTAGCAATTCCCTGGTAGAATTGTTTGGGTCACATATGTATACTATTATATCATCTGCAAATAGCAAAAGTTTGATTTCTTCCTTTCCAATTTGTATCTCCTGGATCTCCTTTTGTTGTCTTATTGCTCTAGGTAGGAGTTTGAATACTATATTGAATAGATATGGGGAGAGTGGACAGCCTTGTCTTGTTCCTGATTGTAGTGGAATTGCTTTGAGTTTCTTTCCATTTAATTTGATGTTGGCTGTCAGCTTGCTGTAAATTGCCTTTATTATGTTTATGAATGTTCCTTATATTCCTGATTTCTCCAAGACCTTTCTTATGAAGAGGTGTTGGATTTTGTCAAAAGCTTTTTCAGCACCTGATGAGATGATTATGTGATCATCCTGAGTGAGGTAACCCAGACTCAGAAAGACAAACATGATATGTACTCATTCATAAGTGGATACTAGATGTAAAGCAAAGGATAACCAGACTACAACTCCGGAGAAGCTAGCTAACAAGGACCCTAAGAGGGACACATGGATTGCCCTGCGAAGGGGAAATAGATGAGATCTCTATGAGTAAACTGGGGGTGATAGTGGGCAATGGAGGGTAGGGAATGGGGATGAGAACACAAGGGAACAGGATGGTTGAGCTGGAACAGGGACGGAGTGGGAGAGCAAGGAAAGAGATACCATGATAGGAGACATCACGGGAATAGGAAGAAACTGGGTGCTAGGGAAGTTCCCAGGAATCCACAACAATGACCCCAGCTTAGACTATTAGCAGTAGTGGAGAGGGTGCCTGAACTGGCTTACCCCAGTAATCAGATTGGTGACTACCCTAACTATCATCATAGAACCTTCATGTAGTAACTGATGGAAGTAGATGCAGAGATCCATAGCCAAGCACCAGCCTGAGCTCCAGAAGTCCAGTCAAAGAGAGAGAAGAGGGATTCTATGAGCAAGTGGCATCAAGATCACGATGGGGAAACCTATAGAGATAACCAAACCAAACTAGTGGGAACTCATGAACTTTAGACCAACAGCTGTGGAGCCTCCATGGGACTGGACTAGATCCTCTGCATAAGTGAGACAGTTGTGTAACTTGGTCTGTGTAAGGCCCCCCCCCCAGTAGGATCAGGATCCATCCCTGGTGCATGAGCTGGCTTTTTGGAGCCCATTACCTATGGTGGGATGCCTTGCACAGCCTTGATGCAGGGGAAAGGGCTTGGACCTGCCTCTACTGAATGTAACAGGCTTTTCTGACTCCCCATGGGAGGCCATACCTTGTTGGAGGAGGGAATGGGGGATGGGTTGGGGGGGAGGCTGGAGGGGTGGAAGGAGGGAAGAGAGGGCGATCTGTGGTTGTCATGTAAAATGAATAAAAAGATTCCTTAATTTTTTAAAAAAAGTCAGGTTACTCTCTGTCCTACAGTCAAAGTGTGTGATGTCCTCAGCAGCTGGCTCTTACCATATAGTTGTGATGGGGCCCAAGAGCAATGATAGCAGCTTGTATCATTTCCAGTGCCTCTGAGGCCCCTCTGACAGTAACTCACAGTACCTGATCCACAGCTGTTTTACATGGTTCTGGAGACTGAACTCAGGTTTGATCTGAGTCTCTCTCCATTCCCTAGCATAGATTTTTATTTATTTATTTTAACTATAAGTGAGTTTTGAGGCATAGAGCTATGCACATTGTTACACACATATATAACAGCAAGGGGCTATTCTGGGAAGGAATAAAACATGTAAATCTTGGGGCTGCCCTCTTGAATTTCTTTTTTGTTTTTAATCTGTCAGCCCTTACAGATATCTCACACATGCCTGCTACTTAGAATCCTAATTCTTTGAGGACTAATACATCCCACCTGGCAGCTCCCAAATAACCACACAGAGACTTATTATTATGAAAGCTCAGATGGTAGCTTAGGCTTGTTTCTAACTAGCTCTTATAACTTAACCCATTGCTACTAACTTACTTTCTGCCTTGTGGCTTTATTACCTTTATTCTGCCCATGCTGCTTTCCTGCTTCCTTCTGTGTCTGGCTGGAGACTCATGACTCTACCCTTCTTCTTCCCAGTGTTCTCTCTGCCTCAAAAATCCTGCCTAGTTATTGGCTGTTTACCTTTTTATTAAGCCAATCACAGTGAAATATCTTCATACAGTGTAAAGGAATATTCCACAACAGTTTTATGTAGAGGATATAGCCAAAATAAATAACATATAATATAGTAAATGTTATAATAATGTCAATAATTCTCACTATTTTCCAACTTGAGCTGCAAGGAATCTCATAAAGCATTAGGAGCTGTCTTGCCGATTAAAGACAGCATTTTTATTGAGTATGTAAAGGTATATTCTAATAGATTTTCCTTTCAGCTGACATGGTTTGAGTGGTTTCCAACTGTGGACTGAGGGAGGAGTCTCATGTGTCTTGTCTTTAGGTTTTTGTTCCAGGGGTGTGTTCTGAGAAGAGCCCCCTCCCCATCTTGCAGGAAAGAAAGCATAGTTTTTTGGACAACACCCTGTCTATTTTAAATGACTGGAGAGGGGAAAGCATTGTGTCCAAGACTGTAATTTTCCCGATGACACCATCTTCTGCAGTTACCATCCTGTGGAGCATTCCTGTGGTTCTGCCTGGGAACCCTGCAGGATCATTTCACAGGAAGACCCAGTGAGAATGGGGGAAGCACAGACAAACAGCATTTGAGGGAAGTCCCTTCCACTGAGCACTTTCACGGGACTTGTCGGGGGTGAGGTATGGGGGGAGTCGATGCTGAGGACCGAGGGTGAGGTGTGGATTCCAGTCCAGATAAAACCCCACGCTGTGGTCTGGTCAGACATCCAGGCTTCCATGCGGTTAGTCTCTTGGAAAGATTGTTTTGAATCTCCTATTTTGTCATTTGGTATATGGTGTAAGTATCTCCTTTCAAAATTAAAATTTGATGGACTGGGACTATAACCAATTATGAGTTTTGATAAAAATATAAGTGGTGTTCCGGGTGGACTAATAGCAATTTTTCCGATGGAGTTGGGTCCTTGTGAAAACTTATTTTCTGAATCTGAGCTGGGTGCTTTGATTACGGAAGTAATGATTTGTTTAAAGTGTACACACAAGGGCTGGGGCTATAACTCAGTAGAATTCATGTCTACCATGCTTGAAGCCCTGAGTTCAAGCCCCAGCACTGAGTAACTGGGAGGGGTAGCACATAGCATACACCTCTAATCCTATCATTTGGAGAATTAGAAGTTCAAGGTCATCCTCGGCTACACAGCAAATTGGAGTCCAGCCTGATGAGTAAGACACACACAGTTTTATTTCTCTAAACAACCTGACTTGGTTTTATTTTATTTTTAAGCAGAGTCTTTATGAATGAAAACAATGGTGTGACTGCCCCAAGGGATGGCTGAGGAGAGGTTTATATGTGGGAGGGAACAGCCAGAGGCATCTGGAATGGTCCAACTGAAGTAGGCCAGCAGACTATGAGAGGCGGGGAGGAGGGAGTGAGAGAGAAAGAGAGGAGAGGAGCGAAGATGATACCTGGGAATCAGGAGACCGAGGGAGCGTGCAGGAACCAAGGGAGCGTGCGGGAACCAAGAGGGCATGCGGGAACCAAGGGGGCCTGTGGGAACCAAGGGGGCCTGTGGGGACCAAGGGGGCCTGAGGGGACCAAGGGGGCCTGAGGGGACCAAGGGGGCATGCGGGAACCAAGGGGGCCTGTGGGAACCAAGAGAGCGTGCGGGAACCAAGGGGGCCTGTGGGAACCAAGGGGGCCTGTGGGGACCAAGGGGGCCTGTGGGGACCAAGGGGGCCTGAGGGGACCAAGGGGGCCTGAGGGGACCAAGGGGGCATGTGGCCAGAATGACTGGATTTTATAGGAAAAGGGAAGCAAAGCTCAGGGGCTGGAGAGCTTTAGGGTAGGAGGTGAGGGGCATGCCAGCCAGGCTGACTCTGTAACAGGCACTTGTGTGTAGGGAAAGACTGGCAGCCAGGGTCTACTTTGATAAGTTAGATAGGCACCCCATTTGTCCCGAGACCTAACACCTTCTGTGTTCAGTTGGAGCTGGACATAGGTTCCCCTGCCTCTGCTCTCAAGTGCTGTCTTTCTGTCTCCTATACCATGCATCTGATGGGCTTTATTGTCATTGTGGAATCAGGCAACATTTCCATTCATAATGAAGAGTAAGGATTTTCTACGTTTTGAAAGACATAGAAATTGTCTTTCAGAATTTCTATCATTACATAGACACTGTAATGATAAAAACAACAAACAGCTCTGGCCGTGTTTCGCCCAGGTAACTTTTTCCTTAACACAGAGTTGCTTTGCTGGGCTTTCTTTGAATAGCAACTTCTGGAAACACTTCCAGTTTTACCACGTTCTCCTCTGAGGTAGAAATGTTATTAAAGTAAAAGCAAGAGTCCTAGAAGGCTGTTCAGGCAGTGTGGTGGTGCACACTTGTAGTCCCAGCACTCAGGAGGGTCAGGAGTTCTAAGTCTTCCCCAGAGTGAGCTTGAGGCCAGCCTGGGCTACAGGAGACCCCGCGGCACCAAAACAGCAGCAGCAACAGCAAACCGGGTTGTTTATTGACTGAATATATATATATATATATATATATATATATATATATATATATATATGTATATATATGTATTTTTTTCTGTAGCAACATTTTCAAACTTGAAGACATTTCCTGAACATTCCTCACATCAGTTAGGCTGAATTAATGGCCTCCAATGACTGAACAACGAGGCGTGAAGTCCCACTCATGTCCGCCATGTGCCTTTTGGCCACATCTTCTTAGACACTACGTCTCCTCTCAGCCCCTCCTCTCTTTCTCCTTCCTTTTTCTTTCTCTCTTGCAATTCAGTAGCAGAGAGCTGGGCAGAGCCAGGCTTCGGCCTCCACTCCTTCCCACAGGCTGCTGATGGTTGAGAAGATGACCAGCCTGGCCCCAGGAGCAGGGTGTGGAGAGGCCTCATGGTTTCTCTGGCAGTTACTGGGAGCCGTGTTGACAGCCTTGGGAGAAAGCCGAGGTGGGTCTCCAGAGCCAGCAGGAGGACCTCGATGACAGAGAGAGGGAGCCTGTGCAGCAGAGAAGAGCAGCCGCCCAGGCTCTGGGTTGAATGCTGGCATCAACTCTTAAGAAAATAGCCTTGAAAAGCAAAAACCAGCTCTCTGTCCCAGGGAGGCAGGCCTCTCTCCTAGATGATGCCTTGCAAAGAAGAGAACTCTGTTGTCTTTGCTTCATCCCAGACTAGCCTCTTGCTACGTAGCTGAGGATGACCCCCTTTCATCTCAAATGCTGGACAGAAATCCCGGGGATAGGTCGTGGTGGTGCCTAGCTAGCCTTTTGGTTGTCGTTTAAGGACTCCTGTGCTTTTCAGAGACATGGAAAAATGTTTCTGGAATTATCCACAGATCCAGAGAAGAGGCTGCTACATGAAGAGGTAAAGACGTTACGAAGCTGGGCAACTGGAGCATGGGGCTTTACATTTCAGTTTGCGTGAGTTAGTCCAGAAAACAAGTGCCTGGGTGGGTGGTGCATGTCTGTTATCCAGCATCTGGGAGGATGAGGCAAGAGGGTTGTTCAAGCCCCAGGCCAGTCTGGGCTATGCAGTCACAAAACTTGGCCTCCTGGCTCCAACCCCCAAAGGAAAAAGACCCATCAAGTCAAACAAGCAACCAGCGAGGATAGCACAAAGCAACAATGAAAACAAACGAAGAAAACACTTGTCTCTGAGACCTGATTGGATGCTGCACTGGTAGAAGTATCTTCAGTAGGCACAGGCTCACCATAGTAACAAGAGTTTGTTGGCATCTTCATGCTTCTACAAGAAAGTGAGTGGTTCCTAGGACAGCCTTAAGCAGAACCGAGTTAGACTGCCCTGCAATGGCGCCATGGCCTGGAACCAGTACCCGAGTCATCAGGGAAGATGAGACACACTGGAGGGGGCATTTGACCAAAATATTTTGTTCCTCTGACGGCCTCTCGGGGGCACACACTATAGTTTATTTGATCTGTAGGTCCCAAGGTAATGTGCCCCATTCCAATTGGAAGATCTTCATGTTAGGCTGAATAAACAAATGCTGCATGTTTTCTCTCATATGTGTGTGTGTGTGTGTGTGAGAGAGAGAGAGAGAGAGAAGAGGGAGGAGAGATAAAGAGAAGGTGGTGGACTATGTGTGACATGAAGGAAATTCGGACTCTTTGGGGGAGGGCAGGATCTCCCGGGAGTTGGGCAGGGCGATGGGGGGCAGAGAGAAGGAAGGAATGGATTAGAACAAAGCAGAAGCTAAGAAAATATCAAAACCTGTTACTTTGTGTGCTAACTTTAGTAATTACTGATAAAAAAGAATGCCTATAAAAACGCTTGCTTGGTCCTCTTTTCATAGTGTGCCTCATTTTGCCTTCTCTGCTCCTCCTTCCAGGTCATTCCTAGATGGCAGATTCTCACAGAAGCCAGACAGGACGAGGGAGGAGGCAGAAGTTCCTGCTTGTGAAACCCAGTCAGGTCCTCCAGGCCTCTGACTCTTCCTTTGGGTAGACCCGCTTTCTATACTATGTGGACAGTGTCATTATGTATGGCTGGTCAGAAAGAAGTGACAGACTTCAACAAAAATATCGTTCAATTAGAGTCACAAGAAAAATCAATCAACAAATGAACAAAACCAAGAGACTGAACACTGAAAGCCTTGTTCTTCAGTACGGCATGGACACAGCCCTCTGCTGCTGGGATCTCCTGAGCCTTTGAGGACTAACCAGGACAGTTCGTGTGAAGATCTGTGGTCACAAAGAAATTTGCTATGTATCTTGTGGGCTTTTTTGGAAATAGATTTGTTTTAGGGGAAAATGTGAGCCTGGATTGATGCCAGGGAACTCTTTACTCCTTGATTCCAGCTCTGTCTACAGGCCCAACTTTAAACCTGTGCTGGCTTGGATAGAGTTTATGGTGACAGTTTGGCCAAAGTGTTATGAAAAAAAAAAATACTACGTTATGGAAGAGAAAATAATACTTAATGATAGGGAATTGGCCCATGAATTTCTGGTTCATCCTCACAAAATGGGAAGAGCTATGTACAATAGTGAATGATCTTTTGAAAGTGTGTGGAGACACTACTGTGAACACATTTCTACTTCTTGTAACTTCCCAGCTTGATGCAAAGATTCAAAAATCTTAATAACAAAACTGGTGAAAATTGTATGCATCAAAGACAGACTTTAGTTCCTAGAAGTGTTGATGTGGTCTTAGAGTATAGGATATTTTCTTGAAATTACTGAATAACCTTCCAGGAAAGAGTCTCCTCTTCCTGGGAGGCTTTATAATGTGCATTGTGGGTTTTGATGAGGTTAGATCAAGCTAATCATTTTAGTTCATTCACTGAGTCAGGGTGACAAAAGAGAATGGGAAATTATTCATGTTTTCTTGATGATAAGTGAGATGAAAGCATCCCCCTGTGCATCTGGGCACTGATTTTTCTTGTTAGGGGGCTCTGTTTATTACAAAACAATTTGATTAGTTTCATTAGCTAAACCTAAAACCCCAATATTAAAAACTTTAGCATCCCTACAGAACCTCTCCAATCTGAATTAGTAAGGATTTAATTATAGTGGACTCCCAGGCTGAGAAACTGAGCTCTCTTTTCTGGCTTTTGTACAATTAAGTGCCTGTCAAACTCAGGGAACCCCTAATTTTCTTTAAGTGAAAGCAGTTGATGAACTTAAAACCAACTCTGCCCTTAGGGCTTTTTTTTTTTTTTAATGAAAGCCTTATAATTAGAAATAAAAGTTCACACAAACTTAAAAGACTTCCACCTCCCCTTCTTTTCTCGCCCCCCTGTGGATATATTTCACTCAGACAAAGGCTGGAAAGTTTTGTCATTACTGATGTTGGGTGTGGGCAGCTTCGTACCCAGCACCGAGGAGCAGCCGGCGTGGAGCTGGTATGAGCAGAGTCAGGGACTGTGACTTGGATGCTCAACACGTGTCCAGGAGCCAGCAAATTAGAACCACTTGGGGTCTCTTGAGAAAAGCAAAGCTTCAGGTCCGGCAAGATCCACAGACACCTGTGGTTGTGCATGAGATCCAGGGGTTGGAGCTCAAGAAACACCCACACATGCAACCGACTGGTTCGCTGGGGGAAATGTGAAGTTTAAAGTAATAATAAATCGAACCTGTCTTCAGTGTTACAGCAGTTTGTAAATTAAAGAGCAGTCGGTTTTGTTTCTCGCATCATAAAATCCAGGCAATTAGTGCTGCCGGAACAGTAGTTTGAAGCTCGCGCCTGCCCGCGGGAGATCTGCGGAGACGGCTGTGCCTGGGGTTCTGCCCTTCGGACGTGTCCGGAACCCAACATTTTAGCTGCTCCCCCCTCCCTCCAGGAGTGTCTTCCTAAAAGTAGTGCTCACTAAATAATATTTGAAGAATAGGTTCATACATTAAGGTGGGATTGTAGCTGGTTTTAGAAATGGAAGTGTGTTAGGGACCCCTCCTCTTCACGCTGTGAACACTACTCTGCCTTGCTATACTGTGAGCTAGCTGAGGGTTTCCCCGGGTGTTGTATATGGGTTGGACTCTTCTGTGGTTTGACAGTGTGCACATTTTATTTTTGGCTATGTATTGTGTGTGGTGCGTGTTGTGTGTGCACTAAGATTTGGGCATCCCAGAATATGTCAGGTGTCTTCCTCACTCTCTACCTCTCACCGAATTGGAAGCTTGCCATTTAGACTAAGCTGGCTGCTCAGTGAGCTCTCGGAATCAGCTGTCTCCACTTTCCGGTGCTGGAGCTACCAGCCATGCAACAGTGGTCAGCTGCAGGTGTGGGCGCTGAGTGGCCAGCTGCAGGTGTGGGCGCTGAGTGTTGACATCACATCTCCATGCTTGTACAATGATCACTGGAATCCGCTGAGTCATTCTTCGGCTTCTCTCCCCCACCCCTCCTCCTGTATTAATGAAACTATCTGTAACATGAAATTTCCCATTTTGCCCATTCTGAAAGTGTCTTATCACATCTACATCTGGGCCTGGGCTGTTACCAGGGGCCATGTCTGGGTCTGAGGTCCTACTGTAGCCCAAGTCTGTGCTGATGTCTGTGGCCTGTGTTCCACCAAAGGCCACACTGATGCCACACTGTGGCCTTCTTGATGCCCTAGGTCTGTGCTGCTGCCAGGCTGGTACAGACCTCAGTAACATGCACTCCCACCTGGGACCAGGGCATTGTACAGGCCTGAGCTACAGCCAGGGCCATATCTGGGTCCATGGCTGTGCCACAGACAGAACTTGTGATGTCCTAGGCTCCTGTTGCCATTGAAGGCAATGTGGATGCCTGGGATCTGGGCCCACACTTGGAGCATGTGGGGGTTCGAGGACCATGCTGCCATGGGGCCCATGCCCATCTAAATGACCTGCACTGCCAGCTGGGACCATGGTGACATCCAAGCCTCAGCTCCTGCCAAGGACCATGTCTGGGTCTGTGGTCCAACCACAGCTGGGGTCTGTATTGATGTCCACAACCTGTAATGCCACTAAGAGCTATGCAGATGTCTGGAGCCTGGGGCACCACCTAGAGCCAGGTTAGTATCTGAGGATTGAGTCTCTGTTCAGGCCGTGCAGATCTGAGTAGCCTGCACTGCCACCCAGGGCCGTGGTCCATACCTGGGCTGCTGCCAGGGGCCATGTCTGGGCCCATGGCCCTGTCACTGTATTGATGTCCATGGCTTCCATTACCACCAAAAGCAGTGAGGATAGGGCTGCACAGAGTTGGCCCTGCCCCTCACTGGCAACTGAACCACTCTGGAGAGTGGGCCCTGCACCTCCCCAGGGCATCATAGCAGAGCTGTCGCTGCTGGCGGGGGTGTGGGAGAGCCAGCCCCACTGTCTGCCCCTCGTCGGTTTGGGTGAGGGAGAGATACCCCCCTTGCCCCTTGCCCCTAGCCCTTACCATCTACTGCAGATGGGAAAAGCTGGTCCCAGGGCCACGAGAGTGGGAGAGCTAGTTCTGCCCCTCACCAGTTGCAGCACTTGGGAGAGTGGACCCTGCACCTAGTCCGGGCAGCATAGGAGAGCCGACCCCATTGATGGAGGTACAGGGCGAATGCAAGTGGGAGATCTGGCCCCACCCTTCACCTGCCATGTGGTGGGGCGGGTGAAGGAGAGATGACCTGGCAGGTGGTAGAGTTGGCCCTGAGGTCATGAGAGTGGGAGATCTGGCCCCCCCCGTCATCTGCCATGTGGTGGGGTGGGTGAAGGAGAGACGACCTGGCAGGTGGGAGAACTGGCACTGCCCCCCACTGGCATCGGCACTCAGGAGAGCAGGCCCAGCACCTTGCCTGGGCAATGCAGTAGAGCTGACCCTGCTGGTGGGGGGGGGCATGAGAGCGGGACTGACCCCCCTCCCCCCCTCATCTGCCATGTGGTGGCATGGGTGAGGAAAAAATGCCCTCCCTCTCCTCACCCTTTCCCACCTGTGGCAGGTGAGAGAGCTAGCCCTGGAGCCATGAGAACGGGAGAGCTGGCCCTTCCCTGAGCTCACCAAGTGCAGCAATCTGGGGAGCGGGCCCTGCGCCCTGTACCCCGCACCTTGCCTGGGCAAAATAGTAGAGCTGGCCCTGGTGGTGTGGGTGTGGGTGAGCTGGACCGGGGGTGTGAGAGCAGAACTGACCTCACTCCTTGCTGCCTGCTGCATTGGGTGAGCTAGCCGGGGCAGGGCTGGAGAGCTCACAGGGTGGTGACAATGAGGGAGAGCTGGCAGGCTGACCAACCCAGCTACCACCCAGGCCCAGAACCAGGACTGTGAGCTGGCCACCCCAACACCCACCTCATCTATGAACTGCTGGAGCACATGAAGGGGCTGGACCTGCAGATCCAAAGCTGCAGGATCTCCAGGACACAAGGCAAAAAACAAGATATCCAAGAGGAGCCCAGTGAGGGATAGAGTAGCAGAAGCCAGAGGCCTCCAAGCAGACCAATGATTCATTGCAATAAACACAGGTAAAGATGTACGGACTAAAGGGTATACTGTGTGTACTCACTGGACCATACTACAGCTGTGGCATGCTGAGATTTTTTAAAATTTTTGTTGTTGTTGTTTGCTTTTTTTGTTTTACTTTTAAATTTTGTTTGTGGGAAGTGTTGTTTTTATCAAAATCTCAATTGTTCAATTTTACCAATAAAGACTTGGGAGCCAGATGCTGGGGTGAAAGCCTACTAGTTCAGAGAGACAGAAAAAGCACCCAGATGACCTTCCTCCTTGGCCAACATCCCAGGAACCTCTCACCTTCTCCTATGTCATCTCAAAAAATCCTCCTCAAACTGAATGTCCCTCCCTCCTCCTTCGAGTGTCTTCGTGAGTCTTCCTGACTCCCTCTGACTGGTTATGGTTTTTTCTTAATAATCTTGTGTTCATTTCCTATCAACTGGTTGCTTGCTCCCCTTGACCTATGGTAGACTTTATTTAATCCTGTTTACAGTATTCAAACAGAAAGCTCTTGGATTAAAGGTGTGTGCTAGGGCTGAGCCACACCAACTAGAAACAGGTTTTTCCACTAAATAATGCAATCTCAGGGTTCACAGTGTGATCAAATATCCTGCAACAGGGGGCAGATTGCAAGGGCAGAAGCGAGGGGATGGGCAGATGTGAAATCCACAAAGAATCAATAAAAAGTTAAAAAACAAACAAACGCTCACATCTTTGCAACAAGCATCCCTGTCTATCTTGTTTCCATCTTGTGAAACGGAAACTTTATATCACTGGACAATGACTGTCCAGCTTCTCAGTATGTAGTGCAGGCTAGCCTCTCACTCACTGCGCTCTGACCTTGAGCCCAGTATGTAGTGCAGGCTAGCCTCTAACTCATTGTGCTCTGACCTTGAACCCATGGCCTTTTCCTAAGTCTCCCAAGTGCTGGCAGAGCACCACTTCTGGGCCATTCTCATTGAGCTAACGGCTAAAAACGTTGAAGGTTTTTCATGGAAAATGTATTTCTTCATTTGAATACTGTTCAGATTACTCTGTCACTTTTTGACTGGGTTATTGGTTTTTGAGTGTTTGATGTTTTGAGTTCTTCATATTTTGTGGACATTAGTCTCCTTGCTGGTTAGTTTTGTGAACTTGACACAAGCCTGAACATACCTGAGGGGAGGGAAATCACATTTGAGGAACTGCCTAGATCACATGGCCTGTGGGCTCATCTGTGGGGCATTTTCCTGATTGTTAATTGGTGTAGGAGGGGCCAGCCCGCTGCAGGTGGAGACATCTCTGGGCAGGTGGACCTGGACTGTGTAAGAAAGGTAGCTGAGCAAGGCAGCAAGCAGCGTTCCCCCATGGCTCCTGCTTGAAGCTCCTGCTTGAGTTTCTGCCCCCGCTTCCCTAGGATGGACCGACGCCTGTAAGTGGAAATCAGCCCTTTCCTCCTCACTGGTGCTTTTGGTCAGGGTTTATCCCAGCTACAGAGAAGTCAACAGGGACAGTCTCCTAACAGATCGATAGTCGGAGACAGTTCCTTCTGTTCCGAGGCTGCCACTTCTCTCTAGGAAGCGTCTTGCCTGCTGTGCAGGGGCTTCATAGTTTCATTCCTTGAGTTTGGTATTGTCTCCCGAGCCATCCTCTCAGAAAGGCCTCTTCTGTGGGGGCATGCGTCCATGCTCTCCTCCAGTGACTGCAAGTGTCGCATTAGGCCTCAAGTCCATTTGGGGCTGATTTATGTACAGAGTGAGAGCTGCGGATCTAGTTTCATGCTTCCACGTGTGACTGCCCAGAAACATTTGTTCAACAGTTTTTGTTTTGCTTTGTTTTTTTTACATACTTTTTTTAGTACCTGTGTGGGAAATCATGGCTATCACTGTATGTATTCATTATTGGTGTAAAAAAACCGACAGATTTTTGTACTTTGGTTTTGTGTCCCTTTGCTGAAAGTGTTTCCCAGACCTCAGAGTTTCGTGTGTGTGTGTGTTTCTGTCTGTGTATGTCTGTCTGCCTGCCTGTGTGTGTGTGTGTGTGGGGGGGCGCGTATCTTTAGAGTATTTCCAGTGTAAGATGACATCTACAAACAGGTAGAACTTGACTTCTTCCTTTTTTATTTCCCTTTTTTTTTTTTTAAAAAAAAAATTCCAGCTTCTTTCTTAATTGCTCTGGTTTAGAATTCAATCTTGCCTTGAATAGGTATAAAGAGAGTGGACATTGCCATCTTACTATTGACTTTAGATGAAATGCTTTTGGTGCTCCTCATTCTGAGATCTGTAGCTCTGTCCCATGTGCCTTCTATTATGCTGAGGTATGGTTTCTCTCTTCCTAGTTTCTTCAGAGCCTTTATTATGAAGGGTTGTTAGGTTTTGTGAAGGCCCTTTCTGTTCCTATTGAGACGGTCATTGGTTTTGAGTTGATCTCTCTGTGTGTAGTATTATGTATGTTGATGTACATATGTTGAGTCAACCTTCACTTTCTGGCGTGAAACCAATTTTATCATGACCTGTGATATTTTGTCTTAATTAAAATATCCCCCCCCCCCATTTTATGTCCTGTGTTTGGATGTTTTGCTTGCATGTATGTACAGTGTCCACAGAGGCCAGGAGGGAATCAGAAATTTGGGGACTATAGTTACAGACAGTCGTGAGTCACCATGTGGGTGCTGGCAATAACACCCAGGTCCTCAGGAAGAGCAGCCAGTGCTTAACTGCTGAGTCACCTCTCTGGCCCACCACCCTAAGAGTCTGTGATATTTTTTAATGTGGAATTTTATTTGATTTGAAAGTGGTTTATTCAGGATTTTTGTGTCTATGTTAATTAAGTAAATTGGTGTCTAGTTTTCTGTTATATACTTACTTGGTTTTGGTGTTAAAAGGTAATTCTGAGTTCACAGAGTGAGTGTGGAAGCCCTCCATTCCTTTCTATGTCATGGAATGGTCGGAGGAGCGTGCATGCTGGCTCCTCTCTAAAGCTGTGGTGGAATTCAGTCCAGAATCTGTCCAGTCGTTAGCTTCTCATCTGTCCAGTCATTAGCTTCTCATCTGTCCAGTCGTTAGCTTCTCTTCTTTTGGAAACTTTAAAATTACTGCATCAATCTTACTGCTTGAGACCAGTTTGTTTTGTTTTAAAAATACCCTCTTGATTCAATTTTGGGAGACCATATATGTCTAGAAATTTATCTACTTCTAGTTTTTGTAAGTTTTTTTAGAATCTGAGGTTTCAAAAGATTCCCATTTTTTTTTTTTTTAATCTTAGTAGTGTCTGTTTTTTTGTTTTTTTTTTTTTTTTTTTTTTTTTTTTTGGTTTTTCGAGACAGGGTTTCTCTGTGTAGCTTTGCGCCTTTCCTGGAACTCACTTGGTAGCCCAGGCTGGCCTCGAACTCACAAAGATCCGCCTGCCTCTGCCTCCCGAGTGCTGGGATTAAAGGCGTGCGCCACCAACGCCCGGCAGTAATGTCTGTTTTAACCTTGCCTATTCGGTCACTATTTTTAGTAATTAGCTTTTTTCTCTGTTTGGCTTTTTAGGTTGACTATGGGTTTGTTAATCCTGTTCATCTTTTCAAAGGACTGGTTTCTTGTTTGATTGAAACTTTGTGTTGTTCCTCTTATTTCGTTAATTACTGTCCTGAAATTTACTGTTTATTTCTTTAATCAGTTTTGGAATTGGTTTATTCTTTTTTTTTTTCTAAGACTCTGAGGTGCATCATTAAGTTATTTGTGATTTCTTTGATTTTTTTAAATGTGGGTATCTATAACAATATATCATTTCTTGGAGCTGCATTAGTAGTATCTCAAAGTTTTATCTTTATTTTTTATTTGATTCTATGATTTTTACAATTTCTGTCCTGATATCTTAATGACTCATTAAAAATGTGTTTGTATATTTTCAGTGTTTTCTCTTGCTAATGGTCTCTAGTTTTCTTTCACTAAGGGGTGACAGGTACAAGAAATTATTACTTTTTTGGTACTTTAAAAGACTTTTATAGTCTGAAATATGATCTGTTTTGGAGACAGTTCTATGGGCTGATAATAATTTCTGAAGCCATTGGGTGGAAAGAGCAGATTCTGCTAAGTGGGTTTGATCTGGGTTGTCATGTCACTCTGAAGCTTCTTTGCTGATATTTTGTCTTGTCTTGGTGATCATCTGTTTGTGCAAATTGGGGTGTGTGTGTGTGTGTGTGTGTGTGTGTGTGTGTGTGTGTGTGAAGCTACCCGCTATTATTAGTGCTAGAGCCGTCTATCATTTTTTACACCCATTAGTGTTTTTATTAACTGGATACATCAATATTTTATGCATATGTCTCTATGCTCATCATATAGTCTTGATAGACTCTTTACTTTATTATGTGTAATGACCTCCTTTATCTTTTCTGATTAATTTGGGCTTTGAAATTTGCTTTGTCTGGTAGAAATACTGATCCTTGTGCTTCCCTCCAGGTTTTAGTTGAAGGATCATGTTCATTCCTCTCACTTTGAATCTGTGATTTTGTCAATCCTGGCAGATGAGCCCTCAGCTATTAATGAAAGTGTTCTATTTAAAGGTCACATTAAAAGGTTGTAGCAATTACTGTCCTCTCCATCCTAGATTTCTGTTTTCCTGAGATAAAGTTTAATTCTTTCCCAATTCTTCTACTGAGATTTATTTCCTGAGCCCTCTTGGTTGTGTGTTATTTATTTATTCCCTTTCTGTGTACAATATTCATTTATTTTCTGCAACATTGGTTTAGTGGCTGTGGGTTTATGCTATCATGGAAGGTCCTTATTTTCCCTTTGATTTTAAAGGATAATTTTCTTTTTTTGGATATAGTAATCTTGGTTGCCTGCTGGTTTCTTCCAAGGCTTTCAGTGCTCCAGGTGGTGTGTCCTGGCTTTGACTGTCACTGTTATTCTGATAGGCATGCCTATACAAGGACCTGCCTCTTCTTTGCAAGTTCCAGTGTTCTACCCTTGTCCTGTACTCTTTAATGACAGTATGATGTGGAGAGGATTCTTCCTGCTCATGTCTATTTGGGGTTCTCAATGCTACTTGTGCTTAGATGTTTGTATCTTTTCTAGATTTGGGGAAATTTCTGCTGTAAGTTCTATGACTTTACGTTTCACCTCAGCTGGCCTGGAACTTGTAATCCTCCTGTCTCAGCCTTCTGAATGTTGAGATTACAGTCATGTGCCACCACACCAACTTCTGGCTTGGTCTCTGAATCATGTCCCAGAAATCTTGAATACAATACTATTGACTGCTTTTTTCTTTATTGCTACTTGTGATCATTGTCAGTTTGACAGGATTTAGAACTGAGTTGAAGGTACACTATGGGTGTGTCTCTAGGAGTGTTTCCAGGAAAGCTCTGCAGACCAGAGAAAAGTCACCCTGAGCGTGAGTGGCTGGGGTTCTGGCTGGGGTAAAACTGGGAAAGTGTAGTGAGCACCAGTGTTTCCTCCTCTCTGGTGCAGATGCACCGTAATCAACTCCCTCATGATGCTGTCACCCCAACCTCCCTGCCATGATGGACTGGAGCCTCAAATTAAGTCAAACCCTTCTTCCTTAAGTCCCTTCTGACAGGGATTTTGTCACAGCAGTGAGACATGTATTCAGATAATATATTATCTGCTGGTAATAATTCATCTACCTTATTTATTCCCTTATATTATTTTTTTCAGATCATCTGATCTATTGTTGATGCTTTTATTGAGTTTTATATTTGACTTAGTAAGTTTTTATTTCCAAGGTTTCTTTTTTTTTTTTTTTTAAATCTTTGTCTTTTTTGAATTTCTCAGCCAAGTTTCCAGGTTTTACATGCAAGCCTTGAGCTGACTACTTTATTTCATCTGTTTGCTTGCATCTACTTTGATACCACTGATTATTTAAGAACTAAATCTTTGGATTCTTTTGCATCTAGAGCATTTTAATGTCTTTGGATTGTGTTACTGACAAGTTCTGAACTCGGGGAGTCATGCTGCTTTATGTTCTCATATCTTGTGTGCCTGTGCTGTGACATGTGGGAGAAGTTCATCTATTCCTGTTTTACATGGTGATCAGCCTTCCCTTGAGAGTTAATCCTCAGTACTCCATAACAGCGGCACCACCAAAAGATATCACTGTGATAATCAGCTTTGTTAACCTTTTTGTGACTCTGTGTAGCCATGCACCGCCACCCCCAAGCTCTGGAAACCATCATCCCAAGTCCTTCTACAGACCCGGATGTAAGCACAACCACGCCCATGTTTGCTTGTGCCCGCTGGGCCGTCAATCGAATCCCAGAGTCGTGGTGCCTGGCGGACCCGCTCACCTGTGAGCTGCATCGCCGTCCCTGTCTGCTTTGAATTTACTTTCATGGTGGCATTTGCTTTTCCTCCTCCCTCCTCAGGAGTCGGAACTCGGGCATTGTTCTAGATAACTAGGACACTGTTCTAGGTAAGTGCTCTAACACTAAGTTATGTCTCCAAGCACTTGTTTTATTTAGATTTATTTTAGTTTATATGATTGAGTGTTTTGTGTGTGTGTGTCTGTGCACCACATGCATACCTGGTGCCCATGGAAGTCAGAAGAAATGTCAGATCCTCTGGGACTGGAGTCATGGATGGTTGTGAGCTGCCATGGGGTGCTGGAAATTGAACGCGGGTCATTTGTAACAGCAACGGCTTCTGACTGCTGAGCCATCTCTTTACCTCCAACCCTTGCTTAATTGCCCAGGCTGGTCTTGTTATGTAGCCCAGATGGGCCCTAGTTCCCTGTCCTGCCTCAGCTCTCTAAGCACCTAGGATTACAGGAACAGACCACTACACTTGGTTTCCAAATTTGTCTTTCTTTTTGGCCACTCTGACTCAAGGCCTGAACTGTGACGTGTGCCCTCAGCTTCTGTCTTAGGACCCTGCCTTGACCCTGTTTCTTTCAGGACATCTTATGAAAGCTGCCACAGCTCACTAAAGAGTTGCAGAAGTGGACAGAAGCATTCTTGGTAGTTTCTTATAATAGACATTTTTGAAAACCGAAGAGGAAATAAATTAACTGCTGATGACATAATTTGGATTCTCTAGGAAGCAGACTTGGAGGTGGTATAGTGCTGGGAATATTTATTGACTGTGCCTTGGGATGTGTCTTGGTAGTGGAAGCAGAACTGGACAGAGGGAATAGTTGATTGTAGTCCAGAGCCAGTAGCCCTAGCCAGCCACCTTAGGAAGCTCTGGCTTAAAATGGCTTAGTAGGAATGATCAGACTTTTATCCCCCTGCCTCAGTCGCTGACTATGGGCTGTTCCTGAAGTATTGGGCCAGACTATGGTTTGGATCTGAGGCAGTTCCTTAGCAGTTACTAGGAGGAAGCTGTTGGCTGATGGTAGTAGGATATGAAGACCTTCCTTGAAGACGACTCTCCATGGTGAACCCATGTTTGTTGTGCCCTTGAATAACCTAGTACCACATTGTCTAGGTCATGTAGTTTATAGAAAGAGTTGACACAGACAGTGAGAATTTAGAAAAAACAGGCATGGCACTGTCCTTTAGGATGCAGACAAATTTAGAGATTTAAATGACAGTCATATACATACATACATATATATATACATATATATGTCACATATATATGTGTATATATATGTATATACATACATATATATGTATATATATTTGACTAAGTCTGGTAGAATTCAACTTTTGTAAGAATTTGAGGACAATAATTTTTTGTTGTTGTTTAAAAAGAAAAACCCCTCTGTAACAACATTTGGACAAGCGCTTCAGTAAGCCCCAGATGCTAAACCATTAAGCACTGAAAATTGGATGTTGGTCAGAAGCATGGTGAGTTTGGGAGTTATTTATCATCTGTCCCTCTCAGAAATTACCTTGAAATGGCTCATGTGGAAATTTTGCATCTAAATGGATCTGCCAAGATGATTTAGTAGCAAAATGTACCCTTAAATAAGTTAATCTGAAAGTGGAATTTCTAGAAATATTTATCTTAGGGTTTAGACATGTCTGAGTACAAAGAAAAATTGTTCTTTTGTTGCAAGACCGAAAAATAACTTAAAAATCTCCTTTTGTTCTTCATGGATTTAATATTTGGGGAACAAAAGATAAATGAAGAAATGTAATGTACAAAGGGTACATGGTAGAAATATCAAATGCACAAGGTCCGTAGTCTAGAGGAGTCTTAATGTTTTTGGCATACAATTCTAGAAGGTTTTATGCACATAAATTGTATATCCACATACTTGTGTCCTGATGAACCCATGGTAAGCTGAAAACATCCAAGATGTTTTACACCAGATAATCAGTTGTTTCTCTTTTCTGACAAAATGGCTGGTCAGGAATGGTGTCTTATTGCTGTAACCCAAGAGGAATCATACCAGTTAGCAAGTCCAATAAGATATAAGTTTTAAAAATAAGGAATGGTTTCTACTACATGCATATTTCTCATTATTTCAGGTGGAAAAAAGCAAGTCCAACTATTATTGTAAATCCCAGACAAGTGTGTCTATATTTGCACTCATCAGGACAATAATACATATGTTGCTATTTTATTTGGTCAATATATAACTTGGATATCTTTGCACAGATGTATATACATTTATAAAGGTTAGAGAACACAATTGTTTTGTGCATGGATGCTGTGCAGTGGGTAATTTATTGTTAGTGGAAATTGATGTTTTCTGAGTGGTTGCTCCTGTGTTTTCCCTGTGAACATCCCTGCACACAGATTTTAACCTTGATGTATAAATATCCTCATGTGGTTATTGCCTCAGTATCTTCCAGGTTGAGCTGCTGAGTCTTAGCATGCACTTGAAATGTTGATTAATTTTGTCTGACCATTTTCCTGAATGCCACATGAACTATCTCCAACTAGCAGTGTATGAGTGTGTCAGTCTCCAAACTTCCAGCACAAATTGCTAAATGGTCTTATTAATAAAAAGCCCAAGCCAGATATTGGGGTGAAAGCTGAAAGATCAGAGGAATAGAGCAAGCCAGCCACAAGTTCTTACTGCTAGGAAATCCTCAGCCCAAGAGAGCTACTTCCTGTGTACTTGTGTCTTATATACCTTTCTGTGCCCTGCCATCTTACTTCCTCTCTCTGCCCAGCTACATCACTTCCTCTTTCCACCAGCTCTATTACTTCCTGTCTGTCTGTACAGACCTCCCACCAATAAGGATACTTCGATTTTTTTCTTTTCTTATATGAATCAATCTCTCTCTCTCTCTCTCTCTCTCTCTCTCTCTCTCTCTCTCTCTCTCTCTCTCTCTCTCTCTCTCTCTCTGTATTTCTATGGTTATGTATGCCAGCTTTAGCCAAAAGTGAGGATCCTTCTTTTCTCTGATTTTGAGAAAACCCTCTTAGTTCTTCATTCGGTACAATGTTGGCTCTAAGACTGTCATGTACAGCCTGTGCCAAGTTGAGGGGTGATAGCTCTATTCCTAGTTTCCTCAGGGTTTTTTCCTTGAAGGAACATTGAATTTTTTCCAGAGGCTTTTTCTGCATCTCTTGAGAATGTGACTTTTGTACATGGTTTTATTTATGTGCTTTATTGTGTTTAGTGACTTGCATATGATAAACCATATTTTCATCCTTCAGTGAAATCAAGTTGATCATGGTATCTGACCTTTTAAATGTATTGTTGAATTTGATTACAAGCATTTAAAAAATTGTATGTATGTGTGGGTATGCCAGATGCATGCTGATGCCCACCGAGGCCAAAAGCAGGCATGCGAGCCCAGGGAGCAGCAGTGACAAACGTGGGTAATGGAAATGAGCAGCAAGTGCTTGCAAATGATGAGCCATCTCTCTAGCCCAGCTTTACAAGCACTTTATTGAGGATTTCTTTACATATTTGTTCATTTGGTAAATGGCTCTGTGATTTTATTTATTTTCGAGTTCTTATCTAGTGTTTTGATCAGGGATAGTACTGGATTTGTGTGGAATAATATGAGTCGTAGATGATAGTTTCTCCTGTTGTCTGGAAGAATTCATCAGTGAACCCATCAATCCCTGGGCTCACCAGTCCCACTGGGAAACTTGTAATTACTGCTTCGCTTCCATCTTACTGCTCATTGTTGGTCTGCTTAGGCTTATTTTTGTTTGTTTGTTTAGTGAGTGTGTCGCAGTCTACTTGTGAAGGTCAAAGGACAGCTTCGGTAGTTGGTTCTTTTCTTCTACCTGCTGGGCTAGATTCCGTGCTGTGCAGCTGGCCCTTCGGCTTCTGGCATTTTTTTCTGTCCCTGCCTCCCATCTTGAGGTAGAAGTGCTTTGCAGGGCTGATTTTCGGAAGGAGATACTCTTTCTGCAAATGATTGAGATGGTCAGGAATCACACTAATAGAGGGCAGGTCATCACACTTAATGGAGATGATACCATTAACGAGGATGGAAGGGTAGCCAAGATGTTGGCTTGGTGGAATCCACAGAAGTGGCTACAAAGTGGTTGCTCCAAGGGACTCCTCCCTCCCTCCCTCCCTCCCTCCCTCCCTCCCTCCCTCCCTCCCTCCCTCCCTCCCTCCTTCTCTACCCTCCTCTCAATGCTCCACCCTGTCTTTCTCTGTCTTTCTTCCTTGACAGGGTTTCGATATTGCTTCACTGGCCTCAGACTTGTGATTCTCCTTCCTCAGTCTCTCAATTACTGGAATTACAGGCATCTGACCACATATGGTTTCTGATGCATTTATAATGAAAGCTTGCATTTTATTGCATACAATAAAATACTGGTAAATTCTGTGGTCAAGGTTAAATTAAGTAAATAAGTCCTGATTGGAATATGCTAGGAATATGTTTGAATATATTCACAAGCAAAAAGTGAAGGTGTATTTTTATATACATAATATATATGCATGCATTTTAGAACGTATTATATACATTTTATCTTATACATTCTATATGTACATATAAAATTATTTTGAGGTGGGAAAAACTTCAAAGATATCTTTCAAAGAGGAAAAGCTTGTATATCTTCAGCTAGTGACGACCACACTAACAGCACCAGTAAGTAATTTCTCTGAACACACACATGGGGCCTTGTAGGATTCGTGTTTTTCCTGTCATTGCCCCAAGTCCCTTTCCTTAGACAATGACACAATGTTATTTTTGCCTTCCACTTTCATAAATATGTTCATATGATTTTTCTTAAAAAAATTTCTTTCCTTTTTTGTTGTCGGTGGTGGTAAAAATGTTGGGTTGTTTTGTTTGGCTCTTGAATATCAGCCTGGGAATAATTTAATTTAGTGGGCTTCTAAACATTTTGCACATATCTGTTGTGCCCCACCTTAAAGTGTTCTCAATAGAGGTAGCATAAGACTATTTTCTCCATAGTCAAACATTAAAAACCTCTTTAATGTTTAAGTAAAATTCTGCTGTGATATTGTACTATTTGATCAGTTCTGAATAGCGCACATGTGTGTATGTGTGTCTGTGTCTGTGTCTGTGTCTGTGTGCATATATATGTATCTCTTCTGTGCATGTGTGTATCTCTTGTGTTACTGAGACCTGAACCCAGCACACACTACCACTGAGCTCTATCTCCAGCCTGATGCTGCATCATTAAACCCATCTGTTTGCTGAAACTTGAAATCCATTTTTTATTCAAAGAAAGAGAAAAGGAATTGTCATCAACATTAGATGTCTTGCTGGACTAGTTTTGAAAAGAAATAAGGTAACAGGAGAAAACACTTGAGAAAACCCTAAGATGCCAGGACAGTATGCAAGGTCATATTCAGGGAGAGTCTCCAGGGTTCTATGCTATTGATGTTATAAATTTTATGAAGTTTGGCCATGTTCCTTAAGCCAAGGCATTTGTGTACCTGGCATGTTTGAGCAGATCTGTTGGTGATGTTCGGGTCCTGTAGGCAAGCTTGGGAGTGTACAAGCCCAGAGTGAATCTCAAAGCCCCTGTTACAATCCTCTAACCCATCATTTGCTATAAAAACACTGCACCTGCTTGGGAGATGGCTCAGTGGCTGAGCGCTTCATGTACAACTATGAGGACTGGTGGGGTTCAGACGCCCAGCACCTGTTAAGGCCAGGTGGGCATGGTAGCCCAGCTGTAGTTCCAGATGCTGAAGGCAGAGATGGGACCCCCAGAGCAAGCTGGTTATAGAGACTAGCCATATGGCTGAGCTCTGGGTTTGATTGAGACCCTGCCTCACTGAATAAGATAGAAAACCTTGAGTCTCCAGGACACATGTGCATGCTTACACACACACACACACACACACACACACACACACACACACACGGCAGAAGACGACATTTTGAGGTCTATCAAAATCATAGAATTTCAAGCTGGAGTTTCAGAAAACATCCAACTCGATTTCTTCACTTTGCATGAAGTAGGACTTTGGCTCAGGGGGGAATGGCTTCTTAAAGCTGACAGGAGTGAGGGCTGAGATCTGCTTCTCGGCTGTGCTGGGTCCACTGTCCCCAGTGTGCTCTGAACTGGCAATTAAGGTGCCAAGGAAGAGAAAAGAGCAGTCCAGGTGGAATCTCATTCCTGTGAAATATTAATTTCCCCAGCTGCTTGTTTCTAACAGAAAAGCTTTCTTTTGAATGAACTCTTGAAACCCTAGTGGACTTTAATAATCTGTTACCACTGGCTCATTAATGTGACAAACAACCCCCATCCTCTAGCTTTACAGAGAAATACAGAGGCTGGAGAGAAGCCACAGCAGGCTTAGTTGGTTGAGAGCACTGGATGCTCTTGCAGAGGACTTGGGTTCAATTCCCAGCACCCACATAGTGGCTCACAACTGCCTGTAGCTCCAATTTCAAGGACTCTGATCTCTTCTTCTGACCTCCATAGACACCAAGCACATAATATGCAGGCAGGCAAAACACTCACACATAAAATGAGCAAATCCAATAAGAAATTTAAAATAAAGAAATTTAAAAAGTCTGCCTTTAAAAAATTATATCCAGGTGTAATGTTCCACACCTGTAATCCCAGTATTCTGGAGACTGAGGCAAGTGGATGGCTTCAAGTGTGAGACTAGCAGTAGCCTGGGATATATAGTGGATTTCAGGCTAGCCTGGGCTACCGCATGAACCCCCTTCTCAACAAACACACCACAAAAACCCCTAGAGAATTTGTGTTTGTACTGAGCATGTGCAGAGTCCTCTCATATTTATTCTTCATGGTGTGACAATGATTTCCATGGTGATGCGTTCTATTCTATCAGGGCAAGTCAACCAGTCACTGGTTTAAATCACTCAGGATACTGTGCAAATGTTGCCTTGTTATATGAGAGCCTGAAGCAGGATCTCTGACTTCTGGAGCCACAGGGCATCCCAACACCAGTTCCCGGGGGACTCAAGGGCTGGCTGTACATTGTTGAGACAGTATGAATCTTGATTTTACCTGTAGTGTTTTCTGAGGAAGCACAGTAGCAGAATGTAAATGTTCCAATGGGAGGCTAGAAAGGCAAAGAATTCAAAGAACTCATCTTCTGTTTTCTCCTTGTGCCATCACAAGAATTCCAGGCAACACTGTTGGAAATGATTTAAAAATATCACAGCAGAGAAGAGCCTTGATACAGTAGGTGTTGGGCTGTTGGACATGTAAGGAACATCTTTAGGGTCCTGGAGGGAGGCTCAGAGGTTAAGAGCATTAATGGTCTTGTGGAGGACCTGAGTTCAGTTCCCAGCATCCACGTGATTGTTCACAACCCTCCCTGTCTCTAGCTCCAGGGGATCCTATGCCTCCCTCTGGCTCTGCATGCTCCTACAAGCAAGTGGTGCACACAACTCACACAGGCACAGACATCTGCACATAATAATAAGTAAATCTTTTAAAAGCACAAAGGCTGGATGAGTTGGAGTTACAATTCTGTTGATACTTATTTGAGGGGTTCCATGGATAAGATTGTGGTATTTGACTTATAGATGACAGGAGCTAACATTTATTTTATCTTTTTCTCCCTGAAGTTTGGGCTGAGTCTTTCCCATTGTTGCAGATTTTCAGTTCTGGTGATAAGAAGCAGTGATTAGCTAGGCTTCTCTTCCCGAATCTTAGTACTGTTCACCTAAAGCTAGATTCTATGTAACAGAATTTCTAAAACCATTTAAAATTATAGACTAACATTCATGCAGAATTCAAATACATCTCAAAGTGAGTGTTGCTTTCTTTGCACAGGTTTGGTTTCTCACTGGGTCAAGTCCTTTGATGTACCATGTAGCATGGAGCTGGCCCCTGCTCCCGCCCGGTCCCCACCCCCAGCTTATCTATCCCCTTGGACAGGATTTTTGCTTCAGCACTCTGTGGACTGAGCAAGCACTACCTGGGTTGGTTTTTGTGTGAGATCCTCTCCAGTGTGAAGCTGGCAGCAGCCCCTTCATGTTCTCCCCAAGGGAGAGAAGAGCTTCGTGGGTTGGATTCCAGCCACTTACTCAGATGCTTGGGACTATGATGACTCTTCATCCATGCATAGTGAGGCTCAAGAGGTAGAAAACATCCCAGGTCTTGTCAACATTGCTAGGTGGGGTGTGTGGTGTGTGTGGGGGCTATGTGTGGGTGTGTGGGGGCTATGTGTGGGTGTGTGGGGGCTATGTGTGGGTGTGTGGGGGCTATGTGTGGGTGTGGGGGCTATGTGTGGGTGTGGGGGCTATGTGTGGGTGTGGGGGCTATGTGTGGGTGTGTGGGGGCTATGTGTGGGTGTGGGGGGCTATGTGTGGGTGTGGGGGGGCTATGTGTGGGTGTGGGGGGGCTATGTGTGGGTGTGGGGGCTATGTGTGGGTGTGGGGGGCTATGTGTGGGTGTGTGGGGGCTATGTGTGGGTGTGGGGGGCTATGTGTGGGTGTGGGGGGGCTATGTGTGGGTGTGTGGGGGCTATGTGTGGGTGTGTGGGGGCTATGTGTGGGTGTGGGGGGCTATGTGTGGGTGTGGGGGGGCTATGTGTGGGTGTGGGGGGGCTATGTGTGGGTGTGGGGGGGCTATGTGTGGGTGTGGGGGCTATGTGTGGGTGTGGGGGGCTATGTGTGGGTGTGGGGGGGCTATGTGTGGGTGTGGGGGGGCTATGTGTGGGTGTGTGGGGGCTATGTGTGGGTGTGGGGGGCTATGTGTGGGTGTGGGGGGCTATGTGTGGGTGTGGGGGGCTATGTGTGGGTGTGGGGGGGCTATGTGTGGGTGTGGGGGGCTATGTGTGGGTGTGGGGGGGCTATGTGTGGGTGTGGGGGGGCTGTGTGTGGGTGTGGGGGGGCGGTGGGTGGGTGTATAGGGTGTGGGGGGGCGGTGGGTGGGTGTGTAGGGTGTGGGGGGCGGTGGGTGGGTGTGTAGGGTATGGGGTGGTGGTGGGTGGGTGTGTAGGGTGTGGGGGGTTGTGGGTGGGGTGTGGGGTGTGTGTGGGGCTATGGGTGTGTGTGTGTGGGGGGCTATGGGTGGGGTGTGTGGAGTGTGGGGGGTTATGGGTGGGGTGTGGGGTGTGTGTGTGTGTGTGTGTGTGTGTGGGCTATGTGTGGGGTATGTAGGGTCTGGGGGGCGTGTGCATGTGTGTGTGTTGGGGGAGGAGGGGAATTCCCTCTCTGCTTCCATGAATAACCTCATCTATACACTTTGCTCTCTTGTCCCTGGCAGTTGTAGCAGGAATCTTAGAGAGTCTTATTAATAAAGTCAAACCTGTGAGCCAGGTATTGGGGTGAAGCTGGAAGGTCAGAGAACCAGAACAAGTCACAGCTCCCTCACCTCGCCAATTTCTCAGCTGACTCTGTTTCCTCAGACTGGAGGCCTCTGAGTCCTCATCCAGAATGAATCTCAGCTGAACTGCTGCTTGAAAGCCTGAAGTTTAACTAGCTAAAAGCTTAACCAGCCAAATGCTTAACCAGGCCAAAAGCTTCTAGTTTCTGGTCCTCATGCCTTATATACCTTTCTGCTTTCTACCACCACTCTCTGGGATTAAAGGCTGCTTTCTGGGATTAAAGGTGTGATGAGTCACCATGCCTGTCCTATCCTTGAACACATGGATTTCTGCCTCTGGAATGCTAGGATTAAAGGCGTGTGCTACCACTGCCTATCCTTTATGTTTAATATTGTGGCTGCTCTGTCTCTGACCCCAGATAAGTTTATTAGCATGTACAATATTTGGGGGAACACAATACCACAGGCAGTCTTTTCTAGACTCTGTTTTCTGCTGTGGGTCTCACTATGATTTGAGTTTTCATTCCCAAACCCATGTGCCAGGCACCCAGTTTCTGGATTGATCACTAATTGTACTCTCAGGCCAGGTCTTCCGAGTTCTGCCCTCAACAAGGAATTCCTTTCCTGGTGGGTTAATGTATGTCCAAGTTAGCTTTGTCAATGTGATACATTTTAGATTCATTGGAGAGGAAAGCTTCGATTGAGTAATTGGCAGATTAGACTGTGGACGTGTGGGGTTAACTGTTGGTTGATACAGGTGTGCCCACTGTGGGTGGCACCATTCCCTGGACAGGTGGTCCTGGGCTGTATAAGGAATTAGTTAAACATGAGCCTGTGAATGAGACGGAGAGAGGGAGAGCCACCGAACTGTGCTCCTCCATGGTGCTGCCTCCAGGTCCTTTCTTCTGAGTTCTTGTCCCAGCGTTCATCTGCAATGGCTTGTGCAGCTGATATGTAAGCCAACCCAGCCCTTTCCTCTCCAGGGTGCCTTTGGTCATGTTTTATCAAGCAACAGGATGGAACTAGAACAGGTTATGGTGTGAGTGCTTTTGCTCTAATGGTGAACTCTTTGGCAGGCTTCTTCTGGTTCACCATGTCATGCCATGTGCATATTATGCACACACACACATGTACACACACATACATACATACACAACACACACACAATACATACATACATGCACATATACACACATATGTACACACAGACATATACACACATATATACATATACGTGCATACATACATATATATCATGGGGACTATCAGAATATATATACAGACACACACACACACACACACATTTCTGATAGTTCTGATGATTAAGAAGATCTTTAGCACAGGTGGTCCCATGACCTTGAATCTAACCAGAATACAGAACTGGGAGAAATGTTTCTTTTCTGTAGAAATTATCCGGCTTCAGGCTTTCTGATATCAATAGAGGAAAAACTAAGATATAATTACTTTTAGATTAAGACTATACTTAAATTATGGGATGGTTTAATTCCTATAAATAATTGTCTGCCACATATATTCTAGAAAAGATAGGAAATACATAAGGAAACCAGAATCTGATTCACAGGGTAATTGATTGAACCATTAAAAAAATGTCTTGGGTACCTGTAACACAAACTGTGAAACAATCTTATTAATAAAAAACCCAGAGCCAGATATTGGGGTGAAACTGAGAGATCAGAGGAATAGAACTAGCCAAGCCACAAGTTCTTACCACTAGGAAATCTTCAGCCCAAGAGAGAGCTACTCCCTGAATACTCACCCTTATATGCCTTATGTACCTTTCTGTGCCCTGACATCTTCCTCTTTCTGTCCAGCTACATCACTTCCTCTTTCCACCCAGCTCTATCACTTCCTGTCTGTCTGTACAGACCTCCAGACCTCTATGGTTAGTGCTGGGATTCAAGGCATGTGCCACCATGCCTGGCTCTGTTCCCAGTGTGGCCTTGAACTCACAGAGATCTGGATGAATGTCTGCCTCATGAATGTTAGGATTAAAGGCATGTGCTACCATTGCCTGACTTCTATGTTTAATATAGTGGTTGGCTTTGTCCTCAGATTTCTAGTCAAGCTTTATTTGTTAGAACACAAATAAAATATCACCACAGGTACCTATTCTGTATAACACCATCTTAGGCACTGTTGGGTGGCACAATTCCTTGTAAACATGAACAAATGTCTACTCAGTCCAGATAGGGAGCCAATGGCAGACCAAAGTGTGGACACCAATAAAGTCCAAATTGGTGAACCAAAGGGTTTTACTGTGGTTGCTTTCCGTGAGGGGTTAAAGGAACAGAAATGACTCCAAGACAGCAAAGCCACCCCAGCTTGGGGTGACAGTTCATGAAAACTGGAAAGATGAGTATGTTGCACCGAATTCAGGCAGCTCAGCTGGTCTCTACTCTTTCCAGGCTGCTGGATCTGAGATGCTTGTAAGCAGCTCAGCTTGGCTGAGAGTGACTCTCAGCCCTTACTACTTATACACGCATGGGAAAGGCATGGCAGAGTAAATCCGATCTGTTTCAGGTACTTCCTGAAGCTGTTTTGAGGTGCTTCCTTTCTCGCTCCAGAAGCAGCTCTGTAGGATGGAGTGCTCACCTCCCCTGAGAAAAGCTTGCTGTTTTGCCTTCCTTCTTACATCTTGTATCTTAGAGGAAAAGATGTTTCTTTCTGAGATGGAAATTACCACACAACCCACATTTAGTAAATTGAGCTTGTTATAAAATTCCATATTTATAATGTGATATTTGCCCTTTCAGCTTTCCCCATCCTGGCTTGAGTCAGGCTGGCGGAGCTTTCATCCTCCAAGTTCCATGGTCTGACTAGTTAAACGCTCTGGCAGGAGGCTAGAGGGAAGAGCGAGACTGGGTCATCTTGTCAGCTCTTGTCAGACCAGAGCATCACAGTCTTCCTTCAGTGGCTCCTCTAAGCTGAATGGTGTGTGACCGATGCCACCATGACTGGCCTGGAGGACAGCACCATCCTTGGCGCTTTACCTGCTCCACTGTACCTGCCTTGCTGAAGGTCTCTAATTGCTCCACTTCCTCCTAAACACCTGACTCATTCCTTGTTGGCCACTTGAATACATGCCACAGAGTAGCCATTAAGATGTTCATACGTATTGCTTGATTTGATGATTTTCCTGAACCTACATTAACTGTGACAAATGGAGAAGCTGCATTTTGGAAGGATTTATAATTTTCCTGAGGCCACACAGGGAGTAAGGGGCAGAATCAGGTCCTGTGCATTCCCAGCCATGTTAAATGATCCAGGACCCTTCTACCCCTGTCTGTGGTCACACTCACCTAGGGGAGGGCTGCCCATCCCCCTCTGATCCTTTACAGACCTTGGCATCAGTAGCTCTTCCCTGTTGACTCCCACTAAGATATGGAAGTGAGAGCACATAGTTACCTTTGTTAGCTCCCAGAAGCTCTGGATATGTAAACCCTAGCATGTACTCAGAGCCAATATCCCAAATCTGAGGATGAGTTTCATTACAGGGAGGCTGGTAGACATAAGGGCTTCTCTCTCCTCAGCCTCCCCTTCCACATCAGCAGAGGCGAAGCCGAAATGATCCATGGTGACTACAAGGGTGAGTGCAGAGCAGCCTGCATTTCATGTGGCTTGGGTGACGTGGGTTCCAGTGTGGAGGTGCTGTTTATGTCTGTCATGCTCCTGGGCATGGCGGCCAAGGGTGGTCGTGCCACAGCCATTACATCACCGCCTTCCCTCTCAGAGAACCTCCAGGGTGCTCTTTGCATATTTGTTTAATGATTTTTTTCTATGCTTGCTACTGGAGTTTTTAAGGTCAAAGCCTGGGCCCCGACACCTTAACAAGCTCAGCTTAGCCACTCATCCTCAAAAGGCCAATTAAAGAGACAAATAACAGAGAAAGGCAGGGGAAGGAGATTTGCTCAATGTGGCCACACTGGGGAGAGGAACAAAGTATCCGGTGACTGCCCCTTCCCCACTCTCACGTAAATTCATCTTTTAAATTTACTTCTTAAGTTTGTCTAGCAAAGAACAGATTACAGATTTTTCGGAGAATTTAACAAAAGCATATTTTTAAAAAAGTTACCCTTTAAGTGTAAGAATTCTTTATTGGAAAGATTTGACAATATAGTTTTTTTTTTTTTTTCTGTCACATGCAGGGCAAGTTTACCCAGTCCTAAATGGTACTGTTGATTGGTGTTGAGTCTTTTGTGATTCCTATTATTGAAAAAAAATTACATAACGATTATCTGACAACCATATATGTCCATCATTTTGTAATTATCACAACCTTAATAAAAATGATACATTTATAATTTGTATAGTCAAGAATATTCCTAGAAAAAATAATCTAATAATTTTTAATGTATATTGCTTAGAGATATTTTATTTGACATAAAGCATTTTTATGTCTTTTCATTTTCTTTGACTATTTAAAGTAATTATAAGTTCTTTCTAAAATCTTTTGGGGAAAAATCTATCAAAATCTATGTAGTTGATAAATTTTGTAATGTAACAACTTTTATGGCTAAATGTATTCTCATTTTGAAAAATCTAGGATGTAGGTTCAAGGGGAATACTGAGCCAGGTTATTGGAGGTAAGAAACTTATTAGAAAAGCTATTAATACCATGGGAAGACAGGCAGACAGACAGACAGACAGGCAGTAAGCAGCATGGCAGGGACTCTGAAGAGTTAGGGCTGAAGAGGCAGGAGTTGGAGGGGGAGCTCTCTTCTTAAACTCTGAGGAAGAGGGGGTTCAGAGTATGTGTCTGTAACCAGCTCTCCCAAGCCTGGGCAGGAGGCAGAGAAGAAAGGGAGCAAGGTAAACAGCCACTAAGCGGCTGTCTAGTGCCCAGTGGTCAGCTCCAAAAACACACATATGAGTAACATTATACGGACTAAACACATTTGAGGATGTATGTATATATGAAATACATAGGTGTGGTGGTATTGTGTTCCCCAAAATGTTGTGTACCTTAATAAACTTATCTGGGGTCAGAGAACAGAAAAGCCACTATTTAGGCAGTGATAGCACACGCCTTTAATCCTAGCATTCCAGAGGCAGAAATCCATCTGGGATCTCTGTGAGTTCAAGGCCACATTGGAAACAGCCAAGCATGGTGACACACACCTTTAATCCCAGAAAGCCAGACTTTAATCCCAGAGAGTGGTGGTAGAAAGCAGAAAGATATATAAGGCATGAGGACAAGAAACTAGCAGCATGTGGCTGGTTAAGCATTTGGCTGGTTAAGCTTTCAGGCTTTGAAGCAGCACAGTACAGCTGGGATTCATTCTGGATGAGGACTCAGAGGCTTCCAGTCTGAGGAAATAGGACCAGCTGAGGAACTGGTGAGGTGAGATAGCTGTGGCTTGTTCTGTCTCTCTGACCTTCCAGTATTCACCGCAATAACTGGCCTTGGGTTTGATCTTATTAATAAGAACTTTGAAGATTCCTTCTACACATAGGTGCATGTAATAACAATTCATGACAAAAGAATGGATTTTTTTTTTCATGAAAAAGGGAGTGGGGGAAAGGTACATGGGAGAGTTCGGAGGGAGGAAAGAGAAGGGAGAAATGTAATTAAAATACAATTTCAAAATGAAACAGGAAAGAAGTATCTATCTATTAAAATATTACCCAGCAGTTATAAATACCAGAATGATATAACTGGTCTTCTGGGTGTCTAATGACTATATTTGGAGGCTGCTCTAATGTGGTCAGAGGGACTGAAAGATACTTTCCCTTTGTCCTCCTGGGTCAATGAGGTTCTAGGGAACTGTGGCTGTCTCTAGAAATGTTCTGCATCTGTGGGAAGTCACCTGTTCTCTTGTTCATGGAGGCCATGGAGACCATACTCTGAATTCTAACCAGTGTCCAGTCTGCAAAGAGGAGGGTCAACACAGAGGAAAGGATTGCTCAGTGCTTCTGGGGAAGCCACAGCCAGGCCAGGCCTCTACTTGTCCTTTGTAGGTGGACAAGAGAGGCTAAAGAAGTCCGGGAGTCCCCACAAGCCCAAGTGACCCCTGAGGACTAGAACCTCAGTTGGCCTTGACAGTATAAAAACAACTAGTTCTGGCTACCCACATGGCCTTCAACACCCAGCAGGAAAGTATAACCAGGATCAAAATGTTTAACAGTTCAAGGGACTGCAGTCCTCACACCATACTTAACCACATGAATATTATTATTTGATTACTATTTCTCACTAATGATTCTCTTCCTGATTTTATAAACACACACACACACACACACACACACACACACACCCTCCCCTGCACACATAGGGCAGGACAGTTCAGAGTTTCCTCCATCTTGTATTCTTACTGAGGCTATTTCAGGTTTGACTAGAATTTGGTCTCTTTGATGGAGAATCCCATGGAAAATTAACCCAACACACTATTTTAGGAATTGGAGGTCAAGATGCCCCAGCTAAACTGCTTATCTTAGCTTTTGTTAAACAGCTTGCTTCTGCAAACCTCCCCCTGGAGCTGCAGAGTGGATGAGAGGGTGTGAGTTTTGCCTTTAAAAGCCTCTTGGTCTAAATACTCAGGCCTACACTTAGGTCCCGAATACCTGAGTGTACTCCCAGGGGCTGGAATAAAGACTTTCGGTTGGCTATAAACCATGTCTGAGTGGTCATCTCTGATGGGCTCCCATAACAATACCACCCAGATAGAGGATTAGACCATCCCTGGATTACTTCAGCACAGCAGTGTCAACTGAAGCTGAGAAAAATGGGCCCATCTTCTTAAATACTGAGGCAAAATTCTAAAAATTGTACTTGTCAGCTGTGGAACATTATCTCTTTCCAGAAGAGTACTTCTTACAGCTGTGACATGTCCCTGAGTTGTAACCACCCATGTCCTCTGGCTAGAGGAGAGTGCCAGATACTCTGTCATTAAACTCACAAGTTGGGAAATGACTCAGAATGCTCAAGTGGTATCATTGGAACATTGTAAGACAACCCCATAAAAATGGCTCCCAAAGATTCTATTTATTGTTTAAATTGTCACTTAGATGTTGACTTTGACTGACTTCTCATGCAAGGCTTCCAGGTGCTTGTTGCTGACACAAGAGTCTGACACAACAAACAGCTGGCTACTTATCCTTCCACAGGGCTCTGGTCCATGGTCCAGTCCATTATACAATTACATTTCACCTTACTAAACAAGATGTATGTTAGCCATTGATGTTAAAAGATTTTCCTCAAGAAATGACTGCAAAGGGCAGGTGGGCATCATTTCATGGTCAGGTAGAAACCTGGTGAAGGGACACTCCTAGCAATCTACAAGGATGGCCCCAGCTAAGACTCCTAGCAATGGTGGATGTATAACCTGAACTGGCCATCTCCTGTGATTGGCAGGTTTTCAGTGGAGGGATTGGGACTCAGGCCCAGCCACACAACCCTTGACCTACAGTCTGTCCTGCCTATGGGAAATTTGGGGGATTGGTGATTACCCCAGTTGTCATCAGAGATCCTTCATCCAATAACTGAGGGGAACAGATGCAGAGACCTACAGCCAAGCACTGGGCTAAGCTCAGGAAATCTTGCTGAAGAGAGGGAGGAAAGACTGTAGGAGCCAGAGGGATCAAGGACATCACAAGGGATCCCATAGAAACAACTAACTTGGCTCATCGGGCCTCACAGAGACTGAACTGACAACCAGCCTGTGTGGGATCAACCTAGGCCCTCTACATATGTGTGGCAGTTGTGTAGCTTGGTCTACTTGTAGGACTCCTAACAGTGGGAGCAGGGGCTGTCCCTAACTCTTTAGCTGGCCTTGGGAACCTATTCCTCAGACTGGGCAGGCTTGCCCTGCCTTAATTCAAGGTTAGTCCAGCTTGATATGCAAAGCTTTGTTGATACCCATGGCAGGCCTGCCTCTTTCTGAATAGAAACAGAGGAGTGGATTGGGGGGTAGGAACAGAGGGGAGGGTTGGGGGGGGAGGGAGTGGGAGGTGAGGAAGGGGAGAAATGCATCAGAATGTAAAATAAATGAATAATTTAAAAAATCTGAAGATTTTCCTCATTCATTTGTCTCTTAATGTTCCCCACAAGGTTGTAATAGAGGAGACCTGATGGCCAGCTCTGAACTTGTGTTGGCCAATGACAAATGTCTAAAGCTACAACAGTGACAAGAATCCTCAGTCTTGTTAACACCTGTGACAAAGCCTACAAGGGTTCTCTGGATGGTTTTTCTGCCTTCTCTCTTCCTCTACTAAGGGCAAAACTTCAACTGTTTTCCTAATGACACTCTCAGTAATTTCATAACAGTATCAACAGTCCCATTTTATAGATATCACACACTACCTCAGTCATATACACACACTCCAAAGATTCATGCTGCCAGCACATGGCTGCCTTATGTTCTAGATCTTTGCCACCTGTTAAATTTTGTTGTGGCCCCTTAGCTGGACCCTCCTCTGAGGGGCTCTAACTGCTGTGCTTTCTACATCACCTCTTTTGCCAGCCCAAAGCAGTTGGGAGACATTTGTGCCCTCAAGCCCCTTTTAGATCTGTGAGCTCTAAGGGCCAACAGGCCATCTCTTGCCGCTGTGGGCATCTTTTCAGGACTCAGGACCGAGCCAGTGGAACTAAGGCGTCTTTGCCTCACTTAACATCCCTGCTCACCCGCTCTCAGAAAACCTTAGCATTTTTCAGGATCAACTCTGCTCTTGGCTGCTGCAGTGCTCCAAAACTAAAGAGGGCTAGATCTGTGTCCTCCAGGAACGATACTGCTTCTACAACAAGTCCACTCTGGTGGGATGGGACCCAAAGTCTTAGGACCAGACATAAAGTTCAACAACAAGACTCCTCCCACTCCAACTCCTCCCCTTGGTCACTCTTTCCTCCTCATCCTTGTTTTTACTCTGTCTTTTAAACCTTCAACAGAAGTTCCTCCTGGATCAAATCACTGCCTTGTTAGGACAGAGGCTGCCCTGCTAGGTCCCCTAAAGGGTCTTCAGTCTCATCTTAGCCACTAGAGACCTGGGTCTAATTAACTGTTTTTCAAAGGTTTCTTCAGGAGCACATGACTACAGCAATGGTATGAGCCACCAGAGTCGTTCAAGTCTCTTCCTGCTTTGTGAGGTCAACTCAACCTAACCCCTCAGGCCCTGGGGACAGAGTCTAGCCCCCTGCTTTATTGTCTGCCTCATGTAGGAAGCAGCCAATGAGAGAATACATTGTCCTAATCCTTTTGATGTGTCCTCAGGTCTGAACTAAAGGGTTAAGGACCTAACACTCCAGGTGGACTGAGAAACTCTGAACGGGAATGCAGTCTTCTCTGATGGCACCTGCTGCCATCCCTGTTAGGTTCCAGGATGCTTCTGAGGAGAGGATCAACCGACCTCCTCAAACTGTCGGGGAACTGACCTACAGATGGAGCCTTGCATCCCCAAAGTCCCCTTTCCATCTTATAAAACCCTCAAGCCCCTGAGCCGTATGCAGTCTCCTCTTCTACAGACCAGCTGTGGCCCTTCAGCCGTTCTGTTTAGAAGAAAATTCTGCTCCTGGAGATGCTGGCTTTCTATTTCTACAGTGCCTTGTCAATCCAACAGCAGTGCCTTCTGGTGGCAGCCCAGATCAAGAGAGGCAGAAGGAACGAACGTTTTCCACCTTTCACTGGCCAGTCTACCATATTGGCTACTGCTTCCTTCACTGACGTGGGAACCAGCACTTCAGGCCCCCCCACTGACTGAGGACCAGGCTCTCTGGGAGTCTGCAGGTTTTCTGGGCCACATGTGACTGCTGAGAAACGGAGCCTCAAGGACCAAGGATCCCAGCCCCACCTGTCTGTCTGTCTCTTACACACACACACACACACACACACACACACACACACACACACACTTCATTTGTTCTGTTCCTCTAGAGAACTCTAAGACACAGCTCATGCCAACTGAAGTTGAAAAGTGATGTTCCTGGCACATGGAGGTCATCCCAGTGTCTACTGAGACAGTGTGGAGAATAGAAATTGGTGATGTGGGAAGTGTAGAAGACATGTAGTCTTTTCTGCCAAAGGGTTAAGCAAGAGAATTATCCTTGCAGTCCAGGCTCTCCCGCAAGGTGTTTAATGAAATCTCTTCCTGCAAGACAAGCTCCTGCTCTGGCTGGCAGCAGGACTTCAGCCATTCTTTCCTCCTGCTTGAGATTCTTGGGGGAATTTCAACTCCTGGGGCGCATTGTCTCAATACTCTGACAGCTACAGGGAGGGGCACCAGTGTCTCTCTTAGAATACCCTTGCTACTGCAAGGACGGTCACTTGTGGGGATTGAACCCAGAGCCAAGAGCCTCACTCTGACAGCAAGCTGCTGTCCTCCTACCATGTCCAGGCTCTCAGTACAGGAAGGAGCAGAGGAGGTGTAGGCAGATAAGACACAATTTATTCCAGGGCACACAGACCACTAGGGAGCCAGACGCCAGCAGGCACCAGGTACACACAAAGACCAGGATACAGGCCTACATAGGCTGGCTGGTAGAGACAAAAGGCAAAGGCCACTGGCTTCTGACCTCTAAGCTGTGTTTACATAGAATCACCCAAAAGTGGCATTCTGTCAGAAATAATTTTATGACAGATTACATCACTGTTTACTTTTTGGGTCTGTGGTTGTTTGATTGAGAATGACCCCATATGCTTGAATAATTGGTTCCCGGTTGGTGGAACTGTCTGGGAAGAATTGGGGGTGTGTGGCCTTGTTGGAGGAGGTGTGTCACTGGGGGCGGGCTTAAGGTTCCAGAAGTGTCTGCCATGCCCAGTGCACTACCTGCTTCCTGTTTGTGGATGGGGGTGTAAGGTTTCAGCTGCTGTGGGGCCATGATTGCTTTTCTGCAGCCAGGCTCCCCACTGTAATAGTAATAAATGGGCTCCTATTCCTCTGGAATTGTAAGTTACAATGAAATACTTCCTCCTCTAAGTTGACTTGGCCATGGTGTTTATCACAGCAGTGGAAAGTAACTAATACATGTTCCTTGGACACCCAACATCAGCTGCTTTCTGCTGAGTCATGCCCCTGGTTTATAGCATTAGGATCTTGGCCCATGTCATAATTTGTATAGCACATGTCTACATGTAAACTGGAGATGGCCTTTTGTTCCCTACACCTAGTTCCTGTTTACACATTTTTATCTTCTCAGTACTATCCTGTGTCTGATTTCTAGACAGTCACAGACTTTCTCAAGATGGACAACATAACAAAATGAAACCGAATTCTGTAGAAATAAGAACAAAGGAAAACTGGGTTCCTTTGTTATACCCTGGTAAAGCTGATTCCAATGAAAACATACAGTTTTAAAAAAAATCAATTGCTGGGTGGTGGTGGTGCACACCTTTAATCCCAGTACTTGGGAGGCAGAGGCAGGTGGATCTCTAGGAGTTGGAGGCCAGCCTGATCTGCTGGGTAAGTTCTAATACAGGCAGGATTACACACAGAGAAACCCTATCTCAAAAAACCAAACCAAACCAACAAACAAAATTAACCCCCAAATCATTAAATTGTAAAGAGTCTTTTTCTGTACCATCAGCTCCCAAATAATGGCACAGAGACTTCTTATTAATTATGAAAGCTTGGCCTATAACTTAGGTTTGTTCCTAACTAGCTCTTATAACTTAAATTAACCCATCTATTTTAACCTGTCGTCTGTCCAGTGGTTTATTATGTCATCTCTTTGTACTGCTCATACTGCTTCCTCCAAGTCCAGCTGTCTCCTCCTTCCCAGAGTTCTCTCTGCCCTGAAGGCCCGCCTATACCTCCTGCCTAGCTATTGGCCATTCAGCTTTTTATTACACCAATCACAGCAATGTATTTTCACACAGTGTATAAATATCCCACAACATTCAATCTTTAATGTGAACTTGGATTTATGTAACTACAAATATTGAGTTTTACCCTTTTGAATATGAATTTGAATTTTCCCTCCCTCCCTCCCTCCCTCTTGTCATATTTCCAGATCTTTCTACTCTTCTTCAGCCTTTTGTGTTTCAGTTTTGGGTATAAGCTGCCTCAACAATTGTATGAGGAGTATGGAGGCCCGAAGTTTTGGTTTCAGTCATCTTCAAATGTTGCTTTTCATGTTCACCATGACCCACCAGGTCCCACCAGAAGTGTTTCTTGTGGCACGGGTGTGGATGGTATGGAAAGGGTTAAACTGCAGCAGTAACAGAACTGGATTCCAACAGCTGTTGCCACTGTGGGACAAGAGGCCCCGGGATGGGCGCCAGTGCTGTCTGCTTTGGGATTCCGTTGGCCCTGCACATTTCCTTAGTTAAAACCTTCATTCTCCTGTGAGACAGATGTCAATGGAACTTTCAGTGAGCTCTGGGGAGGCAGAAGTGTTGAGACAGGCCATTCCCAGAAACGTGGGAAAGCCTTGCCTCTCCTGAGTTCCTCATCCTTAAAATCAAAAACTTTTAACTATTTATGTGTACCTGAGGTGGGGAAGGGGGCTGGTGACACTGGAGTGGGTAGAGGTTAGGGACAGCTGGTGGGAGGTGGATCTTCCTCTTTACCACATGGGTCCTGGGGACTGAACTCAGACTATCAGCCTTGGTAGCAGGTGTCTTTACCCTTGAGGCTTTGCCAGTCACACAATCTTTAAAAAGATGGTAGTAGCAGGCCTGTCAACCTAGCTACTGGGGGATCATAAGCTCATGGCTCTCCTGCTCTGCAGGATGAATTCAAGTCCAGTCTGGACTATATGATAAGACCTGACCTCACAAAACCAGTCTAAGCCAACCAGCAAACCATTAGAGGACAGGACTGTCACTCAGTGGTGAGGCACACACAAAGCTCTGAATTCAGTCTCCCTTCCTCTCCTCCCCTTCCACACCTCAGCTCTTGTATTCTCTCCATCACATCTCCTCACCTCTGTCCATTGAGTGTCCTGTGTTTCTGATCATTTGCACACATTTTTTTCTTTTCTGTTCACACTTGAATTTGGCATGCATGGGTGAAAAATACTGTAGAGTAGCTATCCTGAGAAAAGGAAATATTGATGATTATGATGGTGATGATTTACGATGTTGGGGATTGAACCCAGGGCCTTGGGCATGCCAGACTACCCTCTACCACTTTCCTCTCTTGTCCCTTCTAATGGCTGTCTGCTGTTTTACAGCACTCCAGGCTGAATTCACACACCATCACAGTAGGAGGTAACTTCTAAATAAAATCAACACTAGACCTCGGACTGTCCAGGCGGTTATTTTCCATGCCCACAGTGCTTTTCCCTCTGCCGCTCTGTCTTGGGTCCTCTGTAGGTTGGATTTCTAAGGCTCATATTGGAAGTTGCTCTTTTGGGTTTTTCCCTTGGCAATTTCAAAGGCAGCAAGGAATTTCTCACCTCTGCAGTTCTCCTCTGCTGCAGGTAAAGAATTTAACAGCTGTGGGGGTGATAACTTGAGTCAGTCAGAAGGGGTCTGATCTAGCTTAAGTTGATCTACTTTTCATGTTTTAAGGTGGTTATTTTTTAATTTAATTTAAAAAGTGTGTGTGTGTGTGTGTGTGTGTGTGGTGTACAGGGACTCAGGGAAACCAGAAGAGGACATGGGGTCTGCTGGGGCTGGGGTTGTGAGCTGCCAAATGTGAGTGCTGGGGACTGAGTCCTTCAGAGGAGAATCCAGAGTCTATAACAGCTAAGCTGTCTTCTGCACTTAAGATGCTTGTGTCTACTTATATAGCTTAAGAAATCAAAGTCACTGATAAGGGGATTTTATCCCAGGGCACCTCAATATTGTCCACATAGATTGGTGAGATGCCCATTGTCTGAGAAAGTGATTTTCAAGTAATTTAGAAGCATCTCTTTTAAAATATATTGGGACAAAAGAGACATTCAGAGGGTGGTGATCTGTGTAGTTCAGATGTAGTGGGAGGGACTGGGGACCTTGGGTTTGCAGAAGGAGGCTAGCAGCATTAGGAGGACCCCAGTGAAGACAGATACCGGGTTTTGCAGCCCAAGCATGAGGCCTGAGCATCATCTTTGGTTTCTCCCCTTTTGTAACTCTGATTCAACGCCACCTCTGAAATATCTGAGAAGTTGGACTTGTTTGTTTTTCCTCACAGCCACTACACTAGCATAGGCCTCATCATTGCTCAGTTTTGTTAGCTGTAGTCCAGTGTACAAAATAACCCATTGGCTTGGACTGTCCATTGTAGTTAGCATTTTCTTTGGGCCACCAACCAACTCCCAAATAAAGACATGGAGACTTATTACTAATTATGAATGCAGGGCCTTAGCTTAAGCTTGTCCCACTAGCTCTTTTAACTTAATTTAACCTATTTATCTTCATCTACATTTTGCCTCTCTTTGATTCTGTGTGTCCTACTTTCCTGCTTCCTCCATATCTGTCTGTCTGTCTGGCCCCTGTTGTCTTTTTTTTTCTTTCTTCTTTCTAGAGCTTACATTCTTCCTCCTACTTAATCTCCTATACTCTGCTTGTACCTCCTTCCCTCACTATTGGCCAGTCAGCTTTTTATTGGACCAATCAGGTGCCTTAGGCAGGCAAGGTAAAATAGCAACACATCTTTACAGAATTAAACAAATGCAGTGCATCTTTACATAGTTAAACAAATATCCCACAACATTCTGTGCTGCTATTAAAGAATACCATGGATGCCTTGTACACAGCAGAAGCCCAATGCTCCTGGCTCTGAGAGACCTGACAGCAAGAAGCCCACAAGTTTGAAAAGGACCCATTTCCTGTCCCTGGAAGCCATGTTTCACCTCCTGCTCTTCCTCATGTGGAAGGAGAGAGGAAAAAGTTTTATGTGGTCCATTTTATAAGGATGTTTTATCTGTCTGTGACTCAGTCACCTCTCAGAGGCCCCAACTTTTAACATCTGAACCTTGGGGATTGGATTTCCACATAAAACTTGCAGGGACACATAGTGGTGCACACACCTTTAAGCCCAGCACTTGGGAGGCGGAGGCAGACAGATCTCTGTGAGTTCAAGGCCACTCTGAGCTACATGAGATTGATCCAGTCTAAAAGAGAAACAGAGCCAGAGGGTGATGGCTCACACCTTTAGTCCTAGTACTTGGGAGTGGCGTGCCTGTATTCCCAGCACTAGGAAGGTGGAGACAGGAGGTGATATGGCTGGGCAGAGAGAGGACTATAGGGCAGTGGGGATGTCCGGCATTTCTCTTACACTGACGAAGCCTGAGGTGGCAGCGGCAGCTTCTTCACCTGTTTGCTTCCTAACACATGCGAGGAAGGGACTTGTTCACAGTGTGCTTCATTAGTTACTCTTCTCGCTCTCAAATCCCAGACAAGAACAAGGGAGGAAGTGCTCATTCGGCTCATGGGTTCAGAAGGCACCGTCCGTTCTTGGATGGAGGTCATGGCAGAGGTTATGCAGCAGACTGTGTGGCTGGAACTTCTCACATCACAGTAGGCTCAGAAGCAGAGCCAAGCTCTCTTCCCCAGTGCTTAACTCTTACCAGCCCACTTCGTTCAGGTAGGCGTCACATCCTAAAGGTCCCACATCTCCTTAAAACAGTGCTAAAAGCCATGATCCAAGAGTCAAAGACACCAACATTGTTCTGCTAGTTTGTTTGTTTTTATCAACTTGACATAAGCTAGAGTCATCTGAGAAGAGGGAACCCCAACTGAGAAAATGCCACATCAGTTTGGCCTGTAGGTGAGCTTTTGGGGCATTTTCTGATCAGTAATTTGTGTAGAAGGCTTAGCTCACTGTGAGCAGGGCCATCCCTGGGAAGGTAAGCCTGGGTGTATAAGAAAGCAAACCAAGCAAGCCAGGAGGAACAAACCAACAAGCAGCGTTCCTCCATAGTATCTGGTTCAGTTCCTGCCTCTAGGTTCCTGACTTTCCTCAATGATAGACCTGAAAGTTGTAAGGTGAAATAAACCCTTTCCTTCCCAAGTTGCTTTTGGTCATAGTCTTTATCATTGCAATGGAAACCTAACTAGGAAGAGACTCTATGGGACATTCCATATTGAAACTATAACATTCTGATCTGGTTCCCAGAGGCAAATGGCCATCTATCTCATAATGAGAAATACACTTTCCCAGTTTCAACAGTTCTCATGGTTTTGCAGTTTTCATGCTGTCAAAGCCCAAATTTAAAATTCTCTTCTAAGAGTCAAGGCAATCTCTTAATTATGAGCCTGTAGACAAGCAAAACGTAAGTTATTTTTAACATATGATGACACAGAGTAAACATTCGTCTTCTAAAGAGGAGGAAAGACTGGAATAAAGTGAGTTCAAAATCCAGAAGAGCAAACACAAAGTCGCGAAGGCGCATGTCCAGCATCTGGGACTCCTGATGGCACCACAGTAAGGACTCCCAGAGGCGCTGCCACCTGCAGCACATGTGGCTTCACGGATTTTAGTACTTGCAACTTTTTCACTTTCTCAGCATACTGGGTGGGGTCTCCGTTGTAGGAGCCCACGAAAGCTTCCTAGTGAGATCTGAGCTTGCTTTACACAGCAGGGCTGCATTAGGGGATGGCTTGACCCATGTGCATGGTCACCAGGTGTTTGAGATGGTCTGCACTTGGCTGTGCTGAGGGGAGGTCTTTTGCCCCACCTCTTGGCATTACTTTAAAAGCTCTTTAGTAGAGACAGAAGGGGCGGGTGGGTTTTGACCCAGGCCCTCCCGAGGTGCTCCTCTATATTTCTATCTACATATTCTCTGTTTCTCCCTGCTCAAGAGTACCCTGGGGGAAGAAGTGGGGGCGGGTCCCCACACTCCATTGCAGCTTAGGCTTTACTTCACAACTCCTGGGAAGGAAAATGAAAAAATACATGAGTTTTTTTTTTTTTTTTGTATATTACCAGCATATTAGGCAAATGAAGACTGTAAGATTCTCCAAATGTAGACTGAAGAGAAAAGCAGTCTGGGAAAAAAGATTAGGTTAAATGAACTTAGAGAAAGAGTCAGGGAAAGAGAAGGAGGCATCTCTTGTTCCAAGGGCACATGCTTGGAAGTGCCATGTCCAGAAGCCTGGCAATGGAAAGACAACCTAGCTGTAGTTTTACTGAGTGTGTGACTGGGCTCTGAGAGGTGGAGCTGAGGATGTTCATGTTCTTATGTTTGAGCTTGAGTGAGAACAGGAGGAGAGGTAGGCATTGGATAAGGAGAAGGGCAAGGTGAAGGCTTTTCTGCTCTAGGAAAGAATGAAAAGGAAGGAGATAAAATTGCTGTCACCCACTCTGATGTGATGGTGCATGCCTGTGATCTCAGCATTCAGGAGGCCGGTGCATGAGATCAAATGGTCAAATACATCTGAGGTCAAATAGTAAGAATCCGTCTCACCCGCCCCCCCCCCCCCCCACACACACACTTACACCTACTGTTACAGGCTGGGTGTTGTGGCACACACCTGTAATCCTAGCACTTGGGAGGTAAAGCAAGAAGATCAGAAATTGAAGGTCATCAGCTACATTGCAAGTTTGAGACCAGCCTGGCCTCCATGAAACCCTGTCTCAAAACAAAACCCAGCTTCACCACCATTGTCATCACTACCACCCCTGTTAACAAAACGTTTCATGGAAAGTCAAGATACGTTGCCAACATAGTGTTCATCACCTTTGTATACTGCATTGTTCTGGAAGCTTTGACCTGTCTTCACAGTAGCCATGCAAGGTAGGCATGCCCGTCTCTATTTTCAGCAGGAGGAAAATTGTTCCCTGAAGTCACTATTGGGCTTACTCAATGAGGTCACTCGATGAGTTGTTTGAGAAGCTAGGAGTTAAACCTGGGGCTAATGAATTCCCAAGTTGGGTAATAACAACTAACACCTGTGTTCTTCCTAAAACTCTGTTATTTGTCTTATTCAGAATGAGAAAAATCTGACAGTACAGTACAGAAAAAGGATGAATAATTCATCAAACAGATATTGGAGGAGATTGAACTAACAATAGCTGTTCACATCTTTTGGGTACTTACCATATACCAAGCAACAGGGTGTTTATAAATGAGCACGACAACTCTGTGTAGTATTGCTGTCCCCATGCTACAAGCGTGAAAACTGAGTTTTCAGTAGGTCTCCACCTACCTTCAGTTCCACAGTGGATGAGGCAGAGACAGGAGCCCCTCAGGCACTCTAATGCTAAAGCTCACATTCTCTGTGAGCCTCAGGGAGAGTTCATGGGATTCTGAGCATAAGGAAGAGCCTGTGGCTCTCCGAGAAAAAGAAAGAGGTATAAGTAAGGAATGCAGATATAATTGCAGCTGAGTTGATGGTGTTGAGTGTTGATCCATGTCTGGTGAATCCAGAGTCAAAGTCTCTGGTGGAGAATGAGAAGGATGGGTGTAGAGAGAGAGGCCGACCTTTCTTCTACAGCTTCTTGTTACTCCTTTCCCCTGACAAAGTTTGCCACTGGACCTTTGCACAGGATTCCTCTCCTTGACCATTTTCTTCCCCTTTCCTGATGGACACTTCCTACTCTTGTTCCAGATCATAGCCATTTTCTCATAGACTTCCTCTCCACCCCCTTCACTGAGTCAAATCTTCCCATTTTTGGTCCCAGTAGCTCTCCTTTATGAATCCTCCATAGTTGTCTATCTCCCATTCTAGACCCCAAGAAAGAGAGGGCCCCATCTGCTTGCTCTCCACTGTCTACCCCTGCATGGTGTCCAGAACATGAGGTGGTTACTCATTAACAAAGTGGATGGGTGAATAAATCAGTAAATGATCCAAGATCCCATCACCAGCTAGGACGGTCACAAGATGCCTGGCACCCTTCAAACTTCCAAGGTATTTCGTGCATGAGAGGAAACCTGTCTTTAGGTTTCACTTATGAATTTTTCTGAAGTGGGGCTTCATGTGTTAAGAGAGTGTGCCATTTCTTTAACCCTTGGACATTATTATGTTATACTATGAACCTAGCTCTTAATTTTAGGAAACAAAGATGAAACTTAGAAAAAAATGAAGTTATATTCTGGAAAGAAACTTTTAAAAGTGGGTTATGTTAACTAGTCTCTTTGAAGTTTGTGTGTGTGTGTGTGTGTGTGCTCCAATAGATTGAAGTGTGTATGTGTGTGCGTGCACATGCACACTCCGATAGCTCGAAGAAACCTAATGAGATGTGTGTGTTATGACGTGAAATGAAAAAAGAAAATGCATGATAACAGTAATAGCTTATTTTCAGTGCCAGAAACCTGAGACTGTTGACTGGATTCACTTAGAAAGAAAGACACTTGGGAATATTTTTAGAAGATGTCTGAGAACTGAAGGCTGACTTATTCACAGACCTGTTAGCTGGTGAGAGAAGTACATTTGTTATTATTCATGGATCTAGAAAGTGTCTAGTAGAGTGGCATACACTTAATAAATATTATTTCTCTATGAGAGAGAGATGCACAGAAGAGCGAAGAAATCAGGTTCTCTCCTCGGATGGTAGGTGGCTGCGGCTCTGCCTCCTGTAGCTATAGTTTTCCTGCCTTGCCCACAGTCAGGACAAATCTTTGTCATCCGCCAGTCCCACAGCCGCTCAGACCCAACCAAGTAAACACAGAGACTTATATTGCTTAAAACTGTATGGCTGTGGCAGGCTTCTTACTAACTGTTCTTATAGCTTAAATTAATCCATTTCTATATATCTATACCTTGCCACGTGGCTTGTGGCTTACTGGTACTTTACATCTTCCTTGTCCTGGCAGCGGCTCCAGGCAGTGACTCCTTCTGCTTTCCTGTTCTTTCTTTTCTCCTCTCTGTTAGTCCCGCCTATACTTCCTGCTTAGCCACGGCCAATCAGTGTTTTATTTATTGACCAATCAGAGCAACTTGACATACAGACCATCCCCCAGCACAGCCAAGTGCAGACCATCTCAGACACCTGCACTCAGGCTTGTGGTCCTAATCATCCTCTATGCGGACCTGCTGGGTAAAGCCACAAGGAACCCAAGAATGGGCTCCCACAGGACATACAGAACATCCCACAGCAGCCTCCCTTAGCCACCATAGCCAGGATCTAAGCAGCCTCACTTGGCAAATGAAGCACCGGTGCAGATCTCATACACAGACACTTAGTCCCTCCTTTGCTTCCTATCTGTCTTCTCCAGCCCAGGACCTGCACAGCCTCTCTGGACTCACAACTGTTGGCTTCTCATAGCGGGATTCTGAGATGCATACCAGCATACCATAGTTGCTCCCAGCTATGAAAATCAAAAGCATTCACTCTTTGCACTTAAGGACGAGGTTGGGTAGTTTGGATGTGAAATGTACCTCACAGGCTCATGTGTTAGAGCATTTGGTCACCAGCTGGTGGCACTATTTGGGAAGGCTGTAGAATCTTTGGGTCACTGGGGGCGGGCCTTGAGACTGTATTGCTTCCTTTTTATTGAGTGTGGACACAATGTGACCAGCTAGCTTCTTGTGTCTGCTGTCATGCCTTCCCTACCTCGATGGATGCTGTCCCGCTTGAACTGTGAGCCAAAATAAACCTTCTAATCTTTAGGTTGCTTTTGTCAGGGTATTTTATCACAGTGATGAAAAGGTAACTAAGACCAAAATGTTATTAATTGTAGATTTTTTTTTCCTTAAAGTTCTCATATATCCCTAGTTGTTGCTGGAGGGCTTCTCTCCAGGTTCCACCAAGCCCCGCAGTCCCACAATCCACACATAAAATAATCACTCAGACACTTATATTACTTATAAACTATATGGCCATGGCAGGCTTCTTGCTAACTGTTTTTATATCTTAAATTAATCCATTTCTATAAATCTATACCTTGCCACGTGGCTGGTGGCTTACCGGCATCTTTACATGCTGCTTGTCCTGGCGGTGGCTGCAGTTTCTCTCCCCACTTCTTCCTGTTCCCTCAATTCTCCTCTCTCCTTGTCCCGCCTATACTTCTTGCCTGGTCACTGGCCATCAGTGTTTTATTTATATAGAGCGATATCCACAGCACTTCCCCTTTTCTTCTTTTTTTTAAAAAGAAAGGTTTTAACTTTAACATGGTAAAATTACATATAACAAAACAATTATCGAGCATGAATTACAGTTACAATATTAAAGAAGATGTCCTGTCTATCTTATATTTGTGAGTTTAAGGTTTTATATCTAACTTATCTTTTATCATAACTGAGGAAATTACAACTATCTAGTCTTTAACCACATCAAAGACCTGAGAAGGAACATAATGGTACCTGAGAAGTGGTAGATGGATGCAAGCAACTTTCGGGAATCTTGCAAGAGTAGACCAAGACAGCTGGCAGCCTGGACAGTCACCTAATGTTTCTCAGCATTGTTGGTGCATTCAAATTGGCTACAGGCCTAGAGTATATGACAGACCATTTTCAGAAGCAGGAATTCTGAAAGACCATCTTACCCTGTCTTGGCAGAGTACAGTGGTCACTTTCCTTGTGTCCCGCTTGTCCAGAAAGGACAGCATTGCATTTGTACTGTCAGCCGTCAAGGCAAGGGCAGTTCTTTGCCCAGTAGGCCATTTTATGCCAAGAAGACAAACTTCCAAATGGAAATGTCTTAGAAGCCCAACATTCTCTCGGGATCAATTGGTGCAGCCAGGAGCAATTGTGTCTCACGTCAACAGAATTCTAAGTTATTTAAATGCCATATTCTCTAGGTCTATGAAGTGTTTGAAGATTACCTATCTATCTGAAATATATCTATATATACCTAGAAGACTTAACTAACATGGCTACAAATATGATTATCATAGATGACTAATTATTAATCTGTTTTTTAATTATCCATTACAATTTTAAATGAGTTACATAAACATAATACCTCAAACAAGAATAGAAATATATATATAGTATAACAAAATTAACTTCAAGTTTATATCAATAAACTAAAATTTATACCAATGTAAAACATTTTAAACATAAACTAAAATCTATACCAATGTAAAACATTTTAAACAAGTTGTTCTTTAAAAGTAGGTTCATTAATCTACCCTTTTATCTTATCATCTCTATATCCTCTTATATATCTATATCATATCCCCTTTTCTTTCCTGTTTTAAATAAAAATATTGGTTTTTCTCTGTCCCACACCAGAGGGCTCTTCTGATTTGGGACACAAGAATCTCTTAGCCATTTTTTTTAAAGCAATATGTCTGGGTTTAGAGGGGGAGTGAGCCAATTCCACCTCTAAAGCCAGCTTGGTATATTTGGGAATTTGGGCGTAGCATCTCTTACTACTTCCTGCTGGAGGGGGGCGCTGTATCTTATGGGGACGCAAAGAAAATTTTAAGCCTATGGGGTAGTCCGTGAGGCTGTATTGTGTGAACCAGTTGCCTTGAAACCGCTCTGGATGTTGGATCATCTGGGCCATGGTGTCATCGGAGACCTTTCAGGGGGTCTTGGCTGGTGAAACCTGATGTATCTTAATCTGGGATTGAAGACTAGCAGTTATAGTTAGAACTTAGTATATATAATATCTTAGATAGACCATATTAAGTATTAGATTCAGGTTCTTTAGGATAGGACACCTTTGAATGATCTTTATAACATGCCATTTACCTATGCTTTATACTTCTCTGGATTTTAGTATGTGTTTCTTGCTTGATATTGTTTGTATTGGTTGTAGTTACATCTTATCTAGGTCATTATCCCTCATTAATCCTGGGCAATATTTGATAACCATTCCTTTGTATATAGTCTTGTATTAGTTTAGAACCTTCTTATTTAGACAAAAAGGGGGAGATGTAGTGGGTAGCTATTCCAGCTTGGATCTGGAAGTTCCAACCCCCATTGAGACTCTGGCAACTGTCATGCCTACGAGGCAGGGCCAGGGGAGGTGCCTGGAGACCCGAGAGCTGGATGGGCCACTGCTCTCTCTGTGCTCTCTCTCTATGCCGGGACCCTGAGCAGTGGAGTGAACTGAGCAGAGCTCCAGAGAACACTGCTGGACTGCGATACACCTTCCCTAGACCCTGCGACCTACCTATCACTTAATTTGTGAGTTACACCATTAAATAAATATCCTTTTAACTACGTGGAGTGGCCATAATAATTTCACCAATACCTAGTTGAACTCATTACATAGCCAGAGGTGACCTTGAACTCCTGATTCTCCTGCCTCCTCTTCTTGAGTGCTGGCATCACAGGTATGTGCCATCACACCTAATAAGATAATTATAGCTTTCCACCCTCAATTTAAAAATGTTATGATACAGCCTCCTCACAAGTTGCATGGTCTTGCTATAAACTTAGTGTTCCTCTGGCCTCAGGCATTGCTGGGTGTTGGGGCTGAAGACTGCTGGTGTCTTTGTTGGATGTTGATGGAGTGTTCTTTGGATATGAGTTCAGGAGTGATGTTTCTGGGTGACACAGGAGATCTGCTTTCACTGTCTCCAGGAGGTGAAAGGTGTTTATACCCTCTTTGCTACTGCCCTACACATCCATACAGTGTTCTGTAGGATCAGCCTCTTCCCTAGGCACATGAGGGTACCAATGTGGGATGAGGACACATTTCCACAACAGACCTTGTCCGTGTCCACACTCCCCAGGGCTGCAGCCTTACTTCTCTTTGACACATCTTTGCCTCCAGTTCCTTCCCTGACATTCCTTAAAGCCCCAGATAGCAAAGCTGCTGAAAACGGGGGAGTGCCATTAGTGGGGTCACAGTAATGGGCCGTAGATGGCTGTTCCTTACGTCTGGCCCTCTGTCTCACTTGGGTGCAATTCTTCTACCAGGACCTTTCCCCACCCTCTTACCTGTTCTGTGGGTCCAGTCTCTTGTCCACTATCTCTAGAGCGCAGCCTGGGTGCTCCAAGCCCCCCATTACTCTATAGTGGGGGGGCACTGAACTCTGGATTTCCTCCACAATCCTGGGCCTAATTAGTTGTATCCACAGAATGCAGTTTTTGTAGTAACTTGGAAACAGGGAGACCCAGGGAGCTGCTGTCACTGTCTGGGTATTCTGGGTGTGGAGGTGGGGGAGCATGCCCAGAGAACATATAGTTAAGGAGCCCCTTGCCCCTGTGTCTTTTGATCTGGCTATCACTATAATAACATGCAGTTGTAGAGTGAGGTCAGTCTTCATGTCTCTGGGAGCACCCAGCGGTGACATCCTGAGCACCTATCTGCAGCTGGCATTGGAGTGGGCAGTCTTGTGGATTTACTGTGTGTGTCGAGTTTGTGTGATCTGAGTACAGTTAGTGTCAGGATTAAGTTGAGTTGCAGGACACTCAGTTGGCGTCAGAGTACTGGAAACTTAGACCACAGAACAGAAGCTTCAAAGTATCACTTGGGTTCACAGGAAATGGACTTGTGTTACACGGAGGGCAGGGTGGCATAGACAAGAATGATAGAATGCTCAGCTCTGGGCTTGTAATCACAGAATTGGACATCTGTCTTAGTTACTTTTCTATGACCAAGGCAACTTATGAAAGAGAGCCTTTAGTTGGGCTTTTGATTTTAGAAGGTTAGGCCATGACTGGAGCCGCTGAAAGCTTTTTTCTAATCTACATGTAGGAGGCAGAGTGAATGGAAGCACACTGGGGATGGGGTCTGCCCCGAAGGACACACCTCCTCCAACAAGGCCACAGCTCTTAATCCTTCTCAAACAGTTCCACCAACTGGGGCCAAGTATTCAAAATGAAAACCAAAACAAAACCACGATCCCGGGGAACAGGGGTAGGGGGCATTCTCACTGAAACCACCACACCAGCCTTGCAAGGTGTTAGGAATTCACCTGATGGATTTGAGAGGTGTTAAGAAAAGGTGTTCTGGCTTTCCAGTGTAAATCATGACACTAGACAACAGTGACTTAAGTAGAGGAGGTCTGGGGGGAAGAGACGACTCCCCATTTACCCTTATAGCTGAAGTGTTCCTGTGTTCCTGTCCACAGCCACTCAGACCCAAGTAAACACATAGGGGCTTATATTAATTAAAACTGCTTGGCCATTAGCTCAGGCCTACCACTGACTAGCTCTTACACTTAAACTCAGCCTATTTCTGTTAATCTATATTTCGACATTTTCTGTGGCTTTACCTGTGTGCCTGATACATGCTGTTCCCTGGATGGCAGGCTGGTGTCTCCTGACTCAGCCTTCCTCTTCCCAAAATTCTCCTTGTCTGTTTATCCCCACCTATACTTCCTGCCTGGCTACTGGCCAATCAGCATTTTATTTATCAACCAATAAGAGCAACACATATTCATAGTGTACAGAAAGACATCCACAGCATACCTTCCATAGACTCACCCAGCCAATGCCATGTGAGAGGTGGACTCCTTAGTCAGTTAGCCTTGATAGACTCACCCAGACAATGCCATGTGAGAGGTGGACTCCCTAGTCAGTTACCCTCGATAGACTCATCCAGCCAATGCCATGTGAGAGGTGGTCAATATCATGAAAAGAAACATACTAAGAACATAGGTACTTGGTGGAAGAACTTATCAATACAAAATAAATGCCAAACAAATCAAGCTGAGAGTGACTGGGCCTCTAGAGCCCTCTACCAATTTATAGGAGAGTCAAGACAACAGAGAAACTCAAGTTATTCATTAACGCTATGTGTCCAATGACTCTATTCAATGTAATTTCTTCAACAAATAGATTGCAAGGAGACAAGAGGGAGGGAGGAAGAAGGGAGGAAGAAGAGGAAAATGACTCCTCCTCCTCTGTCAATTTCAATACTCACCTTGTTTGGGTAAAATCAGGAATCTGCTAAAACCATGGATCACTGAGGAAGATGGAAGGATGCATGGTGCTCCCGTTGAGGAAGACAATGTGACAAAGAATGGCTTGTAGGAGTTTGCTGCTGAGTCCTCTTGGGATCAATACCTTCAGAGGTTGGACAGAGAAATCAGGCAGAGACCCTGCTTACCTTATGACCTTTATGCCCCGCCCCCTGGGTCCTAGCCCTTGGCTGTTGACAGAGCCCTCACTGAATGCTGGCTGTCCCAGGGAAAGGTGCACATCCCCTTTAGGGGAAAGACTAAAAAGCTGATGGCTGATGGCTGGCCTCACACAGCTAATGTCCCTTACGTGTAATGGGACAGATGCTCAGTACAATTCAATGCCCCTGCCGATGCTTGAGAAGGGTTGAGGAGACTTAGAATGACTTGATTTTCTCTCCTGTGTCATGATTCCTTACAAACATGCTTTAAAGTTTGCTCTTAGTGGGGGCACAGGCCTATAGTCTCAGCATTGGGAAGCAGAGGTAGGAGGATCAAAACTTCACGGTCATCTTTGGCTATAGAATGAGTTAGAGGCTAGCCTGGGCTACATGAGACCCTATGCCAGCACCACCTTCCAAACCAAACCAAACCAGACCAGACCAGACCAAACCAAACCAAACCAAACCAAACAGTATTTATCTTTTAGACATAGAGGCCAGAGATAGATATTTCATAATGAAGTGGACCACAGATGGAATTTACTTTAGAATAGTATGTGTGTGTAACAGAGAATATGAGGCAAAAATAAAGTGTGAGTTGGTAATTGTTGAGTTTGGTGATGGTGTGTGAACTTTGGTATACTGTTTTCTACACTTTGGATATATTAACTTTTCCATAATTAGAAAAGTAAGTGATGATGCAATTAAAATTATTCTTAATACAGGTCTGTCAGCAGGCAATATATGGGATTCCTGTGAATAGAGGTTAACACTATCTTAACCTAGCCCTTCCCTTCTGTATAAATCTTATTGGGTAGACCATCACCTTGCATCTGAACTTCACAGTGAGGGTGGGAAGCAAGCTGTGTTAGAGAGCACTGAGTTCATGTTAGAATGAAGAACCAACCCATGTCCTTAGAAGCAAAATGTTCCTAAATATCAGATCAGATCACTAGGAAAAGTACCATGGTCACTTTAAAAGTGCAACTCTCATATGTCACATAAGCTCTGACACAGGCAGTCAGGAGATGTCGTCATCTCACTGCTGCCCATGAAGTTGAGCTGTTTATCTTTTCAACACAGGTTGACTTTTTGCCCTTTAAAGTGCACTCTGGAAAAAAGATAACTTTTTTTTGTTGTTCTTGGAAAAAAAATTGTACATCCAGTTTTGGAATCCATACTAGATGAAGCCAAGTTAAAAATAACAGAGTATTAATGTCCACATCTTTTTTTTTTTTTAAATGAAAGTCTTACCCACAGAATGTTTCCTGGATGTGGTCTCTAATGGTTGTCATTTATCTGAATTGAGACATCGTGCCATTGTGAGAAGTGGGCCATATGAACCATAGCAAGAAATGTGGTGTGTGTGATTGTGTGTGTGTATGTGTGTGTGTGTGTGTGTGTGTGTGTGTGTGTGAGAGAGAGAGAGAGAGAGAGAGAGAGAGAGAGAGAGAGAGAGAGAGAAGTGCTGAAAACCTTTGTTTTAAAAGTTTTAATTAAGTTGTAATTCACACAGCAATCTCCCTTGTGTATCCCACATCCGTCACTAATAATTGGAAAATACACAGTACTGTGTAGGCGTCATGTCATTCCATGTGGGGACTTGTCTCCACTAGAAGGATAAAGGAACATCTGTTCTAGGCACCACTCCTCCCTGGGGCATGATTTGGCTCTCCTTGTTTGGACTAGATTCCTACCAAAATGGTATGTGGGCCCCAAATCTTCAAATTAATCTTGCTATGTGTCTTGCCCTTTGTGTGGTTATGTCCCATTGGGTCCCTCTCTTAGATGTTAGTTAGCCAAGATAAGTTGGGTATCTACTATGAGCTGGAAGAAACTTTACAGAGATCATAGATTTTCTGAGAAGTTGAGTCTGGACATGGCTATGCAGAGTAAAAGTGGAATATTGACGCCCTGCTGAAGTAGCATGGATGTTTTCATCTTACAAATACTCTGGCTGTCAGTAAGGGAGACGTCTGCTCTCTTCATGGAACAGACAGCTGTTTCTCCCAAATGGACTCCCTTACCCAGAAGCACTTTGTACAGGCACCATATCCTTGTTGGTACACAGTCTTTGGTCCTTTGTATATGTGAATTCTTCATCCTTGTCATTTTCTTTACTCTCTCCTATTCCTTTGTTTTTCTACTTCTTGTGCCATAGCCCTTTCCCCACCCCGTAGCATGTCACTAACTCCCAAGGCTAGTCAAAAGTGTGAAGTCTAAGAATGTGCCTTTCCCAATGTTTCCTTATTTTTGTCCCCTTGAGTCTGTTGCTTGCCACTCCGTTAGTTCCACATCGGCAGCACATTACCTCTTTCTACTTCTTCCAAAGGGGTTGGGTGAATAAAAGTTTTCTTTCTTTTTTAATTCTTTGAAACTTTCGTGTATGAATACAATGTACTTAACCATATTCATTTCTTATTCCTTTCATCTATATCCCCCAGGACCCCATTGCATCTCCCTCCCAACTCTATGCCCTCCTTATTATTATACTCTTACCCATGACTTCCTCTTCGTATGGTCATGACATCCTAAAATCGTTCACCTTAAAAGGCAAATCTGAGGTAGATTGATTGCCAATTTTCTGAGAAACCGCCATACTGATTTCCAAAGTGGCTGTACAAGCTTGCATTCCCACCAACAGTGGAGTGTTCCCCTTGCTCCACATCCTCTTCAATATAAGCTGTCAACAGTGTTTTTGATCTTAGCCATTCTGACAGGTGTAAGATGGAATTTCAGAGTCATTTTGATTTGCATTTCCCTGATGACTAAGGATGTTGAGAAATTCCTTAAATATTTTTTGGCCATTTGGGATTCTTCTGTTGAGAATTCTCTGCTTAGATCTGTAGCCAATTTTTTAGTTGGATTGTTTGGTATTTTGCTGTCTAGTTTCTGGAGTTCTTTATGTATTTTGGAGATCAGCTCTCTGTCAGATGTGGGGTTGGTATGGATCCTTTCCCATTTTGTAGGCTGTCATTTTGTCTTATTTACTGTGTTCTTTGCCTTACAGAAGCTTCTCATTTTCATGAGGTCCCATTTATTAATTGTTGCTCTCATTGTCTGTGCTACTGGTGTTATATTTAGGAAGTGTTTCCCTGTGCCAATGTATTCAAGACTACTTCCTACTTTCTCTTCTACCAGGTTCATTGTAGCTGGATTTATGTTGAGGTCTTTGATCCACTTGGATTTGAGTTTTGTGCATGGTGACAGATATGGATCTGTTTGCAATCTTCTACATGTTGACATCCAGTTATGCCAGCACCATTTGTTGAAGAGAATTTCTTTTTTCCATTGTACAGTTTTGGCTTCTTTGTCAAAAATCAGGTGTTCATAGTTGTGTGAATTAATGTCAGGACCTTCAATTTGATTCCATTGATCCACATGTTGGTTTTTATGCCAATACCAAGCTGTTTTTATTACTATAGCTCTATAGTAGAGCTTGAAATCAGGAGTTGCGATGCCTCTACAAGTTGTTTTATTGTAAATTATTGTTTTAGATATCCTAGGTTTTCTGTTTTTTTTTTCCATCAATATACCTCAAGATTCAATGATACCACTCTTGGGCATATACTCGAGGGATGCTCAAGCATACCACAAGGACTCTTGCTCAACTATGTTCATAGCAGCATTATTCATAATAGCTAGAACCTGGAAGCAACCTAGATGCTCTTCAATCAAAGAATGGATAAAGAAAATGTGGTACATATACACAATGGAGTAATACTCAGCTTTAAAAAACAATGACATCAAGAAATTTGCAGGCAAATGGATGGAACTAGAAAATATCATCCTGAGTGAGGTAACCCAGACTCAGAAAGACAAACATGGTATGTACTCACTCATAAGTAGATACTAGATGTAAAGCAAATGATAATCAGACTACAACCCACAGCTCCAGAGAAGCTAGGAAACAAGGAGGACCATAAGAGGGATGTACAGATAAACTTGGGATAGGGAAACAGAGGAGATCTTGATGAGTAAACTAGGAATGAGGGGAGGGAAATAGAGGGGTAGGGGATGGGGGATGAGAGCATGAGGGAATGGGATGGCCAAGCTAGGGGAGGAACGGAGTGGGAGAGCAACGAAAGAGATATCTTGATAGAGGGAGACATTATGGGGTTAGGGAGAAACCTGGTGCTAGGGAAATTCCCAGGAATCCACAAGGATGACCCCAGATTAGACTTCTAGCAACAGTGGTGAGGATGCCTGAACTGGCCTACTCTGTTAATCATATTGGTGACTGCCGTAACTGTCATCATAGAGCCTTCATCCAGTAACTGATGGAAGCAGATGCAGAGATCCACAACCATGCACCAGGCCGAGCTCTGAGAGTTCAGTTGAAGAGAGGGAAGAGGGATTACATGAGCAAGGAGGGTCAAGATCATGACAGGGAAATCTACAGAGACACCTGAACCAAGCTCAAAGGAACTCACAAACTTTAGACCAACAGCTGTGGAACCTGCATGGGACTGGACTAGCCTTCTGCATACAGGAGACAGTTGTGTAGCTGGGTCTGTTTGAGGGGCCTCTGGCAGTGTGATCAAAGTCTATCCCTGGTCATTGAGCTGGCTTTCTGGATCCCATTACCTATGGTCAGACACCTTGCTCACCCCTGATAAATTGGGGAGGGGCTTGGTCCTGCCTCAACTGAATGTACCAGACTTAGCCGTGCCTCACAGAAGAACTTACCCTGTTGGAGAAGAAGGTGGTGGTGGTGGTGGTGAGATGGTAGTAGGAGCAACAATAACTGATGGACTTGCTGCAGAATGAGGTTACTGCGGATACTCAGGGGTCACAGATGTCAAAAGGGGGAGGGGAGAGAAGAGGGAACCATACACCCTTCAGAGAGACACCTCCAGTGACCCCGCTCCTCTAGCTAGACCCCCACCTTGTAGTGCTTGTGCCGCCTCCCAGAATGCTACCAGCCAGGGACCCAGTCTCCAACACATGATCCTTTTGAGAGACATTTGGTATTCACGCCATGACACTAGAGGGCTACCAGAGGCTGGGCTATTCAAGAGACTTGACGGGGCCAGACGGCAAACGCATCAGAATGCTGAGCTAGTACACTGCCAGTGCTTTTCAGATATTAACCAATTCAACCTTCACAACAGTCAAGAGAGACAGGTAGAGAAGGAAACCGAGGCAGGGAGACATTAGTTAGTGTACCCAAGAAGACGTAGCTGGGACTGTGCAGAGCAGTGTCAGAATTCCAGCCTGGCAGTGTGGGTCAGTGTGGGCTCGGATGCACAGGGCCATCGACAGTTGGCTCTGCGCTATGCATGTGTGAATGGGTGTGCTTGCATGTGGAGGCCAGAAGAGAATTTCAAGTATAGTTCCTCAGGTGCCGTCTACCTTGCTTTTTGAGACACGGTCTCTCACTGAGCATAGAGCCCACTAATTAAGCTGAGCTTGCTTGTTAGACAGCACCAGGGACCTGCTTGTCTCCAACACTGGAATTACAAGCACTTGCCACTGTATCTACCTTTTACACGAGTGTTAAGGAATTGAACTTAGGACTTCATGACTGCGAGGCCAATGCTTTATCAACTGAGCCATCTCCCTGGCCCCTGTCTAGCCCTTTTTAATAATAAAAAAAAAATCACTTAAAAGATAGTTTAGATTTTTATTAATTTTATGTGTGTGTTTTGCCTGCATGTATGTATGTGTACCATGTGCATGCCTGGTGCCCATGGGGGTCAGAAGAGTGTGCCAGATGCCCTGGAACTGGAGTCAGGGATGGGTGTGAGCCATGTGGATCTTCTGCAAGAGAAGCAAGTGCTCTTAACCACTGAGCCACATCTCCAACCCCTCAATGATGAGTGTTTTATAGAAAACACAGGGCTCTGATAACCTACCCATGTTGGAGAGATTTAAAGTGACAATACTCCCCACCACATGGACTTGGCTTGGGGAGGCTGACAATACCTGTCCCCATTCAGATGTGTCAGCCAAGATGCAGAAGTCACTGACACACAGAGGCCGGCTGGCATCTCAGGAAGCTGGCTGCCTGTGTGTATTTCCCAAGAACAGTTATTCGAAAGCCCTTGGTTTTATTTTTAGCTTCCTGCAGATTCTTCCCCAGAGCACATCTCAGCAGTGTCTCTTTCTGACACTCCTCCACTTTTCCAGAAAGAGAGACACTGAACCCTCTCTCCTCCACACTAAAACGTCTTTGTTTGGAACCACACATGTCGATTTTAAACAGAAAATAATATGAAAACACAGAGATTCCTTTATGCGCCTCCTGCAGCCCTCAGCTCCAGCGTCCCTGGATTTACGATGTGCTCTGCACTTCCCGCCTTCTCAGCGCTGCTCTCCCACATTTGAAGGAGAAACGATCAAGAGATTTGTGCAGGAGTAAATTTATTCTGTCTTGAGCTGGGTGAGGTTCCAATCCACCACAGCATGGAAAATATAAATGCTGTGAGCATCGTTTCCTTCTAAGGCAGGCGGGCAGACACGGCCAGGCAGAGGGTCGCACCTTGTTACAGCTGTCCGCTGCTCACAGCCAGGGGTTTTTCAGAGTTGGGAAACAGGCATCCAGGGAGACGACACGACCTTGACAGCTGACTGGGGAGAGAAGGTCATTTGCTCCCTTAACACCTTCCCTCTCCCGAGTGGGGAGAGTGTCATGAGCTTTGGTGGGGACAGACACAGATGAGGATTCATCAGTCAGGACATTGAGGGAACAGCGGGGGAACATGTAAGGGACATTCAGTCATTTTCCAGAGAGCACAGGTATTCTGTTCCTCAGGAAAAACTGGGGGCAGCCCCCCACATGGTGGTCTGCTGGAGGTCAGGAACACTGCCTTCTGGGTACTCTGGCTACTCTGGTCTTATTGCTGTTTTCCCCAAGTGTTGTGTGAATATCTGCTTTCTCCTGTCATGTCAAGAAGTGTCCTTATCTAAGGGACTTGGCCCTTTGACCAGAATAGGCCATTCCAGGGTTAGTTGGGGCTCAGTGGACAGATGAAGAACGTGACCCCTCAGCTGACATCTGTAGTGGTGAAATCCCCCTAATGAATAGATTTAAACTATTCTATTAGTGTCTATCAACTGCACGAAGTAGTAGGTGTCATTGATGTATTAGATTCTTTTGCCTCTCTGCCCTGTCTCCTTGGTTCCCAGCCTCTTTCTGAGCAACACTCCCACTTTCATGCCAAAAAACCCCCACCAAAAAACCAAAAAACCAAAAACCAAAAACCAAACCAAACCAAAACAAAAAAACCCCTAGATCTCATGTATGGCAGAAAACATGAGATCTTTGACTTTCTGAGTCTGGCTTATTTTTCTTATTATGATGATCTCTGGTTTTTATACATTTTCATGAAAGTGACACAATTTTATTCTTGTATATTGACCAACAATATTCCATTGTTGGTTATTTGTACATGTAAATTGTACCACATTTTCTTTTTAAAAATTTATTATTTTATGTGTCCGAGTATTTACCCTGAGTTTATGTATGTGTACCCTGTTCATGCTTGGTGCCTGTACAATCAGAAGAGGGATTCTAATCCCTGAAACCGGAGTTATGGATCTTTGTGAGCCTTCATGTGGAGGCAGAGAACAGAAGTGTGGACCTGTAGTGATCAAGTGATGCCCTGAGTGAATGAATATATATTGTTGACATGGGCATGGCCACATCAAGGACCAAAGCCTCAGACTCATGGGTAAAGGCAAAGCTTTTTTCTCCTGGGTGGGGCTCAGAGGGATGGCAAAGCCTGCCTCTGGTCAAGTGTGAATGTTGATAGTGTGTGTAGAAAAGGTCACTTTGGGATCCTCTTTCCTCACACTGAGCTTATTGGGTGCTGTGGCTTTTCCATCTGAGAGCCTAGATCACTTGGAACCCCCCCCCCCTCTCTCTCTCTCTCTCTCTCTCTCTCTCTGTGTGTGTGTGTGTGTGTGTGTGTGTGTGTGTGTGTGTTTGTGCCTGTCTGTTATTTCTGCTTTCCCTTATTGCCCCTAGTCTTGGTCTTGGTTCTAGGATACAAGCTGTGCAAGGATGAGTTAGGGTTCTTTGTAAGAACAAGTGCTCTTAACTGCTGGGCCATCTCTTTAGCCCCAATGTCTTCTTTATCCACTCATCCCTCAGTGGCACCTAGACTGATTCTATAACTTGGGTATTATCAGCAGTGCCACAGTAAACAGAGAGCCCCTTTTTGTAGTGAGCAATATACCTGGACACCACCTACTATATACCAGAAAGTACTTTTATTTTCCTATACTGAGGAGTCCCTGTCTTGATTTCCATAGTACCTGGACTAATTTACATTCCCACCAACACTGTGTGAGCATCCCTTTCTGTTAGCCTTCTGCTAGCTAACTTCTCACAGGATTTGTCTTCTTTTTCCTTGATGGTCACAATGCAGGTGTTTGAGACATGATCTCTCTGTAGGCTTTATTTACATTTCCCTGGTAGCTAATGATATTGAACACTTTTGAGATGTGTGTTAGCCATCTGCAACTGGCCTTAGAATTGTCTGTTGAGTTCATTTGCCTGTTTTTTTTTATTGTATTATTTGTTTCTTCTGTTTGACTTCTTGAGTTCTTTATGTAGTTTGGACATGAATCCTGTTGGGTGAATGGCTGGCACCGTTTTGGACTATTCTGTAGATCATCTCTTCACTCTGGTGATTGTTTCCTCCTATAGAAAGCCTTTTAATTTGATGTAATCTATTCATCAAGTCCATCATTACTTCCTGAGCTATTAGAGTCTTATTCAGAAAAATCCTTGCATATGTGTCCACTTAAAAGTGTCTTCCCTGATTTTCTTCAGAAGTTTTATGCTTTGCACTAAGGTCTTTCATCTGTCTTCAGTTGATTTTTGTATAGGGTAAGAGATTGTCTTAGGGTTTCCATCACTGTAAAGAGACACCATGACCACAGCAACTCTATTTATAAAGGCAAACATTTCATTGGGGTGGTTCGCTTACAGTTTCAGAGGCTTAGTCCATTATCATCATGGCAGGACATGATGGTATGCAGGCAGACATGGTGCTCCAGCTGTGAGTACTACATTTTTTTTTTTTTTGAGACAGGGTTTCTCTGTGTAACTTTAGTGCCTTTCCTGGAACTCATTCTGTAGCCCAGGCTGGCCTCCAGCTCACAGATCCACCTGCCTCTGCCTCCTGTGTGCTGGGATTAAAGGCATGCACCACCACCACTCAATGAGTACTACATCTTAATCCACAGGCAGCAGAAGGACTCTGTGTCCACACTGTGCCCTGCCTGCAGGGCTTCAACGGGTTCTCGACTACCCTAAGGAGGGAATGTAGGGACAGGAGATACAAAGGAAAAGACACCAAGTCTGGATTCTGATCAAGGTGCCACTTTATTTGTCTTCCACAAAGGTTTATATAGTTCCGCAGGGTGGGGGGAGCAAGAAGCTGCCATCTGCATAAGGTGGGGCAAGCTAACAGGATGTTTGTATAGGATGTTTACAGGGTGAGAGGGTCAAGGGCTCTGACTCAATGTCTTGTTGCTAGGCAACCTGACTGTAAGCTGATCTAGTTCCCTGTCTTATGGGGGGGGGTGTCTGTATTTTTCCACTAACTAGAGATTCTGTCCTTGTCCCTGACAGCAATGGGCATACTTGAGCATAGGAGACCCCAAAGCCCATCCTCACAGTGACACACTTCCTCCACCAAGGCCACACCTACTCCAACAAAGTCACACCTCCCAGTAGTGCTACTCCCTGTGAGTGTAGGGGAGGGGGCGGCGGGGGGGGGATTACATTCATATTATTATATAGATGGAAATTCAGTTTCGCTCTACACATGAATATTCAATTTCCCCAATACCATTTGTTAAAGAGACTATGTAGCTAGAGTTTTCCTGCCTTGTCCACAGTCAGGACAAATCTCTGTCACCTGCCAGTCCCACAGCTGCTCAGACCCAAATTTTGAAGTCAAGTTACCTTTAAAATATACATTTTGGCATAACCCAACAGCTTTTGTAATTAAATGTTTTTCTTCAGTTACAAATATCAAAGAGAACATAATCCAGATTCTCTGTGTGGTAGCCATCTTTATGTGGCTTATTTTTTATATTACCTTGAGCCTATTGCTTTAAACTGCAGCATTCTAAGACTGAAACAGCGCTGTGGCTACTGCTCCACCCACTTCAGCTTCAAAACATGGCGGTGGTACGTTTTCTACCAGCTCTGGGAGCCATCAACTCTCAGAAATAGTGGGTCTATGCTTCTATCAAGGCAGTGTGTAGCCCAGAAACCTCTTTTTGTTTTGTACTAGCAAAGGCTAAATCCACCATGCAGCTTAATGTGCCACTTGCAGAGGCCTCATTCCCGCCATACTGCAGGTCGAGCGCACACACCAGGAACCCGCCATAGTAGCTCAAACACGCATGCTGCTGCTAACTTGAAAGAGACAACTAGGAACTGTTTTTAGCTCCGTTTTAGAATCTTTTTACTCAGGTTTTAGGTGGAAACTCTTGCCAACACATTGGGCGTCATTTGTAGCTAGAGTTTTCCTGCCTTGCCCACAGTCAAGACAAAGCTCTGACAGTCCCATAGCCGCTCAGACCCAACCAAGTAAACACAGAGACTTATATTGTTTACAAACTGTATGGTCATGGCAGGCTTCTTGCTAACTGTTCTTACAGCTTAAATTAATCCATTTCCATAAATCTATACCTTGCCACGTGGTTTGTGGCTTACCAGTGTCTTCACATGGTGCTTGTCATGGTGGCAGCTGGCAGTGACTCCCTCTGCCTTCCTGTTCTTTCTTTTCTCCTGTTAGTCCCACCTACACTTCCTGCCTAGCCACTGGCCAATCAGTGTTTTATTTATTGACCAATCAGAGCAACAGATGTGACATACAGATCATCCCACAGCAAGGCTACCTTTTCTCCATTATTGTTAAGAATTGGATGGCTTAGGTCCTCTGCATATATGTTATGGTTGTGTAGCTTGGTGTTCTTGTGGGTCTCCTAACAGTGGGAGTAGGAGTATCTCTGACTCTTTTGCCTACTCTTGGGACCCTTTTTCTCCTACTAGGTTGCCTCATCTAGCCCTGCTATGATGGTTTGTGCCAAGTCTTATTGTAACTTGTTATGCCATGTTGAATTGATATCCCTGAGACACCTGCTCTTTTCTGAAGGGAAACAGAGGAGGAGTGGATCTGGGGGAGAGGGGAGATGGGGGTACTGGGCAGAATGGAGGAAGAGGGAACTGGTCAGGATGTAATGTATGAGAGAAGAATAAATTTAAAAAGAAAGAAAGAAATGAAGAAGTTTAAAATAGAAGAATTTAAAAAAAGAATCAGATAGCTTAACTGAGTGGGTTTATTTGTAGGCTCTATTCCATTCCATTGGCTGATTCACCTGGTGTGTGTGTGTGTGTGTGTGTGTGTGTGTGTGTGTGTGTACTGGACCTATGATGGTTTTGTCATGGTGGCCATGTATATAATGTGAGGCCTAGCTTTGTGAGATCTCCACTACTGCTCTTCGGTACTCAGGATTGATCTGACTATTTAGGGCCCTTGTGCTTCTATATGAATTTTATGATTTTTTTTCTAGTTCTGTCTTTGGAGTTTTTACTCTATTGAGAGTGCTGAAGGTAGACACCCTTGTCTTCTGATCCTAGAGGGCACGCTTTCAGTTTACCCATTTAGTGTGGTGTTGGCTTCAGGGTTGCTGTAAACAAACCTTAGTATGCTGAAGTATCGTCTTTCTGTTACCATTTTTCTGGAACTTCATAATATCGATATTTTTGGATTTATTATCATCATGTAATATTTGTCGCTGCTTCTTTTTATGCACTATACTATACTTAATGATTCCATACATGGAACCATCCTTCCATCCCCAGAACGAAGCCGACTTAGTCAAGGTGTTGAGATAGAGTGTTGTTGAATTTAGCTTGTAGGTGTTATGTTAAGGATTTCTATGTGTATTTTCTGTGGTCAGTAGTTTTCCCTTCACTCTGTCCTTAGTCTGCCTTTAGTATCAGGGTAATACAGGTTTCATAGAATGAGTTTGGAAGCTTTCCTTCCTGTTCCGATTTTTGGACTATTTTGAGGAGTATTAGTTATTGATTCTTCTTTACAGACCTGGTAGAACCCATCAGCAAATCCATGTGGTCTGTTGCTGGAGGGCTTCTCTCCAGGCTCCACCAAGCCCCGCAGTCCCACAATCCATGTATAAAATAATCACTCAGACGCTTATAAACTGTATGGCCGTGGCAGACTTCTTGCTAACTGTTCTTTTATCTTAAATTAACCCATTTCTATAAATCTATACCTTGCCACGTGGCTGGTGGCTTACCGGCGTCTTCACATGCTGCTTGTCCTGGCGGTGGCTGCAGTGTCTCTCTCCTTCTTCCTGTTTCCCCAATTCTCCTCTCCCCTTGTCCCACCTATGCTTCCTGTCTGGTCGCTGGCCATCAGTGTTTTATTTATATAGAACGGTATCCACAGCAGTGGTCCTTGTTTTTTTGTTTGTTTTGTTTTGTTTTGTTTGGGACTTTGTTACTGATTCTCACTTTTTTTTTCTTCTTCTGATTTCTCTAGGTTGTTCATATCATCTGTCAGTTTGGTTTAATTTCAGTAGATGATTGTGTCTAGAAATATGTACTTTTTTTTAAGATTTTCCAATTTATTGAAACATGTTTTCAGAACATTCCCTCATTATCTTCCAGACTTCAGTACTATCTGGTACATTCTCCTTTGTCATTAATTTTCTTTAGTTAGGTCTTCTTTGTTTGGTGAATTTGGCCAAAGTTTGTCAGTCTTGTTCATCTTTTCAAAGAATTAGCTTCTCACATCATCAAATCTTTATATGTCTGCATTTCATTAAATTTCTGTACCAATCTTATTCTTCCTCTACTGATGTTGGGTTGGGCATTTCCTGGTTTTATAACTTCAGCTGGATTTTGACATGGCTCCTGTTTCTCTTTCCTCTCTTGTTCTGCATCAATTGGGCTTCCTTGGCTATTTCAGGAAGCCAGGAAGCACTCCTTCTTCAGAAGGTCTTTGTTCTGGATTTCTCCACAGCCTGGATTTGACGAAGAGCTTCACTCTCCCCAAGTCTTTCTTTACTTTCTCTGTGAGGCAGCAGCCTGTCCTCTGCACTTCCTGTCTTATTTACTTCCTTTCCTCATTGCTTCCTGCCCACTCCCTTGTCCTTTCTACTTCTTGCCCTTCCCACTTCCTGTTTTGTCCATTTCCTTTCCTCCATACTTCCTGTCTTCTCTACTTCCTGTTCTAGCCACTTCTCCTGTGCACTTCCTGTCCACTCCACTTACTTTTCTGTCTACTTCCTATCCCCCGCCGCCCCATCTTCATTCAATGCACCTCAAGAGCTGTGTAGCACATGTTTATCTATGTGTCTAGTGTGTGTGTGTTTGTGTGCTGTGTCCTCACATTAGAAAAAAACTCCTGGGGGCAGAGTCATTGTGTTGTTCATGGTTATACCCAAAATTCCTAGTTTTCTCAGGATTGTTGAGTTGATTAGTGCTTACCTGTTTGTCAGGACCATTTACTGGGTCACGAATGAATTACAGATGTGTGAGATACCAACACCTCCTCCTCCAGGCAGCTGCTGAGTGTCTGGGGACAATTATGTCCTGCTCCAAGCAGACAGCTCCATTTATCCCAATGTACCTTATAAAATTACCATTTTCTAGGCATGCCAGGGCTTTGAGAGTTTGAGACACTGTGTCTTTGTCATGCAGAAATGGACATACCATGCCTTCACTTTTTACCCAGTGAGGTGGAATGCCTGTGTCTTTCCCCCACCTTTACGTCAGCTTTCCCGGGCTCCATGAGGTATAATGCCTGTGTCCTTCTTGTCTTGACGTCAGTATTCCCCATGTTCAGACAAGTGTTGGTTCAGGAACAATGTCTATTGTTGGTCAAAGACCTATGGTTTTTTAATATATGATTTCATGCCATAAATTAATATATTTTAAAATATCAAGAATCTATGTTAAATGAATTAGTGAATATGAAACAGAGGAGTGAGGAAAATGATTTCAAAGCTTTGAAATGATTGACAGTTGTGAGAGGTTACAGAGATCTGAAAGGGGTTCTAGTGGGTTCCATTTTGAGTATTGATGCCCCCGTTGCTCTGAAATGCAGTTCCTTTGAGTGGAAGTAAGTAAGTGGGTATCAGGAGGCTTTCCCTCCAGACTTCAAAGTCTGGATAACAGGTTCCCAAATACTTCTCTCATTCCTCCTTTTCTAAACCACAAAACTCCTCGTGTCCCTTTTGTGTTATCCCTCTTAGCTATGCTCAGGGAACTCATGCTGCGGGGTCTGTCTGCACCAGGGTGTCTCGGAAGTACTGCACTGGGGTAGATGCACGGCCTTAGCTGCTTGGTGAGTGTGCATCAAACCAGAACAATTAAGAGCCAAGATGCCAGGATCTAAAGATTAGAATCATGACTAGCGGAGCCCTGGGAAGCCTGGGGGGAGAGCTCAGGGCCTGACAAGGCACTCGGCTTGGCTTCGAGTGCCCGGAGCTTGGCAAGGAGGGTGAAATTGGAGTCAGGAGTTAAAAGAAGCCAGGAAACTCTGGGTTCATGAGGTGAAAGCTAAATGGAGTAGAGAGAGAGGGTCAGGACAAAGGCAGGAGAAACCTGCAAAAGGGATACCTTGCAACCAACACAGTAGCCACAGCCAGAAGCCTCACATGTGCCTCTGGCCAGGGCAGGTTGTAGCATGCAGCTTGCAGGTGTGAGCAGGGCAAGGAGGCTGACCCTACAGCATGGCAATGGTGGAAGCAGAGACAAGGGAGGTTCTAGCACTCAGCCTCCCTCTCTGAGGGATGATGCCATCTTTCTGTCCTCTTTCTAGAGCTTATGCCGATGTTTTGACCTAGAGACTCTGGGACAAACAGGCTCAAAAGCCAAAGTGAGGCTGTGTGAGTTCTGAAGTCCCTTTACCAGCAGGACTCAGGGCAGATGTGTGAGTGCCTGCCATCCCTGAGGAGTCAGGGAGAGGATGGAAATGTCAGGCAGGTCACCCTCAGTCTCCCCACGCATCCAGGGCTTCAGCTCCACATTTGTGGCTCTGACTCCACATAGCCTGCCCTGGCCAGCCCCGGATACCTTTACTCTGGTGTTGGCTTCCTCTGTGTGTCCCTGTAACTCAGACTTGGCTTCATGAAGGGTGTTTTCCAGTGTTTCAATTTCCTTGCTGGTTTTTTTCCTCCATATTTTGGATTTTTTCCCCTCTAGTTTAACAACTGTTTCATTCACTTTGAAGACTGTCCTGTGGAGAGGTCTTGTGAGAGTTCCTGAATCTGTGCTTCGGTTTGTTTTCGTCTTCCATATGTTTGCCGCTTCTTTTAAAAAGTAAGGCTCTAGATTCTTCTCAGATGTCTCACCTCTCAGTGATTCTGGGTTGAGGAGAATCCCGATGCTAGGAGGCAGGGAGGCCGGCCAGCTGTGGGCATGGGCTCACGGGTGGTGGTTGTATCATGTGTTTTTGTGTTTTTTGTCATATTTCCACATCGGTTGGAGTGAGTTCATCTTTCAGTTTTGACTTCCTCCTTTCCCAAGTATATTTGGATGTTTGTTTCTGGGGTTAGTGAGAGCTACACCAGGTAAGAATGAGAGGCGTACATTAGTTTAGCACACATGGAAGCTGAAATGTGGACCAGCACTGTGCCGAGGCCATGCAAGCCCTAACTCGGGTAATTATGATGACTCAAGGAGACCGGGTTCCTGTCCTGTTTCACTCAGAGAAACTAACCTCAGGGGTTGTTCAGACCTCTATCAAGGGAGCCAGGATTCCAGCCTAGGTCTGGCCACCTCCAGTGCTTCCTATCTTGACACTGAGAACATTTAGGGTCTCCACTTTGTCTACTATGAGGTGAAAGAAAAACTCCTATGGAGAAAGGATTCTGGCTCTTGGAACTGATGAATACCTTGAGTCCATCTTCTCTGACAAAGCAGGGTGCAATGGGCAGTCGACTGTCAGCTTGGCCACATCTAGAATCAACTAAGACACAAGCCTTTGGGCACCCCATGATGATTTGCTTGATCAGATTATTTGAGATAGGAATATCCCCACTGCTAAATCTGGTAGGACTGTCTGGTGGCAGCCTAGAAGAAAGGACCTGGGGCCCACAGCCCATATGCCTTCAATCAAAGCTTTTTTTGTCTGCTTGCCTTCACCTCACTGGTAGGTTCATTTATACTGTTGCTGGGCATTCCTTTGCCAATCTCAGAATCAATGTCTCAGTGATTCCAATGTAGACCAAAGACCAGTAGCAATCCAGGAATCCTGGCCTTCAACACCAGATTGGGACAGCTGAGGCACTTAGCCTCATGGCCTGAGAAACTTCCAGATTCTCAGCCTCTCCAGCATGAGGTAGCCATTATTGAACTACACAGACTACATCCTGTAGCCAGTTTAATATCACCATATATTCACGTATATATTCACCCTATCTGCCAGCTTTGTTCCTTTAGAGAACCCTGACCAACATGCAGGGTTTATCTTTGTCATCCCTGTGGTCGCTCCTGATCCTGGCCATGAAGAGGTGCAGCATCTCTAGCTGGTATGGGTGATGCCTCAAACTAGCCAAGTGGTCTCTGCATACTAGACCAAACTCTTAAGAGTGGGAAAGAAAACTTTTTAAGAAACAGAATATTTCTTTTAAGGAAACAGATATAGATAATAAGAGAAGGAAATTCAATCCAGCTGATAATATGTGAGTTGGCCTGCTCATAGTCTCCCTCACCAATCCCACAATGCTTCCATTCTGACTTGGAATCTTCCAGAGAGTATAGCCTTGAAAGATGCAGTTCTCCATGAGTGCTATGACAGAAGGCAGGATGGCAAGGAAACAGGAGAAGAACAAGTTCTTTATTTTTAAAAAATTACACTTCATTCATTCATTTACTTATTCATTATGTGTATGTCTGCAAGCATGTGCCTGTGCATGTGTGTGTGTCCATGCATGCCACAACATGGCATGTATGGAGGTCTGAGGGATTCAGTGCTCCCCTACCATGTAGGTCTCAAGGATAGAATGCAGGTGCCATGGTTTTGCAGCAGACATCTTTCCCTACCTTCTCAACAGCCCGACACTCGATAGAAAGTTCCATCCTGTTTTTCCTGTGTGTCTTGGTGATAACAATGGGGTTCCTGGGAGCTGAGCAGGAGCTGGGGCAGGCATCTGACTGGAGACTCTGCTTTCATTTGTGGGAACTCAGGAAATGGTTGCAGAGTATTGGCCATGTCACATGAGACCTAGCCTTGGGTCACTCTTACATGGGGCATGCATTCTAATGGGAGGGCACAGAGCTTTGCCAAGCTAAGGAAGTAAATACTATGACTTGGGGTTTAAGAAGATGACATGCAGAATGGAGAATAAGATGAAAAGGTGTGGGGGCACATGACTCTGACAGGGCAGGGAGGCGTCTTATTGGGTAAAGTTTTCACATGAGGAGACAGTTCCTTGGGGCCAAGTGGTGGTGATCCTGCTGTAAGATCCACAGTCCTTTGCCCTGGCTGGGAGTTTTCATTTGTTTGTTTGTTTTGAGATAATATCTCATAGAGTTCTGGCTGGACCTGAACCCCCTTTATAGTTGAAGGGTTACTCTGAAGGCCTGATCCTCCTGCCTCCACCTCCCAAGTGTTGGGATTACAGGCATGCATCATCACACCCAGCTGCTTTGGCTGGATGTTGAAAGGAAGACTGCAAAGTGTAGAACAGGCTGTAATTGTTTTCCTTAATAAACGGACCAGAATTCCCCAGTGTGCGGCCATCTAGAAGGTGTGTGGGCTGTGTGCTCCATTGAGAAGCATTCTTCCCTCTGCTAGCAGCAAAGGTGGTTTTGAGGTCAGCATTTCGGCCTTAGAGCTGAGCACAAGTAGAATAAAAATTTTAATTCCTCATTAAGAAAAGAATCTATATTTCCACCAGGTACAAAGCCACCCCAGAGCTTGCCTGAAGTTCTGCTCTTCATTGTGGGCAAGCATTGTTACCAGTCAGCCGCCCACTTCCAGCATTGTGGTAATTATTTGATCTTTTATTAAAGAGAATTCTTCCAAAAATATTAATTTAAAAAATTATTGTCAACACTTTCTGACATTCCATCCCTGGATGTTGAAGAAGAAAAAAGCTTTAGAGTTTTTTAATAATCTTGGTAAATATTATTTGAACTTTACTTCAAGCCAAAACAAGTTTCATGAGGAAAAAAAATCCTTTCTTCAGCCATGGGCAATAAATTTGACCAGGAGGATCTGGAAGCAAGAAATCCAACAAGCTAAATACTAAGTGGGCATTCATGCCATCGGACGCTGTGAGTGCAGGGACCGCTACTCTGTTTCCTCAAGGGAGAAGCAGTCTCAAGAAAACTCGTAATTCTTGTCTATCATTTCTTTTTCTTTTGTGCATGTAGGTCAGTCTCTGTCTCCCTCTCCCCCCTCCCTCTCCCCCTCTCCCTCCTCTCTCCCTTCCCCTCTCCCTCTCCACCTCCCTACTTCTCTCTCTCCCTCCGCGATCAGATCAGTGGTTAATGAAAAAGTAACTTCCTGGAAACATTACCCAGTGTTCCTCATTTGTGGTGGAAAGAAGAAAGACATGGGAAGCTAATGATTCTCTCAGAATCCTCTCATCTCTCAAGTCCAAACTTTCTGACAGGGTGTGTGCCTTGTCTCTCTGAGTGTAGGACTGAGCACTAACTAGCTATAGTTACTTTTACCTTCTTTCCTGTAAGTGAAATTTCTTTCTTGTCTTTCTATTGCTTCTTATAACAATGTATCAAGATCTTGAGGTAAGAGAAGGGATTCCAGACTGTTCTCTTCCACTCGGGAGAGTATGTTCACTTTTTATTTAGTAATTGCTTGAGTCAGTGGAGCAGGGATGACAGAGACATGTCAACAAGGAAAAGAGAGTGGAAGGATTGAAGTCCTGCAGCCTCTGAGCTGACTCAAAAGGGAGGAATTAAAACACCCTGAACAGTGGGGTAGTGAACCTCTCAACCCCAGCCACCAGCTAAAACTAACCTAAAGAAAATCAGGCACAGCAGAGGAAACCAAGTCAGCTCAGCAACAGCATCTAGAGAAGGAGCTAAAGCTGCCATTCTCTCATTGAACACGACGAGCCCGGGATAAGAACATAGCCTGCCTCTATCTGAATGAACTTGGCTAAGGCCCTGAAGATCCTTGAACTATGGCATACTGATCAACCACAGTCTGACTTTTTATTCCTAACTAATCTAATCAGAATTCTCCAGCACGTGGCCACTGAGAGGTGTGTGGGCCATTGCTTCATTAAGAAGCACTCTTCCCTCTTCTGGAAGCGAAGATAGGTCAGCATTTCAGCCTAAGAACTGATTATGAGTTAGAATAAACCTTTGAAAATCACGGGACTGGAGAGATGGCTTAGCAGTTAAGATCATTGGCTATTCTCCCAGAGGACCCAGGTTTGATTCCCAGCACCCACATGGCAGCTCACAGCCATCTGTAACCCCAGTACCAGGGAGTTCAATGACCTCTTTTGGCCTTCTAGGGCACCAAGCATATATGCAGGCAAATATGCACACACAAATTTTAAAAATATCTGTATTTTCAGGGGGGACAAATTTTCCTGGGAACTTGCATAAAGCTCTGTACTTTACCATGGGCAAGCACTGTTAGCAATCAGCTACCCACTTCCCACATTGCAGTAATAATTAATATTTGACTTTTAGTAAAAGACAACTGATTATTAAAGATTATCTTGAGCAAATGAAATAATTTATTACATATGTATTCTTTCAGTCAATAAGTATCAAAAACTTACTAAAAATGCACAAGTTTTGCCTCATGATGTGGTAATATATTATGCATCCCAATAAAACTTATCTGGGGATCAGAGGACAGAGCCAGCCACTAGATTAGACATAGAGGTCAGACAGTAATGGCACACACCCTTAATCCTATCACTTGGGAGACAGAGATCCATCTGGATCTCTGAGAGTTCAAGGCTACACTGGGAACAGCCAGGGTTGGTGGCACACACCTTTAATCCCAACACTTGAGATCTCATGCCTTTGCTTAGGAAGCACACACATGCCTTTAATCCCAGGAAGTAAGATGGTAGGGAAGAAAAAAGTATATAAATCATGAGGAAACAGGAACTCACTGTCTTGAGACTGAGGATTTCCTAGAGGTAAGAGCTTGTGGCTGGCTTGTTCTGCTTCTCTGGTCTTTCAGCTTTCACCCCAATATCTGGCTCTGGGATTTTTATTATAAGACCTTTTAAGGTTCATGTTTCATCATGAAGCTTACACTGTATATATATTCTAAAACAGTACCTGAAATGTGTGCATGTATATATGTACATATATACACATACTCATGCCCACACATACAGAAACATTTTACTTTAATCTGTAAAGACTGTGCCACTCTTACTTATGGGTGGGATTTGATAAAGATGAGTTCTTGCATGTCACACCTACATAAAGTTGTGTGTAGATGTGAGCTGAAATTTAACTAAGCACCATGTGTGCAGTTGGTACACACTTGGCCATATCTAGCTTATCTCTGTAACTTAGACTTTCTGACAGACAATAGATGCTGTAAGCGAATATGCCTCTAAAAAGAAAGGCCAAGACATTTGCAGGTACCAAAAGGCAGTGACCATTTGCTTTGCTTCAGTTTGCAAAGAATACTCATACCCAGATTGCTTCATGGCAGGAATGTCTGCTAGATGTGATGCTGCAGACTAACTTTAGCTGAAGAGACTTTCTCAGGGAAGGTTCTTGCTACAGCTCTTGTATCTGAATGGAATGTGTGCACATTTTCTAGACGAGGACCAGGATCTGCCTTCAGACTTCTTCCCCATTCTCTCTTATTCCAGTTTTGTTCAGAAAGCTAACAATGAGGCAGATCTATCTGCTGGGTAGGATGCAGCACAGCCACACAGCAGCTCAGCAGACAGACAATCCTGCCTCTGATGTCATCCTGCCCCGGGTAACCCCAGTGTAGCAGAGGAAGAGATGCAGGAGAGAAGCCTGATGCTCTCAGAGATGGAGATTTGTCACATGGAAAGCAAACCTATAAATCATTTCCTTTCTCTTCTATATAAAAGGGAGAATGAAATCTCAAATTAAAAATCTTGGGGAAATTATTGTTAAGAGACATGTTCCTATAATTTCCTTTTTACTTCTGTGTGGTCTATTTCTGTAACATGGGTGTGGTCCCATGTACTTGTTTATAACTTTGCAGTTCTGTTTCCTGTCTTAGTTCATATGAGCTGCTATAACAAAAAAACCACACTGCTTAAACTAGTTTCTTCCAGTTCTGGAGGCTGGGCAGTCCAAGGTCTTAGTACTTTGATATCTGGTGAGAATGTGCTTCCTGGTTCACTGATGGCTGTCTTCTCACTGTGTCCCTCATGGTGGGAGGCATGAAGGAGTTCTCTGGGGTCTTTTTTATATGAGCACTAATACCATTTATGAGAGCTCAACCTTATGAACAAGTCTACACCTTCTCATGCTTCTCCTTCTCTTTCTCTTCTTCCTCTTCCTCCTCCTTTTCCTTCTCCTCCTCTTCTTCCTCCTCCTATTTCTTGTCCTCCTTCTCCTTCTTTTGTTTTTTTGAGACAGGGTTTCTCTGTGTAACAGCCCTGGCTATCCTGAAACTCACTTCATAGACCAGACTGGCCTCAAACTCATAGAGATCCACTTGCTTCTGCCTCCTGAGTGCTGGAATCAAAAGTGTGCTACATCACACCCAGCACAAAGCAAGGCTGTTAGGATTTCAATGGAGACTTTAGGAAAAACATGAGCATTCAGTCTGTGGTCTTCTGAAAACCTTTTTCCTTTTTAAAAAAATCTTTTGAGAATTTTATGCATGAATATTGTATTTATATTATTTCTATCTGTCTTAGTTACTTTTCTGTTCATGTGATAAAATACCATGACCAAAGCAACTTATAAAAGGAAATGTTTAATTTGACTTACAGTTTCAGAGGGTTAGAGTCCATGATGGCAGAGGGAAGCAACAGCAGAGGCTCACATGTTGATCTACACCCATGAGGCAGAGAGGGCACCCTGGGAATGGGCCAGTCTTTTAAACCTCAACATCTGACTCAGTGACACCCCTCTTCTAACAAGGCCACACCTTCTAGTCCCTCCCAAAACAGTTCCACCAGTTGGAGACCAAGTATTCAAACACATGAGACTTGGGGGGCATTAGCCTTCAAAATGCCACATCATTCCTCATACCAGGCTTTTCCTTTTGAGCCACCAACCAGCTCCCAAATCATGACACAGAGACTTATTATTAGTTATGAATGCTTGGACTAGTTTAGGCAGGTTTCTGGCTAGTTCTTTTACCTTAAATTAACCTGTTCCTTTTTATCTACCTTTTGCTGCAGAGCTTTTTAACCTTTTCTTACTTTCTTGCTGTCTCTACATCCAGCTGGCTGATATTTGCCTGGCTTCTGGCCCCAGGTGTCTCCCTTGTTCTCTCCTCCTCCTCCTCCTCGGGCCTAGATTTCTCCTCCTATTTATTCTCTCTGCCTTCCAGCTCTACCAATCCTTTCTCTGCCTAGCTATTGGCCAGCTCTTTATTAGACCAGTCAGGTGCCTTAGGCAGGCAAGGTGAAACAGATGCAACACATCTTTACATAATTAAACACACATCCTTACATCGTTAAACAAATGCAGCATAAACAAAAGTAACACACATTTACAGTAAAATTAAAGTAATATTCCACAGCATATACAAATGTAACGCATCTTTGCCTAGTTAAAATAATAGTCCACAAAATTCCCCCTCCCCTTTCCAGTTCTTCCTATGACCCCCAACTCTTCAAATCCATGGCTTCTTATTCTTCAATTATTGGCACATATAAGCATAAATATATATAAACTGTAAATAACCGATTATTGGGTTCATTTAGAGCTTGTGTGTGTGTGTGTGTGTGTCTGTGTCTGTGTCTGTTTGTGTAGGGATTGTATTGTTTAACTGGGAATGGCTTCTCCATGGTCAGTTCTTCTCTGCATTTTGACCAGCTGTGTATTTCTGTGACCATCTCCGTCTGCTGCAGAAGAAGATTCTTGGAGGATGGGTGAGAGCTATACTTACCTGTGTGGACAAGGGTCAGTCTTCAGAATGAAGTTAGGGACTGTGCTGCTTTAATGAAGTGGCAGAAGTGGGTTCTCCTCTGGGGTTGATGGGCCTCACCAGTTGTAGGTAGTTGGCTGGGTTTATACTACAGACATGATTTCTTTCTTACTGAATGGGCCTTAACTCCAATTAGAGAGCTGTTGGTTATCCTCAAGATCTAATTGCTACCATTGCACCCTTGCTGTGCTGGTCGTGGTGGCGCTTCAGCTTCACAGCTGGGTAGAACTGTTGGCTGATTTCCTCTCTTGGCAGCTTCAGATGCTATGAAAGCTAGTCCTCAGGTGGAGGCTTCCAGGTCAGTTCCTCCAGTCCTGTGTCCAGAGCATGTGGTATCTTCAGCCCTTTTCTAACTCGTTGAAACTACTGCCGTATCTCTCCTTGGTCACCAAAGAGAGATAATACACATGCAAAACTGTCGGAAATGAATGAATATGTGACCTTAGTTCATTTTCTCTACCCCTTCTCCATTATTCCTATTGTGGGGGAAAGCTGATTAACCAATGGTTTTGCCTGGTTACTTTATTTATCTCGGCAACCACATGAGGTAGGTGAGTATCATTCCTGTTTACAATAGATGCAGTCAGTTTGAAGGGTTGAGTCGCTTGTCCAAGCCTTCTGCCTGGCGAGTAGCAGTGTGAGCTTTAAAGCCCTGACCAAGCAGGGTGTTCCTAGGCATTGGCTCTTGATGTTTGTCCTTGTCTTCCCATCACAGCGGCGTTTCTTTCCTTCTGTCCGCTCCTCGTCCTCACTCCTTCCTCTCCATCAGATAATTATAGAAACAAATGGTAACATTTCATTAAAATCTACCAACTAAAAAGGGAAAGCTAAGAATACTGACAGCATTAACGTTTTTTTCTTCTCACTCTCATGTGTTGGAAATGTGTGTGTCAGTTTTATGACACTTGAGAACGGAGCCAGCCTTCTCCCTCCGGCCTTTTGCACAAGGCCTCCTCCAGGTTTAAATGGTGACAATATTTCTTGGACATCCTCAAAGATTCCAGGCAGAGAGCTTGCATTTTATTAGAGAGCTGGTTCCTAATGGCTTGATGCTTGCCAACAACAGCACCATCGGTGGTCCCCTGGCAGCTGCGGTGGCAGGACTTTTCATGGCTGCCCCTCCCCCAATGACAGAGAGCAAGTGTCTAGAGATGTCCATGATCAAGAATGTTCAATAGAGTAGAAGCAGACAGAGGAACGGAATCGGAGACATTTGTAGAAGCAGATGTTACAGATGTAGTAGCCCTGAAAGGAAGGGGCAAAGTGTCCTGTGTGCTGTGAATCATGTCTTCAAGACTCTGCCAAACATTGCTTCTGTGGAGCTGGAGGGCTTCAGCTGGTTCTCCTGGGTCAGGGTGGTCTGTGAGAGGGAAGAGACTCCAAGTTTCAAAGCTACAAGGGGGTGTGAAGAGCATGGCTCTGGTTGAAGGACCCAGCAAAAGCAACAGAAATTTACAATGCGCTAATCCCACCTACAGACCTTCCCTGATGCCAGGCCTGCGTTAAATTAGGGTGGAAAATTCTGGCTTGTTCCTTCACTACAACCCTTCTGTGTGGGGCATTTAAAGTACATTCTGGCAGATGTGTTGAGACTGTTATTAGGGGTCTCCTGTGAATATATAATGTCTATCTAAAATACTAATATTTAACCATCTTCCCTAGGAATAGACTGGAAAAGTACCATTCACCAAGCTAGAGCTGAGCCCTGGTCTTCAACCTTCTAGCAGCAGCTCTTTCCCCATAGGCTTGGGTAGAGGCCCTGCATACTGTGTGCTCCAGGCCACACTTCAGGTGTTGACTTCTTCCTGCTACCTCTTTGCTTGCCAACCTCTGGTTTGGATTCTTGCACTGGTCTCCACCTTGGGGCAACTGCTTAGGGTTTTTAGTGTTGCTGTCTGAATCCGTTTAAAGAGGTCATTATGAGCTTTGATGCAGCTCAGTGGTAGGTTGTATACTTATATAAGACCCTGGCTTTGATTCACAATGCAAAATATATTAAAGAATGAATATAAATGATACATAAATAAAATTTGGTTGTTGTTTTCTGTGTGTCTCATAGTGGAGTTAACCCTATCTATTTCCAAGACTGGACTTGGGAATTCCTTAGGTGTATGTGTCTGTGGGTGGGTATGCTGCATGTGTGCAGGTACCCTGGGAAGCCAGATGAGTTTGCCCAATACCCTGGGGCTGGAGTTACAGGAGGTTGTGAGCCGCCATGTGGGTGCTAGGAACTGAACTCAGGTCCTCTGTAAGAGTAACCAACTTATTTTTAACAATAGAACCATCTCTACAGCCCCTAAAACAAAAATTTTAAAGCAAACTTCCTTGAAGCATTAGGGGCCTGACAGCATACAGGGATACTGAAACAAGTACCTGCTCCAGAAATCAACCAAAAGACAATCCTTTTAAAAAGGATGTTTTTAGCCGGGCGGTGGTGGCGCACGCCTTTAATCCCAGCACTCGGGAGGCAGAGCCGGGTGGATCTCTGTGAGTTCGAGGCCAGCCTGGGCTACCAAGTGAGTCCCAGGAAAGGCGCAAAGCTACACAGGGAAACCCTGTCTCGAAAAAAAAACCAAAAAAAAAAAAAAAAAAAAAAAGGATGTTTTTAAAGAAAAGGTTTTTAAAGAAAAGGTTTTTACAAGCGAGCAAGCACACAAATAAATAAAACAAATGGTGTTGGGATGACCAGTTATCATCCCGCAAAAGAATGAGTCTGGACCTTTACTTCATACCACATACTAAAATAGCTCAAAATGGGCCATAAAATAATTGTAAGAGCTGAAAGGCTGAAGTCATCAATAAAAAAGATAGGTATGTTCTTGCTAACTTTCATTAGGGAGCAGTTTCTTGAAATGACATAAACAACTGAAAAAATAGCTAAATTGCTCTTCATAAAAATAGGCAATAAATTCTATTTTGCCCCTGTTTTTTTCATAATGAAAAATCTGATTTTCATACTGGTTTTTAATACAGCAAATCCTGGCTCCTGCAATAAAACAGCAGGAGCAAACATAAATGAGGTAAGAGGCACACAGATTGGGAAGGGGAGCAGAAACTCTCTTGGATCGCAGAGCAAGAGACAGAAGCTGCAGCCCAGATGGAGGGTGCAGTGTAGCTGCCTTTTCAGAGTCCCTCCCTGCAAGCAACAGGAAAGGAAACCAAAGTGGTCACCAAAACACGGTCCGCAAAGACGGAATGACACAAAGACGGAAGTCACGGAGGAAGCAGAAGTGCACACTTCACAGCCAATCAAAAGCCTGTATTCTGGATGAATTCAGAGATACGATATTCCAGGAAAGACCCAAGTGCAGGGAAAGTGAAAGGATCCATGCTTTCTTGATGGGGAGGGGAAGATGAAGAGGCAAAGTACAGAGAGCCCTGAGGGCTGTGCAATCATCCTTGGGTTACTGTAGGGACTCACAGGACGTGTAACACCAAAGGTGACTGGTTATGCCGAGTGCCGGCTATGGGTGAGGCCATGCCACCGTTGTTTCATTACCTGCAGCAAGCACCATACTGTGGTGTTAATAAAGGGGGAGGCTACTCATGTGCACAATGAGAATGTGGGAAATCCTTGTGACCTCTCAATTTTGTGAACCTAAGAGTTCTCTAAACATATAAAGCCTACTGAAAGTAAATTTTCTTGGTCAGATACGTTTGGGAGCTCACATAAAGGACTCTAAGAAGACCTAGAAATATCTAACGCACACTCACCTTACCATAGAGCCCTTCCTTGGCACTGGTTACTCCTGTGGAAGTGACATTCAGTTGGCACTGGGACTCAATGGTCTCACTCATGCAGGGCCTGCACATCTGAGGGAACTCACACACCTGACTGCAATCAGCCTGGACCCTGTGATTGTTAAGCACTCCAGTTTCCTAATCAGATCTATATCTATATATCTTTATCTATCTATCTATCTATCTATCTATCTATCATCTGTCTATCTATCTATCTATCTATCTATCTATCTATCTATCTATCTATCTATCTATCTATCTATCTATCTGAAAGATTTTGACCAGCAGAAACAGGCTCACTTTTCCCTGCTATTAAAAATTCTTCCCCTTTGGAAGCAGAGGCTCATCTATGGATGGAAAATGATGAGCATGGGCAGTGCTGTGATCTTCCATCCACCTGTGGATGGGCTGTGCAGAGGGAGTCCCACTTGGCTCATATCTCAAGTTCTGTAAGTCTTCACTACCTTCTCATGGTTTTAATTAGAGACTTTGAACATGGGGTCCCATCTTCACAGCCGAAGTATATCACAAAAGAGAAGATACTTTCTGTAGAGGGCAGAAGGTCCCTGTGTACACAGGTAGCGAAGGGTCAGCTGTGGAAGGTCCCTGCAGGCTTTCTGGATGGCAGGGAAATGGTCCATGGAGAGAGAAGAATAAAACTTAGTTCAGCCTGACTTAGGTATTCGTACTGGGACAAACTTCACGAGTCTGACCCAGTTCATTTACTTCAGCCATATTTAAGCACAGCACAATTTTGGAAAAAAGTTTTCTAGTAACAGTTAACTCAGTAACCACGAGTACTACAAAGTTTAAGACATGTTTACATTGAAGTTCTTAGCAAGTACATATGGCTTCATCCGTAAGATGGTTTCTTGTTGTCTTAGAAACAGTGCTCAGGATAAGAGTCTGTGAGGTAAACATAATGCCTGTGGGAGTCAGGATCGGCCTGTCCCTAAGATGGCATAGATGTCACTCAGGCTGTTGTAAAGTACAAATGACATCTCTCATAAGGATGAGTTTCATAGCCTAGAAGTAAAGCTCAGAGTTTTAGGGTAAAGTCTGGGGTAAATAAACACCATATTCTGGGGGATATGGGTGGAGCCTGGCCCAACAGAGAGCAAAGGATCACCAGGTTGTAAACTACATTTTCCCTAGCATTCTGTAAGAATCAGTCAAGTATCTTCTCCCTTTGCCCTCCACAATTCCCATTTGTGAAAAGGCAGTTGTGATTTTTACGCTGTGGTGAATTTGCACATGTCTGTTTGCAGCCTTACTATAAATTTACAAACAAAATACAGTGGAGAGTAATTTAGCCTATGACTTGAATTTATCCAGTTGTAGTTTTTTTGGACTGTGTGATACTAATGTGACATGAATCTATATAAAGTGCATTATATTTGAACTCAAGAGGCTAGACAGTATTTTGAGATTTTTTTTAAGCAAAGCTTTTGCTTTACACATTTTATACATTATAAAGCTATTTTTATTTATTTATTTTATGTATTTATTTATTTATTTAAGTCTGCAATCTTCCTGCCTCAGCTCCTGAATTCTAGGTTACAAGTGCGAGCCAACATGCTTGGCCAAGAATGGTAGCATTATTAATCATACAACTGTTTGAAGATCACAGCTTGTGATTTGTAGCTAGTATTTGGCTCCCTAATCTATCAAGTTCAGCTCTGGTACAGGTGGGTACTCGTGGGAGTGTTCCCACTCCTGAGGACAAGTTCTTTTTATCACAAAGCAAACTATGGCAAACAGGCAGATCCCCAGGCAGAAAAGGGTCAAACTGCTGAGCTGAGCTTTCCCCAATTCATTTATCAGCTAAGGTGTCAGAGGAGAGGGGCCAGCAACAGACAGACAGACAGACAGACAGACAAAATGAATACCTTTGTTCTTCAGTTGACTTCTTCAAGAAAGAAAGTGAGACTGGGAAGCAATCTAGGCAAATCATGTCTGGTAAGGGACTCAGAATATATGCTTCACCTTTGAAACTCAGCATTGTGTAACCAGACTGAACACTTTGTCTCCAGAGGACGGAGGAATGGCCAGTAAGCCTCAAGAGATGCTAAACATTGCAGCCATTACAGATGTAAAAAACCCCAAAGTGCATATTCATGTGTGTGGCTAAGAAAGAAGAAATGTATGGGTGACGATGTGGAAAAACCTGTACCCTTTCTTTTTCCTGGTGGGAGTGTAAAATCTTTCCACTGCTTTGGAATATATTTTGAAAGTCCTTCAGAAAGCTAACGATATACTCAGGTGTCACTGTGCACACCTGTGATCCCAGCACTAAGGTCAGAGCCAGAAGGACCATGACAAGTTCAAAGCCAGTCTGGGCTACATAGTGGATTCCTCCTGGCCAGCCAGAGCTGCATAGGAACACCTTGAAAACTGTGTCTCAAAAATGTATATGTACTCAGGTAGACTTAGCATCCAGTGCTAATTCCACCAATCACAGTCTGTGTGGTCTTATTGATATGACCTCTCTCAGTTTATGTGTATAATCAATATAATTAGACATAGACAGTGGTGATTCCTACCTTGAAGCCTTAGTATAAGGACTAATGATAACATGTAAGAAAACACAGTTAAGGGTTTTACAGTATATGTTCAGCAGACTGTAACTGTTATAATAGTTGATCACAGAAATTAATAGAAAATAAATTTAGTAATATGCATTAAAACCATAAAGTGTTCACATGATTTGATCCCAAAGTTGACCTCTGGGCTCTACATGCACACATGTGCACATGTCCCCCTCAACACATTCACACATACAACACGTAGGAAGAAATGTTTTTTGTGCACAAAACTATTGTGTGGCAGTACCAAGAATAAGAAATGATGTCCCTTAAGAGGTAGGGCTAAGGAAAGTGTGGCACTACCCTGAATGGGCAGAATGGTGATGTCAGCTCCAGAAAGCATGGTGATTGTGAGGACAACAGTTTCCTTTTAGAATGTGTTTCAGGTCAGATGGTGCCACACATCTTTAATCCCAGCACTCAGGAGGCAGAGGCAGGAGATCTGTGAGTTTGAAGCCAGCCTGCTTTACTATATAGTGAGTTACTGGTCAGGCCAGTTACATAGTGGGACCCTGTCTTTTAAAACACTGTGTTGTTCCAATGCTGTGTGTTAGAGGACAGAATTAACAGAGTGAGCAGACAGCATACAGATGGGAGATGATATTTGCAAACCACATATTTGACAGGAGGATAATAAGAAGAAAACAAAGAATGCTACAACCCAGGACCAGAAAGATGAATTACCAGATTTAAACATGGACAGAGGGATGAACATTTTCCTGGATGATATATAAAGGGACAGCAAGCATGTGAATAGATGTTTAATATCTTTTCTATCATCTCAGAAATACAAAGGAAAATCAAAGCAATTCATTGCCCCTATTATCAGAAAGTGAAAGATAATATTGGTAAAGACTTGGGGGAACTAGAATCCTTGTACTATGTTGGTGGGAATGAAAACAGTACAGTTGCTAAGGAAAAGAGTGTGGAGATTCCTAAAAAAAAAATCTGACTGTGACAATATGAGGCCATGATGGTTAACTGTAATTATCAACTTCATACAACCTAGAATCACTTGGAAGAGAGTCTCAGTGAGGGATTGTCTATATTGAGTTGGCTTGTGAACATCTCTCTCTCTCTCTCTCTCTCTCTCTCTCTCTCTCTCTCTCTCTCTCTCTCTCTCTCTCTGTGTGTGTGTGGGGGGGGTTGTCTTGATTATGTTAACTGAGATCAGAAGACACAGCCCACTGTGGGTGGCACCATTCTCTTGACAGGGGATGCAAACTGTAAGAGTGGAACTGTAAGAACAGTTGAGCATAAGCAAGCAAGCCTACGTGCACTGTTTCTCTCTATTTCCCACTATGGATGTGATGTGACTAGCTTTCTGAAGTTCCTGTTTTGATTTTCCCTACAGTGATGAACTGTAACCTGGAATTGTAAGCCAAATAAACCCCTTTTCCCCTGAGTTGTTTTGGCTGAGGTGCTTTATCACAGTAACAGAAAGAAGACAGAAATGAGTGTATATATATCCAGAGGAGCTGAAAGAAGGAAGGATAGAAGTATATTGATATCCAGGGTCATGGCTGCACTAGTCACCATAGACAGCTGGGAGAAGCCACACAGATGTTCACTGATGGATTAGCAAATAAACAAAATGTGGCAGTTGAATGCAATGTTTATCCCTGAAGTAGAAGAAAACACAGCTACAGACTGGAGGATCTGAGGATATTAAGTAAAGTGAGCCAATCATGAAAGACAAACGCTGCCTGACTCTGCATGTTTGAGGAACCTAGAATTACAGGGTAGGGGGAGGACTGCCAGGCTTGGGGGCAAGTGGGATTGTTTCATGGGTTGGATGAGTTTGAGGGCTGCAAGAGTTACCTGTTCTGGGATTCTTACACAGCAACGTGAGTCACAGAATTGGTTGCACACTTAGAAATGGGTGAGATGGTTAAAATATGTTATGATCAGACCAATATGAAGTGAGTGCTTTTCAATGCAAGGTCAGAAGATGGTGCTGCACATCTGAAGGCTGGAAGGGTTCCATTTTGTGTGTGTGTGTGTGTGTGTGTGTGTGTGTGTGTGTGTGTGTGTGTGTGTGTTGCACAGAGAGGCCTTATATGGTTTAGAAAGGGAGGCAAGCTAGAACTTCACTAAGTTTTTAAAGGTCAGGCTGACCCCAGTGTTGGAAGGATCAGAAACAAATTGTGTGTGTGTTATAATTGGGTAAAAATATGAAGGGAACAAGCATATGAGCAATTTTTATCTCCCTTAAACATTTTTCGGTTTTTGTCTTCTCTAAGCTGCCTAAAGTGTGGCTAGCAAGAGCACACAGTTAGAAATCTACCAAGTTTGGTCCTTTCCAGGCTGGCTGACGCTGGTGCTGCCACCTACTGGTCACTCCAGGCCATCATGGAGTTAAGCTTGCCAAAACCATTTTGTTTCATGACAAATAATTACGATTTAAGAATATGACTGAAATAATTCTAGTAGATAATCTTAAGATGTATCTCTCAGAAAGGCCTTGTGGCTTCTGCCTGTAAGTCCAGCTGCTTGGGAGGCTGAGGTAGGATGATTGTAAGTTCAACACTTTGGGCAATGGAGAGGACAAGGCCAACCCGGGCAAATTTGTGAGAGTCTATCTCAAAAGTATAAGTAAAAAGGGAGCCATTCAAGATTTTAAGTAAAAAGGTGGAGCACTTGCCTAGCATGTGGGAGTCCCTGAGTTGCTGGGCTTTGTTTTTGTAACTAGGCAACATATAAATCACATGGAAAAAAAAAAAAAAAACAAACACCAAAAAACCCAGAGAAATGTATAAATGAATGCTTGTACCCCAGAGCCACCTTCTTAAGAATAAAAAGGTTACAAATGGAGGGGAAGCATCTTTGTGACTTTGATTCTCATCGGGGTCCCTGAGCATGCTTACAGGAAACATAATGAGAAAAATTGGGGGGATTTGACTTAAATTAGTTTGGAAAGTACTGGGTTTTAAAAAGTAAAGCAAGACCATTTTCTGTAGAATTCCTTAGAAATTTCCCCAACTAAGCACAGGAACCCTGCACCAAGCCATGCATTTTGGTAGTACGGTTCAGCTAAGACATTTTTGGGAACATTGATCTATGTCATCCTTCTGCCTGAACTCCACAAAAGTACGAGTAACTTTGTAGCTTTCACATCATTCAAGGAGCATGGGTCAGCTCATTCAAGGAGCATGGGTCAGCTCATTCAAGGAGCATGGGTCAGCTCATTCAAGGACCATGGGTTAGCTCATTCAAGGAGCATGGGTCAGCTAAATATTAGGTTAAAACAGGGATTGATAATCTTAGTGGCAAATTGATTGGAGCCAGTGGGCATTTCGACTTCGATGATCATGGCACTGTGTGAATAGATTATGTAGATACTAGTTTTCTGCATAACATCGCGTTTCAGTCTGTCCACGATCTTCCTGACCGTGACTATCTGCAGTTGTATGGTGCCTGTGCTATTGCGATCTCTCCCAGATTCTCTGAGGGAATGAGGTGGGGAATAAACTCATTAATCTCAAATGAACTGCTCTCAACTCTCTGCAGCGCTGACTCAGGAACTATTGAACATTGCTTTTGGTTCTTTCTCAAAGTTAACATTGATTAATTCTGAGATTAGGCGTTTAGTATTGACGTAAGCCAGAAATTGAACTGCAGCCACCCCATACTTATAAGTCCAGTCATTTCAAGGCTGTCCTGTGGTAGAAGTCTGGGTTGGTGATGATGTGATGGATTGGAAGATGGGTGGGAAAATGTTTGGAAGCAGCTGGACCTTGAGCTGTGATTCAGAGGAGAAGGCTGTGGTTGGGTTGTTGTTCCAGAGATATGGAAGAAATTGAGCGAAAGCTCAGAGCCAGGAGAGGAAGAACCCAGGGCAAAAGGAGCCACACAACAATAAATTAGCTGGTCTAGAAGGTGAAGGCCAGGACAGAGCGGGATATGAAGACAGCCAGAAAGGGCTCTGAATGAAAACCTCAGAACATTTGTGTTTGGCTGGAGGTGTACTCACAATAAGGTCATTAGAGGATAAGGTCAAAAAGATAAAGAAAACAGAGAGAGAAAGAGAAAAATAATGACAGTGGAAATCTATAGTCCTGCAAGCATAATACATAAATGTAAGAAGACATTTATAATAGATTTAAAGTCAAGTAAATGGTATTTGTTGAGTGTATGCACAGGAATGGTAGTTGAACAAAGGACCATGTTAAAGGAGGATTACAGAATTCCTTATAAGAGCCCATAGTGAAGGCAGAGGTTTGTCAGTTCCTGAGAGAGACTCAGGGAGAACAATAGTGATTACAAACACGTATGTGTGAATGAGGTAAATACAATGCCAGCCACTACTGTGAGGAAATCACAGTAAAGGAGAGAGTGTAGATAAGATCCTTGCTTAGGGAGATAATGCATTCATACTCTCCCAACAAATCCTTACTGGATGTGGTACTATTGGTAGAGTAAAATATATAGACCTTGTAAAGTGTGCAGTCTCTCATGATGTGAGGAAACAGTCAATAGTGCAAAAAGAATACCTGTAGAAGAAAACCAATGCAGAGCTAGCCTGGAGGGGTGGATGGGAGCATGTCCATTAGGGAGTAGTCCTCATGGAGGATGGGTGTGAGCCACGGCATCTGCAGTAGGGCATGCAAGACCATGGAGGAGCAAGGCCTGAGCACAGCAGGGATCACCAACTCTTCTCTAAGGAAAGCTGATTTTCTTCACACTTTTCTTTAGCATCACTGTGGATGCCAATTAAGTCTGTTGCCAGGGGAACTGGTCACAGGCCTGGAAGAGAAGCCAGTTCCTGGCTGCCTCAGAGCTTTCCCCTTTGCTCCTGGCCAATGTTGCACTCATGCTTGGAGACAGCTAATTTGAGGAATGCTAGTGGTTGGTGCATATGCATTTTAGAATTTTTAAAATGACATTGATTTGTTTTGTTGTCTGTGGAGATCAGAGGACAACTCGTGAACGTCAGTTCTCTCTGTCAGGCTTGGCCAGAAGCACTCTTGTCTTGCCTGAACTGTCTTGTTGGCCAGGTGTCTATGTCTTGATCTACATTCCACTCTGCAGCATGCTGCAGGAGCCTGCAGGAAGGGCAGACAATGCATGTCGGTGGCTGGGGGTCAGGTGCACAGTGCTTGAAGAATAGGTAGTAAGGGATGTGAAGAAAGGAAGAAGATTCTGGAGAGCTTCTGACACAGAGACCCTTGCAAGGCTGTGAACTAACTGCCTTTAAAACATGGCTTCCTTCCCTGTCACGGACATCTTCTCTCATGAGGAAGGGGAGATGGGAAAATGCTGATATTCTTCCTATAGAGCCCAAGATAGCAAAGGAATCAGGAATCCATTCTCAAGATGATTAGAAGGGCCCTGGAAAAGGATTGTTTTCTGAGACAGCATCTCCCTGTGTGGCTTTGGCTGTCCTGGAACTCACTATGTAAACTAGGCTGGCCTTGAACCCACAGAGATCCACCTGCCCTTTACTCCCGAGAGTTGAGATTAGAGGAGTGTGCCACCATGTTTGACAGGATTGTTGTTTTTATTATCATTTATTAATTATACATAATAATGGGTTTCCTTATAATGTTTTCATACATATACAATGTATTTTGATGATATCCACTTTCAATTCCCTCTCTCTGGCCCTCTTAGCTCCCATTGGCCCCCTTTCTCTTCTCAATGAGTTCCCCTTCTCCTTTCATGTCTTTTTGTTTGGTAGTGACCCAATGAGTTTAATTAGAGTTGTTTGCAGGAGCACAAGAGCCTTTCCAGTTGTCACACTACTTAGGAGAAGCCCTCTCCCTCCCCAGGCGATCATCAGCTGGGGTCTGCCCCTCCTCCTCCGTGACTGCTGTGGACACGTCACACACAGAACAGAGAGCTGCACTGCTCTCCACCCCTTCCTCCAGCTCTTGTGTTCTTTCCACCCTCTCTTCCTCGATGTCCCCTGAGCCTTGGAAGGGGATCACAGGGAAGTCTTAGACGACTAAGCATGCAACAGTTCTTATCCCCCACACTTTAGTCAGTGATGAGTCTCTGCAATAACTACCATCCACTGCAGGGCTCTGGTCAGGCTGACAGCAGCACTGGAATTGGGTACTTTTGATCATGTGCTCACCCCAAGCCAATCACTGTGGTTGGGCAGAAAGCACTTTCTTGTGCAACTAAAGTCAGGCTCTTTCTGACTCTCTAACTTGGAAGATTTTGTGGAATGAGAGGCTTATTAATCTACCTGACTTTAAAAAGCACATGGAATGGCAAAAGGTAGATCCTTCAAAGGGAAAGTATTAATTTAAAAAGTAATATCATATTCTATACTGATATATAGACAGACTTGTGTTAAAGATTTATTTTATTCAACAGTCAATGAAGGATGCTGTTGTTCATAAATGAGAAACTGATATGGGATATTGAAATGAATGTTTAATTGGGCATACATTTTTTTTCTCCACAGTCGAGGGAATAAAGTCTATTGAACCTTTACCAGACAGGAAAAAATGTGGCAACAATCACCTACAAGTTGCAAAGCTGTGGGGCAGCCTGCATTGCCCACTCGGATGATGCTGGCAGGTTTCCTGCCGAGCCCAGGTGCACAGATGTCCTGCCTACCCAAGGCAGACACACACCACACCTCCACTAAACTGGAGACACAGCCTTTGGAGGAGAAATAATTCCTTCCTGACTCTAGGAGGCACCAGCAGACAGCACACCTAAATCCGGGTGGTAAGGGGAGTCTACTGGCCCTTGAGTCAGGTCCATGCCTCTGTGTCTTTATTGAGCCCTCTGGGCCTAACACATGAGAAATACTTGTTAAATGTGCAAGATGCCTGTCCCACCAGACACAGGCACACTGCTGTGTGCCCTTCCTCTAGAACAGCAACGGGCAGCCTTACCTTTGTGCTGCTTCTACAGAACTCAGTTGTCAGAGGCGCTTCACCATCAGCTGCAGAGAAAGGCTGCAATATTTTAAAAAAGAGATCATCTATCCATCCATCCATCCATCCATCCATCCATCCATCCATCCATCCATCTATCTTCTATCTATCTATCTATCTATCTATCTATCTATCTATCTATCTATCTATCATCTGTCTATCTAGCTATCATCTATCTATCTATCTATCTATCTATCTATCTATCTATCATCTATCTATCTATCTATTTATCTATCTATCATCTATCTATCTATCTATCATCTGTCTATCTATCTATCATCTATCTATCTATCTATCTATCTATCTATCTATCTATCTATCTATTATCTATCTATCATCTATCTATCTATCTATCTATCTATCTATCTATCATCTATCTATCATCTATCTATCTATCTATCTATCTATCTATCTATCTATCTATCTATCTATCTATCATCTGTCTATCTATCATCTGTCTATCTAAGTGTATATGTGTTACCTATATGCAGTACCCACAGAGCCCATAAGAGGCCACTGGATCCCCTGGAACTAGACTTATAGGCAGCTATCAGCCACCCACTGTGGGTGCTGGACACCAAACCTGGGTCTTCTGCAATTAACCATTGAGTCATCTCTCTAGCCAAAAAAGCCATTCTCTTACTGCTATGAAATATGTTGTTAAGGGGCAGAAATGGGGCTGAGAGGGTGGAAGTGCTTGCCACCATGCCCAGGGACTCAAGCGTATCCCTCAAACCCACATGGTAGAAGGAAAGGCCCTCCTACTCCCACAAGTTGTCCTTTGACCTCCACACATGCACTCTGGACACGCATGCTCTCTTCCCATCCCACAGACTCTAAATACATTATTACATTTTTTTTGAGAACCGTGTTGCCTATGCACAGCATGTGAGATGTTGGGTATTTGGATTTTTATTCCTGATTTCTTAGGGCTAACTTTTGTTCTACATAGACATGTTTCTGTGGTGGTTGTCTACAGTTACACTAAACATGAGTGAGGGTTATAATGACAACTTCTTGTTGCTGTTACATAATGGCATTATACCACACCGTTCCTATGGTAAAAGTAACAAAAAGTAAAAAAGATGGTAGCAGAGATTTGTAACACATTAAGCTGCAGCCTGGGTTAGATACAACCAGTTCTGATGAGCAAGACAACAGCTGTCCACTAGACAGCAAGCTACTGCTGGAGTACTGCTTTAAGCAAACCATCAACCCAGTAGAAAGTAAAGGCTGGAAATGTACAGACAGCAAGAACAGGTGAGTATTTATTAAATGTTAATATTAAATGATACATATTAAATGTTTATTCAGTGCATGAATTATACTCCAGGATCAAACAATGGCAGGACTGCCTGAGTTCCATTTAATCCATTTTGACATTTGCTTTCTACTCTGATGGGCTCTTGCCTGTGACACTGTGGGAAGATGTGACAGGAAGGCCGAGCATCAGGAACCTTGCTGGCCTTTAGGCTCACAGGCTTCATGACTTGAACAAGCAGACTGTTGTGACTCTTGGAAACACATGGCACAAAGAACTGTGATAAAGATAAGCCTCTTTGATGGATGCTATCTTTTGCTGCAGTTAGAGGCACATGTATCTCTCCCCATTTAATGATTCAATAAAAGTCCAACCCTCCATTTCCCCAAGTCTGTGTTTTTCTTTGGGAGGCAGTAACATCTTTTTGGGCCATTCCTTTAAGCGACTTGTTAGTGGGAAGTGGGGAGACAGCCAGCTTTGAACAGCTCAGGAAACCTCACCAGTGTACCGAGAGACATAAAAAAGACTGCCACTGATTTTAGAGCTGGGGGAGTTCCAGGTTTTCCCAGGGAAATTTGGGGTGATTCCACCCACCCACTGGTCTGTTATCAGTCTCTGGCTGATTTGCAAAAAGAAAAATGTCTACACCCCACACTCCATGACATTAGGTGGCCTTTTTCCTAAATCAAGTAGACCTGAATGGAACCTGTCACCTTAATTGTTTAACGCTGGGACATTAGGGGAAAGGTGTTGTCTATAGAGGTGGACAGACAACACCATAGTTACCATGGAAGCAGACAGAACACACCCTTCTGCCTCTTTTCTATGTCCTTAGAAGTAAATAAGTCTCTGAAAGCCAACTCAGAAGTGGAAACCTGGAGAAAAGAATGTTTGATGCATGGTCATTGTTTGTCCTTGTGTGGCAGTGGGCACACACACCAGTTAGCTGGCGGAATGGGTGGTGGCCAGCAGCATTTCTGAGTGTCCGTGGAGGAATGAAAAGGTTCTGCAAGAAGCCCAGTGTTCAACAGAAAACCAGCTCGCCAGAGGAGGAGGGGGCAGGGAGAACGGGCCTTGGAAAAACTGAATGCTCAAGTTTTGGAGCAGGTTGAGAGGTAACAGGAGGGGAACGGTCTTCTCTCCAAGGTGGTCCCATTTTAAATATGTTTTAACCTTCTTACAAAAAGTGGCTCTCTGTGTATGCTTACACTCCGCCTGCCAGCCAGCGCTCCCGCCCGCCCTTGCCACCTCCCTTAGGGCAATAGCTGCTCACTTCTGGGCTCTGTAGCACCTGGGCTTCCTGGCGTGTTCTCTCTCTCTCTCTCTCTCTCTCTCTCTCTCTCTCTCTCTCTCTCTCTCTCTCTCTCGTGTGTGTGTGTGTGTGTGTGTGTGTGTGTGTGTGTGTGTGTGTGTAGGGAAAGACACAGAAACAGAAAGTCAGAAAAAGAGAGAAAATGAAAGACTCAGAAGCACACACACACACACAGAGACAGAGAGAGAAGTAGAGAGAAAAGGGAGTGTGAGACAGAAATAGAAACAGAGACAGAGATAGACATAGGGAGACAGAGACAAATAAAGAGACCTTTAGAGACAGAAAGAGAAAGAAAAAGGAAAATAAAGACAGAAAGGAAATCAAAGAGAATGATGAGGCAGAAATAAAAATACACAGAGAAGAGAAAGAGGTAATAAGCCTTGGAGGGGGAGGGAGGGAGGGAGGGAGGGAGGAGAGAGAGAGAGAGAGAGAGAGAGAGAGAGAGAGAGAGAGAGAGAGAGAGAGAGAGAGAGAAGAAAGAGAGGTAGCAAGCCTTGGCAGAGTTCCCTCAGGACAGAAGCTGGACAGACTGCCCTCAGGGAGCAGGAAGTGCCTGGAAGGTGATTCTCAGAGCCATGATTTCCCTGAACTCACTGACAAGTGCCTAGAACCCAGCTTTCCTGTGAAGTGGGTGAGCCTTTGCCACGGGATACACTGGTGTCAGTGGAGCTTGCTGTGAACTTGTTTCTATCTTACTGACCGGGCAAACTCTAGTCTACGACAAACTTGCACAGTTCGCAAAACAGACTAAGAATCCCATTTCTGTGGATGTCGCACAAATTGTGAGGGAACCAAATTGAGCTGGGGCACACACATAGCAGGCCCCCAGGAAACAGTGAAAATTCACTCCACAACTATGATAATTTATTATTTTTGACACAGTAGTCTTTATAATGTTGTAAACTGTTGTAAAACATGACTTTGGTTCTAGAGGAAAGTGGCAATCACGGGTCCCTCCTTGAGACATCTAAGGTCTTCTCAGGCAGTCTGATGTCTCTTTCACGTGTTGCGCCAGTCAGGCTACAGCTCTTCAGCATGGGAGGGTGAAAGGAAGACTGATGGGAACATGGACTTGCTAAGTGCAGTGCGGCTCAGTTTGTTATTGTATTGCATTTATTTTGTACAATATGGACCTCAGCAGAGCCCCTTCCCAGCAGTTTTTCAATGACACCTTGGTGATCTGTGACCATCGATTATCTTACTCAAATGGAAGATGTATGGACGTTTTCTTTTTCAGACCCCTAAGGTTGTGTGTACTCGGCAGGGAGTAGGATTCTCCAGCAAACAACCCATTTTTCAAGGGTGACACACCCTGTGTTTATTCCCATTTATAAATGTCTTCCAGCTCTTAGGAAGATGTTTTGAAGTTTAATTAAAATGCAATTTAAAAACAAAACCCATCTGCACTGCACACGCTTTAGGGACTTACACAGAGACGTGAATGTTCGCATCCTGATGCTGGTGGGTCCGGGTGGGAACTGTGTACATTAATCTTCTGTCAAAAGAGCAGCGTGCCTCGCCTGCACAACTGGACCCTGTGGGTAACTTCTATGCCGTGTATTCACGGGAAGAGAACCTGATATTTTAAATTCCCCTCCCTTCCTGCGGGAGGTGGCTCTACCCTCAACACAACGCCTTACTTCTTGTGCTTAAGGAACTGGAAAAGTCCCTGTGAACCTGGAGGCTGAGGGACAAAGGATGCTCTGGGGCACCGTGGAGAGCCTGGAGCTGTTACTCCCTGAGCTCCCCTTTACTGGAGTGAGAGAAGGGCTTGAGGTGAGAAACACCCCAAACTCAGAACCATTTCCTGCCTCCAGCAGAGGCTTTGTTTAATCTTCTCAGGGTTTTCAAATCTCAAGGAGAATTTCCTGGACACCTACTGTGTGCTAAGGCTGCCTTGTAGTAGTTGGGTGTTGGATATTGAACAAAGGGATCTACAAGGTGATTAGCAGGCAGCAAGGGGTAGTGTTTGTCTTTAGTAGTGAACCCAGCACACAGAGGCAGAACTCTTTGGAATATCACTTTAGTCCCTGGCACTTAGAGTTTTCATTCTGCCTTTGAAGAGCTCAGTTGAGACTTCATGAGTAACCTGGCACCTGGCAACTCTATAATAGAATCTTTCATGGTAGCCTTGTGTGTAATACCTTCTGGGTCATGAAAGGAAGGGAAACATTGGCACTTGGGATGACTTTCATCCTTAGTTTCAGGATGTGCTTTAGGAACACTTCCTAGTTCAAGTTCTTAATACAATCTCTAGCACTTACAGAAGATAAGGCCCTGCTGGCTTGGCTTCTGTCCACAGTGAGTTCTGTCTTACCATGAACTTTGTGGGCAGAGGAAAAAGTAGCAACTAAACCATAAGGAAGTTGTTTTAGAATTCAGCTGTAGGTTATTCAAAGGTAACACCTCTGGATGGAATAAGAGTTCTACAATGTCTTATAAAAGGCTGTAGTAGTTCAGGTGTGTCAAGGATGGTTGGGCATCTGTGATAGGCAGTTTAGCGTTTAGTTAATGGATGGATAAAGGACAGAAAATAAAGCCACACTTGATCCCTGTCTTCCTCTTGAGCCTGATACATAGTATATTAGAGCAACTTGGATTTGGAAACATTGACTCTCTTTGTCCTTGTGTGAAGTGGACATACTGTACTAGTACTAGAAGTTGCTCTGAGCAGTCAGCACTGTGAATAGTTAGAGATACCCTAACCAACATTGGATACAGTCTTGCCTTCTCTTAATGTTCAATTTCTTTACATTTTCAGATTGACACTGTTGGTAGGCCAAAGTAATGCTTGTAACAAGGAAGGAAGATGCCAGTGTTGGCTTTTAACTTTTCCAGATGATATTGTTAACCTGAGGTTTTGCTCAGAACATCTGAGTTGTGTTATAAAGTCTCACAATGATGGTCTAAGGAAACATGGGAAAGTGTAGAGGTTTTACATACAAGCGTGTTAGTTGTGCATCTTTTGGAGCTAACTCTACATTTATAAATATATCGTATACTTAGTTAACATCAGATGAATAAAGATTAAGTGTTCTACTGTCAGATTTAGCTTCTTTTTCGTAATTTCAGAGTACTTAGGCCAGTTCACCTTTACTTAAATTTCTGCTGCTTTATGAATATTATCTAGGTCTCGGTTAAGCAGTAGTGATGCAGAATGTAATTTGTTACATTTATTTATGTTTTTTTTAGTTTTAATTTTGTGTTTGTGTTTTTTTCTGAAGGTAATCTTGTTCCCTTTATCTTCATATCATATCATTCTATGATTTCATTTTGCACCACTGCCAGGGAAGCCAGGGTATGTCTGAAGGTGATGACAGGATCAAGCCTTGGCAAGAAGAGGTGCTAGATAGTCACACATTGCCTCTCTACTGCTCCTAGCACTGGGCTACTTAGAAAGACAAACTTCAAGACGGCTTGCATTTAAAGGTCAACCATGTCTCATTAGCCTAGTATTTGCCAAGTGAGCATTCCAGAAACACATTTTTTCATTTCCTTTCTTCTCTCTCTCTCTCTCTCTCTCTCTCTCTCTCTCTCTCTCTCTCTCTCTCTCTCTCTCTCTCTCTGTTCCTTCCCTTTTTTAAGTCATTGAGACAGGGTCCCTCTATTATCCCTAGCTGGCCTGGAACTCACAGGCTGGCCTCAAACTCATGGAGATCTGTCTGTCTTTACCTCCCAAGTGCTGTAATTAGAGGCATGTGCCACCATGCCTGGCTTAGAGACACCTCTTTCATGGGGACACCTTAGAAAGATTGAGTGCATTCTTACCAAGGTTTAGACTCTCAGATGGAGTTTTGTAAAATGGGTTATAGCTGTTTGTTGAAATGTTCCAAAGTATTTGCATTATGCAGGGCTAATGTATTATCCCTTAATCTCCGAATATCCTGTAGATGTGAAATCATCTCTGACAACCATAAGTGAAAATATGTGCAATGTCTCTTATTTATCTGTCAATATAGGTTTAGAATCTTACAAATGGTAAGAAGAATCTTGTTTTGAAGGTTATGAAGCCAGAGACAATATTGATAAAGCCAGTCCAACCCCTATTATGATCTCCCTATGTTTCTTTCTTTTTCCTTTTAAAAATATACACGGTGTTTGCAACCTTTCATAGTTTCATGTAGACAGTATTGTGTTGATTTGCGTATTCTGTGCATTGGTGTGGACAAACCCTGAAGGAAGGGTTTTTTTTTTTTTTTTTTTACTTCTTAAGTGCCCTCAAACACCCAATAGACATAAAGTAGGAGGTTGGGCATTCACAGATCATTCCCGAGCATGTGTGTATTTGGTTTGGATTTTGCTTGTGTGTCCTATACTGAACATGGTTAAAGAACACAGTTTCAAGCCAGGTGGTAGTGGCACATGCCTTTAATCTCAGTTCTTGGGAGACAGAGGCAGGAAGATCTCTGAGTTCAAGGCCAGTCTGGTCATAGAGTGAGTTCCAGGACAGCCAGGGCTGCACAGAGGGACCTTGTCTTGAAAAACAACAAAACAAAACAAAACAGAATGCAATTTCACCTGAATGTAGAGAGAGGAAGAGCTAGAGTGATGTTCAAAGTGGAGAGGGGGCTCCCTGTGCTGTTTCAAGTGTGCTGTGGACACCTCGAGCTCCAGAGACTGAAGCTGCCGCAGAGAGGCCTCACTTCCCAGGCCTTCCCAGCTGTCCTCCAGCTTTCAAACCACTCACTCTCCTTCCTCTAGCAGAACTATAACCAGCAGAATTCCCAAGCAGATCTTTGTTATTGTTATGAATGAGAGCAAGCTCTTACAAACTAAACTTTACATTGGCAACATTTATTCAGAGTCTTGAAGTCTCAGGCTCTCTTTTGTCTGGGTCTTAACTCTGGACCGTCCTCTTTGACCTTTTCTCCTGACTTCTCTGCTTATTTTTTGCTCTGTCTTGTCTTCATTTCAACTTGAAGTCCAGGTTGTTCAGCCATTCTATTGACTTGAACTGAAATATTGGATGAAGTACACTTTAAGTGGTTTTTAACTAAAAGCTAATGTGGGCATGTTGGAATAGATGCCCATATCAACACATTAAGCTTAGGATTATATTCAAGTAGACCCTTAAAAAAATTTAGCTACATTCTTCAGATTAGAAACTTTAAAGGATAAAAATCCACATTGTAAGTCATAGTGTATTTAGATTATATTTTATTAGACATTCTTTACAGATTTAAAATATTGCCATTTTTACATGCACGGAAGGAAATCAGTCTAGATAATTATATTTCAGCATTCATTAAAATCAACCACAAAATAGAGACAGTTTTTCATGTTAAATTCATCAACATACTCGATATGTATACCTAAAGTGCATTATGTTACAAAAAATAGAGTCAGCAGCACCAAGATACATTTACAAAATAAATACATCATTTGACAAAATAAATTATGGTAACAGTGATAATAATAATTGGATTAGCCTTGGCAAAAAAAAGAAAAAAATATTCACATGACCAATGTGCAGTTTCCTGGGGAGACAGTTTGATCCCAATGCATTTACAGTATGTACAGGCAATAAATATGTCTAATACTTTCCATATGTTTACTATTACAAAATCCTGTAATGTGTCCTTGGAAGATCTGCGATGAAAATTTCAATGCGTCCTGTGAAGACAAGGAAGAGAAAGAAAAGAGGTTAATCTCCCTTACAGATGGCAAAACCTGCAATAAAGATGTGAATGAGATGTGTGGGGACTCAGAGGGAAGGGATGGTGGGACCTGAAGCTGTACCCCATGGAAGGGACGTGTCTCAGGAACCTCAGCTATGGCTAGAGTCCTTGATCCAAGTAAAAGGTCAGCGTAGCACAGAGAGAAAAGAGGTCCTGAATATCTAACCGTAGTTGCCCGCCAGCATGTCAGGAAAGCAGCTCAGTGAAGACCTGGAGATGAAGCCAGGCTGGGCACCGAACCCGCAATATCAGATTTGAGTGACCCAGAATTTCTTTATTTTGTGTGGATGCTCATTTGGCTATGCTCAGTGATGGAGGTGAGTGTGGGACATTGGACAAGATCTGTCACTTTTGAGCTGTCTCTACACATTCATAATGAGGCTGATATTGGATTTCAGTCTTCAAAGACAAAACTAATAATTATTTGTCTCTCATGTTCTGGTATGTTTGAATGGTTTTTTTCAAAAGAAACAAGCCTTTTTTTTTTTTTTTTTTTTTTTAAAGAGAGTTTCTCACTGTATATTCAGGGCCAGTCTCAAACTTGCAATCTTCCTGCCTCACCCTCCCAAGTACTGGGATTACAGGTGTGTACCACTATACTCTGCATAAAGTTTACTTTAAATGATAAGATGCCTAGGAATAAATTGAGTTACCATTGCTCTGTCTGTGTATTTATTCAGAGTTAGTGCTGGGGCTCATGCATTTTCTAATTAGTGTGGTCGCAGTGACAGTGTGTCATGGTGTGAGCTCCCTCTCTGTAAAGTCTATTTCAGTGAATGAACACATATTCATTTCTAAGGAAATGGTTTCAGAGTAGGAATTGATTGTGTCATTAACAGACGGATGTGTGGGTGGAATCGTATGCTGCAGACATGTGTGGGTGTGAGAGTAAAAAACTCTTGACCATTTTGGAGTGTCACATTGCAACTCAAGGAAAGAAAAGTTGTCAACATGTAGAGTGTCTTAAGGGGCTGACTCTTCACCAGTAGTTTTGGTTGGAATATTTAAACAGCCCCTAAGTACAGAGAAAAAGAGAGTTTAAGATGACTATTTGAACTGGATAGATGTTAGCAGTAAAGCAAAATAAACAATACTTCAAAATTCACTAATTTGTGTATTGCGCTGGCAAAAGTGTGTCTTGCTGAATGGCATTTACTGAACTGAGTTAAAGAGTAACAAAAGTGGGCATTAATAGTATTTTGAACAATTATTTTTCTCAAAAAGGAAGGAAAAGGGAAAAACATATCAAGGACTAAATTTTCACCCTATCTAGGTCTTACTTAGATCTTTCTTTCTGAATTTTTCTTTATTAAAGGTACATATTTGGAAAAGCCAAGTAAAAAAGATTTCATGACCAACATGAAAGTAGGTGTGTGTGTGTGTGTGTGTGTGTGTGTGTGTGTGTGTGTGTGTGAGAGAGAGAGAGAGAGAGAGAGAGAGAGAGAGAGAGAGAGAGAGAGAGAGAGAGAGAACTTAGAGATTCAGCTTTTTGACAACTGAAAAGTTTTCATATTTTTCTAACTCAGTATTTTGCAGGTCAAAACATGATTTTCAATAAATGAGTCCCCACTGCACCTGGGTATCTTGTATTAAATATCAAATCTTTTAATGTAATCTTAAAACTTAAAGTTATACATTTCCTTTGAACAGTTAGTAAGAGGGGAAACTTAAATTTCCCTGGTCATTTTCTTTAATAAACTATATAATAATATATGCCAAAGCTCATGTGTGCTGACCTGTCAGCCATCTAAGTCACCATATGGCAGGGATGTTCTTAAACAGTGGGTCACTTACAGACCTTTCCACCTTTGACTGTCCCTGCAGATTCTGAGCAGCACACACATGTAGGTAGTTTGTGTCGGGACTACTTTCAGCCTGTGCTGTGCCTAGGTTTGCTTAGGCCACAACCTCATTTTTACTAGATGCATTTGAATGAAGTCTTAGCTCTGGGCAGAAGAATGAATGAGCATTGATTGTCAGTAATTTTTCAGATACCTGAAGACCAGTGAAAACTTTAAAGAAAAAACATATTTGTGAAAGTCATTTATGCTTCTGTTTTTCTAGTTCTAATATAGACGTATGTATACCGTGAGGTAATTGATAAAAGTGGGATGTGGCTATAGAGTCCTCGCATTAGTTATAAATATATACATGATATTTACGTCTTAAAGTACACGCGTTATGTCAGTGAGTCAGGTCCCATTAGCCAGTTGCAGAATAGTTGCTTGAGAGTTTTTGAATGCTGTTGCACATTGAATAATGAATCTGTAATGTATTTAATGTTACTTCTGTTTTATTTACTGCTTCTTAGTGGACTATTCAAGAGAGAAATGATGGAGCATTGATTTTGACTCCCCCTTGAACTCTATAATGAGATCATGAATTTCATATGATGTGTTCTTGTGTGGCTTCCCTCTTTTTACAGAAGTTCTATACTGAGAAATAAAAAATAAAAAAAGAAACAAAAACAAAAAACAAAACCCCAAAGAAAACTCCAGCAGGTCCCATCAGCGAATGAGCATGGGGAGGTCTGAGCCAACACAACACTTGCCCAAGCTCTAGGAAATGGGAAACAAGCCTAGTTGCGTTGGGGATGCATCGTCCAATTGCATGGACTAACCGAAGGTCTCCAATTGTGAGGTGTTTTGGTTTTCTGTCTTGTAAAATGAAATTAATATTTATCCCCTTTGCCTCACAGAAACCTGACCGTTTGCCACATAAAATGCACAGCATACACAGACACGCATATCAAGAAACAGAACTGAGTCTCTGGGTGTTTGTAGCCCTGAATCACTCAGCTCCATGAGCTTGGAACTTCTTCCCAGAAGACAAAAAACAAGTCTTAGACTGAATCTTCATTTGCTCAAGGTGGTGGATGTTAATGTTGGACCAACACCTAACCCTCAGTCACCTGACTTTATAACCTGTGAGTGCCACGGGTCCCTGCATCTGTGTGTGAAGGGGAAACCAGCGTCTAGATATGATGGTGCCTTATTTCTTGCTGTGTTACTAGGAGAAAATCACGCCAACTTGCTGGTACAGAAGTACACGGGGAAGCTTCAACCTAAACCAAGGCTGAAACATGTCGGAAACCGTGCTGTTTTCTTAAGCTGATAGAAACCAGAATTAGAACCAGAATTAGATGTAATTAAAAATCAAATAAATGTGTTTACATCAAGATAAGTCAGAAATGTAATGAAATGCATTTAATTAAATAATGTGTGAATGGCTCAGAAGGGTGTATGTGAGATACTGCCTGGCCATGTTGGTGGAGACTATCAGGGCCTTCTGAGTTCCTTCTTGAAGAGAGAAGGAAAGAAAAATAAGAAAAAAGCTATCAGGAAGGTTTTCCAAGATGTTGACATGGAGAGCATGAATTATTTCTCAGCCAGCCATGATGAGGCTTACTAGGTTCAGAAGCTCAGGAAAGAAATGGAATTACTGTAATTCTCTGGGTGGGGAACCTTATAGTCCCAGCGTTTGAGCAAGGCTGGGACAAGAGGATTGCTTTGAGCTCACAGTCAGCCTGGGCTATGCCTCAGGAAGACCCTGCCTCAGGAAGGAAACAAACAAGCAAAAACCAGAAGAAGGGAAGGGGAAGGAGAGGAGAGGAGAGGATGGGAGAGGACCGAGGGTAGAGGGTAAAGGAAGAGGAGTGATGGAGGAAAGAAGGAAAGTTGATTGGGTCAGAGGGAGGGAAGCAGAGAAATTAAATTGTTTAGTGGAGTAATAATGAATAGGGCTGGGAGTATTGGTTTTAAATTATGCGGCCACAGATCAAGATACAGAATTGGAGAAGGTTCTGGGTCCGTTGGACATGGCAGAGGGAGGTAGGGGGGCCCTGCTGAGCACAGTGCTAGTACCTTGAGCTGGGCTCCAGCGAGGTTTTGGAGGTGTGAGGCAGGGGGTCCTCGAGCAGGCCGCTCCCAGCTGTGCCCAGCCAGGCAGAGCGAGTCCTTCGCTTCTTCTTCTCCTGTTCCTTGCGCTTCCCGGGTTTGCTCTTCTTCTTTTTCCCTGGCGTTTTGAGCGGCTGTTCTTTGTAGGTCTCCACCTTGTTGGTTTCCTGAGTTAGGTATCTACCCTCGTCGTCTGACCCGAATCGCATGGGGTGGTTTTTGGTGTTGGGAGCGGGCTTGGAGTTGGGGGACACCTCCGAGGTAGCTCTGATTTCGGCTGTGTGGATCTCTGCGATCAGGTGGTGGAGGAAGAAGCGGCGGCGCAAGTCTTGGATGGACTTGCCTTTGTCATGAAGCAGCTGATGCTCTGACACTGCGCGTTTGCTGTCAGGAGAGAAGGCAGCGTCAGCAGAGGCCGCTGCAGGGATGGGGGCGGGTTGTAGAGTAGGGAGGGGAGCTAGGAAAGGGAGACCTAGGAGCCAGTCCCCAGGTCTCGCCATGGTGGGAACAGGAGCATTCTGTATAAATGGGGGCATCCGCATAAAGCAAAGGGGTCATCGAATTCGGCTGCCATGCCTGCTGTAACGCCGTGAACATTCTGTTACCTCCGGCATAGAAATGAGGCTCGGTCACAAAGCCCCTGCCCGGCATGTGCAAGGCCCTGGGTTCAGTTTTCAGCACCGAAAATATGTAATAAAGAATAGAATAAAAAGTTGTTCTGAGGTATCGCTGCAGAAAATCTAACCAGGAGATGGACCCTAACTACAAGCACCTCATCACACTCCCCAGAATTCTGTTGGAGAAACAAAGCCAGGTTTCCAGCTCCCTGCTTTTCTGAGGTAGATCCCATTCCAGGAAATACAAATGAAGTTGCTCTGAGTGAGCACCCTCCAAGTTCACACACGCACGTGCACACTGTAAGACCATGATAACACAAACAGGTGAACCGCAAGTGTGAGAGTAAGAGGCAAGAAAGGCTGAGGGAAGACGGAATAGGAAGGTTGTCTAGGGAACCACGGGGCCAAGATGCAAGAGGAACCTGTATGTGAAGGTCAAGGGAAAGGGGGCACGATAGAGAAGTTTTCCCCTAAAGGGGTGTCAGGAGGTCTATTCTACACTCTGCCTCAATGAGATCCCCTATTCCTTTGGCACTTCAATGTTTTCTTTTTAATTAAAAATCTCAGGGGCTCAGTATTATGGGGGAACACCTATAATTCCAGTGCTTGGGAAGCTGAGCCAGGGGGATTGCCTTGAGTTTGAGGCCATCTGTATTTTAGGATGACACACATTCCTCCGGTCACACCAGCCAACAGGTTTGCTTCAGCTTGCACATTCTTTTTTCCTCCATTCCTTCTTTCCCTTCCTTCCTTCCTTCCTTCCTTCCTTCCTTCCTTCCTTCCTTCCTTCCTTCCTTCCTTCCTTCCTTCCTCCCTCCCTCCCTCCCTCCCTCCCTCCCTCCCTCCCTCCTTTCTTTCTTTTTTTTTTTCCTTTTGAGGCAGGTTCTTACTATGTAGTCAGGCTGCCTTGGAACTCTCTATGGATCCCAGGCTGGGCTTAAATCCCTCTTTAGCCTCCTGGGTGCTGGGATCATAGGTGTGCACCACCATCTAAAGCTTTTAATTAAGCTTTGGACCAAACCCCAGTCTTTGCCAGTGGACCAGCTGTCTGAAATGGCTTCTCTTTAGAAGTATCTGAGTGTATTTTGCAGGCCCACTTCATAATCATTCTTACTTTACTCCCATAAGAGTGTTTGGGGCCTTTCTGCCTTTTTAATAGAACTTCACCAACCCCTAGAGAAACGGGAATAATAAACAGCTTCATTAGGTCCATTTTAAAGATGGGAAAGATGAGGTGTGGAGAGAAGATGACTTTTTCCAGTCCACATAAGGAACACCACAAAGCAGGATTCTGATTCTTGAAAGTCAAGACTGTCTTTTTAATGCCCCCAACACTTTCCCAAGCTCAAGCAAGGCCAAAGCAAGCACCATAGAGTGGTAACAAGAAGTGTGAGGCACAGCATATAAGCCCCTGACAATGGGCTGACCACATGGAAACGTATCATAATCCTCGAAGACCAACTCAACCAAAAGCCATTTCCATCACCAAAATAAGGAGGTAGGATTCTCAGAGCTTGGCTTATTGTGGGGTTGGGGTGGGGTCAGAATGCCAGCTTCCTTGTAGTATTTTGGTATGGGGACTGACTTTAAGCCATATAGCTTGTTTAAAAAAAAAAAGACATGACTTCATGGAAAGGAATTTAACAGGAGCCTGGTTTAAATGAGGCATGACGGAGGCTCTCTTCCTTTCTGAAGGTGCCACATGTGAATAGATTAAAATATCTTACTCTGGTAACAGTTAGTAATCTGGAAACTTTTAATAGGCTACAAATTTGAGGTTTGGGTACAATGTATTTATATCCTCTAATAACATTTTTAAAGGACAGGATTGCTCTAATGACGCTGGGCACTTTAGTAAGTATCTTTTACCAGAAGGTTACATTAAAGAGAAACTTTTGCTGATAATTAATCATGGTAGGGACTTTTATTTCTTCCCCAATTCCTGGCTGTTGTCATTCTCTTGTTCAAGCTTATTGCACAGCTCAATTCTATCTGAACTTGGAGCCAAACCTTTAGTGGTTGATCTGTTTGAATCAAGTCCCCGTTGCCCCTGCCTCTGAGACTGGCACGGGCATCCGTCATCTTGGCCAGCCTGGCAACCATGAATCATAGAACCTTCACAACTCAACTGTACTTCCCCCAGATGGTTCTCATGGGAAATGCAACAGTAGTTTATCCCTGTGTTTTATAAAACTCAAATAGTATGGTATTTGGTACCTCTCCCATGAGATGCAAGGCCTTTATCTTCTTTTGAAAGATATTGCTAGCATAGTAGAAAACACTTTAACACATTTGTCTGGTGTGTATTTCTGCTACATCGCTGAGAATGACCCCGAGCCCCTGATCTTTCTGCTCCTTCCTCTGCAGTGCTGTGATCATAAGGTACACCACCATGCCTAGTTTACATGATGCTGGGGACTGAACCCAGGGACTCATGCGTAAGAGGCACGCACTCTGTTATCTCAGCCACCCTGCCCCCTAGAAAACAAAAATTTTCTTAGATGCTATTCTTACACACAGTTAGATAAACTACTTAATCTCTTAAATACAACCACCTTTGAAATGCTGTGGTCACACACACCTGTCTGGGAAACTAGAGGGTGGGAGAACACAGCAATATCTTTATCATCAATGGGAAATAAGATCCATGGAAAGATCTACTTCCAAAATAAAAGATGACATGGATAATTGACATGAACAAACAGTATAGATCTTGGTTGTGTGGGATAAATTAAGGGGTTTTCAATGTAGATAACTCTGAAACACGTTAGCTGCAAATATGACATCAACCATTATCTGTTACTCATAAAGTCTGTAAACATTTCATATAGCACAGTGGCTCACACGGATCTTATTACAGACCTAAGAAAAATAAGCACACTATGCTTTATCATCTTCTTTGATTATTGTTTTAAAAAAACGCAAAGATTTGGGCAAAATGTTTAACAGAGATAACTTGGACTTTAGTCAAAACAGAGCTGTTCTGATAGAAAGGGGGTTTCCAATGAGGGAAATGAAGTGTCTAAGGAGCTGTCAAGGAATGGGAATTTCTCTCCCGAAGCAGCTTGAGGGCACTGATGTGAAGATTGGGGGATGTTCAAGGGTCTGAGAAAGTTCTGTGGTCCACAGAGGACACAGAGTGAGGGTGTTAGAGTGAGTGTGACTCACAATGCTTCCTTCCAACCCTATGACTCAGTAGAAAGTTATGCCTTCATTATGTGGAGTAGACCCAATCTGGCCCAAGTAAGACAGCCAAGGATGCCTCAGGCTCCTCCATCTCCGGGGTTCCCTTGCTCTACCAAACATGGAGGAACCACTAGCCACTGTGTTCATCCACACAGCAGCAACCATTCACCCTAACTTACCAGTTGCCAACTTGATCGTGAACTAATCATTAATATTCACCTTTAAACAGCTTAAGAGGCACACTTATGATAGTCTTTTATCTCCAAAAAGGTACAACTCTCTAGCTTTAAAAAATCAATACATCTTCAATAGTGTCCCTAAAATTGGGTATTGATATGGTTTGATGGTAAGTTAAAATTTTCTTTCAAGGAGCTAGCCTGATCTTGGGAAGAGTAGGTAAATGTTTTGTTCAGCACACAGAATATACTGTTGCTTGGCAGCCATGCAAAAAATAATGAGTTTTTTTTTTAACTCCATTTGGCTGTGATGATTTAACAAAAAAATTTCATTTGCCAATGAGTTCAACTTCCTTGAAAAACCCCAGTTGTGATGTGATGAGCTATTAGCCATTAGGTATATGAATGTCTCATAGTTTTATAACAATAGCTAAGTGTGAGCGTTTAACTACAATATTATATTTCACCTACAAAAAGAATAGAGCGCAGTGCCTGGCTGCCAAATTGTTCCTGATGGGTAGGTTTGTAAGGTGCAACAAAGAAAGAGTTAAAAACAGCTGTAAGGACAGCTTAGTGCTATTTTTATTCTGTCATTGTGGACTCAAGCATGGCTCATTTGCTCTTTCTCAAAAGAGAAAATAGGTATTAAGCAACTTTAAAGAAAAAGTTGGCTCTGTTCCAAGACAGAAATTCTTAGCCAAATAAATACAGTATGTAAGTGTGCTTTTTTTTTTTTTAAAAAAAAAATCCAGTTCATCTGTATTTATATTTGGATGTTAGGTAATTGAATTTCACACAAGTCTCAAAATGAGTGAAAAGTTTGAAGACAATTTTCAGAAATAGCCAAGCAGAACACTCACTCTTGGGACACAATACTGCTTTATCTCCAGTACAATGTTCTACACAACTCGCCTTAGGAGATTCATAATAGATTTTCATTTTGGTGCCAAGATCCAGACATGTCTAAAGTAATTTCATTTAAAGATTTTTCTGCCGAACTAATAAGAATAGACCAAGAGCAGGCGCAGAACAGTTGCCTTTTTGTACACCCTCGGGAATTTACAAGAAGCACCAAGAACTCGCCTGTAAATATTAGGTAGATATTGCTATTTCTATTGTGAGGCAAGCAAGTCCTCCTTAATGCCTTCTCCAGAGTCAAACTCCGCTCAGTTCTTAAACCTTATGGTTTCCCCATCCTGAACACGGGGTCTGCTGCTCAGAGAGCAGCCCAAAGATGATGTTATATATACACAGCGATGAACTGCTATGCCCAAAATACTTTCAAGACAGGAGAATACTCAAGCACACCTTTAACTTCCCAAACACTGTAGTGATATTTTGCTGGTGTACTTGGCTATATGCTTATCTCAAAGTCAAAATCACTCTTCTTAAAAAAAAAAATCACCAACTCAGAATGTTCAAATACAAGCTTTCAGTCCATAATGCAAATATTTCAACTCTGGATTAAAGAACCGTTAGTGATAATTCCAGGAAAAAGAAAGTTTCCACGCCTAAAGTCCGTTTTGGAGGCAAGCACACCCGCCTTCCTGAATGATATCAATACTAAAGTTGGAAGTTTGCCACTGAAAAGTTGCTACTACTAAATTATATAATATGATTTGTTATGTAACGCAGTCCTGTTTTATATGCTTAAAATTATGTCATTCATAATAAAACACAAGGTTTTTGCTTTCCACACACAAACTGCCACCCACATTTAGACTTGTCCACGCGCGCGCATACACAAGCACACAAATGGCTCGCTCTGGAATCCCTCGGCTTTCTGCTGAGTTTCAGAGCCTCCCTGGCCGGTAAATAACCTTGATGGTTCCCTGCAAGCAGAGATCTTGCGGGCAGAGAGATTCAGGGAAAGTCTCCCTCTTAAGGAAAGGTACATCAAACTTGTCTCTTGCCTGCCTGTCTAGGTGTTTCACTAGCTCTCCAAACAACTCTTCCTAGGCTCAGCCCCATGGTGGCAGGTACCGGGGGTGACTGTGACTGAATCTAACTCAGGCTGGGAGCGTCAGGGACGGCTCCAAGCCCTGGGCATCAGCATGGCTCCAGCCTGGCCACCTCTGGCACTGGCCTTCCCCACCCTGCGCCCCGGGAGGACTGGGTACTTACAGTCTGCGGCTGAGCCCCTCCACGGAGCGCCCGCAGGAGGGTACGGAGTAGCTGAGCAGGAATACCAGGACGCTCCACTGCTGAACCAGCCTCCGCAGCATCGTGCCGCTCACTGGCCCTGGGACCTGCAAGAGTGGAACCTGAGAGTCAGTCCCGGCTCTCCATCTCTTCCTCACACTGCCCTGCTCCCTCTTCTCGAAGCTCGTGGCTCCCCAACAGCCACTCCAACGTCGAGAGCATCTCACAAGTTACAAGGAAAAAGAAAACAAGAACAAGAAAAAGAAAGAAGAAAAAGAAGAAAGAAAGAAAGAAAGAAAGAAAGAAAGAAAGAAAAAGAAAGAAAGAAAGAAAGAAAGAAAGAAAGAAAGAAAGAAAGAAAGAAAGAAAGAAAGAAAGAAAGAAAGAAAAAAGTTTCTCTGAAGCCCCTGAGCACTTACTTCTGTAGGAATCAGCGCCTCCAACTGTGCCTCTCCCAAACCACACAGGCAAAAAGGGACCCGAGAGGGGAAAAAGCAACCGGAGAGCTTCCTCTGAAAGAAGAGCGAAACCCTGAGCGTTTTACATAGGCGTCGGGGATGCGTGGCGCTTTGCCGTGGCTCCCATAGCAATGTCTAATTAGTCTTGGCGGCAGCGGTATGGGGTTCTTGGGGCAGGGCAAACCCCTTCCTCAAATGCGAATGTCCCGCGGGAGTCAGCTGCCCTGCGACCGGGGCCTCTGGGTGCACAGCCACTTGCGGGAGAGCGCGTATATATACATAACTGTCGGTCTACCTCCTCCGGTGGGCTGGTTGCTTCCGGAAAGTTGATTCCACAACGCCCTTGAACAAGTTGCAGGCGCGCGTGTCGTGGATGCGAGGGCCAGGTGGCCGCGAGGGCGGGTTCCGGCGGCGGGGCGGAGCGGCCCAGCTGGGGCGGCGCAGGTTGGAGAGGAGCTGTGAGCCCAGCCCGAAAAGGTTCACACGCTCTGGGGCCAACCTGCTGAGAAATGAGCTAGTCGCAAAGAGGTGGCGCCCGAGGAACGCGCGCCGGCGGAGCAAGGGCGAACTGGCCGGCGGGGGCGGGGAACACAGGGGAGCCCGAGCCACCGAGCCCCACCCCAGCCCCAGCCCCGCGTGGGCCGATCTGAAGCTTTCCTCCTCGTGACCCCGCCTGCCGCCGCCCGAGTTGCAGGTCCAGGAACCCTGGTCGCCAAGGGCGGGTAAAAAGGGAGACCCGGTGGCCTGAGAATCCCAGGAGTCCCAAGCTCGCCTGCAAGCTCGCTCTCTTGCAAGCCAGCATTCCTGCCTAGCCTGGCCTTCTCCTGGGGAGGGGACCATCGCTAGCATCCAGGAGAGCAAAAGCGATTTATGGACTTGCTGTTTGGGAAAGTCTGGGGACATCACATCTGGAGCGGGTCCAAGTAAGAGTGCATGGGCAAGGATGAAGACCCACTTTGGAATAGCAGAGCAGAGGACCGGGAGCAAAGGCGGAGTCCTTCTTACCCACCCTTCCTCTGATAACCTACTCTACGCAGCTGTAGGTTCACTGGGTAACCCTACCCAGTTGCTTCAGCCTCTCAGTTCTGCTGGGCTGGGGAGAAAGCTGTGAGTTACTGGGTCTTATCACATAGCAAAGGGTCCAGCGATGTGGGTGTGGATACCGGTTCCCCCAGGTCCTAGATCCTGCAGAAATGAATGTGAGAGCCACTAGACAGCCCGGCTAGTAGGTTTCATCTGTTCCTCTAGGAAGCTAGTGTGATTCAGACTTTAAGATTATGGGAGCCTGACCATTGTCAGGCCTGGGCTGTACCCCTGATGCTCTACAGACTTCTAGGGTGGGGGAAGCCTGGACTTCTCATCCATCCCTCCCCTGAGGCACTGCTGCAGGCCAGCAGTTAAGGCTTTCAGCTGTCTTGGGTGGGGTCCCCTCTCATCAGAAGCTCTTGTCTCCCTCCCTTGATTCCTTTAAACTTCAGACTTGTGGGGGAAAAAAAACTGGCTTCCTCCTACCTTAAAAAGAAAACTGGGAATTTCCAGAACTTCCTTTAAGTGGTTAAGAATTTGTAACTGTTAGACCTGTTTGCATGGCATGAACAGACAACCTTTGAACCTGCAACACTTTGTGATAGTCCCCTCCCCCAATGATGCTGGAGCCCTAGTTGTGAGAGCTGAAGTGGTGAGCTCTGTGAGAGGAAAAGAAGGGACTCACAAGTGAGCTATTCTGTTGACGTTCTCGAGCCTCCTTTAACACTAAAATGATAATATTTGCTGCCACACCAAGAAAAAAATCCAAAGGTACTTTTTGCCAAGTCTCAAATTACTCTGACTTTAAAAAAAAATTATCCTCCCCCAATAAAAGGTTGAAACAAAAACTAGATTCAAAATGCTAAGTGGCTTATGTTGTGCATGCATCCTGTATGCGGGCAGCACACTGTGAGCTAAAGACTGAACTCTACACTGCTTTATGTTGCTTTTTTCTAATTAGACAAAGTTGACCCTCTCCCTCCCTCCCTCCTCTCTCTACTTCTTCACCCACTCACTTTTTTTTTTAAATGGAAAAACATCATCCATTTTTAAAGAATTTCCTCTTCTCCACACACAAAGAAGAAACTAAAGAGAAAACCCAGGCACAGGACAAATAAGTGGCGTTATCTCCTCAGACTCTCAACACTTCCTCATGGTGTATGGCTTCACCTTTCCCTGGAGTTACAACCTCCTCTAAGTTCTGGCCAAAGAAGGGAGAGCTTGTCAGTCTCTTTTAGAAATATTTGTTCTGTAATGAATTACAAACTTCCTGTGAGTGGTCTTTCCAGTTATTAGAAAGCAGGCCCTGCCTCCAGGTGGCCCTTGTTCATTTCTTGCTGAAGTCTTTGAACTGATTTTGCATTTCTTGAGTAAATCCCCTGCAGCATCTACCCAAACCCAATTCTTTGCCTTGGCTGCAAAGGGTGTTTTCTGACATCACAGTCTAACTCCTGTGTTAGGGCAGGAGACAGTAAGGAAGCATGGTGGGAGCCCCACCTGCAGGCTTATGAACAGGACACATGCCTGACCAGGTGAGAGGAAGGCTTCCTGTAACACAAATGCACAGTGGCGAACAGAAAGGCCTGTCCCTGTGGGTTCACACTTAGGGGAACACCCAGCTCAAGCAGTCTCTAGGCTTCCCTTCCTATCCCCAATGGCAGCTTTCCAAACCCAGCTCTGAAAGAAGGGCCCCACACCCCTAAAGTTCATGCTCATCACCAGTTTATAGGTATTACCTGCATGTTTTCTCTTTGGAAAGAAACAAACAGAAAACTCAAAGTTGTCTTTGTTCTCTGTTTTTACTCTCTACTTTCCTTTTGGGGTTGAACAATAAGCAAAGAAATAAACATTAGATTTACCAGTATGAGCCGAGCACTCGGATTTAGGATTAGCAACCAGGTCTCACATCTGTCTGCCCGTAGCTCCATAAAACAAACAAATACAAATGTTCTGTCTTTCCTTTGGCCACTTTGCTATTGATAAAGAGAAGTTACCACTTCAGTAGGGTTCTCATTTGCTTCCATGGGATCACAGCTCTGTTGATAGAGCTCAGTGAGGAGGAGGCTAGAATCAGTTGACCTCAAGGTAGCCAAAAGGGAAAGGAATATGAGGTTTCCATCCATAGGGGATGAAAGAACTTGCTCATGATCAGTTTGTAGTTAAGTGAGGATGGGACTCTGCTAATACCTGGATGGCTGCTCCAGGGAGGGGCTGAGCAGTTCTCCAGGCTGCTGGGGTCCTCTTGTTGTTAGAAAAGTGGACCCCACCTGGACAACACTCTGTTTTCTCCAAATACAAGAGACCCTTATTCATCCAGACACACTCCCGGTGGAGCCCAAGATGATGATGTAAAGGTCTTAGGAAAATGGGTTCCCAAGGTTTCACACTTGTGTACCTTCATACCCCTGGCTAGCAAGACATATCTGAGGAATAAGGAGAGGGGAGAAGAGGAGGGAGGGAGGAGAGAGAGAGAGAGAGAGAGAGAGAGAGAGAGAGAGAGAGAGAGAGAGAGAGAGAGAGAGTCAGAGACAGAGAGAAAGGGCATCATTTGGGCTGCTGCTCACTGGAAGCCCTTTGCTGAGTTAAGTCCTTGGCTCCCCTGAGCTGACAGCTCTGGGCTTGCACGTGACCACAAAGAAGCTTTGAAGATGCCCCTGTTCAAAGGACAACCCACAGCCAGAGCATACCTTGCCATGCCATAGAAACTTCTAGCCATGGCCCACTTGCATGTGAACCTGGTGGCCCAACTGGGTTGCCTACAGGGCATCACCCCCAGGGTGATGCTAGGACCTTAGAGACATTTATTCCTCCAACCCCATTCTCTGCCCTAGTCCCCTGCTAAAACAGGTCAGCTTACAGTCCCTCCTCAGGCAGGAAGACTTCCAGATATGGGCATGTAGGTGAGGCCTTACATCTGTTTTGCTTTTAGCTGCTGGTTGTATGGCTCTGGGGCCTGCCTGCTTTTTCTGGAATGTTTGTCAGAACTAAGGCCACAATAGAGCATGGCCTTCTCTTTGGCTTCTGGCTTTGTGGGCACACATAGCAAGAAGAGGCCGAGTACCCTGAGGTGCAGGGTGCGGGGAGGCAGGGTGGGGGGTGGGGAGGCAGGGGTTGGGGTGGAGGTGGGAGAGGCCAGGGGAGTGGTGGTGTGACAGCAGCAGAATAGCAGCATGCTCACATCCCTGTTTCTAGGGAAGAGGCAAGCTTGGCTTTCAGGACTGAAAGGAAGACTGTGTATAGGGCTGGGTCCTCTTGCCTTCTTTTACCTAAGGTTCCTGGGCTTGCTTAGTCGTCCCTCCTAAGCTTCTAGACTCCCCATGGCCAAAGTTTTGCTGACAGCAAAAGAACTGAGGCATTCTGTCTTGCAAAGGGGTGGGGAATGCTGGGTGTCTGGTGATGTCACAGCCAGAGTCCACTAGCCTAATGCATGATGGCCCTCTGTTCTTGCCAGAGTAGACATGGGGAACCGTGTGACCCGGGGGCAGGGGCTCAGGTTATTCTCCAAATCCTCTGAGCTGGGCTATCTTGCTCCAGGTTAGAAGTGTGATAAACCCCAGTGTGATAAATTCCTGGTAGGTTGGGGCTGAGAAAAGGGTGGGTGGGATGCTCCTCTCTCCCAGCCCAGGGGCTCCTTCCTGCTACCCTCCCCAATTCCTTAAAGCTCACCATTGCCAGAGGTCTAATGCTGCCTGCTTCATGTCATTTAACACACACTGTGGAGCCAAGGTGAACTGAGGGGCTGTGAGGGAGAGCAGAGGAAATGAAGAAGTGGGTGGAGGTTCTCTGTGCCAGAGGTCTCCATCTGATGCTTAGAATCCAGTAGCTCCTGAAAAGATCACTTCGCAGGCAAGGAGAGGCTTATTCAGTCCTGCAGCCTGCTCCATTCGCATGCCACTTGTCTTGCGGTGATCACAGAGGGGTGCAGAGCGTGGAATACTTTTGGGGTGGAATCCACCCTGCGGGTGGATCCCTTGAAGTTCCTGAGCTGCGCAAAGCTGACTGGGGCAGCAGTGAGCTGTCCATGGTGGTTAGGACACCTTGACGTGCGTGTGGGCGATCGCAGCCAGCCCTGAGCCCTGGAGCACGGCTTGGAATACTGCCAGCACCTGCGTTGGCTGCACGTGTGGTTGCCTATGCACAGCTTCTGCGCGATTGCTCACTCAGACACCATTCCTAGAGCACATGGTCAAACTTCTTCAGCCCAAATGTTGGAGTATCTGTCCAGCTCCTCCCTGAAGCTGACTGCTCCCTACCTCCCAGGCAGCAGCACCTCACAATCTTTAGGCAACCTTGGCTCCCTTAGCACTCTCTCTCTCTTCTCTGATCCACTCTCAGCTGGAAAATGAGACATGTCAATGATCTTGCCATATGTGGGAAGCACCCATTACCTGATTTATGCTGTGTGGTTTGTCCACAACTCTCCCTTTTAGAGGGGTGGAAACTGAGTCCTAGAGCTGGTCAAATAGCTCCGAGATTTCAGTCCAGTCATTTCCTGGGGATGGTGGATGGTGTAGGCATTACTGACCAGAGTGTCATTTTCCTCAGTCATCAGAGTCTCCAAGGCATGTAACGGAGATTGGTCTGTTCTGCACTGTGTTCCAAGGGACTCTTAAGTCAAACCTGAATTAAGTTCTTATACATGATAAGGCAAAGAACATTTTGACTTTTAAATTATTGTCATATCTCACTTTTTGACTTCTTTTTCCTTGCTATTGAAGATTCATTTCCATTTGAATAATAAATTGTATATTGCAAAAAAAGCTATTGAAGATACTGGTGACTCATATTTATAGTCTGTACTTTTATCTATAGACTATAGATATGAGCATCCAGTTCATGAAAGACCTTCCATATGAGAGAGGAGCTCAGAACACATACTTTAATACTTTTATCCCCTTTCTAGTCAGGATATGGGGGCCAGTGAGATGGTTCAGTGGCTAATAGCACCTGCTGCCACCCCGAGGACCTGAGTTCCATCTCCTAGACCTAGTAGTAAGTACAATGTGAAAATAGCATGGTATTTTATTATTGCTTTGCAATTTAGAAGATGAATTTTCTTCCAGGAATTTTACTTTTTAAAGTCTCTGTGAGCATTTGTGTATGTGTGTATATAATCTTTGTGTGAGTGCGGGAATGTTCATGCCACGGAATGTGTGTGGTCAGAGCAGTCTCATTGCTGCTCCCCACCTTCTGCCTTGCTTGACACAGGGCCTAGTTGGTTGCTGTCCTGCTGTACACACTGCACTAGCTGGCCTAGAACTTCTGGGGATTTTCCTGTCTGCATCCCAATCTTGCCACAGAGCCTTGGGATTGCAGAATTGCGCTGGCAGGACCAGCTTTCCATGGGTTCTGAGGATTCAGGCTTGGGTTCTCATCCTTACACAGCAAGTGGTTTGCTTACTGAGCCATCTCTCCAGTTTGAATCCTTTTTTTTCTATGCACATGTGCACACAGGAACACCACTCGTCTCCTTAGAGGCAAGATCAGTGGGATGATCAAGCACACCCACCACGCCTGGCTTTTATGTGGGTCCAGGGGATCACACTCAGGCTCCCATGCTTGCAAGACCCACATTTTACAGACTGAGCCAAGCCTCCAGCCCCTGCTCTGTCAATTCTTTGGCACTTCCCCCATGAGAATCTTCATCTTTCTTTCTATGAAAGAAGATTTAATGATATAAATGGCTTTCATTATCTTATACTTCATTGTTCATAGTTTAGGGTGTTCCTTTTTTTTTAATGTGTGTGCATGCACCTGTGTGTGTGTGTGTGTGTGTGTGTGTGTGTGTGTGTGTGTGTGTATGTGTGTGTGTACATGTGTGGGCACATGCATGCAGAGGCCAATGGTCACCTTTATACCATCTATTCTGTTTTTGGAGATGGGATCTCTCAGGGAGGCCTGGGACTTGCAGATTAGGTCAGGCTGGCTGTCAGGGATCCCTAGGGATCTGTCTGTTTCCCTGGGGTCACAGGAGCTCTGCTATGGCTGACTTTTTGTGTGGGTACTGGGGATCTGAACTAGTCATCATACCTACACAGCAAACACTTTATCAGTTGAGATATCTCCTCAGCTCCTCCTCTTCCTCCTCCTCCTCCTTTTTTATTCGAGACAGGATTTCTCTATGTAGCCTCAGTTGTCCTGGAACTCACTCTGTAAATTAGGCTGGCCCTGAACCTATTTTTTGTTTTTATATCCTGTCTTAATAACTTTCCATTTTCCTTTTTCCTATGATGATGCTAAGTCAGAATCTTTCCATTATGTTTTTGTTAATTCCTTTGCTTTCTGTGTTTTTGGCAGCTCAGGACCTTAAGCCTTGGTCATGCTAAGAACATGCCTGCTGCTGCAGTATACTCTTAGGCTTTAGCTTATTTCCTTTTAAAACAAGGTTTCTCTATCAAGTTGTTAATTTAGTTTTGAGGTCTCATTCTTTTATCTATTAACTTAAAATCACACTTATTAGAGAGTTTGACTCCACACCACCAGCAGCTTGTTGTGTCTCCTGCTTTGAAGAAAGAAACCATTCAACTGTATTTCCCATGAACCAGAGCAGACATGTGAATGGAAGTGCTCAATCTCCTGAGTTCTGCTCACCTTCCCAGCACACCCACTGCTCTAGTCCAGTGCATGTTCTCAGGGTATTTCTGGAACTGCATTGACTCACTGTTCTGTGTTCTCACCCTGCTCACTTTTGAGAGATGAAAACACACTTAAATTTATTTTAGATGTTGTCCAAAATTCATAGGCAAAGCTCTTTGATCTACTTTTTGGAAACTTCCAGAAGCACTCATTTTAAACTTATGGCAAAGGGTTGGGGAGATGTCTCCATGGCTAAAGCACTGAATATATGAACAGCGGGCATGAAGACCAGAGCTCAGACCTTCAATACCCATGTAAATGCCTCTTGGGTATAGTGTCCCTCCCAACCCCGAAGACTAGCATTTGAAAGGCTGAAGCAGGATCATCTGAGTAAGCTGGCTTGATAGACTATCTGTCTTAGTGATCTCTGGGGTCAAATGAGAGGCTCTGCCTTAGTAAATATGTTGGAAAGTGAGAAACGAAGCTGTCAGCCTCAGATACATGCGCACATATACATGCATGCACATGCACTACAAGCCAATGCAGGGTGTTTCATTCCCGTTTCATCTCATCTGTGTTTCTCTCCCCAGAGACTGGCAATTGGGAAGTATGTACATGAACTCTCGATGCCTCATGGTATATCGGGGTTGGTAATATGGGGTGAGGGTTAGGGTTAGGGTTAGGCAATTGGGAAGTATGTACTTGAACTCTCGATGTCTCATGGTATATCGGGGTGGTAATATGGGGTGAGGGTAGCTTGGTGTTTGCTTGGTGCATTCAAGGTTCTGGGTTTGCTTAAGAAGGCAAAGCAAAACAGTTTTTAGGTGGGAATATTACGTTAAAAGATTTCAGCCCACCTTAGAAGAATTCTATCACATGTTGCTTCTACCATTTATCCTGCTGGGCTAATAATTAACAAAAGTTCACCAAGAAACATTTCATGGTTTCAAAGAAGAAATTGGTTTTTGTAGAAAGAATTTAAGAAACTTTTTTTTGTCCTATAGAGATGATCACACTTGTTGTAAAGCTCTTTTCTTTTTTTTTATCATTTTATTTATTTATTTTTTTATTTAAGAGTTCTTTTTTCACAATAGATACCAACCACAATTCCCTCTCCCCTGCCCGCTGCTGTTTTCTTAATAGGCAAAAATGTACATGTCTGTAGTGGCTAAACTGGTCTTTAAAAGCCTGTGATGTCCTTACACAGAGTAAGAACTCCAGTGTGGCTGACAGGGTTCCAAAAACCCCATGTCTCAAAAAGGGTTTCACTGTCAAGTACACCGGGATGTGCTTTTTGGTCTCTAATACATGGGCTGGGCATCACAGCCACATATTCCCCTCATCTCATTCCAACCCTTGTGTGGTAAAACCAAAGAGACTCTGGACCAGGGAGGACGGAGGACTTGTGTGGAGAGGACCAAGCAGATCTCTAAGATCCTCCCAAGCCTTCGAGACAGTTGAGAGGTTGCCTGTCTGCTAAGTAGTGCAAAGTGTCTCAAGGCCTGTCGTTGGGACTGTGGACATAATTTATGATTTCATCTGGAGGCTGAAAGAAGGCGCTTGTGTGCCCCTGGCATGAGCAGACCATTTTCATGCCCAAGCTCTAATACTTGGGGTTGATTTTAGCTAACAACATCGTAGGTCCTCTTGTTGCACACCCAGAACACGAAAGGCAAATATTATATTAGGCTGTGATACTGCCGAGCTGTGAGGAGCTTCATCCATCCTCAGTCTATAAACAGCCACTGTTATCTAGAGATGGATTGCGTTTGAGAACTGAGCTGTTACTCAGGTCAAACTGAGAAAACCATAAACTGTTAACCATCCCCTTTACTCAACTCTTTAAAAAAAATCATGATTTTCCGCTCTGACCTTATATGCAAAAAAGTCTTTTTCCCCCCTGACTTATACAACGAGATTGGTGGCAATCCTTGAGAGTTAATTATGGTACTGAAAGGCCTCAGTCACATTTCTGCTAAAAATAAATTGGAGGCAGAATAGTGCCCTGGATTCTCAATTGCTTACATCTGGTTCCTATTTCTGAGAGACACGTTTGGCTCTTAGACAGTTCATTCAGCCATTGGAGGTCCAGTTTCCTGTCCTCTGACGGGGAGAGGTTGTGATGACCCCACTGGCTTTTGATGTTTTGGTTGTGAGCCTATCCTTTAATAGCTGAGCCATCTCTCCAGCCAGATCTATGGATTTTTATTTTCTTATGAATGCTGCAGTTTTCTGCATTGAGAGACGAGGAAAACTGCATGCGATCTGATCCGGGCATTCTGGAGGCAGAGCAGGTGGTGTTGATTCTTCAACACCAGGTTCACAGAAGCCACATGAGAGCATAGGAACCACTCCAGCCTGGACCTCTTTGAAACAAGGCAACAAGAAACCAGAAAAATGAGGAGGAAGGAGAGATGGAAAAAGAGAGGAGAGGAGTGGAGGAGAGTAAAGGAAGGAACTTTTTGTCAACAGAGAGTCACCTGCCCTTCTCATCACACTTCCTATTGACCAGTTGAAAGTCTTATACACACACACAAGCACACATACACACTCACACATGTGCACATGCACACACACTCACACACATACACTCACACACACATGCACACTAACATACACACACACACATTAACATCAGACTACTCAGAAAGAGTTAAGTTGTATGGGTTGCTGACTGAAAACAGCCTCTGGAATTCCTTCTCACGTGTGGAGGCAGGGAATGATGACGTAAGACCTGAGTGCTTGTTGATGTGAAGGGATATAGATGTGACTCTAGTTCATAAGCTGTCTTCGTCCTTCATCTAGTACTCAAAGTTTTCTCCATGTAAGCAACGTCTAACAATTTTCCAGTGGACTGCTCTATTGAAAGGTCCTAGACGAGAGTGTGATGGCAAGTGTCTGGAATCTCAGCAAGAAGGAGGCTGGGGCAGGAGGCTCAGGAGTTGGAGGGCAGCCTGAACTACACAGTGAAACCCCGACTCAATCCTACAGAGTCTCATCATGTAGCTCAGGTTGTTAGGAACTCATGATGCTCCTGCCCCACCTCCTGAGTGCTAAGGTGACAGGTATGTGCCACCATGCCTGGCTTTACTTTGCCTGTTGGCACAATGCAGGGTTTGCTGCCATTGCTTTGACTGGTGTGGTTGGGTGAGTGGTTGGTATTCTCTTTCCTCCATCACATCTGAAAGCTAAGCCCTTGGTTAAAAGTGGCCATGAAGAACTAGTCTTTAGTGAAGATGGTAAGCTCTGCTGCAGGGAGACATCTTCCAGGGCACTCCAGTTTTACAGAGCAGAACAGGAACCTCTTCCCTGCTGATCGCACAGCCTTATCACCACACTGTGGAAACAGTCTTGAGAGTCAACTGGACTCTGGAGGTCTCGCATCAGCAATCACTTAGAATTTATTTGATGCCAAGTCTTATTACCAGGACTTTAAAGAAAGACATGTGCCTCTGATGGAGACCCTGGGCCCACTAATGGTTTTAATGAGAGTAGATATCACACCTCTCTCAAAAACACATTTGTATTTGCCCACCACCTTCCTCTGTTCAAGAATATATAGTGAATTTTTTAAAAAGTCATTTGAAAAAAATATGTATTATCTTCTGAGAAGCTGATATCCTATATACTTTTTTTCTGAAGCTATTGGCCTACCCGAGGTCTGTGTCAAAGAGAAAAGAAAGGGCATACACCAAAGCGACATTTCTTTCCTTGTGGCTCGGCCACATTCTCTATAATTGTCTTTACCATAAGATCCCTTTGTCAGAAGAAGCAGATACAGAAAGGAATACAGTAAGGAGGCCATGTTTGAGAGATAGTGTCAGGCTATTTTGAGAAAGCATAAAGTCTGGCTGCTTGTTCACTCAGTCATTCGAATGATAAATAAAATAAATACCTAAATGTGTCTTGCATATCTTGGGTCTGGGTATTGTGCTTAGTCCTGGGTTTCTAATGACAGCCTGGAATTTGCAGCCTCTTTATTCCTGTGTGCTTTTAAGTTTGCATTTTCTAGTATACTTAGCTAATTTAGAAAGTGTAAATCTTTGAATATTAACATAATGACATTCAGTCACATTACTGTATTGTCTATCCTTTTCCACTGTAATAAACACAGGCTCCCCAGGAAGGCAAAGAACTTTATCCAAGCTATTGTAGCTCAGGCATACAGCTAGCAAACAGCGTGCAGAGCAAATGAAGGTCAGCTGGTGCCGACTTTTCTCCAAACACCTATCTTGGTGAATGTACACGCACATATTTCTTTGATAAGACATGTTTTTACCCTTCATGGTTACTGTGTCCTTATTATTATCTTATGTCAATAAACTCATGAATTATTGATAAAATAGCAATAATGCCAGGTTAAATATGATGTTTTTTAAAAAATATTCTCTTTGATAATGAGATAGACTTACCTGCTCAGGAATAAACTATTTTTACTGTCAAAGGCAAGTCCCTTTTGTGTACTTATTTTACCTCCTAAATCATAGCACAGTTAGCTTCAGTTTGGTTATCAGACCCTGGGCTGGAGTGGAGAGTCATTGTTCTACACCTCAGTAATTCTAATTCTTGTGAATTAGAAAACTTGTCTATTGTCTTTTAGGAAAACTGCCATAGCTGAAGCATTAACAGCAGCCTTATGCATGTTGAATTAGCTTTTCTCCTCTGAGGTAAGTAAAGAGGTCCTATTGCCATGGTGGATGAGCTGGGCAAGCAGAATCATCTCTGAGTCAGAACTTCACTCCTTTCTCTGACTGCCACATCCAACTATATAATAATGCTCACAAATGCAGTTTCAGTAGTTTTCGAAACCACAGTTTCCCTTCACAGAACCTATCATAGTTGTGGTTTAGATGCTACGTTTTCCTTACAATAGCTCTAAGCTACACCCTTCCACTTCACCATGGAGTTATTTGCTTGATATAGCTACACTGGCTCAGGAGAATGAAGACTTATATATCAGAAACCAAAAATAAACCTGAGCTGTAAATCCTACAGTTTATAAATCTATATATTACCTTTTGCTTGAGGTCCCAGACATCTCTGAATGTGAGACCTAATTATCTGGGCCCTTCCAACCCTGCCAAGAAAGGCCACTGCAAAGCCAATCAGTTAAAACCTCACATGCTCCAGTATTACTGTTAGAAACATGTCATTGGATAGGACTTGAAAATCATAGCTGCTGTCCTGCTCAGTCATCCAAGATCTTGGCCCAGAGTTCTTGGCAGAGAGAATGTTTGAATGGGGCCTATCTCAAATTCTAATAGAAGCATTGGAAGGAGAAAGATTGGCAAAGTTTATGGCCGAGGACCAAGGGTAGTGGGTCCTTTCATCTTAAAAATTGGACACAACAGAGCAGTGTGCCCTAGGAGTTGCTTGGAAAGGGACAGCAGCCTTTGTTTAAAGGGGCCACACTCTTCTTGTACAGGCTGATTCTCTATCAACCAGGGCCACAGGAGGTGGATAAAATGGACAGTGAGGAAGACAGTGAGGAAGGGTTTTGCTCAGCAAGAGAACATTCCCTCTTCTCCCTCAGCCAACAGAGCAGGAAACACTGCCCTTCTCAAGTCTCATCCGGTGCATTTTTGTTTGTTCCTCAATGTCCCAGGTCTTCTGCAAAAAAGCATGCCTGTCACTCACACGGAGCCAAAGAGAAGTGACAAGGAGGCAGAGCCAGCGGCTCTGTACACAGGAAGCAGCTCTTGAATCGCAACCAATTTGCGTCCAATTTTTGCTACATTTTTAGGCAACAAGGCCTGTCTTTTAGGTACTTTGGGCAGAGGTGTGGTGGTTTGAAGGAGCAATGCCTCCCATCTGCTCATGGATGTGAATGCTTGGTTCCCAGTAGTGGCACTGTCTGAGAAGACTCTGGAACCTTTAGGAGGTGGAGCCTTGTGGAGGAAGCAGTTGTTGTTTTGAGGGTTTATAGTCTGGCCTCCCTTCCTGCTCTTTCTCTGTTTTCTGTGTATGGATGACATGTAGTCAGCCAGTTTCCTGATCAGCCACCATGCTGTGCTGTCCTGGCCCCAGGCTCTAGCCCTCTAGAACCATAAGCCAAAATAAAATCTTTCTTCAGTTGCCTTTGGCCTTGGAATTTTGTCCCAGCAACAGAAAAGCAACCAAGAGTGTTGGGATTTTGACTTGAGAGCTGTTTTTTTTTTTTTCTTTTACCAGGTACTTGTATAAACCTAAAGATAGCACACAACATCTCAAATTAAATTTATTCACTCATAAAATGGGGATGCATTTACACTCACCTCCTAGAGCTTTGATAATGACCAGACAAAAGAACTGGGGGAAATGTTTCACAGGCTGTGAAGTTTTCCTCCCACGATTAACTCAGTGTACAAACTAGAGCTAACGACTGTCCTCTGAGAGGCAACATAGTCTGTGCCGGCCCTCCTGTTGAATTTAGAAACATGTTTGGATAATCAGACAATGAGAAGAGCCCTAGGTCCCAGAGTTTTTGCTTTTCTCCTCACTCTTTCAGTGTTTTTCCTTCCTTTATGCGACAAATCAATATCTGCACATGTAAATCTGTTCAGGAAATACCAAGTTACCTGATAGCCAGTGTGAACACCAGGCTGAATATCGTTCAACGAAGGATAGCAAATTGATTTGAAACACGGTGTTATCTTTCACAATGGCTGCTAGTTTCTCAACATCTTTGTTTGGACAACTATTGCAGCTGTGGCTGTTACAATTCCTGTGGTATCCAATCGTCAGCAATATTCAGTTTTGGGGAGCGTCACTTTGATCCTCTGTGTAATCATGACAACTAAGGACTTTTTAGGCACAATAACCAACTCTGAGGCTGGAGTCAGAATGCAGAGATGGGAAGGAGCAGTGAAGGGACATGGAAAAGAGCAGGAGTTAGGACATTCCACACACATAGTTTATCACAGGAGGAGGGGAAACAGTCAAAGGACTTCTACAAGGGAGATGAAATGAGGGAGCAGGGCAGTAAGGAGGACTGTCCAATGCCCTGTACATGCGTTCTGAACACGTTCAAATTCTTGATACTCTCTTTGACAGGGCCTTTAGGTCTGTTGACTCCTTGGCAAGTCCCTCCATCTAGATGGGAGAATTTAGAAGCAGAAATCTTGTCAGGACTGGGCTTTCTCTAGACTATTCTTGTCTGACTTAGGGTCTGTGTTTTGTTCTCACTTCTGCTCACCCTATGACATTAAAGTATGTTAGAATTGCAGCTGGAGGGTCCCTGATACAGGGTGATGTTTGGATATTGACTATAGTGAGGAAGGTATCCTAAAGCCTAGGGATTTTGCAGATATCTTTTGCTAATGAATGCTGCTGGGACATGGACCATTTCTAGCTTGGAGCCTCAATTCTTGCCGTCATAAAAGTTTATATCAGGTCTGGAAGGAATTAATGAGGTTCATAACTCAACTCATCATCTATTTATAGAACTGAATTTCACAGGATGCATAAACATGAAAAGGACATTTTCTTTTTCCTTTAGAAAGAGAATGCACAGGTTTATGTGTTTGAGAGTCATTACGCTTATATAAGATAATCAAAATTCCCATTTCTATTCCTTCCTAGAGTAAAATTAAATGTCAGAAGACTACAGTGAAAAATAATTCAATCTTGGGCTGTCATTCTCCAGTTAGAAAGTACTTATAAAAGCCTCTTACTGCTTGTATTGGCCCCAGATTTCCCAGGGACAGAGGACAGCACCAAAGCAGATTCTTAAAGAAGAAAACACCACTCTATTTTTCAATCAGTACTGGCCAGAATGCATCCTCACTAAGAAAAACTAACATGTTAGGGAGATTACTTAGAAGGTACTTTTGGTCATCTAATAGATTTTCTCACATGTTCTTCCTCCTTTTTAATACAACTCTGGTCTGTTCAGATATCCACTCAAGCAAGTAATCACATTCTTCAGGGCAAAAGCAGGCTCCAACCCTGACCTCAACCCTGTGGTGTCTCTTTGCAGGTTTAAACCAACCATAGCTGGGGGATCCTTTTTTCAAGGATTGGCATAGACATATCACCTGAATCTATGAATAGTCTTGAGTGATGAGGGACCACTGGGGAGTTCTGGGAGCTCATTTGCTCTTCTCTTGACACCGCTGCAATAGATACTGCTGTATCACACATGGCTGCCAGGTCCACTGCTCGCCATCTTACTCTCAGCTGAGCATGGAGCTTCCTGAGGAAGAAAGATCTAAGAGTATCTCATGGAAGCAGAGTTGAGGTCACCTATAGGACACACAGAGTAACCGGATGATGAACTTTTGTTTTGAAATAAGAAATGTGTTGCTCTGGTTGTTTTGTTGCCAAATTGACACAAACTAGAGTCATTTGGGATGCGGAACCTCAGTTCAGAAGTTGCCTCCGTTGGATTGGACTGTGGGCATGTCTGTTGGGCATTTTCTTGATTGGTGATTAGTGTGGAATGACCCTACCTACTGTAGGCAGTGCCATCCCTGGCTGGGAGGTCCTGAGGGGAAAAGAAGGCAGCCTATGGAGATTAAGCCAGTAAGCACTGTACTTCCATGGCCTGTCCTTCAAATGCTGCCTAGAGTCCTAACTTCTTCCCACCCTGCTGTAGCTAGGAGGATTATGAATGTGTACTACCATGTCCAGGTTTATGTGAGTTCTGGGGATCAAAACTGAGGACCACACACTTCATTATCTGCCTCAGCTGTTGCTGGAGAATTTCTCTCCAGCTCCCACCGCCAAGTCCCGCCAGTCCAGGAACCCACTTATAAAATAAACACACAGACTCTTACATTATTTAAACTGCTTGGCCTTAGCTCAGGCCTATCATTGTCTAGCTCTTACTCTTATATTTTGCCCATTTCTATTAATCTTTACTTTACCACGTGGCTCGTGGCTTCCCGGTACCTTACATCTTGCTTGTCCTGGCGGCGGCTCCAGGTGGTTTCCTCTTTCCTTCCTCCTTCCTCAGTTCTCCTCTCCACTTGTCCTGCCTATACTTCCTGCCTGGTCACTGGCCAATCAGTGCTTTATTTATATAGAGCGATATCCACAGCACTCAGCACTTGAGACACTGTGGATGAACACCTTTCAGCACCATCTCTTAAAGCAGTTGGATTTGATGTGGGCTTAGGCTCTGTCTTTAGGCCCCTCCCATCTCCTCTCTTCCACCCTTTAAGAGTATTAAAGGTTTGGGGTTTAGAAGAAAGGTTGAAAAGCATGATGAAGCTTGCAGTTTCCAATAATCACATGAGTGTTACCATAACAATTTCTTCCCTTTGTCTGTGTACTTTTCCTCTCTTCACACTCAAACCCTAATTCTTTTTCCTGCTACAAAGTGGAGAGGAGTTACCCTCTGATGGGAATGGATTTAGGTGAGGGATATATCTAACCTTGGAAAAGCTGAATCCCATTGATTCTCTCTCAAAGTAAAGTGACCAATTGAGGAATTGACAGAGAATCATGGGTCAGGGTTCTGTACCTTGTCTTCTATTGTTTTCCAACTATACAGTCTACATTATGAATTACTATTTTCCTTCTATTCATCTTGCTTATGTGCAGTTCTCTTAGGACATAGATTGCTAATTTTTGCCTTCTTTCTGTGACAGTTAATATTGTCAATTTGGTGGCATCTAGAATTGCCCGGGAGACAATTCTCTAGGCACACCTCTAAGGAATTGTCTAGATTATGTTAACTGACATAGGATGGTCTATTGTAACTGTGGTTGTAATCATTCTATGAGCCGAAACTTGAACTGAATAATAAGATGGCAGATTTAGCACCAGAGTTCATCTTTCTGTTTCCTGGCTGTAGATTTGTTGTGACCAGTTGCCTCTGGATCCTGAGGTCATGGCTTCCCCTCTGTGATGGACTCTATCCTCAAACTGTGAGTCCAAATGAGCCCTTCCTTCTTTAAGATGCAGTTGCCAAGGATTTTGTTACAACAACAAGACAAAGGACTAATATGCTTTCTCTTTCCCCTAGGAGTTACTATATTTATTTATTTGGTTATGTGCAGGCACTTATACCACACAGTTTGCATGTGGAGGTCAGAGGGCAACTTGTGGAAGTTGGTTCTCACTTTCCATTGTGCCATGGCCCATGAATTGAACTCAGCTTGTTGGGCTTGGCAGCAAGTGCCATCACCACAATCCAGCTACCATCCTTCTCTTTCAACACTCAGACAAGTGCACCTTGACCCAGAGCATGGGGCACTGAGAGCAGCAAATGGATACTTGTTTTTATTTTGATGTGTCAGTGGACCTTTTGCAAGTTAGAGAGCTGCCATAGCTTTTGAATTATGCCCTGCACAAAGTCACATGGGCTAGGGGGTGGGCACTCATCTTAGTAGTAGATCAGTATCCCATCGAGGTACCTGCAGCAGAAAAAAATCACCTTAAAAATTCATCTATGGTCTTTAGACCAGGTAGGCACGTCATACTTAAATTTGAGTCTCACCTTCATCAACTGCAAATTGAAGAGGAAACCTCTGAATCCAACACCTTTTCATGAACAGAAACACACAGTAGAGAATAGAAGGAATTTATCTCAATGTAACAAAGGCTATTTAAGAAAAGCCTATGTCTAATATAGTATTTAACACCGAAAACCTGAAAGATTTTTCACAGGATCAGGGATAAGACCAAGATGCCCACTCCTGCAACTCTAATCAACATTGTATTGGAAATCCATTTGGAACAGCAGGACAAGGAAATAAAAGTTCTATGTGAGAAGAGAAGAAGTCAGGTGTTCTCTTCTGTAGAGGAGCTCCTAATGTAGCAAACTCCCCCAGACCATGTTCTCTTCTGTAGAGGAGCTCCTAATATAGCAAACTCCCCCAGGCCACCCTTGTTAAAGCTAACACACTAGTTTAGCAAGATTGTAGGATATAAAACTAACTTGCTAGATTAGCAACATGTATACACACTAATATTAAACTGCCTGAAAAGAAACTAAGAAAATACAATTCGTAATAGCATCAAAAAGTGTACAATACTCAGGAATAAAGTGACAAGGAGGTAAGATTAAACCTTTAAAACAGTGGTGAAGAAACAGGTAAGTGGAAAGATATACCATGTTCATGGACTGGAAGACAAAGCTTATTAAAATAAATGAATGACAACAAAGTAATCTGCAGATTCATTTGTCACTCTATCAACCCCAGATGCATTCCTTTCTATAGAAACAGAAAAATGAATCCAAAGTTTATAGGGAAATGCAAAAGGCTCAGAACAGCCAATGTGATTTTAAGAGAAACAATGCTGGGGCCATTATACTCCTGGTGTCAAAATACATTACAAAGCTGTAGTAACAACACAGTATGCTGCTGGCACTAAATAGACACACAGATCAGCAGGGCAGAATGGAACCCAGAAACAAATGATGCAAATTTGGTCACCTGGCCTCTGACAAGGTGCTAAGAACACAACGGGGAGGATAAAGTCTTCAACAAAATCAGGAAGCCAGATACCCACATGCAAAAGAGAGTAATGGGCCTGCTATCACACATGCCAACCTTGGGCAGCGAGGATTGAAGGCTTGAGTGGCAAGCCTGGGGCAGAATAGGAAAATGTCATGACACTGTTTGGCAATGGTTTCTTGGCTATCAGCTAGAAAGGTCACACAGTAAAACTGAAAACAGAGCTGCAAAGAAAAGAGAGGAGAGAAGATATTTGTAAGACATAAAGAGGCTGCTTTCCAAACTTATGAAATCCCTTACAACTCAATTGCAACAAAACCAATACAATTTTAGAAGTGGTCAAAGGACCCAAAGTAAACAAATAACTGACTAACAGATCTATGTCAAGATGTGCAGTGTTACCAGATATCAGCAAAAGCAAAAAAAAAAATCAGTGAGCTGTGACTTCATCCCTGTGATGATGCCCGTCACTAGGAGTAAAAGATAAATGTTGATGAAAACTTGGACAGGTTGGGATGTAAAATGGGAAGGTTTGGTCACTAAGAAAAGCAGTATGAATACGCAGATTCCATTAAGAGAAAAACAAAAAGACGACTATATGAGCTAGCCGTCCAATGCCCAGTCTGTAGTATCAGAGAGATTCACTGTCAGGGTCTCCAGGAGACACCCGCCCCCTTGTGCAGCTTGATTCCAGACAGCAAGGAGTGGAAGCAAACTGAAGGCCCACTATTGATGGACAGATTAAAAAATTCGGCGTGGACTTTAAAAATAGAATATTTTTGAGTCTTTACAAATAAAAGAAATAGCGTTGTATTTGACAACATGAAGGGACCTGGAGGGCATTATGTCAAGTGAAATAAGCCAGATTTAAGAAGTCAAATGCTGCCTGATTCACTTGAACAAGGCATTCAATACACCCAGACTCATAGAAACAGGGAATAGACAGGCACTGGGAGGCAGTGGAAACAGAGTGTTGTTCCCGTGGCTCTAGTTTGGGCTGTGCAAGATGAATGTGTTCTAGAGATCTTCTGTGCAGCCTGGAGCCTGGTGTTAACAAAATTGTTTTGTGCACTTGAAGTTTTATCAGTCCAATACATCTTGTGAAGTTTTCTTGCCCCAATAATTCTTTCTACACCTTACTCTTAAGGTTGTCATGGGAATACAATGATATAATTCCCATGAAATCTTTGAAAAATGATCTATGCCATGGAATGACTCGTTTGTTGCTCTTTCATCCTGTCTTATATTGATGGACAACTTACCTTGTATTTCAAAATCTCCTGGTGATGGTCAAGTCCTTGCCATGCTGAGGATCAGTCATCATGATGTAACCAGTCAGGAAGACAGTATAATGTGTTTATTGCCATTATTCAATCAAACAACTATTTGCTAAGCCTCTGTTTGTCCATCGGTGTTCTAGACACCGTGGGAAACAAGTTAACTGGATGGACGCATCCTGTCTCTTAGCAGTTGAATAACCCACTTAGGGAAAGTAAGCAGGTCATGTACCTCTGAATGAAGCAGCATTATGCCAAACAATACCTGTGCCTCAGGGCCTGGCTGGCACTTGAAGATGAGAAAGGCTCCATATGTGAGTGTTCTATAGGGTCTTCCTGGCAAACTTGTCCTTGGAGGATCACAAAGTGATGGTGCTGGCCAGCCAGAGAAGAAGGTGGCTATATTGTATGTGGCCATTCTGTGGTAGTTTATACCAGTTACCACTTAGGTCCTTCCCAAATGATAAGGGTCATCTTTATTTAAGTATCAGTTGTCAGAAGCTGTGTGCTTTCAAAGCATGATTCCTTTTCTAGCCTGAAAAGAAATTTCTTTGCACGCGTTGTCTGTCTTCTGGGTGCTGGCTTGCTCTGTGTGTGTGTGTGTGTGTGTGTGTGTGTGTGTGTGTGTGTGTATGTGTGTATGTATATGTGTGTGCATTGTCTGTCTTCTGGGTGCTGGCTTGCTCTCTCTCTCTCTCTCTTTCTCTCTCTCTCTCTGTGTGTGTGTGTGTGCTTGTGTGTGTGTGTGTGTGTGTGTGTGTGTGTGTGTGTGTATGTGTGCACGCTGTCTGTCTTCTGGGTACTGGCTTGCTCTCTCTCTCTCTCTCTCTCTCTCTCTCTCTCTCTCTGTGTGTGTGTGTGTGTGTGTGTGTGTGTGTGTGTGCGTGCGCGCGCTGTCTGTCTTCTGGGTGCTGGCTTGCTCTGTGTGTGTGTGCTGTCTTCCAGGTGCTGGGTTGCTCATGGCCTTGGCCCTTGTCATGCTGTATGATGTCTGTAGTGTTTTGCAGCCAGGGTAGATTCTGGCAGTAGATTGGCATCTCTGCTGTGCTTTCTAAAGAGGAAGTTTCAAGGCAGACTAAACAGTGATACATATCAATCAGCAGCCAAATTAATTAATTGGCATCCTCATCTCAGACGTTTCCCCCTCCTCAACAGTTCCTTAACCCAGATCACTTATACCACACTTACACCTCAGGTCAGCTTACACCACACTGAAGGTGTTGATTAAAACTGTATATTCCTGAGGCTGGAAAGATGGCTCAGCAGTCCAGAGCATTTGCTATTCTTTCAGAGGACCTGAGTTCATTCTAAGCACTCACATGTGATGCCTCATAACTGCCTGTAACTCCACTTACAGGTCATCCAACACCCTCTTCTGGCCTCCATTGGCACCCACACATGTGGTTCATGTACACACACAGACATATGCATGTACACATGAATTTTAAAAAACGATTCTTTAAAAAAGAAATGTGAGTACCAGAGACCAGATAAGAGTCTCTGGAACATCAGTCTTTGGGTGTGTGTGGTGGTACTGTGTTCCCCAAAATGTTGTGTACTCTAATAAACTTATCTGGGGTCAGAGAACAGAGAAGCCACTAGATACTTAGGATAGACAGTGGTAGCACATGCCTTTAATCCTAGCATTCCAGAGGCAGAAATCCATGTGTTCAAGGATACAGCCAAGCATGGTGACTCATGCCTTTAATCCCAGAAAGTGAGCCTTTAATCCCAGAGAGTGGTGGTAGAAAACAGAAAGGTATATAAGGCGTGAGGACCAGAAACTAGAAGCATTTGGCTGGTTAAACTTCAGGCTTTCCAGCTGCAGTTCAGCTGAGAGCCATTGGGATGAGGACATAAAAGCTTCCAGTCGGAGGAAACAAGATCAGCTGAGTTGGCCAGGTGAGGTTAGTTGTGGCTTGTTCTGCTTCTCTGACCTTCCAGCATTCACCCCAATAACTGGCCACAGGTTTGATTTTATTAATAAAACTCTTTAAGATTTCTGCTACAGGAGTGTGTGGGTGTGTGGGTGTCGTTTAAGAATAAATGTTTATACAAGTCCCCAGGTGACTTTGTTCATTATTTGTCCTGTGCTTCAGGAGCTCATAGCACATAATGCTTGTCAATTTATGATGCTCAGTGCTTTGCGGGCTTATGATGCTTAGCGCTTGGTGTGCTTATGATGCTTAGTGCTTGGTGTGCTTATGATGCTTAGTGCTTGGTGTGCTTATGATGCTTAGTGCTTTGCGGGCTTATGGTGCTCAGTGCTTGGTGGGCTTTTATGGTTTAATGTTCGATGGGCACCTGGTACTCCCCCACTCACAGACAAGCCTGACCTCTGAATTTGATACCCAGGCATCAAGGCTCCCAATGTACAGTCAAGGTTGCAGAAACATTTTCTAAGTTTTAATACGTATGTGGAAGACCTGGAGAATCTTATTAAAATGTGATTTTGATTTAAACTGGAATAAGGGCATGTGTTCTGCATTTTGAAGTCCTCAAGACAATACTGGATATTGCTAGTCCATGTGCCATGCTGTGTAGCGAGAGCTTAGATAAAACACACTGGATTATTAAATTACTCCATCCTCGATTAAAACAATCTTCTGTATATCTTATAGATGATCAAATAAATAATTACTTATTAGATAATCGTGTGGGGTTTATCTTATCTTACTTTTTGCCACAGGGTTCACTATGACTCAGATTGCCCTTGACCTCATGACCTTTCTGTATTAGCATTCTGAGTGCTGGATTACAGGCATGAACCACCAGATCCCACATTATATAAACTACTTTAGGGCAGAGTTAAAGCTTTGTTCTAAAGGAGCATAGTTCCACAGGTCTATTGTAAGGGGTAAATATTTTCAAAACTTTAGGTCAAGTGAAAAAGATTCCCAACAATGTCAAAGTGGTGAAGACAGGACGTGGGTGAACGTGGGAACTGAGCACTGATGAGGAGAAGCCGGTGGCCAGGGTGACCAGCCAAGGGGCCTGTGAACTGTGGGTGGGGAATGTGAGAACTCGCCTATCAGCCCCACAGGGAGTAATGAAGCCATGTCTGTGGCCCTGTAAATCCAAGGTTATAGATGCGAAGGACAGGTATTGAAAAGCATCATTTTCTCTCTCTCTCTTAAACACACACACACACAAACACACACACACCATATATAGACATACATACACGCACACACATGAAGGTACATATGCATACATTCACACATGCATACATATACAGACTCACATGCACACACACACACACATACACTCACAGGCACACATATATGCACAAAGGTAGAAACATACACCAAGCACATGCACATAACCTTTTCTCTAGCTTAAAACTTTTCAGTAGCTTTTCACAAAAGTAGAATTTCTTTCAAACTCCTTTCTTGTTTATTGAGACGTGATCTAGTTTAGTCCAGACTGGCCTCAATGTATCCAAAGATGAGTGTGTGCTCATGGTACTCCTGTTTCTACTTCTGAAGTGCTGGATGACACTGTGGCACCACACCTGGAGTGCTGGATGACACTGTGTCTCCACACCTGGAGTGCTGGATGACACCTGTGTCTCCACACCTGGAGTGCTGGATGACACTGTGTCTCCACACCTGGAGTGCTGGATGACACTGTGACACCACACCTGGAGTGCTGGATGACACTGTGTCTCCACACCTGGAGTGCTGGATGACACTGTGACACCACACCTGGAGTGCTGGGTGACACTGTGTCTCCACACCTGGAGTGTGGGGCTGACACCTGTGTCTCCACACCTGGAGTGCTAGATGACACTGTGACACCACACCTAGAGTGCTGGATGACACTGTGTCTCCACACCTGGAGTGCTGGGTGACACTGTGGCACCACACCTGGAGTGCTGGATGACACTGTGGCACCACACCTGGAGTGCTGGGTGACACTGTGGCACCACACCTGGAGTGCTGGGTGACACTGTGACACCACACCTGGAGTGCTGGATGACACTGTGTCTCCACACCTGGAGTGCTGGGCTGACACTGTGGCACCACACCTGGAGTGCTGGGCTGACACTGTGGCACCACACCTGACTCTGAGACCTCACACTGCCCCAGAAGACCTGTGTTTACTCCAACCTCATCCTTTTACTTTATTTTGTCTCCTTCCACATTTTTTGTTTCTCATGGATGGCTCACTCCTGCTCACAGCTTTTCTTATGCTTTTTAGAGGCATGGTGGCTCTTCCCTTTCTTTCAAAACTGAGTGTAAATACAGGCCATCCCTGTCTTCCTCCACTCCACTCTGAATCTGGACTCTGTCATACCATGTCAGGAGGCTTTGTTCTCCTACAAGAACTTACTGTTTCAAACTCCTGTTTATTATTAACATTTCATGTCCTAACCTGTGCATTTTTAAGGAGGTCACATGATAGTATGGGCCTGGCTTATTGTGTTCACAGCCTGGTGTCTAAAGCTCTCTGGCAGATGTGGACAATCATTGAATATGGTGAAGAAAGGAATGGGGTCAATGAAGAAATCTTGAGAGGGGGCCTCAGAAGCTGTTGCAATAGCTACTTCACATGGACCATTCTAGTGTCCCAAACTCAAAATTTGTTCCAGTCATTTTTTGGAAGGCTCTGTAGACCCCAGGTTAAGAAATACAGTTCTTGGCTTACCCCAGTAATCAGATCAGTGAATACCCTAACTGTCATCATAGAGCCTTTATCCAGTAACTGATGGAAGCAGATGCAGAGATCCACAGCCAAACACCAGGCCGAGCTCCAGGAGTCCAGTCAGAGAGAGAGAGAGAAGAGGGATTCTATGAGCAAGGGCATCAGAGTCATGATGGGAAACCTACAGAGGCAACCAAACCAAACTAGTGGGAACTCATGAACTTTAGACCAACAACTGTGGAGCCTCCATGGGACTGGACTCTGCATAGAAAGACAGTTGTGTAGCTTGATCTGCTTAAGGGGTCCCTGGCAGTAGGATCAGAATCCATCTCTGGTGCATGAGCAGGCTTTTTGGAGCCAGGACACCTCCCACAGCCTTGAGGCAGGAGGAGGGCCTTGGACCTGCCTCTACTGAATGTATCAAGTTCTGCTGACTCCCCATGGGAGGCCTTACCTTCTTGTAGGAGGGAATGGGGTGTGGGTTGGGGGGGGCTGGAGGGGCAGGAGGAGGGAAGAGGGGAATCTGTGATTGGCATGAAAAATGAATAAAAAATTTTCTTAATAAAAAAAGAAATACAGATCTAAAATATATGTTTCTTTTTCAACTGGCTAAAATTCATTGCCATGGATGGAGGACACTGTCTCTGAAGAAGCATTTCAGCCACAATACACCTTTCAGGTTCTTTATGGATTACGCAGAGGCTGGCAGCACTTTCCAACCATGAGGTTGTATTTCTCATTGGATGAAGCAACATTTCTTCACCTTCATCTCAGTCGTCTCCAAGTGATCCTGATAAGTATCCAATTTTGTGCAGCTCTAGGGTGTGAAGGACTCATTATCAGGACAGCTGGGAAATGCAGTAAACAGGGATGTGTGCTCTTTATATTCATCTATACATTGCCTGTGAAGAAGAAGCCGTATCTGATGGAGGTGCTTTTGAGGCAAGCAACAACAATAACGAAGTCTGATTGATGGTAGATTAAACAATGGGGGCTTTTTTTGCCTTGCATAACAAGAAGCCTGACTTGGATGTTGCTGGCATCAGTTCAAGTGCAGAGCCATCAGGAACCATGCTTGTCTCTCCTTTGTCTTCTCCATCCTCAGATGCCTGATTTCTTCCTTTTACCTATAACTTCATGTTTACACAAAGCCAACATGGCCTCAGGCATCATATTCACATTCCAGGCAACATGAAGAGTGAAGGAGGAAGAGACTCCCATGAGCTCTCTTGGAGACTTTTTGTTTTCTCTTGGCCAGAACTTGGCATCCTACCCACCTGTGAGGAAGTCTGAGCCATGAACAGAGAGTCCTCTTAGTAGGAGGTGTCTGTGAAAGGGAGATGAGAGGAGGGTAAGAGTGGTCTTTGAATTCAAGGAAAAACGTCTTCCACATGGTCTATTATGGGGACACTGCTTCAATGACGTCTCAGAGGGTTTTGTCTACCTTCTCTGTTTTATTCAGTCTTTGTTTTTCTAGGATTATTTTCTAGAATACTTACCCCAAGTGATCCATTCTTGTTTCCAAAGTGGTCATCTTTCTCTTTTGTGGTGGCAGTTTGTTAAACACCAAGCATTGTTTGTAAGCCATGTGAACACTCATTTGATCTTGGCAGCAAACTCTTCTAGTGTGTATTGCTGTTCCCATTCAACAGACAAGGAAGTCAAGGCATAGAGAAGTTAAGTAACCTGGTCAATTGTACCCAGCTAGTGAGGAGTGGATCGGGATCCAAACCAAGGCTAGTTGTTTCTAGAGCTCAGGCCCTGAGCTCAGTACCCTAGTCCACTCCTGTCCACATTGCACACAGATACAAAGCCCACTGACTGAAGTACTGTGACTTAGCCAATCATTCATTGTTGTGGGAAGAAAAAGGCACATGAAGGGAGGAGTAAGGTTCCGGGGCTGATTTTAGGCATGATTTGGCCATTACCTCTTGAACTATGAGAAGGCCTTTCCCCTCTCCCAAGGATATAGGCAGTTAAAGTTTTCTGGGAGAGAGATAATGTTTTTTTCAGTGATGTAGCTGCTTGTAAATTACCCATGCTCCTTAAGTAATTCCTCAGCCATTTTCCATAAGTAGCCCAATTAAACTTATTGGTTCACCAAGCTACATTTGGGTGGGATCTTTGCTCTCTGTGGTTGCCTTGTCTGGGGTGAGTAGATGTTTGCTCCTCTCCCCAGGGAAGGTTCACTCAGTAGTGAGACACCTCAGGAAAGAAAATGAAGGGCCTAGTGAGGTGGCTCAGTGGTTAAGAATAGTTCTTGCTCTTGCAGAGGACCAGAGTTTCATTTCCAGCAACCACATTGGGCAACTCAGTTACCTATAATTCCAGCACCAGAGTATCTAATGCCCTTTTCTGGCCATCACAGATATTACACTCATATGCACACATACACACACATCCATATACACACATATAATTAAAAAATTAATCTCTAAAAAAGCAAAAAAAAAATCAAAGAAGGATAACTGGAGGCTTTATGAGGTAGAGTTAACGGTATGATGGCTTTAGCAGGGAGAGCTCAGATCAGCAAAACAGGTTCATTTCTAGAAAATCAGTGAACTTTTCCTGGGAGCGTGTGAGTCCTTGTGCAGCCATGTGCTCCATCCTGGCTAGGTCAGAGCAGGCTAGTACTAAGAGAGTTTGAATCCAGTCTGCCTTTATGTATAGTTTGCCTGTTGTGTGAGTTGTGTGTTTCTGTAAGTTATGACTTAAATTTTATCTCTGGGTTCCCTCCTCATGAATTAATTTCCTACAAAGCCTTTCTCACCGTGGCTCTTTCTTCCTGGGCATTCTTCAGCCTAACTGAAAGGCTGGACCATTGTACTTTAGGAAAAGGATGGATCTGGAACTGACTTTTAACTGGTTGTGATGACATTTGTGCTTGTTATCTCACAACAGACCGGATTCTTCCTGTTGAATAACCTTTGGTGGGATCTTCCGAAGTGAGGATAGCCCTGGAGCAATTCACATTTAGTGACCATGACACAAAAATACTGACCCAGAATTGCTGTATAAGCCGCTTGTATCCTACTTAGATAACCAAATGCATTCTCCACTGGTTTGCTAGATAGTCCATCTTGGCCAGTGTCTAGAGAGAAAAACTCATTTCCAACAATTATTCATGGCAAGGATGCTAGGTGTGCCATGATTAAACGATAAGGATGTTCACTCATGATTTAGAATTCTGAACCAACAAAGGACAGAGATAACCACCAGGACAAAAATTGGAGACTTGAAAGGTAGCCCATGCCTGTTGGTAAAGGACAGAGATAACTACCAGGACAAAAACTGGAGACTTGAAAGGAAGCCCATGACTGTCGGTAGCTTTGGGCATCCAGAGTCATCTATTCCACAGTGTGTTTTCCCGTTGGCGCAGCCATCAAGACGTCCACTCAGTCACAAGGAATATCTAAAGAGATGAAGGCAGAGACATCCGTGTACTTATTCTCTCTGGTATCAGTGATCCTCCACTGAAGTTCTGTATTGTTTCTGTCCAGAAACTTTGTTTTCTGAATATCTCAATCAGACTCTTCAAGGCAGAAGGATGTCTTGGGAAAGAGAGAGTGGTACCAAGAAACAGCTGAATTCATATTCTGTGTACTGAGTGTCAGCATTACCTCAGTACAAACATACAACTGCCTATTTGAATACACAACATAAAAGGGCAAGCCAGCCTTAATTTCCTCTCAAACACTCTTGCACCTGCAGGCTTCCTGGAGCTTCCTCCTCTTCTACACCTCCCTCCTCTAGGAGGAGCTTCTTAAAAGCACCTGGAGGCTAACAACTGCAGATGTCTACCTGAAGGCAAAGATTTGATCAGGTTTATGGAACCAGTGTGGTATGTCCTAACAAAACAATCCTCCACAGAGGTTACAAAGCTTGAGGTGTTTTTAATTCTGAAGATATGCAAACCTTATGCCTACAAAAGTGACGGGAGATTCCACAACAGTAGTATGGGATGGTTTCCAATTATGTTCCATCTAGGGCTAGAATTTTGGTTGGCATTTAAGGTTGTGTACATTAATTATACATTGTTTGAAGCAGCAAGAGAGTCTGTGGTTATGGGTGCAGATTTGGTAAAATACAAAACAATGTTTTTGTTATTTGTTTTTTCTTTTTTTCCATATTGCCACACATTCATTAAAAGAGGATTCTAATTGTTTTCTTCAGAATTAAATAAAGCACTAGATTTTCAAAAATAAAATAGAAGCTTTAAACCGCCCCCCCCCAAACACACACCAAAGCTTTTTGGCTACCCAGAGCACAGTGAAGGACAACTTTGCAGTAGATCAGAGTATGAAGTAAATCTCCTTGATTGATAGATTGTTTCTATTTAGGACAAAGGATGAAATCAGCTTAAATGTTTGTCCTGAAGGCAGCTGAGCTGTCTATGTCCAGTCATCCCTTCCTGACTCACAGGGAGGCCTACACTGTTGTTCATAGACCTAACTATTTTGCTGTTTGCCATGCCTCACAGTTCCCCTTCAGAATCTTTATGGTACAATGTAAAAATGCAGCGTTTACCAGACTTAGTCACTCCCCATAATTGTAAAAGTTCTTAAGTCTAGGTCAAGTTAGACAAGTTTGTTCTTGACTGACGTGCTCCCTCCAAAACTCTGAGACGGTGTTTGCTTGCTTTCAGAATGCTGTACGCCTGCCTCGCTTCAGAGCTGTAAGGCAAGCACAGGCTGTGGTTGGTGGCTGCCACCCACCTGCCATCAATGGAGCTGCTTTTTGGATTTTTGCTGTATCAGTTTGGAAAACATAGCTCTTGTGGACATATATTGATTTCTGACATCAGTTTCTCAGCTTGTTCTTGGAAATAGTAAGATCCTTGATGCTAAAGCCCTCCACTCTCCTGTTCAGCTCCATGCAGGCGAGGCAGGTATCAGTGCTTCTCCCAGGCAGGTTTGGACACTCCAGGTGTGAGTCTCAGGCTTACCTGGATTTAGGGTTATCCTCATGAATCTCCTGACTCATATTACAGGGTCTTAAGAAATACTTACTGGGAAAGAAATCCTTCCAAACTTTGGGCCAGCTATCACATAATTTCCTTATTTATTGTGCACTCAGGAGCTGTGGTTTTGTTCATTACAAACTGATGATAACTTCTCTTATTTAGACTCGGGAAGATGAAGAGGAATTTCACATTGAAAGACACAACTCTTTTGGAGTTGTTTTTGCATGTGTTCATGGGTACACACACCCATGCAGGTACACACACCCGTGCAGGTACACACACCCGTGCAGGTACTCACACCCGTGCAGGTACGCTGAGGACAGCACTGTTCTTGTCATCTGTCTTGAGACAGGGTCTCTCACCGAATCTGCAGCTTACAGTTTTTGGCTCTGCTGGAAGCCAGGAAGCCTGAGTAACCCTTCTGTCTCTTCCTTCCTTCCCAGGCTTGGGTTGCAGGCATGCATAGCCACATCTGGCTTCCTATGCGGGTGCTGGGGACCCCAGCTCAGGTCCTCGTGTTTGCACAGAAAGCGCTCTCACCCACTGAGTCATTTTTGTAGCCCTGGGAAGAGAAAAATACTCAATTTCCCTCCCCCCACCCCGCTTCTTTCTTCACACAACTGGAGCCCATTGCTTCTCAGAGCTTCTTGGTATCTCTAGAGAATGGACACATGCCCACCCAACAAAGGAAATTTTCAGAAAGGACCTCATTTTCAAGGAGGATTTTAAAAGCTCAGACTTATTTAGAAGCCCATAAAAGGTTCTAGCAACAATGGCAAAGATACAAGCAGATTATTCAACAATGTTTGTACATTCTCTAGTGGCTATGTGAACCAGCTCTTCTTCCTTACGGGGTGGAATGGGACGGACACTCTTGCCTTGTGCCCAGTGTGGGGCAGATGCTGGTACTTGGGAGGCATGAGAACCTTAGACCACAAGAGAAGATATCCCAGCTCACCCCATGGCACTCTTTCAGCCAATGGAACTAAGAAAATTCAAGAGATAATTGCATTCAATCCATGGAAGCCATGGAGAAGACTGAGTGCTGGCTTCTCTAAGAACCAAGCCTTTTTTTTTTTTTTTGAGTAGTTGTTGGTGGATTGAACAGAGAATGCTTCCTTGAGGAGACCGGAGTTTTATTTAAGATGAGTTTCAGTGTATTTTGGGATTTCTTTTCAGTGGACAGCAGCTGTATCAGACAGATGTTATAGAATCAGAGTCTCACCAAATCACAAATAGGTAAAAGCCTAACTCTTCACACACATACCTAGCAGTGTCAACATCTCAACTTCTCTGTATATTTTAGTATAAAATCCCAGTATTCCATGTTTAATGCTTCACGTGTTAGTAGATCTCTTTTTCTGTCTATGACAAACCTGTTCCCTTGCTGCTGGAGGCTGCTCATTGTCTGGTTACAGCTGATGCTTCCAGATTCTTTTCTTTGCCCAGCTTGTCCTCAGCCCTCAAGCTTTCCCCTGCCTCTTCCACACAGTGACTCTTCTATGCGGCCTTTTCATCAGACATCCTCCCCTGCAATCTGCATGCCTCACACAACCTCTCCTCTGAGGAGTCTGCCCCTTGTCTTAGCTCTCCCAATTTTTACTCATGGAACAAAAGAAATCCATGCCCCAACCTTGAACTTGCCACACATTTCCTGTGTGTCAGTTACCTGTGTGTCTCATCATGTTATAGAATCTTTGTGAAATCGCTCTCTCATCCTTTTTCATCTTCCTGCACCCAGTGTGTTGTGCAGATGTGAAGACAACACAGTGCAAATCTGCTGAATTTTAGAGTGTTTGCTGAGCAGCACATTTGGACAGGACGTGGCACAGATATGTGTGATAATGGTTTTAAAATACTGACATATTTATTTTTGGTCCTCATTACTTATTCTGCTAGAGCAGTACTTCCAATATAAATATGATGTAAGCCATGTATATAATTGAAACATTTCCAGTAGTCACATTTTAAAAAGTAAAAATGTCCGGAAACCAGTAACATTAATTGAAAAACATTTTATTTAGCCCATTGTATCCCCAATTCCATCATTTCAACATGTATTAACCTAAGAAATAGTTAAAGAGATGGTTCACATTTTTTGTTGTTGTTTAAAAGTTCTTGAAAGCTCCTATATAGCTCTTTTTCACCTCTTAGTCTGACCAGTCACATTTCATACACTTTTCAGCCTTGTATAGCTCCAGCTGTCTGACCAGACCCCACAGTTCTAGAGCTTTCTGCCTCTCCCTGCATTGCGGCAACTGCTTCAAGAGAGATGACAGAGAAGAGATGAACAAGGACGTTCTCCTGGCTGTGGAACCCCTAAGCCCTTGGTGTGCAGGGGGCAAAGAGCACTTCCTGCAGAGCTAATGCGGTAGTTTGTTTTAAAACGCTCCTGCAGGGTCTTTCCACTCACCTGTCGTGGGTGCACACAGGGGCTGCCCTTGATTCGTGACTGTCTAGTCCACACTCAGCAAAGATTCCCTTGACTGAGGCATGGGGGAAGGTGCAAGGAGTTGAGTAAGATGGTGTGGTCCTGAGCAATGGAGGCTCATGCTTCTCTTCCGGATTCAGAGTTCCAGCCTGACTGAAATCTGTGCCTGGGTCCAGGTCGATGGCCCTGTGATGGCCTCCTCATGTCCTGGAGCTTTGCAGTGACTGTGCACAAAGGAGAGCTCAGACATGAGATAGTTTACTACCCTCCTGGGATCCCTTACAGTCCTTTTGTAAGAGAGGCAGAAAGAAGGAAAGCACAGCTAATACCAGATGGAGAGAGACGGGCAGGTGGCAGACCAGGCACACAGACACACAGTCCTGTGCTTAGGAAGAGGGGACAAAGAACAGTGACCTATGTGGACAAGGGATCAATGAGCAAAAACATAATAGGACAACATGGCACTCTCTCAGGCTTCAGTGCCGCATGATCCTGGAAATTCGATTCAACTCCAGGAGAGAAAGTGTGGTTACACTGACAGGGCTCAGTTTGGGCAGAAACTTGAGGACTTTTAATTAAAATCAAGTTTAGTTGTGGAAAAAAGACAGCAAGTTGCATCTCTTGTGCATCCAATTTTGAAGGCTAAAATTTGTAAGCCCCATCCAAAGGGTGTCTGGGCCCACAGTGACTCTGGGACACATTTTCAATGGATTTATTAGCATTCTTATTTTTTTTAAATTATTGTTTAAGAAGGCCTTAAAGTCACAAAATAACCTGGAAATATTTTAAGTTGAACATTGTAATTAACCATCATTAACTAAATTACTATTAGAGTCAGAAAACCTAAAAATTAGAAGATAGATTCTTTACCATGTAGTCAAGGAATAGACAGAGACTAGAGCATAGGCAGTGTTGAATGTTGAGAAATGCAGTCAGTGAATGTAACAATCATGTCCCTGAAATCCGAGAAATGGACAGTCATTCATGCACAGACACTGTCTGTACCATGGCTGTGTACCCAATACTCTTGTGGTCATGCACAGACACTATCTACACTGAGGCTGTGTACCCAATACTCTTGTAGTTATGCACAGACACTGTCTGTACCATGGCTGTGTACCCAATACTCTTGTGGTCATGCACAGACACTATCTACACTGAGGCTGTGTACCCAATACTCTTGTAGTTATGCACAGACACTGTCTGTACCATGGCTGTGTACCCAATACTCTTGTGGTCATGCACAGACACTGTCTATACCGTGGCTGTGTACCCAATACTCTTGTAGTCATGCACAGACACTGTCTGTACTGTGGCTGTGTACCCAATACTCTTGTAGTCATGCACAGACACTATCTGTACTGTGACTGTGTACCCAATACTCTTGTAGTCATGCACAGTCACTGTCTGTACTGTGACTGTGTACCTAATACTCTTGTGGTCATGCACAGACACTATCTGTACCATGGCTGTGTACCCAATACTCTTGTAGTCATGCACAGACACTATCTACACTGTGACTGTGTACCCAATACTCTTGTGGTCATGCACAGACACTATCTACACTGAGGCTGTGTACCCAATACTCTTGTGGTCATGCACAGACACTATCTGTACCATGGCAGTGCATCCAATACTTTTGCAGACTTCTTGTGAGAAAAGAATAAAGACTATTAGGCCCAGAAAAAGGAGAATGCCCATTACCTGTCAAGAAAAATAAATGAACAAAAACAATGGTCTAATGTCATGGGTGTTTAAAGCTTAGTGGGTTGGAAAGGAATGCAGATAAATTAAGTCTAGATTAATGATAAAATCTACTTGGGGACTAAGATTTGATGAGGTGAGAGATAAGCACAAAAGTCATCAACTGCAAGTGTCACTAGATTTGCTAATGGCTGAAATTTGATATCCTTTTCTCTCTGAAATGAAGTGAGAGAGGAAGAATGAAAACCTATCGGTTGCAGGAGAAAGACCTTCGACTGCGGCCTCTAGACGAGCCAAGGCTCTAGTTGTTCTAGAAGTCCTCATGACCCAATGGTCACATTCAAAGCTTCCATCAAGCATTGAAAAGTGCAAGAGAATATACAAGAGCATGCTAAGAAAACTTTCTTTGAATGGCGTGTCTTCTTGGGGAGCTACTGCTCTGTGTGTCCATGTGCATGTGGAGGTCAAAGGAGAACCTTGAGTGCTGTTTCTCAGGAGGTATCCAGCTTGTATTTTGAGACAGGGTTTTTCACTGGCCTGAAATTTACCAAATTGGCTGGGCCGGTTGGCCAGTGAAGCCCAGACGATTTGCCTCTCCTACCGCTTCCCAGTGCTGACGTTACATGCATGTTTTACAATTGGGTTCTTGGGAATCAAACTCGGGGTATCATGTTTACAAGGCAAGCAGTGTACCAAGGAAGCCACGCTTAGCCCTGAATTTATATTTAAGTGAGAAAAAGAGAACATGAAGAGACGTGCTGTCCTTGGATGGCAGGGGGCAGGAGTGCCTCTGCTCCATTCCAGCTTTGGGAGATGCTTGGGAATAATTCTGAACACAGGAATGGAATCGTTACCCTTAGTTGCGTCTGTTTTTCTTCCCCAACCCCCTTTTTTCTTTCTCTCTTTATTTCTCTGATTGAGAGATATGCCGAAGCAGACTGAGGGGTAGATATAAAATGCTGGCATGATTACCAGAAACACCCCTGTGAGAAAGTGCCTCAGACCTGTGTTTGAACACAGGTCTGCTCCCAGGACACCTCTCAGGGAGACCTCTCAGGGAGAGGGCTAGCTACCTGGCCCCTGGTGCAGTGGGGTAACTAGACCCCTGCATACTTCTCTTGTACAGAGGACCTGCCCTACAACACAGCAAACCTGTCCTGTGTGTGGCAGGCACAACAGAAGTCTACCTGGGCTCCCAAGCGCTGGCAAGCAGGTGAGAGTGGCCAGCTGTCTGGGAAAGTCCCTCTGTGGAGTCACGGGGAAGGTGTCCTTGTTTCCCCACAGTGGATTGTTTTCTGCATTCCCCTACATCTGCCTGTTTGGTGCTAGCAATCAAACCCAGAGCCTCTTGCACGGCGATTGAGCACTCAGCCGCTGAGCTGTGTCAGCAGCCCAGGGTGTAAGCTCTTTGTTTTACGTAGAGTGGCTCATATTTTAAGCTGAGTGCCAACCCTGACACCCAGGTGTCTCACAGGGCCACCTGGCAGGATGGCAGTGGACTCTTGTTAAATCTCATGATTCCTCTTTTAAGTCGAGGATAAGTTTGGAGACATGAGTCTATAATCAGAGTGCTTGTCTCCCAATTGCTCCAGTCTCAGGGAGTAAAGACAAACTTTCCTTTCTCTGGGTAGCAGGAAGTGTCTCATTCATCCTCACGAAGGCAAAAGCTTTCATGTTAATAACATTGGCATGAGCAGAGATGGATAAAGATACCAAAGCCTCATAATCAGGGACGTTTATTATACTGGCAATTAGTGAGGAAAGATATACTTTATAATCTTAGATCACGGCAAGATTAATTTTCCCTTCTTTTTACACAGATGTGATAAACATGCTTGATTTTTGTTTGTCTGCCTGCTAATTGTGTGAGATGATTCCAAGGACAGTTTCCTGGTCTCTCTGTGTGTATCTTGGATAGGCTCTCTGTGTGAATATTGAACCAGCTGTACTGTAATTACTCAGGGGACTGATTCAGAGTGTTTGTCCATAGACTCCACACTCCTCTAAGTCTGAAGAAATCTAAATTTGTGTATACATGTGTATGTACATATAAAACTGAGTGTGCATACATATACTAAAGTTCACGTTTGTGTATATGTATGTGTAAAGCTTATATATATGTATATCTATGTAGTAAAGTGTCTGCCTGTTATTTATCTATCAATCTCCTTTCGTTTCCTCTTTCTCTTGCTTTTATTTCTTCCCCAACCCTTCCCAAGTTTCTTTCTCCTTAGGTGAATCTCTTATACACTGGAGTTTTCAAGGCCCCGACGTCCATTTAAAATGACTCATCTCTGAAGAGAGGTGATGATGTTGGAAGGAGGAGGCCTTCACTCTGTTGGGTGGAGGAAAGAAAACAGACTTGATAGAGGGTCAGAAGGATGTCTCGAGTGGGCTGAGAGCAGGGGTGAGGGGGAAGGTTACTTGTGAGTCCTCTCAGCAGATTGGTCTGCATTTCATTTGTAGGTGGGGTGGGAGGATGAAGAGGAGAGTGTGAATCATGGGTCTTTGCTGTAATTTTCTCATTCCTAACTTAGGGTTGAAAACAGCCGATCTCTCACAGGCCTACACCATAGTTCCTCCCTTGGTCCTGCAGAGTTGGACTAGTGAGAAGGACATGGTGGACATGGATGCTCCCGGGAAGAACTCCACCAAGAGGAAGGGAGGCCGGGCTCCAAAGAGGAAGGGGAGACCGGGCTCCGAAGGGGAAGGGGAGTCTGGGATCCGAAGAGGAAGGGGAGGCTCTGAAGAGGAAGGGGAGACCGGGCTCGCTGGGTCCACAGTCCTTGGCCATGCACCGCCGTGTTCGCAAGCGCAGGGTCGGCGAAGGCACTCATCCGGGCTCTCTGCGGCCCCCGTTTGGGGCTTTTAGTAGCTTCTGCTTGGGAGAGTTTAATTTTGTTCTCACTCTGTACCCCAGATTCACTCTCTCGGGTATCTTCTTGTCAGTTCACACTCTACCTTCTAAGAATGTGGGGCTGTCGGCACCCTTCTCTGCTGTAGAGAGCCGAGTGAGGCCCGCTCTGGGGTACACTTGGAGCTGGTCTGTCCGTCAGCAGGACGAAGGTTGGTGAAATAAACTTACAAACCCATGAAATATATGTTAAAATTTATTTACAGGATCCCAATCCATCCACATCAACTGGGAGCTTTTCTTTTTCTGTTTTGGTTTATAATGCCATTAAAAAGAGTAAAGCCACAATGGGAACTATATTCTCATTTTAGCATTATCTTGAAATAAAACACATTATTAAATTTGTATAGACCAAATGTGATGTTTTATGTATTTTTACATCAGATAATGAACCTAGGGGTGAGTTCTAGTCAAACATTCTAAACAGGTTTGGGGGATCTGCCCTGCCTTGCCCAGGTGCAAGATGCTGAGATGGCCCTGACATGGGAGCTGGAGATCAATGCCTGTGAGGCGTCCCCTCTATTTCACACCCCACCTGCCTCCTCTTCAGCATGATGAAACCCATTTGGTCTACCTAACTGCAACCAGGGAGGTTAGATCAAAGGACTGTAGGTCAGGGAATGAGGCAGGAAACCCCACAAGGAATCTGATGTCTCGGTTCACTCCAGATGTTCCTAAAAGACTGCCCTACCCGGGGTCCATGTGAACCATAGTACGTCAACCTCTTCCTCCTCGGGTGTGTTGGGCCTTCATTTGATTTCTCTTTTGGCTCCATGGAAGGAGGAGGCAAGTGCAGAGTGATGACAGAGAGAGAAGATGGGAGCTGAGTGGGAGACGAGCAGCTCATCCTTTAGTAAGGGGAAAGATGGATGCAGAGACCTGACCCTCCCCGTGAATCATTCTGACTGCTGGCATCTGCGGCTGGTGGATTCTGGCTTTAGGCAGAGTTTAAGTTCAGACAGTTTGCCTTTGCACTCCCTGTGTGCTTCCACTTTCTTCTCTCAGAGTCCTCTTGTCTCTCTCTTGACAGACATACCAAGAGGACACACACTTCAGCACAACGACATTGCCATGTTTTCCAACTTCACGAGGAGGAGTTTTGTGCGCTGTTCTCTCGTGATGTCCAGTGCCTGTACCACAGACCTAAGTAGAACCTGATGTTCAGAAAATGTGTGTCTATGGAGAGCTGTGCTAAGTCTAACTCACAGAGCACTGTCTCTCAGGGTGAACTTTCAGTCATTTTAAAATGAACATGCAACATATTTTAAAGAAATGGAGCCTTTTGTTTGCCAGGTGTGGCGGGGCACACCTTTAATACCAGCACTAGGGAGGTAGAAGCAGGCGGATCTCTGAATTCTAGGCCACGCTGGTCTAAAAGTGAATTCCAGACTAGTCATGACTGCATAGTGATCCCCTGTCTCATAATGTATATGTCTATAAATATGTTGGTGGTCTGATAATGGGGACAGGGAGCAGAGAACCAGGAAACTCCCGGAATTCTTAGGATGCCTATGGTGGCTAGGGTTCCCATGCTCACTTGCTGTAATGGTGATAGTCAGTGAGACGTCTCAATACTAGGTTGGAAATGTAAAAAGTCTATGGATCTTCTGAAGACACTTGAATTTCTAATTATATATTAAAGTTAGTTTTTTTTTTAACAACTCAAAGTTTCTTGGATTTCAAGGCTGGAGAGATGATGCAACAGTTAAGAGCACTGCTTGCTCTTCCAGGGGACCTGGATTTGGTTCCAAGCACCCACACAGCAGCTTAGAACCATCGTAGCCCCAGTTCTAGCACATCTGACACCCTCTTCTGGCCTCCAGGGGCACTGTGTGCACATGGTACCCAGATGTGCTTGCAGACAACATACCCGAACACATAAAATAAGTACAAAACAAAACCTTTCTTAGAATCAGAGCTTTGCGAATACTGTTTACCCTCACTGCTCCTCTGGCTGCTTATACCGCCTTGCTGGGAAGAAGGAAGTTTCTCGGTGCTGAAGTCCTGGAGTTTACACGTAGGGCCTGGTGTGCGAAGGCGACTGTTTCCCGTTGAGCTACACTAGAGCCTTCCTCTAACTTCTGTATTTGGAGTCGAGGTCTCATTGAGTTGTCCATGCTGGCCTGGAACCCACACCATAGCTAAGGGAGACCTCCAACTTGTGACCCTCCTGCCTCAAATTCCTAAGGTGCAGGATTGTACCTGTACCAACCAGGCCTAGGTAAAATGTGAACTTTTAAAGTGATTTTTATGGCAAACTCTAAAATGCTTTTCAGAGAGCCATAGTTTCATAGTTCTAATTAGTATAACTAATTATTAGCAATTTTTTCCATTGTTGAAATATTATTTTTATTGCAAGCTACAATTACTATTTTCATTTGCATCACAGAGCAGTTTGGTAAAATATCAAAACATTACAAAACTTCCCCCGAGATGCACTGGCTTCATAATGGAATAATTTTTATTCCTCTGGGTCAAACATAGAGAATTTGGCTGTTTTCTTAATTTTTGCCTCAGCAGATTTTTTTGAAAAGGATAATTGCCATAACAGAAATTATTTTCCTCTATTCTATAGGAAGCTGTTTCTGGTGTGGAGTTTATTCCTGAGTTATTTATCACTTTACAGAGTGAGCCAAAATGTCACTGGATATGTATTTTCTCAAGAGCTTATCCAGTATCACCTGCCATTGGAAGAGGCAAGAATTACTTAAAAGCAGAATGGTCACCTATTTCCATGTAGGCATGCAATGCTAACTAGAAATGGAAAGGCACCTTTTGATTTTTATAATTTGTGATGGTTTCTAAGTTCAATTTCAAAGGGAAGAAGTCCCTCACTGTGCTCTATAGCTCTTCTTGGAACTAAGAGGATTGCAGTTAGGAAGAGAAAAGTGGGAAAATGAGTTAAATAAAACCAGAAATGTCCAAGCTAAAGCCCAGTTCCTCTCTCCCTGCCTCTCTCTTCAATCTTGGCCAGTACAGAAACATCCCTTCCAACATCTGCTTCCTTGATGACCAGCCGACAGCCCCTGTGACAGACAGTGTCCTGTGACAAATAAGACAACCCCTGTGACAGACAGACAGCCTCTGTGACAGACAGACAGCCCCTGTGACAGACAGTGCCCTGGGCTTTCTCCTCCTAGCTCTTCTCTTTCCACGCTTCCAGTAACTCATTTAAGAACACACTAGGATAAGGAAGAGTTTCTGTATTCGCTTAGCAACATTCCATGTGGAGTTCTGTCTTGTGAGTGCCTGGAAAACCCTCTTAGAGGCTACAGTGATGCCTCAGGAAGACCAGAATGTGTTCAGTTGCTTTGAAGAAGAAAGGGCAGAGACACTGTCAGGGCCACGCAAGGAGAGCATCTGGACGGAAATAAAGAGTCAAAGTGGCTGACCTGGTGAGCGACTTGGAAAGATTTAGCTAATGAGCATCTTTGGAAAGAAATGCTGTGTGCTGAGTGATGGGGCTCCCATGCTGAGTCTCCTCAAACTCCCAGGCAAGTTTTACATGCTATGCTCTGTGCAGTTGCTTTGCTTTGGAGGGAGAATGTGAGTGCCGAATCTTCCTTTAAGCCTGACGTGAGGCAAAACAGAAAACTACCCCATGTCTACCCTTTCAGTCTCAGTAAAAGTCTGAAAAGAAAGCATTCCAGGTCAGGGGGATGGCTCAGTTGGTGAAGCTGTAGTCAGCATGGGTGTCCAATTCTAGCCCCAGAATCTAAGCGTTTTCAGAGGCTGAGTTGGGTGGCATGCACTTGAACTTTAGCACTAGGGAAATAAAGACAGGCAGATACCTGGACTGCTAGGCAGTCAGCCCAGTCTCCTTGACAACAACCAGGCAAGCAAGAGATTCTGCTATAGGAAACCAGCAACTCAAACCACACCACACCACACCAAACACGGTGAAATCACAAGTGATGTGAGTTCAAGAGTTTAACAGCCATGTCATACCTGGCACCCAGTGTTCCACACTCTCCCTCTCCCGCCCTGCTCTTACATCCTTTCTGTCCCTTCTTCCACAGTGCTCCGAGTGCTTTGGAGGAGGTGTTATAGACACCCCACTTTGGCTGGACACACAACAGCCATTTGTTCTAGTACCTCGTCCAGTCACTGCTGACCGCTGTGAAAAGAAGCTCTTCTGTCCAAAGCTGAGAGCAGCCATAATCTACGGGCAGAGACACAAATATTTAGGAAGTAATTTGATAAACACATGGTTTCCATTTAGCCAAACAACAACAGTAGCTTCTCCACTCAGGCCTATGACCTCCCTCCGCTGCTGTAACGGTCACGATTTCCCTCCTGGGGTGTGAGCATTCAAATCCCATCAGAAAGAGATCGGTCGCCCCACTGCTGGCTTGGCACTGTTGTGCCAGTCTGTAATTGTCTTCCAGTTTGTAGTGTGGCACACGGAGCCCACAGCTGAGGAAGACCGTCGATAACAAGTCTCCCCTAGCAGCCTGCACAGAGTCTTCTGCCATGATGAGAGCTTCACTTGATTTCTCTGTCCTGCAACCAAGGACAAATGTATGTGTCACAAGGTTGGGCCTGACCACACCCTGCTATGAGAAAGGGAGAGGCTCTTGGGCCCTATCCCTCCCTGAGGATTTATATACAGCTATGGTTGATGGGAAAGGAGAGGCATTTTCTTCAGTGTTACAACTGATGGTGAGGTGCCTCTGCCCCTATAACAACCCTATGGGTCACAGCCCCACCCCTCAAAAGACATGAAAGTAGGAGCACTATTGGGAAGAGGAAGAAGGTCAATTGGAGGGGAGGGACCAAGAAAGGGTATTGGGGGTGAATAGAGTAAAAATACATGTAATAGTTGAGGTTGTCTTCTAGCACACACACACACACACACACACACACACACACACACACACACAACCTGCATACACACGAACATGTGTGTAAATAAACATACACTGGGTAACCTATTGAGGGTCTCCACTTCTTCACCTCTATGTACTAAATATACTTTCCATGAACAACTTTACCCATCTGTGATCTGAACTATGAATAATAAGGTGTCTAGACGATTCTGAAGTCTGTTCTGTGAGCCACTCACCTGTGCAGAACTTCATGTTAACATGAGCTATTACTACCTGGATGCTGCAGAGGCCCAGACTTCATCTTGAAGTGTTTATTGATGTCACATGTCTGAATACCTTCAGTCTTCCCTTCTTCCCAAGCCTGCTCTCCTTCAGGACTTCTCCAAAGGGATGCCATCAGGGTTTCACTATACTAGCACCCCGTGGGCTGCCTCCTGCACTCCACTCACCACCAAATCCAAGTGAGTGACTGGCAATCACTTAGAAAAATTCACATACTACAAAACTCACTCAAAAACGCAGTCTGGTGTTCTTAGTTTTGTTTTATTGTTTTTAGATATTTAGTGAGCATACCATCATGCTCATCATCTGATTACAGAATATTTCATCGCTCTTAGAAGAAATCCACTGGCAGTTACCTTCTTACTTCTTCCACAGCCCCCTGGCAACCATCAACTAACTTCTATATATCTCTAGGCATTTCATGCAAATGGAAACACACCATTTGTACAAAATGCCTAGAAATATATAGAAGTTAGTTAATATTGTATTTTATCCATTCAGTATTCAGTATCTCATTTTTGGTTAATAAAGTCTCACCATAGCCTGGATTTTGCCTTTAAGTATAAAATGCAAGTGGAAATTAAAGCTTTAAAATGTTAGGAATAAGACCTCATCACGTGGATGGACTGTATTTATTTGTTGATGATGACCTTGAATGTTATAATAGAGTGTCATGTATGGGCTGTAGTGATTGGCCCCCTGAAAGACTGGAATGTGCCATGGGGAGGGGATCACTGCCGATGTACCTGCGGTATCTTGAGTTAACTCTTTGTAATGTTTCATTTAGAAAATGGCATCAAAGAAGACCCCATGGCTGGGGAGCTCATAGAACCTACTACTATTGTTTTGTAAGAGGACTCAGGATGAAACTGCCCCCTGAATTCACATTCTACACCCATAGGTTAGTGTCACTGTCCGTCCTCATCAGGGAAGTTCCTTTCTGCAGTGGATGGGAGCTAGGGAAAAAACTCACAACTGGTCAAACTGAAGAGAATAAGTATTACTGGAGTGCTCAGACACAAATGGGAAATCTATGTTACTCCAACCTCCCGAAGGCTCAGGGATCATCTTGGAAGAGGGACAGAAAAAGTGTAAAAGTCAGAGGTTTGGCAGGACCAGGAAAAGACAGTGTCTTTTTGACATGAGCAAATGCCTACATCCATGAACTCACAGTCTATGTAGTTGTCTGCACAAGACTTAGCAGTCAGCATCCCAGCGTGGAGGAGGGAAAGGTTCACAAGTCCCCAACAGATGCTGCTGACAGTGGATGGCTTCTGGGAAAAGGAGAGTCACTTTTCTTTAAGGGAGTTGCTCCGAGTAGGTCAAACAGACTCCTATGGATGGCCTCACATTCAGGAGTATATGGGCAGCACAAATTGGGTTATTTTAGGAAAAATGTAAGACAGAAAGCTGGGAGGGAGATGGTGGAGAATGGATTTTGGAGGAGTTAGGGAGAGGAGAAGAGTGGAGAGTGAACATGCATGAGGCATATTCCCAGCACTTGGGAAGAAAAGGCAAGAAGATCTTTGTGAGTTCTAGGCCAGCAAGTGTGGTGATATATTGTGTACTCTAATAAAAGTTACCTAAAGATCAGAGACACAAAGGAACAAGCCACTGCCACATCTTACTTCTAGGACTCCTCAGCCTGAAAAGGCTGCCGTTCCTGTCTCATCATGCCTTATATACCTTTCTCCACCCAGCCATATCACTTCCTTTTTAGTGCTGGGACTAAAGGCGTGTGTGCTTCCCAAGCAAAGGCATGATATCTCAAGGGCTGGGACTAAAGGTGCGTGACTCCCAAGCACTGGAATTAAAGGTGTGTGCCACCACTGCCTGGGTCTGTTTCTCTCCTAGACTGAATCAATCTCATGTAATCCAGGGTGGATTTGAACTCAGAGAGATCTAGATGAATCTCTGCCTCCTGAGTGCTAGGATTAAAGGTGTGTGGCTTCCCAAATACTGGGATTAAAGTGACTGTCCAGGCAGCCAGTTGTTTCTGTCATTTCTCACATTTTTTGGAAGTTGTTTGTTTGCACTTCCTGCTTACTCAGTTAATATTATTTCCTCTCAGGTCTCTGAGGGAGTTGAAGATTAGATAGTTATAGTTGTCCTTGTTAACAAATTCAGAAAAGGAACTCATTAAAGAGGTGTAAAGTGTATAAGTTTGAAAGACATCAAAAGATAGTATACGGTTGGTAATATAAGTTAGCATAGAAAGTGAATTAAGTACAACATTTTGGACTCACCGAAATAGGATAAATAATGGAGTATTTTCTCTGAATTTGTCAAATGTTTATGGACTAGACATTGTTAATGTAATTCTTGACTTTATATATATATATATGTATATATATTGTATATACTTATTGTATATAGTTTTTCTTATATTAGTTAGAACCTTTTTATTGTTTTAGACAAAAAAGGGGAAATGTGGTGATATATTGTGTACCCTAATAAAATTTGCCTGAAGATCAGAGAACAGACCAAGCCACTAGATTAAACATAGAGGCCAGGCAGTGGCGGCACACACCTTTAATCCTAGCACTCAGGAGGCAGAGATCTTTCTGGATCTCTGTGAGTTCAAAGCCACCCTGGACAACACAAGATTGACTCAGTCTAGGAGAGAAAACAGAGCCAGGCAGTGGTGGCACACACCTTTAGTCCGTGCACTAAGAAGGAAGTGATGGCTGGGCAGAGAAAGGTATATAAGGCACGAGGAGACAGGAACTGAAGCCTTTTCAGGCTGAGGCGTCCTACAGGTAAGAGGCAGCTGTGGCTTGTTCCTTTGTTTCTCTGATCTTTCAGCATTTACCCCAATATCAGGGTCCAGGTTTTTTTTTAATTAAAAGACTGTTTAGATTTCGTTATAAACAAGGGTTACTCATCTAAAAAATATGTTGTATAGCATTCAAAGAATTAATAAAATAGTTACATTAAAATGGCATCAAGATTACGACTGTTTTGTAGATAGTTGCTTGTGTTTATGTCCCTTACTAAGGTCTGTGAATCCTCTAGTGGCTCTTTCTTTTCATCTTTCTTTGGTGATCTCTTTATATAGACTGTAACATTTAATAGTGGGTTTCTTCCCTCTTATTACTTAACAAGTCACCCCAAACTTAAAAGTTGCAAATCATGCCTTTTTCCATGCTCTATGGGTCAACACAGAGTACCAGCCTCATTTCTGAGAGCTGAGCACTCCCTCCATGTACGGGCTGAGATCACTCATGTATTTGAGGTCAGTTGGCACAGGGGCTGGGGACTGGGCTGGTCTCACTTAGCCCTGTGTGCTTGTCTAGTACTTGGCTGGAGCTGTTGGCTGGGTGATCTTGGTTCTCTGCCATATAGCTTCTCATCTTCAAGATGGCTTGCCCAGGCGTCCTGGCATGGCAGTCTCCAAGTGGCAAGAGCTAGAGCAGAAGCTTCAGAGTCTCCTGAGGCTACATTTAGAGGCTGTTCAGTATCGTTTCATGACATTTCAAAAGTCAAAGCAAGAACCAAGGTCAGTCCCTGATTGGGAAATAAACTAGCTCCTGATGGGAGGAATGGAAAAGACATGCTGAGAAGAGTTTGCAGAGAGGCAGGAGTGATTCACCAAGGCCACACACTGCTTCTGGCACAGTTTTGTCATAACTGTCTGTAGAGTGGGCTGTACAACTGGGTGGGCAGCAGATGGAATAATGGACAGGGACAGGTAGCATGCTGCTAAACACTGGATTAGGGGCCCTACTTTCAAACCGTTTTGTTGTCTATCCATGTTTCTGCACATACAGAAGAAAGGAAGGAAAATGGATATGGATTACAGTCTTCCTTGAGCTGAATCTCATGATTTGGGAGCTGTTGGTCCTTGTATTGGGTCACAGGTACCAAGAACTGCCTGCTCCTTGGTTTCTCGTCCATGGGCACACACTGCCATGTAAGTCTTACCAGTGCTTCTTCTGTGTGAACATCTCAAATGGTGTTTCCATTGTTAGCCAGCCAGCAGCAAGGGCACAGGAGGCATTCTCTGAAAACATTAGTGGCTCCTTTGAAATGGCTCTCAAGGCTTTCTGTGTGACATGATCAGAGATGCAATTCCTGTCCTGAAATCCACAGTAGAGTGCAGGCACTTCCTCTCCACTCACCCCTAAGTAAGGCAGTTTGGAGAATGTTTTTGGTACTTAGAAGATCAGGCCTCCGTATGATTGTACTTAATACTGCAAAAATATATTCTTCCAACTCTTTTCGGGCCCTTTGTCTCTGTTTGGTATAAATTAAATAAAACATGCCAACCCTTGAGTTTGCAAAGGCTTAATTGCCAGGTGTCAAGTAAGTTATTTCCTTTGCTTAGTGAAAATAATATTTAATCTTTCAAGCCCCTGGAAGATCTTTAAATTACACAGTAGGGCAGAGTTGGATGATAGAAATATTGTTTGGGTCTTACTGTGCCAATTCTTTCTTAATAGGAACTGGCTGAAAAATGCTATTGATTTTTTTTCCATTTTCTGGTCAGTATCGGCTCATACCAATGGTAGTAGACTGAATGGGAAGGCAGAAGGCAAGGTTGGTAAGAGGAGTCCTGTGGGTTCAAGATCAGTTCAGACAATGGGGCTTTCAACAGTCTATCTAAAGTTGTTTGAAGGTTGGATTTATTTAGCTAACATTTCTTTTAAAGAGCCTTCCGTAAGAAGAAGTGTCAGTTAGCTTTCAAAGACAATCAGTGCACAGATTCCCACCAACTATTTTACTGTTCAAGTCTATGGTTAAAGTGAGCAACTTGGCCTGTGAGTGGAGTCACATAGAACGAATCGCCACGTTATTTGACTCTGGCTTTAAGTGATACAACATCTAAAAATACAAAGCATTGAAATTGAGCAAGGGGGATTAAAGTCCAGGTCACATCCTGAGAGAAAAAGAGCTTGTGGGAGGTGAGGGGCTGGTGCAGGGGATGGGGGTGTCACCCGCCTGAACAGATGATGTTGTGGTGATGAGCTGGCCCCTAATACTACAGCACATCCTGTGCTGTGGTAGGCCATGTTGTTAGAGGTTTAAAATAAAAAGAGTATCACAGGAAAGCGATGCTGTGGGGCCTGTTGGAAGGGCACCCATCCTTTTGAGGGCAGGAAGGGGCTGTGAGGGTTGGAAGTGTAGGTTAGCTTTAATTACCATTCAAATCATCATCCTTGACATCTAATGGCACTGCTTAACTCCTCACATAATGTCATAGCATTGCATATGGCTTAGTTGCCATTTTATAATATTTATTGTTATTTATTTTTAATTCTCCTGCTTCCCAAAAGGATTCAAACAGCTTATTATGGAAGACACAAATATAATTAACTCCACAAACCACTAAAAGAAGAATAAATGTTCAGAACTAAGTATTGAGGAAGCAGAGGTGGGCCACTGGTTACTTTAGAAAGAAATGCCACTGCTCTAAACTTTCCCATGGTCAAGATAGATGTTTTGATAACTTTGTCTCTTTTTCTTTTCTTAGTCTCTAACTCATGTTAAGGGTGGTACAGGTTGTTTTCCTGGACATGACTAGAGCCAACTTAGTAACTTCATGAATGGAACGTGTGAGAAATTGTTGTTGTAAACCATAACTTTCCCGTCTCACAGAACTATACACCTTTAGGATATTAATTTCTAGATGTTGTCCATGAAGCATTTTAACATGAGAATAATCTTGGCAGCTTTTGTGTTAATCTTCCCCCCACGATGAGTAAAGATTCTCCATGTTCTCCTGATAACTGCATGTGCTCCTCTAGACTGAACAATTGCCCAACATGCTGCCATTGTGTCTTCTGCTGAACTATTTCTGTTGTGCTGCTCTTGTCTCTAACGTTTTATTCCTGTAAGGAATTCTGTAATGAACATCTTCTGTCTGTGACTTTGTCCTCTTCCGGTGGATTATTCCTCTATTAGTCAATAAATGATTCTTAGGAAGGTTTTGGTATGTGTTGTTCACTTGTGGTATGTTGAGGACACAGAAATGGACATCTCCCAAGTTCCATCTGGGTCTGAGGACACTAGGAGATGCTTCCCAGCAAATGTGACATCCAGACAATCACAGTGAAGAATTATTTTGACAATCATTATATTTTATATTTTAGAAAAGGTCTCACTATGTATCCCAGGCTTGCCTTGAATTCACAACCCTCTTGCCTCAGCCTCTCAAATGATGGATTACAGGATGCACTACAATACTTGTTGTGTTTTAACAACTGAAAACAATATTTGCTTGCCAAATTTCTTTCCAGATAGATTTTATCAAATAAATGATGTCAGTATGATAAAATTCCTCCCTTTTTACATTTTTTGAAAAAAAATGTTGAAAATTTGTCTTTCTTTACTTAGACTATGACTGAAGATAACATGCAGCATTGTATTCACTGGCTCAGTTTACAGCCTTCATGCCTCACTTGCTGGTGAGACCTAGCAGGGTAAAATAGACTTGCAAGTCTCATTTAAAAGCCAGCTTTGCTACAGGAACAAAACGAGCATGATATTGACTGGCACAAAAACAGAAATGTAGATTAATAAAATAGAAGAGAGGACCCAGCTATGAGCTCACACAGCTACAGTCTTGGAAAAACACTCTGGGAAAACGTGATGTACACAGGCGGAACAATGAAACTAGATCTCTATTTCTTACACTGCATAAAAATCAACTCCAAATGGATCGAGACCTTAATCTAAGACCTGAAACCATAAAACAGAGGAAAGAGCAGGGACAATACTTCAAAGTCAGGACTTCCCCAATGAGACCCCAGTCACTCATGAAATAATACATGTAATTGGCAAATGGGCCCTCAAGGTTAAAAGGCTTCTGCGCAGCCAACAAACAACAGCGAAGAGCCTGGCACAGGCTAACTACACATCTGACAGAAAATTAATACCTAAAATAGGCATAGACTCCCCAAACAGAATAACAAGAAATCAAATGACTCCATCAGTAAACAGACTAATTAAATACAAAGACACTTCTCAAAAAAGTAAGTACAAGTGGCCAATAAACCTCAATTTTGTGAATCCTCAGAGAAACGCAAACTTAAAACTGCTCTGAGACTTCATGCTGTTCTGGTCAGAATAGCAGTGAGGGTGTGGGACAAGGGAATCCTCACTGACAATGGGAAGGAAAATGACTCTAGCCATTATGGAAGCCAATGTGGAACTTTCTCAAAAACTGAGAACAGGTCTATCATATTGCCCAGCTGCACCACTCCGTGGCATTCACACAAAGACCTCCAGTCCACACACCCCAGAGATCCTTGTGCAGATGTGCTTATGTGGCACTGTTCACAATAGCTGAGTTATGGTACCAACCTGGGTGTCCAACAGCAGGAGAATGGATAAAGACAACATGGTACCCATGCACAATGAAATTCTGTCCTGGAGAAGAATTAAGTTCCATCATTTGCTGGGTAATAGATAGAGCTGGGGACCATTGTCTCAGGAAGACAAATATTACATACTTCTTGTTTGTGGATCCTAGATTTTATGTAGATAAATGAAGTCACATATGCTTACGGCTTGAAAGTAGAAGTAAAACTCTCGAGAGACAAAGGAGACAAGGGAGAGGGGCGGTAAGGGTGGAGAGCAGAGAATGGAGGCATTGTGCTCAATGTATGGTGCACTAGTGGATGGAAAGGACCAGATGCAACACAGTTCCACATACAATCAATACACACCAATGGAAATAAATATGTATTTAAAAACTAAAGTTGGCTCTGCCATTTATATAACTTCAGTAAGTTACTGTTATGAAGCTACATTTTTTTCAGTAGCCAAGATAGAATAACAATGGAGGTTTGTATAAAAATCAAAAAGAATGAATGAAAGGTGAATAGACACCTGGATCTTGATAGGTGTTTCTGCAGTAACTGTGGTCATTTATCAGAGCACTGAAAGTCTCCTCATAGAGCCCAGGGTTTCTTCATAAATATTAGCTTCATGTCCTATCTGTGAAAATAATTCCTCCAGCATCATGCCTTTCTTGTCTCAATTTATAGTTTAAGAATTTTTGTATTTTAGCCAAGCATGTGACTCATGCCTATAATCCTAGCACATGGGATATTGAAACAGAAACATTGCCTGTACTTAGGGGCCAACCTGGGCTACATTGTGAGACAAAACAATTTAAAAAAGATTTTTGTATGTCAGAAATGTACTTTGACTTTATTTCCTTTATGTTTTAAACTAGGTGAGTTATTTTTTTCTCAACAGTTTTTAAATATTCATTTTTCTGATAGTTCTTCTATTGCAGCATCATCTGGGGTCTGTTTGAATAGATAGAAATTCAGAGGTTGGTGTGACAAAAATCAGTTAAAATGTTATACATATTTCCCTAGACAAAAGCTTCCACCTTGAGACACAGGCCTTTGGCATTATAATGTTTTCTTTTCGGTACCCAGGCCACAGATCTCTTAGGTAGGACACAATGAATCCGAAGCTTGTTGACTTAGCTTTACAAGACAGACCTGCACACCTGATATGAGATCAATGAAATCACAAAGGCTGAGGTAATATTTACAGAGTTATTCATGTTGGCAAACAGTGAACGCTATTCACCGTGTGTTTGCTTGTCATAGAGCACCGTAAGTGAGAAAAGATAAATATTTCTTAGGATTCTTTCTACTTAGTCTGAAACTAAAAACTTAAAGGAAAGTCCTGAAATTATTGTGCCTTAGTAAAAACATTTAGGATATATATATATATATATATATATATATATATATATATATATGTGTGTGTGTGTGTGTGTGTGTGTGTGTGTGTGTGTGTGTGTGTGTGTGTTTTGAGGCAGAGCATCACTTCATAGCCTAGGATCTTCCCTTTAACTCAAGGCAATCTTCTTCCTTAGCCTCCTCAGTGTTGGAAACACCGGTGTCAACTTAAATTCTAGATTTTTGACATTATCTTGAGATGGCATCCTATGATTTGAGAACTGATGGAAAAAGGAAGAGTAATCCAGTGAGGGAGACAAGTCAATTCACTGTGTTTGTTTACTGAGAGAATGGCCCTGCAGTCTGGCCTTCCAAAGGACCTGGCCTCATCTTATGCAGCTTTGAAACTTCCATCAGATGTCGCCAACTGGGAAATCTCCATCTACCATGTTAGTCTTTCTGCCTCCAATAGAATTCCAATATTTAGGATTGCTTCTCATTCTTATAGACCCAATAGAAACAAAAATGTGTCTACAAGCCTTCAGTCACCTACCCCATTTGGTGCTGACCTGTAGGGTTGTGGGGGATACATGAAATGATGTCTGTCAAACATTAGTCCAGATTCTGACCCATGAAAAGACAGTGCATACACTGGCTTCTCCTTGTTTATGTAATTGTTGCCCCTTAGCTCTCTATTGCTACATAATGATTGCCTGTCTTGCACACTGCTCCCTTCCCCCCAGGTCAGTCTACCTTCCAATATGTCATAACACAGAGGATAGAAAAAATGAGAGTCTCTTCCTGTTCCCAGGAAGCCTTAGGGGAATGGAAGGGATTTGGGAATTACCCAAACTGTTGAGAATTTGATGGATATCAGGGTATTTCAGATTGTCCCCCAGAGAAGGTAGGGCAGAGTGGAAGAGAGCAGCAGAGCAAGGTCCTTCTCAGTCTCCTTGATCTGAGCAGACTCAAGCTCCAGAGGCCCTTTCTTGAGAGCTCTGGAGGCCATTTGACCGTGGATATGGAATGACCGTTCTTTAAGTCATAGCAGTTGGAGCCACAAAGAGCTGCACAGAGACTCCTACGCTCAACCTCAGTAAGAAAGTCACAGAAGGGTTGTTGCTCCAGGGGTGGCACCCAAAGCAGCCTCAGCCTGAAGTGGCTCAAGTTAGCACTCACTCAGAGAGTGGAGGACCAAGTGGAGGACATTGAGAATGAGGGCTATCGTCAACCTCTTTATAGTGGGGAGTGATCAACACATGGAATCCAGGAGAAATGGGAACTCCAAAGGAGTTAACATAAGCATCTCTGGAACTCACAGAGGAGAGAACTAGAGAGGAAACGTGCTTCTTAGAGTCAGAATTGTGATGATGAGATGGGGATGTATGTCTGACAGGTCCACCTGAAAGAGGGACACAGTGAAGTTATAAAAGCTTTCAGTGATGAGCAAAGTACAACTTGAAAGACAAATCTGGGAAGGGCTGGAACCATAGCCCCAAAGGGCTCTGAAAGAGCCTGGCTGTGAGCACTCTTTTAATTCCCTCACCCCAGCCTCTGAACAGCAAAACTCTACCACAGCTGTTCTGGCCGTAAAGGGCAGCTATGTAGGGCAGCATTCCCAGAAGCCTTCTGTGCTCTCAAATCAGCTCTATAAAATAGTAAGTGTGCTGAGTACCAGGCCATCCATATTGACAACCACAGCAGATTCACTGCCAAGCGTTTTTATTGTTGCAGCAGATGGTGGCCTGTTTGTGAAGCATCCCAGAGCAAGGTTGTCCTTCAGCACTTGAAATTAATAGCCAAGATACTCATCTCCCTTCAAATCAGAAGAAGCATCAGGTTCTGAGACAACCTTTAGGGCAGCGTCACTGAGTCCTGCAGCTCCCTGAGCAGGACCCATGTGAGGCAGCCACTGCTCCCCTTCTTCAGTTAGCTGTTAACTGACCACCGTCTGTGATCTGGACATGGTGACAGGTCTCTTGACACAACAGTGAGGATCCAGGGCAGGTTCTTTAAGGGTGTAGGGAGTAGATAGTTGTAGATAGTAACTGCAACAGTGTGTGTTGGAAGCAGTAAGACCAATCTTCAAGATTGACAGGTAGGCGTGGTGGTCGGATTTTAAAGAAAGTAAGAGCTCGCCCAGGTTACCCAGCAGATGCAAATACTAACTGTTCTGGATCAGAGTTTGTGACCTTAACTACCACACGGTAGTGTGAAGTGAGGAATGAAGGTGAGCAGGTTGGAGATAAGAGACCCGGTGATGGGAACTGTGATTAGGAGCTATGAGAGAACTGAATAGGGGCTCTTCCCTGTCACAGAGGGCAGCCAGGAAGCCACATTTGACAGAAAAGCTGTCAAACTAAGCATCTGAAAAAAGGGCTGGCTCTGAGGAGGAAGTAAGGGTTTGTTCCAAGTCTCTTTAGGAAATCTCTGTTCAGTGTCTTGTCCTCACACTTTCCACTGTAAAGTGAGGAGAGTTGCCTTTCACTGAGCCTGGATTCTCTATTACCCATCTTCCCACCCTAAAAATCAGAAGATGGAATATTCTTGTTCACCATTTGTGGATATGACCTCAGAGACGAGGTGCTGGGTGTGGTCCAACATAGCTCGTGGTCATGCAGGCAATGCTCGGCCACCATCCAGCTTCCCAGTCAGAGCTGTAACCTCTCACCTGGGAGCAGGACTCTGAGAAGGATGGCTGTGTGGCCTCACTACCCTCCTACAGCACTGGGGTGAGTCTATGTGAGGACAGACTGACCCTCTCCAAGCTACTGTGTGACCTCACTGTGGAGACTGGGAGGAAGCGTGCAGTCAATGGCACCTCCTCTCAATAGGAAGGGAACCCAGAATCCTCATTTCAAAGTAACAGTAGACAGTGGACTAATGCTCTGTCCACTTAGCCTTTGTTCTTAGAATGCCCAGAAGTTCTCTTCAACATCCAGGAACATTGCTGTCCATCATCCTGGCTTCTCTAGTTAAATCTGCTTTTCCTCAGGCATCAGCACGAAAGATAACCAAAACCAGTTATTTAGTTATATTTCTAGCATGGTTTACTTACAATTGTATGGGTCCATTCTAGACATCATAAGATACAGCTTTTTATACTCATGTACTGTTTTGGGATATTTAACAGCATCTCTCTTTTGTTTGCAAATGCCATATTTCAGCGCTGCATAGACTGAAAACACTTGGGAAAGAAGCCTGTATAGGAAATCAACACTTTGTGATGCTTCTTTGGAAAATACTGAAAACCGAAATGTCTGCCTAATTAAATGTTGGAATGGTGTTCATATATGGAAACACTTGTGATTTTCCAGTAGTCAGTCTTTTGAGTACATGGGACAGGTTATGCAGGGGAATGTATGGACTGGCCGCTGCTCTTTCTCTGATGCTATTGATGAAAGGTTGAGGATCTCATGAATTCTAAAAGCCAACGAGTTGTTTCATGCTGGGGGTGGGATGGGGCCACCCTCTTGGTTTTTGTGGCTTGCTTATGATGTTTTAGAGGCCTGCTTGGAACAAAACAGGCAATATTTGTGTAATTGCAAACAGATCCTTTATAGCCCAGATAATCTGTACAGGGAAAGAGTTCTTTATTCTTTCTCATGGAATCAGGACCTTGCTTCCCAGCTCTGAGACTCTCCATTGAGGCTGTGGAGTGTGCACCATGGATTAGGAGCATCTTCCCTCTATGGAAGCAAAGATAATGCAGTCAGCTATTGTTGATATCTGCACAGGGGGGCCAGGCAGAGTCGTTGGAGACAGGCCCAGATGTGGGCTTCTAGGAAGCAGGCTCCTGACTTTCTGTCATTTACAGCTTGCACAGTCTTGGTCTAGCCATATTCTGTGCAGTTTTTATGAGACAAAGGGTAACGTCAAGTTTGATGGTTAGGAACACAGACTCTGAATCCAGCTTGCTGAGCTCAGGTCTGGAGTTGGCACTTAGAAGCTTCGTGACCTTCATCAAATCACTTAGTCTAGCACCTCAGTTCCATGGAAACAGTGACTATGAACATTAGTAGGTTCATATGTAAAGCCAATAAATGGCAAACCACATAAAGAAGTGTCTCTTACAGATGTTATTCCCTGTATTCTTGAACCCAGTTCTAAGGATTTGAAGTTGAATGCCATGATAAAGCATACTAGCTTTCTAATTTTTTAAAAATTCTCTCTCTCTCTCTCTCTCTCTCTCTCTCTCTCTCTCTCTCTCTCTCTCTCTGTGTGTGTGTGTGGGGTTTATTGTTAAGAATAGCATAATGTAAGCTGGGTATGGCAGTTCATGCTTATAATCCTAGCATTCTCAGAAGGAGAATTTGGAAGCAGAGGTAGGAGGATTGCTGGGTTCAAGGCCATCATAAGCCATAGAGTGAGTTCCAGGTCAGCTGGGACTACAGAATGAAATCGTATCTCAAAAGCAAAACAAACCAAAAACATGCAAATAGAAAGCTATTATCTATCAGTGTACGTCATACCATCAGCTACCTTCTGGCCTGTGCTGCTTAGCTCTCTTACTGTGTGAAGGACAAAAGCTTTTTTTTTTTTTTTTGGCCAGGTCTTTGTATAAACATATTGCTATTAATTAAGCTGCTTATGTAAAATACAGGCTTGTGTGGAGAGTCTCAGAGGAGAATTGAATAAGACACTCCCACACATGCCAGAGCCTCTGCAAGGGACCAGGAAAACAGCTAGGCCCAGGCACTTCAGTGGCTGGTTGTAGGGTAGGTGATCTTTAGGAAGCTAGTCATTGGCATACCATTGTTTATATGTGTGTGCTTATATTTATTCTTATTATATATATGGTGTGACGTTTCTTTTAGTATGTAGAATATGATTCATATATGTATGTGCAGTATGATAAGAGATGTTTTTGTCCTTCATGAATTTTGGATGCTTCTCATCTGACTTGCCTTTGTCTTGAAGAATGAGTCTGATTGTGTCTGTGACTCGACATTAAAAAAGACAAGTCCTGCTTTTCTTCTTATAACGGGTCAGGCTGATAGAAAGAGTCTGAGCTTGTTATACAGCCTGTCAAAATAGCTGTAAGCAGCTTCCACCTAGAATGATGTTTTCACATGCCCAATATTAACTGGACCCTGAGGTTCACCTGGGAGCACCTGCCACTCTCAATAGTACCCATTCCTTTCTTTTGCAATTGAAATGGCCTTGTTTTCATTGATTAGCTCAATAGTAAATAAGAATCATGCAAAAATTTATGAATATTCAATTCACTAGCAAAACAGGAGATTTTCATATATCATAATTAGACAACAGACTGTGCTGGTTTAATATCATGGTACTGCTCCTAGTTAGCATCAGAATTCCCTCCCCTCTCATTTCCTTCCCTTCCCTTCCTTCCCCTCCCCTCCCTTCCCTCCCCTTCCCTTCCCTCCCCTCCCTTCCCTTCCCTCTCCTCCCTTTCCTTCCCTTCCCTTCCTTCCCCTCCCTTCCCTTCCCTTTTCCTCCTTCCCTTCCCTTCCTTTCCTTCCCCTCCCTTCCCTTCCTTTCCCCTCACTTCCCTTCCTTCCCCTCCCTTCCCCTCCCCTCCCCTTCCCTCTCCCTCCCCTCTCCTTCCTTCCTTCCTTCCTTCCTTCCTTCCTTCCTTCCTTCCTTCCTTCCTTCCTTCCTTCCTTCCTTGTTCTCTTTTATTGAGACAGACCTTGCTATGTAGCTCATGCTAGCCTGGAACTCACAATGCTCTTGCCTCAGCCTTCTGAGTTACAGGTGTATGGTCCAACATCAGGTTCTCAAGCCCTTTGCTCTGAAAGACCTCATCATTTTGATAGAATTGGGATGCTGGACACCTACTCAAATAGCAGAGTGCTATATATATAAGACAGTCTGAAAACAGGGTTTGGTTGCTAAACTGCTTTGAAATCACTATGGTAGAAGGTCTACTGTGGAGTGAACAGATCTGCTATGTAAACCTGTGCACCCAGGGGAGAGAAAAGGGTACTCACTAGTGGGGACATCCCCACATCTACGGTTTCCCAAATTTTGGTATGCTTTTTAATTAAGTGCTGACTAGAAATCTTTTGAGAGAAATAATTCTAGATACCTCACACTCCTTCATATCCAAGAATCACAAGCCATGTATATATTCAGATTCTATATTTGATCTTAAACATGAAAGTGTCTCGGATGTATTAGAGGAAGCTACTCGTTCATACCTACTGATGTCTTGGAACTGGGTGGTTAACAGGAGGACTCCCTGATTTCAAATGACTTTCTTGTGATTCACTTAGTTTCTCATCGAAGCTGAATGAAAAGGAGAAATGTTAATTGGCGGTTGTCGTTAGCCAGGCTCCAGCTGACTAAAGCTCTACTTTGTCTAAGCCAATCTCTTGGGTGACTACATGAAACTATTCCATGAAAGAACAATTTGTGTGAGCTGCCACCTCTGGATCATTCCAAGGAACAAACAAAGCCAGTGACTCGTCATCTTCCTGTCTCTAGACAGGCTGGTGAAGGGTGGGATGATTGAGGCCATGGCTCCTCAGCCCCACTTATTCCATATCAGCTGCTGGGCAGTCAGAAAGTAATTCCCCACCATGAGCCTTAGCAAGGATCCCATCCTCATACTCTTGGCCTCTCTGCCTAGTCTAGTGATGGTGCTAACTCTCTTAGCTTGGAACCGTTAAACGTTAATCCTTTCTCCATGGAGGGATGTTCAGAGACCATCTGGCCACTTTGAGTCAGACAGAAACATGATGCCAGTGGGCCTGGCCTGGTGGTCTCACCTTAAAGCAGATGAGGTGGCCTTTAATATCCTGGCCATGTGGGGCCTTGTCCACACAATCTTTCACCCCACATGTGATTAGAACACTTAACCCAGTTGTAAAAGGGATGTTCATGTTCAGTGCCACCTGAGACAGACTACAGACTACTACTACAGACTACAAACTACTCTGGATATCAGCAAGTTGTGTAAATGCTGGAAGCAAGATCTGGTCTGTCCTGAGGTTTTCTTTCAGGGCTACACCACTGCCACATCATCACGCTGATTCATGGCTTTATAATCTATTTTGTCTCTGGTCCTTTCTCCTTGTCCTCTCAATGCCCTACTCAGGACTGTTTCAGGCAGGGAAAGCACTTTTTACATTTCTGAAGCGTGTAGTCCCTGATCTGTCAATTTGAGCATGTGTGTACTGTTTACATGTTGACTGAAGTCTGTGGGTTTAGATGATGGGGAACATTCTTCCTTTCCTTTGTAGTCCACAGACTTGAACCTGCCTTGCACTTGCTATGCACTCTTTGTTTGAGCTGTCTTCCCCAGAGCATCCGCTTTTGTATGAGCTAGTAAGACCATGATAAAAAGGAGCCACGATCTTGTTCTAAGGAGTTGCTTGTAAGTACAAACTAGAATTGACAAGTTATTTAAGGTCCTGGTGTTGGTAGGACAGCTCACAGATAACAAAAACACTCATTTGCAGAGTGACTGTTACCCCAAGTTCTCTTAGCAGCTCTGTGTGGCAAGTTCGTGTACTTCCTCACAGAATTCAGGAATCTTATGCAAGTCCTTTGACTATGGGTTGCTGGGTAAGATGACCAAGTATCCCAGTTTGTTCAAATCTGCGGTGGTTCTCAAAGGGGGCATTCAGAACGGAAATTGGGAAAATCTCGAGCAAACCCAAGTGAATGGGCCACACCCTAGACAGAACCTTCACAGAAACCCTGAAGCCAGACTTTCAAGGGTTACACCCCTTCCTGCCTCTCTCTGATGAATTCAGACTTAAGTTTCACTTTGCAAAGGGGAGCCTCAACTTTCAGAGCAAATAGTGGAGAGCTGGGATAAGCCTTTGATGCTAGGGCAGGCATGGGGCACCCTGGTGACAAAACTTCCCTTATGCTCTTTTTAGTTGCACTGATCTGAGCATGTAGAATGTCTTTATGTAAGTCATTTACAGCTGTTATTTCTTCCTCCTGGGTTGTGATGGCTTGAGTCCCTTCTCGTTTCCCGAGTCTAGTGTTCTCACTTTATCCCCACGGAGGGGAACTTGTGCAAAGCCAAGCTGCTCTGGGCCGTAGAGCTGCACCACAGCAGGAAGAACGCTCTGGGGTATGTGGCTTTAATCTCCTGGTTTACATGACTAAGTGTGTAGAAAATTTAAGGATTTTCTCCCAGATCCCTGAAGGAGGAGGGCCAAAGTGCTACTCTCTTCTCAAAGGAGCTTAGTCCCCAGGTGCTAAGCTTTGAGTTGGGAGAGAATCTGTTCTCCCAGGGAAGGCCCAGCTGAGCTGAACCCCTTGTAGATCCAGGCTTTGCCTGAATACCACCAGCTGGGCTTCCAGAGCTCACAAGGTAAGTCTACTTTTAGAAAGAATTAACCATGGGAAAGTTCTCCCATATATTGTGCTGACATTTCTCCATCTGCAGCTTCCATACCCCTCTTTTCTGAAGCAACCAGAGTAAATCTCTCATTCAGATGTACACATGAAAGTTCCTGGTTCTTTACTTATTTCTCTACGCTGGTGGTTTTCGTGTGTGTGTGTGTGTGTGTGTGTGTGTGTGTGTGTGTGTGTGTGTGTATTCAAATGAAATTTTACATTAAAATGAATGAGTGAGATGAGTGTTTATATTTTCTTGGTATAAAGTTAAGGAGAGCAATGGACTACTTACTAGAAACCAACAGAAACACTGAACAGGAGGCATCAGAATCCAGTTCTCTTTTGTACAAAGGAAGTTTGCAGATGCAAAATCGATTCATGATCAAAGTCACTCTGCCTGTGATACTGGGTTCCTCTTATGTTAATGAAAGAGGATTACTAGGAGCTTTTATTTCAACCTAACTGCTAATATCTAGCAGCTCCTTGCTTTTCTTAGGATACAAATGTGTGATAGAGAAAGCTTAGAATGTGGGCCCAAAGTATCTCTAACATGATGTCACCATGACTCAGCATGTCACAATTATCTCATGTTTTTATGCAACCAATTATTGTATATTTATCATGACATGTTCATGCACTGAAGGGACTAGCCATTGCTAGCGCCCTAGTTATAATCTGTTAAAGCATGACACACTCAGTTTTCCATGTAGTGTGCTCATAGCTGTATGTGAGCATGTGTGTATGTGTGTATGTATGCATATATTTATATGTGCAAATATATATTTATATGCATATTTGTATAATCTGAGTGCTTTCATTATCTTTTTAATTTATGCTTTTTAGAAAGCTTCATGGTAAACACTTTTGAATATATTGTTTATTCTCAAATATTATATAGTCTTCATTTTTTTTTTTTTTTGAGACAGGGTCTCACTCTACAGCCCTGGCTGACTACAAACTCACAGAAAGACAAATGTCTCTGCCCCCTAAGTGCTAGAATTAAAGGGTGCACCATCATGCCTGGCTTATTCTTCAGTTGTTATTAGAATAGTGCCCCCTCCTTGTTCTGTTTCCTTTGCTGTGTGATCTCAGTATGTGACTTCAAACATGGTATCATTCGATCCTAGCCTCTCAAGTCCTGACAGCTGAGCAACCACATATCTGTACTCCATAATGTAAAAACTGTCAATAACAGAGAACTATGAATAAAGAAGAGGCTAACCCATGGACATGGCTTTCCTACCACATTTAGGGTTTCTTATAAAAATGTTTTTGATGCTTTACTCTCCTCCTTAATGGGATAAAGTTAAAGAGCTGCCATGAAACGTGGGGCTTGGTGCAGAAATGCTTGCTTTTGAAAACCTCAGGACTTCTGATAGGGTTTGCCAGCAATGTGAGGGGCAGCTTAGCTCCAAGAACTTCACAATGGTGGGGCAAAGAGCATGGCTGCGGGTGTTCATGGAAGGAAGGCTACAGTGGACCACATTGTAATACTGGTGGAGTCAAACTTTTAAATTATCATTAAAATATTTAAATACAGTTAATTTAAGGAGAGCTCAGATTAAGCATTTTTAGGACACTCAAATGTTTTAGAACACACAACATGGTTTGAAAAGTGCCATCCATCCTGCTATGTCTGGAGTCATCTTTGCCTCCGGCTCTTCCTGTCTCTCTGCTCGTTCTTCCCTGTAGATCCCCATGCCCCGAGGGGAGGGTTGGGATGAAGACACCCGCTCAGGGCTGAGTGACTCAGAGTCTGTCACTCTTTGCACACCCTCTGCACTCTGTCCATGGTAAATCTTTTTGTTAATTACCATCCACTGCAAGAAGAAGCTTCTCTGATGAGGGCTGCATGAGGCACTGATCTATAGGCACAGCAGAACGTGTTAGGAGTCATTTTACTGCTACATTCTTTTAGCATAATAATAGTATATTTTCCCCTAGGCCCATGAACTATCTAGTCTCAGGCTCTTGGCCACTTGAGCAGTGTCTGGTATGGGTTTTTGTTCACACAGTGGGCCTTACATATAACCAAAAAAAAAAAAGTGGTTGGTTACTACCATAACATTTGTGCCACTCTTACCCCAGAATGTCTTGCAGGCAGACCACAGTTGTAGATCACAGGGTTTATAGCTGGGGTTGATGGTTACCTTGTTCGTATGGTAGTGTGCAGAGTACCTTGCAGCACCATGAGTGCCAGTCGGTAGGGGTGAAGCTTCTAGTCTGGCACCAGTCCAACTTCTCCATATTCAATGACATAATAAGTAGGTGTTGTGTACCCCCATATGGCTTTACATCAGGTTGTGGAGAGCAACCATTAGCCTTGGCAACAGTCTGTGATGTCTGGGGTCGGGGCGGGGGTGTCAATGGACATATAAATTCAAAGAGACCATGGAAGCATACATAAGACCTACACAGGTTCAAGTCAGACAGGGGTCCCAGCACTAAGAGAGGGACACAGGGTCCTACCCCTAACCAAGAAGCTATTTGCAATTGATTCTAGTTGGCAAAGTGAAGTGTCCCCGGGTATATCCAGGGCAGGCCCCATATCCAGAAGTAGTTAGCTAACACAGAATGAACTCCATGGTTTGTTTTTGTGGGCTTTTGTTTTATTTTGGCATTTTTGTGCATGTGTTACTGGTTTTGTATTTATTTTCTTTTTGTTTTCATTTTTGTTTTTGGTTTGTGAGTGTGTGGGGGCAGAAGGGAGAGAACATGAAATTGGGTAGGGAGGTGGAGAGGAGCTGGAAGGAGTTGGGAGACTGGAAAATTTGATCAAAATATACCATTTAAAATTTTTAAATTAAAAATAAGAGAGAAGAAAAGAAAGCCACAATCTTTCAATACAATGTAAAATATTTAGCCCACCAGATAATACAGCTTGAATCTCACATCTCCAGCTACGTTTAGATTGGAGAGTATATTACTTTGCTGTGGCCGCCTAAATAAACTGCTGCGGGCTGGGCAGTTATGTAGAAATTTATCTTCCCACGATCCTAAGGCTGGAAATGAAGATGAAGGTGTCATTGATGGTGGTTTGCTCTGTGGCCTCTTATTTGTCTGCAGGTGGCTGTTTTTCTTGTGTCTGTGTGGTCTTCTCTCTCACACTCTATCTGTGTCCAAACTTGTTCTTCTTGCAAGGACAGCAGTCACACTGGAGCTGGCTCCCTTAATGACCTCATTTTCAGTTAATTGCCTCTTTAAAGATCCTATCTCTAAATGTCCCATTTGGAGACACTGAGAATTAGGCCTTCAACATATGAGTTTTGAAATGACATAATTAAGCCAGCAGCATGGAGTTTCCAGGATTCTTTATGTTCTTCTTAAAGAAGTGTCTTCCTTCTACAGAAAAACAATACCCAACTTAAGTTTTATTTAGTTATATGTGCAGACGGATTTCTAGAAGATGTAAGTGTATCTATGTATCATGCATTCTGCACTAAATAAAATTGTTCAGTGTCTTTGAAGAATCTTGACATGTTCAGAGGAAAACTGTCTGGAGGGGTTGTGGAAGGATTCCACCTTTGGCTATTTGCAATTATCACACGGACTTGTGCAAACGGACCAGTATCAAGTTAAAAGAAAATCAGATCAATGGTTGGAAAAATCAAAGCAGATGCTCATTAGGCTCGTCTAAGTCAGAATTAACTCCACCTTTCAGATTTTGTGGCAATTGTGTTTAACATCTGCAGAACAAAGCCAGTGCATTTAACTCACCACAGTCTCCAGTTTATAGTTCATCTTCGGCTCCTCTGATCTGTTGAATTTGTGCTAAAGGGCTAAGGAAATGAGTTACAAAATCAGAGAAACTAGAAATATTAATTTTTCTAGTCCAAGATAATCACCCTCCTTAGGTTTCACTGTGCCTATCCCAGGGAAACTTCTGGTCATAGAGCAGAATACTGTCCATACTCAACTACAAACCAGCTGTGTTCCAAAGTGTCTTTTGGAAGTCAGTTGTTAGAAACTGTCAAGAAATTTTCCCATGAAAATGGTGTTATTTATGACAATTACATTCCCAGTCCAGCCCTTAAAACCATATTCAGCTCTCATCACAAGAAATATGGTATTGCTAGTATAGTGTTCTGAGGCCTCCTTACCAACAGCACAGTGGCTTTGTGGAGAGAGAAACAATGTCACGAGTGTAACAAATGACCTTAAGTGTATCAGTATGCTTTGCTCATCCGTATTTCTTTCTGTTTTGCCATTGGCAGCCATTTGTATCAAGGAGGTTGAAGATTGTGGCCACAGGAATGCAGAGTCTATTGAACTCTTGACAACTGGGCTAGAACATTGGAGACCACAGCCAGACAACTGTCTTGAAATCTAGAGTTTATCTAGAGAGGAAGAATCTGTAGACTTCTGAGACACCCATAACCCAGCTCCATATCTAGAAAGAATAAGATCTGTAAGATATTGTCAGCATGGCTGGAAAAATCTCAGAGTGCTGCAGACTGGGCCAGAGGAAAGTGGGCAGAGGCCTAGGCAGTCAGCGCCCAGGAGACTTGGACAGTGGGAGAAACAGCCAGGGTCAGGGGTACAAGACCGAGTTTAAGACCAAGGAGGGAGTTAGAAGGACCAAAGGAAAGGAAGCTGTTCTGTTCCAGGTGTCATCTTTGGGCTAAGTGAGAAGATATTCATGAAGGGTGGGACATAGCCATAGAGGCAGCTGATTCACCTTGCACTCACCCACCTGCCGTCAGTGGCCCCAGCATGCGAGTTCTTCGGTGGACACCAGAAATCCAAGGGGCTGAACAGATCCAAGACCCCTGGAAGAGCAAAGCAACTGTCACTGGACGGAGGTCTCTCTTCACACCTCTCCACCTCACCCTAGTAACAATGGGTGTTCATTTGAGACACTGGTTACATGAACTATAACTGTGTGCTCATGCATTCTCTCTATTTCTCTCTCTCTTCACCACACCCCCTCTTTCTGTCCTGCACAGGAGATCAAACCCAGGGCCTCATGCAAGCTAAACAACACTTCTATCACTGAGCTACATCCCAAGCCCAGGAAACTGACTCTTTTGAAAGAAATCGTTATTTGCTTCATAAATACTTAAATCCTTTATCATTTTTAAAGCAGCTATTCCAAACACTACTGTATGCTTTCCTCTGTCATTGGAGGAGGGTGATGAGGTTAAGAACATCTCTAATACTGAGGAAACTGAGGTGACTACGTACAAAGTTGCACAGCTCCTGAGGAAAAATGAGATTTGAAGCAAGGTTAGTTGTGTTTTAACAACTTCTGGAGAATTCTAGAAACTGTGTCCTCCAACCCCCATCCCTGCCCTCTGGAGTAAGAAAGGAGGCCATGTGGCTCCAGGTAGTGGCTCTCAGGAGCTGGGGTCTGGTGATGAGAATGAATGGGTAAAGAGCAAGTCAGAAGCTCTTGTGGATGAGGCCCTGGGCTGGCATCATCTCCCAGGGATGTGATTTGGTTCTGGGCTGCTTCCTATACACTTTCACCGTTTCTTCCTGGAATCATGTCCTTCCTTTCTCCACTGCCACCATCTGACCAGGGCCTTTCTCTTCTGCTGTCCTTATGTTTCTAAATTCATTTCCTTAGTCATCCTTTTCAACATGACCATGTTCTGGAGGACAGACAATGTCCCATGATAATTGATGTCCCATTGATACATCTTTCTTGATATTCCATTTTATTCAAGGATAATTGAACCATCCATTTCCCTCCAAATAAGATATCTACATAACTAGGTACCAAAATGCAAATGGTGAGACATTTCAATATAAGATAGGACAGCCAGTGTGAGCTGCCCCAGACCACAGAGCTAGATGCCTGGGGAATGCACTTAATTAGCTCTGTTGTTTTGGGTAGTGCATTGGTGGAAAACAGAGAATCAGAGAGCTAATGGAAGCATTCTTGAGGTTTTCTGAGCAGCCTTTCTGCTAAGAATGGAAGGCATGCCAGGCTTTCCCTGGAGGAGTGACGGGGCAGGGATTTACCCCAGGAAATCAAAATATAGAGGCAGGGTGGTAAAAACAAAGCAAAACAAAATTGAACAATGATTTTAAAAGCTTAGCACTTACTTACCAAGAATAATTAGCTAAAATAGGAAGCTACCAGATGGCACAGGCTTGTGATTAAAACCCATCTGTGAACCACATTTTCAACTAGAGAGCTTATTTGAGGAGCTTTGTGCCACATCAGCTGCTCTGCTCCAAATCCGGAACTACCAGCGATGACTGTGCCCTGATCCTTCCGGGTCCCACTTTCACCTTCTCTTCCTTTGCCAACTCCAACTTTTTTTCCCCTGAAAGATTTGTAAAGATATGATAAACTTTGTGTGCACAAAGGCCTTGCATCTACTGTGGATATCCCTCTGTATAAATAAAATGCTGATTGGCCAGTAGCCAGGCAGGAAGTATAGGCGGGACAAGCAGAGAAGAGAATTCTGGGAACAGGAAGGCTGAGTCAGGAGATGCTGCCAGTCACTGCCACCATGAGAAGCAAGATGTAAAGTACCGGTAAGCCACAAGCCACATGGCAACTTATAGATTAATAGAAATGGGTTAATTTAAAATAGAAGAACTAGATAACAAGAAGCCTGCCATGGCCATACAGTTTGTAAGCACTTCAAGTCTCTGTGTGTTTACTCACTGGGTCTGAGTGGCTGCAGGACTGGCGGGTGAGAGAGATTTGTCCTGACCGTGGGCCAGGCAGGACTAGAGAAAACTCCAGCTATATGCATCATTTACCTATCATATCCAGGGTGGCCTCTCTTAGGATTGCTGGATAAAAACAGATGGTTGAGGGAGATGGAGCTGAGGGGTATGTCAGGTTGATACACTGAGTTCAGCAAGAGAGCCTGGCTTTGGATGGACTCCTGAGCTCTTCCTCATTCTGCCACCACAGGAGACACAGTGGTACAGAGATGACCCCAGCTTAGCAGCCTAAAGATAGCATTGCTTGTAACTAGAAACATTATGGATCTTCCTTTATCATCATAGAGCCAGAAGCTAGACCTTGCAGAGGCACGTGAGCTCATGTGGAGCTCTGATGATGTAATGCTTGTTGCCTGAAAACACATGGAAGAAAAAGACCCCAAATCTTTTGAAAGACACTTTATGCACTCACCTTAAGTTTTCTCAGAGCTAGATACTGCTCTGGTGTTCAACACATTTGTTTCTTTTCTTGCACATTCTCCTTTCCTTCCTGATCCCAAGAATGCTGAGTGTGAAAGCTAGCACTCCATGGGTTCTGTGATGAGAGCAAATGAAACAGGGCTTATAAGGTATTCACAGAGCCTCTACGTATGGGGAGAGCTCAAAGGACACTGGTGGCATGAGTCTCATTCATAGAGAGTTCAGTGAATGTCAGAGGAATGCATCATGATTATTGTTATGGTCGTGTAGTTATTAAATCTTCATACAGTCGTCAAAACATAGATGTCTTGGATGGCATTAAATGCTAGAATAATGGCAAGTATTCATCTGAGTGCTTGGGAGAGCTCCAAGCCTTTTGACATGCATATGCTTCCAGATATATTGGCTACAAAATATTGTTATAATAAAAGTCTAGTTAGCAAACTCAAACATATGGCAAGTGAGATATAAACTCATGTAGCACATATTAACCAAGGCAAGAGCTGTCAAGATTGGATTCTAGAGGGCTGAAAATGGAAAGAGAGCCATGAATTCAGTGACATGATGAAAACTTAGAGTGGGCCCCAGTGTCTGTCAAATGGACTTCCAAGGCGGGACTTGGTAGCCAGGCAAAGGCATATAAGATGTCCAGATTTTCACTGGATATCACTTTAGTATCTGTAAGAATGGTTTAACTTTGGTTGGTTAAAAATGAAAAGGAAATACAGGAAGCAGTCAGATCCAAAGGATGTTAGAGTTAGAAGGCCGAGAAGTGCTCAGGATAACCAAGTAGGCAGTCTGGGCAAGACTTGCAGACCTTAGTGGGATCATTTGGAACATTTGGGTAGGAAGACCATGAAATCATCACTTTATTTAGGTTATGAGGTCTCAGCTATGGAATATGAGTGTGGCTTCCTGTATTCTCAGATTTATAATGAGAATTCAGGCAGTATCAAGGTAAAATCTCTGTCAGGTAGCCAAGAGGGATTCCTAGAGGGCAGACTTAGCATTAGTTGTAGATGTTTGAGAGAATTAAACACTTAGTATTGATACTTTCATAATAAACAATTTGATATGTGCATCAGTTTATCTTGCTGAGTCTAAGAATATTTTTGCTTCTTGCAGTAACAGATCAGCCTTGGCATTCTGATGTAAAATATATAATTATATAAGTAATTTAAATTTGTGCTTTTAAGTTGAATCTTAAGCTTATTTAGATAATTGGAAAAGCTAAGAAAACACAAAATCCATTGTCTTCATAGGTTTAATTTACTAGACTAATGTAGTTCTAAAGGGACTCAGAAAAGTCATCATGATAACTATAGTTCACAGAGAGCATAAACTATATTAAATTTATGATCAGAGTTTAAATTATTTGTATTTAAGTAACAACATTTATAAATAGAACAAAATATTATTCTAAATGATTTTTTAAAAATTAGTAACTTATTTTGGCTTACAAATAAAATAAAATTTCTAAGATTAACTTAAATTAATTAAAAGAATTTTTCTTTGAATATTAAGGGTGCATACACATAAGTTTTTGGTTTAGCAAAACATTTGAAGGCTCAGAAATGATAATTTTATGTACATTCAAAAGCGAGAAAATTGGTTTTGCTGGAATGAAGATGTTCTTATAAATTAAAAATAAAAACCCAAGAAATGCAACGTTGGGCCAATGGATGATGGCTATAGACCAAATTGCCTGGTGCCTTGTTGTGAAGATGGTGTGGTGTGGAGAATTCCTCCGTGATGGATCCTAGCACTGTATCATTGGAAGGACTTGGGATAATCAGATATCACCAGTGGCAAACCTGAGCTGGCACCTTTTCTGGAATGATTTGGCGAGACGCTTCAGCAGCTATAAAACATTCCTACTTTTTATCTCTCCTGTCCCACGCACTGGCACTTATCCCGAGGAAATAATTCAGAGAAAGGAAAATTTGTATACATGAAGGCGTTAATTATGGAGCTGTATATAGGAGGAGAAAACAGGATTATTCTGAACATTCATGAGATTCAATAGATGTAGAAGTAATGTATATGATGTTAGGAAAAGTTTAGAAAGACTGTGAGGCAGCCTGAGAAAATGTACATGATATGAAAAAGGGGATCCGGAAAATACAACCATGTTTTTATATATAATCAAGTCTTGGAAGAGAACCTAGGAAAAACTGAGCAGGTTTGTTTTATAAAATGTTTTCTGCTATTACACAGGCTGTTTTCTTTCTTTTTGGTTCAAGTTAGGTCATGTCTCACAGTGTTTACTTTATTAGCATCCTATTTTGGATCTACTATACACGAATATACTTATATTAAACCTGTGAATTTCCAAGCAAGTTTTCCTGAAGCAGTTGACATTTCCTACAGCTATAATGTTCACTAGCCTCTTCTGCCTACCCGACCCATCTTTTCTCTGGCAACAGTGTATGTACTGTGGTTAGGGGAACAGTCTTACCCTCACCAGATTCTGTCTTTCCTCGTGTTGTCAATCAAAATGTACTGACTGTCCCTCCTGATAAACAAATACTTTTTGCCTGGTCTGTGAAACCCAAGAACTTACCTTGGTTCCCATTGATTCTAAGACATGGCAGTTCAACTTCATTTTTCATCCCTAGACTTAATCCATATCATCCCAATATATTTCTGTCTTTGATTATGAAGCTGGACCTCCCACTCCTGTCTGTATTCTTAGGTGTCTTCTTTCTTCAGGTCTTTGGTTCTACGATGAGTGGTATAAAGTGTAGAAAAGGACTCTTGTATTCTGACTTTGAGGTAAGAGAAGAGCTCCCACAGGAGGGAGGGTCCATGGGCAGAAACACTGAAGAGTAGAATTTCTACCAGAGCTGCAAAGAGGGACAGATATTTCGGGAGAGCATCATATTTTGAAAATCTATGATGTTTCTGAGAAGTATTACATAGCTTGGAGTTGTGAATGCTTTGTTTGAAATGAGTTCCTTTGAGGCTCTCAAAAAGTTTGTTTGTCATTGTGTCCAGCATATGGAGGGGTCAGAGATATGCCTATTGAATCAATAGCTGACATGGGGGTAGAAATGCCTGCAAAATTGATATACAAATTATCAGATTCTTGGAGGTCATCTAAAACAAGCAGGATGCATGGAAGCCACTACCGGGTCATTGATGTTTTGAGCAGGGGAGGGAACTGATCCAATGAGGGAAAAGCTGGGGAGGTTGACAGCTGTGCAGTAGCAACAGGAACATAAATATTTGAGGCTGTTGGAAAACCAGACTTGAGCTGCTTGGCAAACGTGGGCTGCTGGTTTGTGTCCTGAAAACATTCTCGACTGCATCAGCTACCATGGCAGAAGAGACCCCACTTCACCAAAGTGCCAGAGCGCTGCACACGGGAGACTTCCACAGCTTCTGGAGATCTTTCTTATTCCCGTATACCCACTCAGCATCAGCCTTGTTTAAGCCTGCTAAAAGGTGCTGGCCTTATTTAAGTGTGAGCCCTGCGAGGTAGAGTGATTACCATGTTCCAGAAGAGGTTTGCTTTATGCAAATTAGTAGAAAGGATGTTTTTGTATGATGTATCTGGGTGGTAACATTGGCTAGTATTTTTCTTTTTAAGTTACCAGGGAGTAGAGTGATATTGACACTGACGATGATAATTTAGCCTCAGGAGCCTTGGGGGAGGGCTCCCCAGATAGGATTGAGCAATGAGCTCCATTGCACCATACCTTTAAGTCTATTGTGCCTCATCTACACAGAGCCCAGCCCAGAAGTTCTGAGTAGTTCATCAGTAGCTGTGAGCAGCCCCAAGCTTGTCTCTGACTCTCTCCCCCCTTCCCTGTTTTTCCAACTGACAACAAAAGGCTGGTGAAGAAAATCTGTCAGAATCTGCAATCCCTCCTCCTCTCTCTCTGCTCTTGTAAGAAGAAGAAGCTGGGCCTGCGATCCCTGTGGTTGAGAGGCAGAGGTCGGATGATAGATTACAACTTCAGGGTCAGCCTACGCTCCATCGTGAGTTCTAGGCTCTACTCCCTGGTAACTTTTTAAAAAATGGGTATGATTGTTCATATGGAGAGCTGACATGCATGTACAGCTCACCAGGGCATAAGAGGGGGTGTAGCTGTGGGGTAAAGCCTTCTTGCTGGAGGAGAAAAGCACCATGTCAAATATGGTGAATCTGTCCACTGGGAAATTGTGGAACCTAACATCACTCCCCCAGCTAGGAAAGGCAAAACAAAAGATGAAGCCAGATTGGATAAATATAGAGGAACTATCTTGCCCCAGACAGTGAATGTGAATCTCTTCCTAATTTAGTTTTACTTTACAGTTTGGATTAAGAGGTAGATGTCTGTGAAAGTAGAAATGTATTTGTGCAGCTTTCCAGCTTAAAGCAAAATCTTAAATTCCGACTCCCTATATTAAATTTTTTAATTTTGTTACCATGTGTGATAAGTAAACAGGCTTGGGTAAATGCTAAGAAGCTGTTCTGAAACAATCAAGACTTTTTTTTTTCTATGTCTGAAGTGATATATTAAAGGAAGGTTTAGCATATGCATGTTTATCTTTTTGGTTAATATTATTATAATAATTATTATTTAAATTATTTATTTGTTAACAAAGTCCTGTTACATAATACTGTCTAGCCTCGAACTCAAGAATCCCCTGCTTCAGCCTCCAGTAGCCTGTGCCCCAGAAGCTGCCTTTACATGAACTGTTTGGGTCTGAGTTAGTAGTGCTTGCCATCAAAATGATTGTTGTCATCCTGAAAGCCTCTACAACTGACAGTGTGAGTTCTAAATAATACTCCAGCATTAGCTCTGGAATTCCTTCTTGGGAATAAATGGTAGACTCGGTAGAGTCCTGTCCAGATCCTAAAGCCCTCTCTGTGATCTGCTGCCCTCATGCTGTCCCAGCTGCCCTGAATAGGAGACAGCTCTTAGGAATTCCCCAGAAGGCCCTTGTTCCAGTAGGAGCTCAATGGCTCCCTGCTTCTTTCTTACAGCTTAGTTAGCACTCTGCTCCCTCACTAAGCAACCTGATGTGATACTGAGTGCTTGTGTATTACTCTCCCAGGTCATGCATGTGCCTCCTGGGAACTCTCAACCCCAAAGAGTGACTCATGGGGCGGGGTGCTTAGTATCCGCCACTATGGGAAGGTATTTTGCCTCAAAGGCTTCCAAACCAGAGGTTCCTGCCCCTTTGTCTAGGTTTGAACTGATCATTGCCGCAACCCGCTTGCAAAGAAACTGTAACAATGGAAAATGTGGTTGTCCTTTCTATTTTCTGTGTCTTTTATACCCACAGAGAGAGTTTGCCCACAGTTACCCATTCTTACAGTGAGGGTTGCCCCTTGCCTCTCTGTCTATCCCCAAGTGACTTGGGAGCTGACAGTAGGCAACCAACGAAGATGATTGCTTTTCCCTGGCACTCCGTGATGGAGTCACATTAGGCCTTTCATAAGGTGGGGTCCCATTGCCCCCTAAGCTCCGGTTATCCATCCTGGTGTAACTGCCCCCTTTGATGGGTTTCATGTCTCCTAGGGTTTTATCAAAAGTATTTGGCTTGGATAGCAACTAACAATTCTAGATTGTGGGAAGGAATTAAGTGGCTTATGTTGTATCTTGGCAATGGGACACTTGGAACTCACGGCCGACTCAGAACTCTCTGATTAATCTAGGGGAATGAGCTGCCTTCCCCATCGGGTATGCCTTCCGCCTTGGCAAGCTGACTCCTGATGCCAGAACCTGATCTTAGTCATTTTTTTTTGTCTTTTTTCTGCTCTCTGTTGTTGTTTTCTTAGAAGATTGAACTAAGCACTCCAGTCATGGCAATTTCCCTGTGTTGAATTAGGGGTGTGCTTTCATTTTCTCTGAACTCCCTTTGATCTCCATCTTCTGACTGCCCTTGGGGTGAGGGCTGAGCAGCTGTGGCTCCCTAAGGAATGATCTCTGGGATGCTACCTGCTCCGGGGCTGCCTGGCCCACTCTTCATTAGCCTGGGACCCATACTTGAAAAGACATAGTCACCCTCTGTGGTAGAACACTGTAAATCCTGTTCTAAGAAGAATAGTTACATGGACTGTGACTGTTAAGGTTATGGCTAAATCTTACCAGATGACATAAAAAAGTATGAGTTAAAATAAATAGACTCAAGCCCACGGGTCCTCACTGAGAATAATGGATTATATAAGGGGTGCTATTTATGGACTCAGAATATCACTGGTGTCATCTCTTCTACAAATGCACACTTTATTAGCTCATCTCTGCTGTGAATTCATTCTCTGAAGATCTTTGCACCTATCAGAACCAGTAAAAAGGCTGGCACTCGGAGAGCAGCACTGTGCGTCATGTCAGGAGGCAGCAGTTGGCAGAACTCCTGTTTGGGAAATGATTTGATGGATTGGAAAGCAAACACCAGGGCTTTCATGAGAAGGTCATCAGCTTAAGTCCAGCGCAGCCAGTGATAGATAAATGTCACCACCTGTATGGCTTGAGTCCTTTGGAAATGTCTGCCGTCTCTGGCCTTAGGAGAGAGTATGCATGAGTGATGCTGTGCCTTCTTCCCGAGTGACACCAGAGAGCAGAGGGCAGCTTGGATCCCAGGGCTTTGCATTTCTTGTCTTCACATCAACTGTTCACCCAACTTGAGACACCGCTGGCATCATTGGGTCAGACCGTTACCATTTACAATGAAGATCAAGAAGTCTCGTGGGACAGACATAATCAGCCCAGGGGATGAAGCAGCACACCCAGGTTTGTGTGGTTGTGAGCTGGAGATACAGTCAGGTCTGAAACATTTGGATGCCTGTCCTGGCTCAGGCACAACCCAAGTCAAGTGCAATGTTTCTTTCCCACTCTGAACTTTTCAACTTGTGAGCTGATCCAAACCTCTGACCCACTTAGCAGTGTTATTCTGAGAAATCTTAAAGTCTGGAGATGTACCAAGCATGCCTATAGTTCTTCTACATGCATGTGCTGTTATTTCTGGAATGCTTATAGATATCCTTCTTATTAATGATGGTCAAAGTACGTCATATTCTTTTATGAAAATGTCCTTATGAAATCCAGGACTGTGTACAATGAGTAAATGCCAATAAAATAAAATACTAGGTCTGGGGAGAGCGCTCAGCTGGTAGAGTTCTTGCTGTGCGAGTATGAGGACCCAGCTCAGATTTTCAGCACCACATACCATAGTGGAAATTCGCCCCTCCCTTAACCTTGGACTATCTGTCCTGATAGAGGCAGCACTTATTATCGGCCTACCTGACCACTTAAGAGGGAGGAGAAAGGGGGTTGCCCGTTCTTGGATGTGGAAGGCTTTCCTGGTACACGATCCTGGCGTGGAGATCAGGTGGCGTGAAGCAGCATATGATGGGCCCCCAGCTTTCCAAGGACTCTGCAACTGAATTTACTTTATCCTGTATCAGTAAGTCTGTTTTCCCCATAGAACCCCTTAATAAATTTGATAACTTGCCTTTGTTGAGCAGTCATGGGAAATGAAGAAAAGTCAGTAACTCAACTTCCGGCACTGGAAGGACAGAGATCTTTCAGTAGGGCATCCAGTGTTTTGATGTAAGGAGCTCTATGTGGCAATTTGGGTGTGTTGTATTAACAAAGATGAGAGAAAAGTGCTACACCCAGAAATCAGCTTAAAACGTGATTCAGGACACCTACACAGATGCCAAGGCATCACGAAGGCTCATGGAAAAGGTGTAGTGTTCCCCAAGACCGCTGGGAGAAAATCCACATGTTCTGAGATTCCTGTTCAGGTGGACTGGTGTCTTCTAGCTCTAGGGACATAAATGGATAAGAGAAAATCCTGCTCACTGACCCAGGTCCTTGGATCAGAGGGTGGAAAGGACATGCCAACATTCAGCTCTCTATGTGAGTGTCACTCCAGTTTGAACCTGCTCCCTCTGTAATGTCACGCTTCTTAACACAGGGTCTCACTTGTCACTACTAGAAGCAGATCACAATAGAGTGGCTGTCCCCCTAGTTGCGGTGTAAATCTACAAAGTACAGATAGCCAGGAAGTCCTTTGAGACAACCGGATATAAGAAAGGTGATTTTCAGAACACATTTCTCATTCTGTTTTCCTTTTCAAGCCGGTTCTGCCTGCCCTGCTCACCACTAATCACCCAGCACCTATAAAAACTTGCCAGCCCCAGCACATAATTGGTTTTCAGTCAATGTTTGTTGAATTGGATCAATGAATCCATCCCAGGCACACACACACCCTCCCACGGTTAGGAGTAGGACTGGCAACTATCATCAGCTGAGCTGGCCTCTACTGGCTTTCTCATCAATGAACAAAAGATACTTGATGGCAACCGTTGCTTGAGGTATATCTGTCTCTCATACACATTTTTATTTAATCCCCTTTGCCAGGGATCAAATCAGGTAAGATAGGTTAATCAAATGAATGTTTAGTGAATACTGAGTTTCTGGTGTTGGGCACTCTTGAGCTCTCACATTTAGGCTCAGGTTCAGATTTGGCCTACAGGAATCTAGGGCTTGGTTTGGTACTGGAAACATTTGTACAGAATCAAAGTCTTGTGATTTGTTTATTTATTTGCTATTTACAGATAGCAAGTGGTCTAGTTTGCTTTTTCCATGTTATGATTAAAACACTGACCAAGAGCAACAAGGGGAGGAAAGGGCTTGGCTTGTCCTTCAGCTTAAAGCTCATTGTGGAGGGAAAGCAGGACAGGAACTGAAGCGGAAACCTTAACAGCAGTGGTTTACTGTCTAGACCCTGGCTTCTGCTCAGCTCACTTTCTGCTACAATCCAGGACTCTCTGCCCAGGGAGGGCACCGCCCACAGTGGACTGGCCCTTCCTACATCAGTTAGCAATCAAGAAAATGCCCCACAGATGAGCCCACAGGCCAGTCTGGCCTCAACAATCCCCCAATTGATACTCCTCAGATAACTCTGGGCTATGTTAAGAAGCTAATTTGGACACTAACCCAATCAAAACCATCCCATCAATGAATGATTTTAATTGTTCTTATACATTATCACTTTTTAAAATTAATTATACCAAGGGTGTGTTTTTCTTAACTTTAAAATAAAGGCAAAAATAGTTTTCCTATCTTAGGACTTCAAATGCAATATGTTATTTAGAAATTATGACTTGATTTCCTCTTTTGATGGCCTGAATCCAGCTGTACAAAATGCCATTGATAAAACATGCTCTGTGAATGAACACAAGGCAGGCGATCATGACAGCAACTGGCACTTCTGTTAGCTTCCAGGTTGTCAGCATTCATGGTCACGCTGGTCATCCTGGAAAAGTGGAAATGGTATATTTTATAGAAGTTCCTGGCTATAGATAAAACATTGGAGATGAGATACATGATAGATAGATAGACAGATGCTGGATGATAGAAGACGGAGGGCAGTGAGTAGACAGATACAGAAAACAGCAGATTAATGTGAGATGGTAGAAGACCGAAGGTAGGTACAATTCCAAGGTGTCATGGTGTTGAAAGATCTTCCATGTGGATTCAGTAGGGACACTGAGACAACTGCTGGGGTCAGAAAACTATTAGAGGAGTCATTAGCACCCTGAACAGACAGGCAGCACCATGGCCGCACATCTGAGGAATTCAGGCCCCACCGCCAAAGGCGGCAGAGTGCCGGGCTTTGAAGAGGGGAAGCAGGGTTTGTGAGGCAGACGTGGGTTCTCTTGTGATAGCTCTCTGGGGATGGGTTGTTTAACAGTGTGAACCTGCAGCCAGGGATCTGATCCCCAGCCAGGAGGCAGGAAAGAGAGGCCGAGAGGGGGCAGTGGGGCTGCCTAAGCCCCCAAGTGGTGGAAACATTGTTTCCAGGGGACACACTCTGGAAGTGGTGAGTCTGTCTGCTGGAGGTTCAGAGAGGGCCTCAGGAGGTGACTCTCAGCATCTGTGAGAGGCCACTGTGGCCTGGACAGCAGCCCTGCCTAGATTCTAACATTGCATCCTTAGAGGTCTGAGTCAAAACCATGGGTTGCCCGAGTCTGCACTTGAATTCATCTTTCTCATGCACTGCTCTGTGACTCTGAGTGACTTCCCTGTTTCAGTTTTCAGTTACTTACCTGGAAGGAGGCATGTCACTCTTCCCTGGTGTCTCTGTAAGATGACAGACTTCAGGCACAGTTAGAGCTAGTTCCTTTTGACCCCGAGTCTGCTTAGCATCCCAGGGGAGGTGCACCACATCCTTGCTGCCTCCCAAGAGGGACAGCAGCCTTAAAACTGATATTCAAAAATCTCTGACTTCTTTTAGCAACTTGAAACAAAGATGTTTTTGAGGTCTCATCTGCATGTCAGGGAAATCCGTATTAGATGGAGTATATTGACTTGTTTTTTTTTTTCTTCAAGGCTTATTAATTAACCTTTAAATATAAGGAAAGGACCAGCCAGGTGCTTCCTATTTGGAAAGCTGATAATCCCACAACCCCTGCAGAGGGAGGCGGCATAGAGGAAGCCAGTTAATTGTGTTTCTGGTTAAATATATTTATTCTCATTCTTTAGCTCACAAAATAATAAGTAGATTGAAATTTACAAACATCTCAGTCAGATCAATGACTGAAACTGTTGTTGTTGTTTTTTTATTTATTTTTTAAATTACACTCATGATATTCATTAATTACACTCATGATATTAATCACATTTGTGGTATTCATAGATTACATTCGCAGTATTCATTCAATTATATATATTTATATATATTAAATTTTAAATGCCTAATGTCTTTTCTTGAAGGGGGAGGAGGTCTTAAATACAGGCTTACAGCACAATGGGAGGACTCCGGAGGGCAGAAGTTCGCTACTGATGTTTTACAATCTTGCATCTAAGCTGTTAATGCCCATTATTCAGGATACACAGACAAGGAACTTCCCTTATGCATTCAGGAGGGTGGAACCTGGCAGGGAATTAGCATAAGGAGGATATCAAGGTCAAGGTTGGCAAGCAAGGCAACAGTTACCCAAAACGGGGGCCAGGGCCCTACAGGTCCCCCTTTTATTAAAAAATGAGCTTCTGACTTGGGTTGCGTGGGATGTCAGCAGGTCACCTTACCCGTCATGGAGACACCTGCCCAGGCCACACAGGTGCTCTGTCTTAGGTTGGTGAGTGCCCCCAGGTATTACCTGTCTCTGAATACTCATTATCATACAGGTTTAATCACGTGTGAGCTGCATAGTTAATTGCTGCCAAAGATCTCAAAGTGGCACTGGGCTTGCAATCTGTGTGTTTGATACAGAAAAGACCAACCGAGGTCCTATCTCACCCATGGCCAGTAGGCTAAATGCAACTGAGCCATTCCCTTCCTTAACGAGCCGTACTGTACGTTGGAGTCCTTGTAAGATAGTATCCCAAAAGCAACTGGAACTTGAGTTTATAAATTTATAATTTTCAAAGCCAATCGAGATGTATATAACTACTGAATTAAATTTATCATGCCCAATAGAATGAAAGATTAACTAACTATGGTAGCTACTTTTGTTGCCAGGGTCTCCACTGTGCTGGGTGTAGTAAGCAATTATGAAATGGTAATCCCAGAAACAGTAGCAGTGGTGTGCACCATTGCTATAACAGCAACAGCAGCAGCAGCAATGTCAAATTCTCTTCTGGATTATGTGGACATCCACTAGCATGGATACAACTCCAGGAACATGAACCGCCAAGGCCTGTTTTTCTTGATCCCAGCACAACTTTAGCTGGCAGCTCTTTTTGAGAATCCAATCTCATGGCTACAGTTCCTAGGCTTACATTAATGCTTGCCAAAGCTGGCCATATTGGGCTCTCAATCTCCACTGGCATCAGAAGGGAAGATTTTTTTTTCATGAAGACCCATTAGGTCTCTGTCATGTTGGGGTTCAGCAGCAGCCACAGGGTGCATTCAGTGCTCAGGAATCCAAAGAGGAACCTCATTGTCCTGAGGAAAGACACAAATAGAACCCCTGGGCCACACCAACACTAGATCGGGTCTCTTACACGTGTTAGTAGAAAGATCCTTCCATCGCTCCAGAGGGTGATTTGCAACAGGAGTCCTCCAGTGCTTATCTGCATCGGATCCTCCTGCAGAATCCACCGATAAACTCCAGCAGAATCCACCGATAAAAAAATTTAAAATATATAAAACAAGGGAAAGAATAGAATGTAGAGAAGAATAAGTCCCTAGTTCTCCCTTTTTTAACTTAGTAAAATGTTTGTTTGTTTAATATTTCAAATTTTTCTTTTATTTTTATTTATTTTTTATTGTTTAAAATTAATTAATTAATTAATTTTTCTATTATCAGCTTGATAGAGTATGTATTCTTATCTTAATAGTGAGATATTTCATTGAGGCTTGCTCAGTAATTGAGTAAAACTGAAATTTATTATAAGCCACAGTCGTCCTAGGGACCTCCATGCTATATATATAGCCTCCATGGTTCTGTAGGTTGTAGTCTGATTGTTCTTTATTTTATATCTAGAATCCACTTATGAGTGAGTACATACCATGATTGTCTTTCTGGGTTTGGGTTACCTCACTCAGGATGATTTTTTCTAGTTCCATCCATTTGCCTGCAAATTTCATGCTTTCATTGTTTCTCTCTGCTGAGTAGTACTCCATTGTGTATATGTACCACATTTTCTTCATCCATTCTTCAGTTGACGGGCATCTAGGTTGTTTCCAGGTTCTGGCTATTACAAATAGTGCTGCTATGAACATAGTTGAGCATGTACCTTTATGGTATGAATCAGCATTCCTTGGGTATATGCCCAAGAGTGGGATGGCTGGGTCTTGAGGTAGTTCGATTCCTAATTTTCTGAGAAACCACCATACTGATTTCCACAGTGGTTGTACAAGCTTGCATTCCCACCAACAGTGGGAGAGTGTTCCCTTTGCTCCACATCCTCTCCAACATTGACTGTCATTGGTGTTTTTGATCGTAGCCATTCTGACAGGTGTAAGGTGGTATCTCAGAGTCATTTTGATTTGCATTTCTCTGATGATTAAGGATGTTGAACATTTCTTTAAATGTCTTTCAGCCATTTGTGATTCTTGTTTTGTGAATTCTGTTTAGCTCTTTAGCCCATTTTTTAATTGGACTGTTTAGTATTTGATGTCTAGTTTCTTGAGTTCTTTATATACTTTGGAGATCAATCCTCTGTCAGATGTGGGGTTGGTGAAGATCTTTTCCCATTCTGTTGGCTGTCTTTTTGTCGTATTGACTGTGTCTTTTGCCCTGCAAAAGCTTCTCAATTTCAAGAGGTCCCATTTATTAATTGTTGTGCTCAGGGTCTGTGCTGTCGGTGTTTTATTTAGGAAATGGTCTCCAGTGCCAATGCATTCAAGAGTACTTCCTACTTTCTTTTCTATTAAGTTTAGTGTAACTGGATTTATGTTCAGGTCTTTGATCCACTTGGACTTGAGTTTTGTGCATGGTGACAGATATGGATCTATTTGTAATCTTTTACATATTGACATCCAGTTATGCCAGCACCATTTGTTGAAGATACTTTCTTATTTCCATTGTATAGTTTTGGCTTCTTTGTCAAAAACCAGGTATTTATATGTGCATGGATTAATGTCAGGGTCTTCAATTCGATTCCATTGGTCCGTATGTTGGTTTTTATACCAGTACCAGGCTGTTTTTATTACTATGGCTCTGTAGTAGAGTTTGAAGTCAGGGATGGTGATGCCTCCAAAGGTTGCTTTATCGTATAGGATTCTTTTAGCTATCCTGGGTCTTTTGTTTTTCCATATGAGTTGAGTATTTTTCTTTTCAAGTCTGTGAAGAATTGTGTTGGGATTTTGATGGGGATTGCATTGAATCTATAGATTTCTTTTGGTAAGATTGCCATTTTTACTATGTTAATCCTACCTATCAATGAGCATGAGAGATCCTTCCATTTTCTGATATCTTCTTCAATTTCTTTCTTTAGAGATTTAAAGTTCTTATCAAAAAGGTCCTTCACTTGTTTAGTTAGTGTTATCCCAAGGTATTTTATATTATTTGTGGCTGTTGTAAAGGGTGATGTTTCTCTGACTTCTTTCTCAGCCCTTTTATCATTTGTGTATAGGAGGGCTACTGATTTTTTTGAGTTGATCTTGTATCCTGCCACTTTACTGAAGGAGTTTATCAGCTGTAGGAGTTCCCTGGTAGAGTTTTTGGAGTCACTTATGTATACTATCATATCATCTGCAAATAGTGAAAGTTTGACTTCTTCCTTGCCAATTTGTATCCCTTTGATCTCCTTTTGTGGTCTTATTGCTCTAGCTAGAACTTCTAGTACTCTATTGAATAAATATGGGGAGAGTGGACAGGCTTGTCTTGTTCCTGAATTTAGTGGTATCACTTTGAGTTTCTCTCCGTTTAATTTGATGTTTGCTGTTGGCTTGCTATAAATTGCCTTTATTATGTTTAGGAATGTTCCTTGTATTCCTGATCTTTCTAAGACCTTTATTATGAAGGGGTGTTGGATTTTGTCAAAGGCTTTTTCAGCATCTAATGAGATGATCATGTGGTTTTTTCTTTCAGTTTGTTTATATGGTGTATTACGTTGACAGATTTTCATATGTTGAACCATCCTTGCATCCCTGGGATGAATCCTACTTGGTCGTGGTGGATAATTTTTTTGATGTATTCTTGGATTCGGTTTGCCAATATTTTGTTGAGTATTTTTGCATCAATGTTCATGAGGGAGATTGGTCTGTAGTTCTCTTTCTTTGTTGCATCTTTGTGTGGTTTGGGTATCAGGGTAATTGTAGCCTCATAAAAAGAGTTTGGTAGTGTTCCTTCTGTTTCTATTGTGTGGAACAATTTGAAGAGTATTGGTATTAGTTCTTCTTTGAAAGTCTGGTAGAATTCTGCACTGAAACCATCTGGTCCTGGGCTTTTTTTGGTTGGGAGACTTTTGATGACTGCTGAAACAACTTTTATCTTGTTTTAGAGTGGACTCAGAAAAGGTAAAAGAAATAATGAAATGGGATGGGATGGATGTATTCAGTGAGCCAAAGGTACTGGTCTATGAGAGGGTTCAGTTTGTGGGGGAATTGGTAAAAGTTAAGATTTCTCAACTTATAAGTGATAATATGTAGAATTTCTCAGCTTTTGTTAAAATGTTTTGGCCTTTGTGTTTGTTTCCCTGAGTCCAATTCTCCATTAGGGCCCAGTTGGCAAGGACTGCCCTTCATGACCTAAGCCCAGCTGCCTAGGTTCTCTACGTGTAAGGGAGTTTGGAAAGACTGATGCAAGGGCTCTGGGAACCTAAGTGACTACCCAAGAGACAGCAGCTGCTATGGTGTCCAGTATTGTTTGGGTGGAATGTCGGTGGACATGTCTATACAGGGACCACCACGTGTGGATTAATCCATTGTCCACTGCATGGTCTTCCTCAGCTCTAGTCTGCATTTCCACCAAGATTTTATTTCTTCAGCCCTTGTATTGATGTCTTCTAAATAACATTTGCTTCTAATCAATTCCTTTCTTTTTGAATTTGGAATGTATTGCTTCTGTTTGCTGCCAAGACCTGACCAATATACATTGAATGATTAAAAAAAAATGCTTTCAAGGGCTTGGGAGATGGTCTAATAGGCAACATGCTTGCTGTGCTGGTTGAGGACCTGAGTGTGGATCCCTAGTGTCCACGTAAAAAGCCAGGCGTAGTGTTGGGGTGGGGAAGCAGAGTGCAGGCTGTGGGGAGGTGTGGCCGGTCAACCTAGTGCAGTTGGTGAGTTCAAGGGAGACTACTTCAAAAACTAAGGTGGAGACAATTGAGGAAAACACTTGAGATGGACCCCTGATCTCCATATGTGCATGCAGTCACAAACATGTAAACATACACAGAACAAAAAACACACAACATAAAAATTGCATTTATACTCAGCCTTTGAAGGAACTTTTGTGAGAGAATATAAAACTATGTTCAGTTTTTGTGGGGATATAAAGGAGAGGAGTAGATGGGATCAGTGAAGTATAGGAGTATCTTTTTAGTGGCACATCAATCAGGAGACGGTAAAAAGCAGGGAGAGCTGTAAGCTGGTGAGCTGATGAGCCATCTTTATCCTGGTAGTGACTCCTATAGGAACCACTCTTTAGACAGAGAACAGAAGCTGTCTGGTGAGCTCAGAAAGAGATCTCCAGTCTAATTGGCTGCACATTACTTCCCATTCACCGATCTATTCCTACCCTACTACCTACCAGCCCAGTGCAAACCTCCCATCCCTGGGAAATACGACTGAGAGGGCAGAAGTTGGCCAATGCAAAGAAACACCTGGAGAACAACAGCATCTCAGCATCTTTTTTTTTTTTCAATTATGTTTTTGATTCTCAAAGGGCGTGGAAATTCCATAGAGGTCCCAGCAGGTGATCACCTTTGGGCTATGGACAAAGACCACATGTTTGTGCCACGAGTTAAGCCACCTGTTTTTGTGTCTCAGCCAAACACAATAAGCTATCTACCTGAATAGAAGTTGCAATGAGTCATGGGCCCCAGAAACTCACTGTCGTGAGAAGGTGTGATCCATGCCTGTGCATATAATCTGGTCATGACCGCAAAATACCACTGCTGGCTTTTTGAGAGGTAATTCAACATCATGTCCCTCTGGGCTTGGGAGAACCTTCCCAAACTGCCAGGAGAAACTACAAACCACGGAGCTTGCAGCGCCACAGAGGAATGGGGTGTCAGTGTTTCCCCCGACCAGGGACACCTAGCCACCTGGAGAGTCCCAGCTTCCTTCCTCCTTGTCTTTGGTTCTTGTTCCTCAGCAGCTGTTGATACATTGAGTCAAGCTGATTAGAACTGGGAACAAAAGATTTTTGTTTGAAGCTTGAGATTTTTAAGATAGAGAAATGGTGCCTTCAAGTGATGACAGGGTTTGCAATCTCTCCTGAAAGCCAACAGGAAGCTTTCAAAGCACACACTGGAGCCTTTGCTTTCCTGTTCCACTATGTATTCTGCTAGCGGCTGGATGAAAACTTTGATGTCAGTGTAGTCAGGAGTGGTTAAGCATACAATAGGCTATTTGTTTAAGGAACTGGTTAGTTCCTCCATTACTGTGATAACTTTTCAGAGCTTCCTACTTCATTATAATTTTTAAAATTATAGAAAAGTTGCAAGAATATTACAAAGAACCCATATATCCTTTATAAAAACTTAACTATTAAAGCAAGTATTTTGTCTTATTTAATCTTTTTTCTCGTATATATATAAAATGCACAGACATTGTATGGGAAGAAAATACATAGAAACAGTGACAAGCAGCCCATGGACACTTTGGTATCTGGAAATGTTTGCATTTAAAGCTCATTGTTTAGGTGGACAATCTAGACAGTCACCTTATGTTTGCTAATATAGGAAATACCTTGAGATGGGACCTTGAGACCCATCCTTAGTGACAGAGAAGTCAGATTGAAGGCCAAAGCAATGGAAAGTGACCACAGCCCACTTTCTTCCCTGGACCTCCAATCTGGATGCTTCTAGAAATTATTGTGTTGCTCATTATAGTATTGTTTACTTATCACAGAGGACTGTTACCCAAGAGAAACAGTGTGGACAAGGCATGCACTCAATCGACATCAGCAAGAGCCTCCAGTAGGTCAGAATGAATTGTCCTTTTGATACTCTGAGAGAAAGGAAATATGAGTAAGAGACATGCTGGATTGAACTGTGAGATGATTTTAGAATTCTTACATGCAATGGTCATGGTCAGGAAAGGCAGGATCACCAGGAAGAATTTTCCTTCAATCATTGGTCTTTCTCTGTATGCATTTTCTTTCCTTAATAATTCAATTTGCCCTTCTTGTCTTTGTACGTGTATTTGTTTTTATTTCTCTGTTCCCCTCTTTAGCTTCCTGGATTCTCTTCCCACAACTATCCTTCCTCCTTTTAAAGAATGTGTTGTTCATCTTTGTAACTATTTCCCTAGGCCTTTCATCTTTCTGCCTTGGCTCTTGTATAATTTTAAAAGCATCTTCCAAGCCTGTGGATGACAAAGCACATGTTTCTGTCCTTTGTTGGTTTTGTTTTTATACAGAGTCCTGCTATGTAGCTCTGGCTGGCTCAGAACTCACTATGAAGACCAGGCTTGGGACTTGAATTTGGGAGGATCCCCCTGCTTCTGTCTACTGAATACTGAGATTACAGATGTAGCCACCACATCTGGCTCAAGGTATGCTCCTTTAATCCTCCTGACACTGAGGCAGAATATGAGAAAGCCAGCTATGTGTTGGCTGGAACATCACTTAGTGCCAGTCACTTCTGGCCCATCTCTGAAGTTTATTCCAGAATAGAGTTGTCCTAATGTCATCCCTGGAGTCTTCCTGCCTCACCCTACAGTGGTCTCCCTGACATTGTGTACACACGCACACAGGCATGCATGCTTTCATGGATGGGATTGGATGTGGCTTTCACCTGCTCTGTCTTTAAGACATTTAGTTGTGGGCCTTTTCGATAGGCCCCCTCAACTGAAACATACATAAGTTACTGGATGGGTTTTAAATTTACCAATCCAGATGAAGCATACAGAATAATTGACATGCGAGCCTTTTAAATAGGAATTTGCTGGAATAAATATGATGCCTTGGGGAGAAGTTGGCAACGTGATCAGCTAATTAAGGAGAAAGAAACGATGACACCTTTGGAAGGAATCTAAGCTGCCATACAATCCCACCTTATTCTTAGGAAACCATGATGACTATGACATAGAAAGGTCCAGATAAAACATGGTTTTCCAGACCTTTGGGGAGGGAGGAGCTAACTGTTCTCTGTCCTAGTGCTCATCGGGGCAAGGGTCAGGACTCGACCCCAGTTCTTGCCAATTTGCAGTCCAGACATTTGGAAATTATTTTTTTCCTGAGAATGTTGCCTTAAAGTTACTGTGAACTTCTTTCTTCTTCCCCCACCCACTTGATTGACATGGTTAGCAGTGCTGGTGACGATGAACGTGTTTTATCCCCTCTGGTAACTCATTCTCGTTAAGCTTACTACATCCTAAACTTTTGATGAAAGGAGAATAAAAACTTTATTTTAAAGTTGGGCAGAAGTTTTCTGGCTTGGAAATAATTAAGTGGCCTGTCTCCTGCTTGCGTGATTGGCAATCATTTATATAAAAGTAGTGATAATAGGGAGTTTTCTACAGTGGATGTAAGTCTGCTAAAATTTCAGCTCATTGCTCCATATTTGTGTGATTTTAAAGGTTTGGGCAAATTCAAGCAGACTACAGCAAGCCTTGTGCTGACTCATTAGGTACTCCAACAACTTCAAGAGCATTAAGAAGCCATGAATCCAGAATTCAAAAACAGAGCATGAAGCAGAGGGCACTAAGTCATGGTGTACAGTCCTCTCTGAAGGTATAGAGGCCCAGAGGGACCAAGCCAGGCCTTCTGACTTACACCCGCTTACCCACCAGAAAGAAGAAACTGGCTCTCTCTAACACTGGAAGGAGAAGTGGCTCTTTTAGAAGTGAACAGTTTATTTTCACTCTCGGTTTTTCTTTGGACCAAGAACTAATCTTGTTCGCTGTTAGGGCAAGAGACACAGGACATGGCCACTAAACATGGAGCATTTCCTGTGCAAAGTTTGCTGGCTTAACCAGAAATCACATCCTTGATTTCATATTGAGAGTTAAATCTTCCCATGACTTGGCATGTGGGGCTAGATACCTACAAAACACCTGATACCCATGAAAATGGGGGAAAGGGGGATCTCTAGGAAAAACAGATATCAGAGTGTTTAGTTTTTAAATGCAATGAATCTGAAAACTCCACAGGATTAGACCAGTGTTCAAGTCCAAAGAAAATCTTTACACTGTTCTATTTATAAATGTAAAAAGAACCATATAAAATTGCCCCTTGTTTTCATAGGTAAAAATAAAGAGTGGCAGTTTTTCACAGTTCAACATAAGACTATGTAATACAAGTCTTAGCAAAGTGGAATGTTAACATACATTTCACGTGGCCATGGCTTCACTCCTATATTGGAGTCCTTAAAGGTGATTGTGCATCGACAGTCTGAGTTGATGGCTGTGCTTTGAGATTGACTTGAAATATAATGTTGCATGACCAGAAAGATGGTTCAGTGGGTAAAGACACCTGCTGCCAAGTCCAAGTTCAACCCCAGATCCTATATAGTGGAAGGAGAGAATTGATGCCTACAGGCTCTCCTCTGACTCACACTCACACACACACACACACACACACACACACACAACACACAATTAGAATATAATAAAAAATTAAGAAGCGATAATGAATTAATAAACTATAATGGTCTGTTCTTTTCATTGTTTAGACCAGACCCTGTAACTGTGAATTTTAGAAAATTTAATTATTGTTTCCCTATTCTTAGTGTTTGGGGTTTAGTTGATTTGTTGTGAAATAGTCTCACTTTGTAGCCCAGGCTGGCTTAAGACTTACTACATAGCCCGACAGGCTTGGAACCCACAGCAGTCCTCCTGCCCTCAGGCTCCCAAATGACGGGGTTCCAGGCATGCACCTTCACATCCCACCTAACAACATGTTTGTAGTCTCAGCAAAGCTCCATTTCTTCAGAGTGATCTTGTGGACAGCAGGGAGGCAGGTCTCTCCTCCATTTGTGCTGTGGTTCCTCTGTGGCTTGGCCACTCTCTTAAGTCTCCATGTCTCATGCCCTCTTCCCTGTCCCTCCCTATGGCTCTGCTCTCAGAGCCAGTCCATCATGCTCCATGCACGCTCCAGCACCTCTCCCTGCATGCTCATGGTGGGACAGGCTGCCTGCTATTGCGGATGGTTTGTGCACAACATGTACAACCTTCTATTACACAGAGGTGTTGAGTCAGTTACTAAGTGAAGAGACACCAAAACAAAGCCATACAAAGAAGTAAAGTAAAACTTGTAAATTTGCCAACCTTGAGTTATGTCAGAAACAGAAACTTCCTCATTCTGCAGGGTGGAGGGCAAAGACGGAGGCTTGTCATGCAGAGTGGCTGCAGACATCTTTCCAGCCTTCTGGATTAGCGCCTTAAGATGCTGGTCCCAGGAGCTCAGAAAGGCCCGAGTGATCCAGAAAGCAGGTTAGTTCCAGAATGACACAGAAAAACTGATAGAGTCATGGGTTTTGCTGAAAAGGGCAAGTGTTGGGTAAGCCAGGGGTGGGCCTTGACTGAGGGGCTGTCACTCAGCACAAGGGCTGGTGAGTCCTTAAGAACCTCTAGACTCTACTTCCTCCCACACACAATTAAATGAAAAACGGAGCTAGCTTTTATCTCTTCCTTTTCCTTGTTCAATATATATTCACTTTTGTTTGAAAAATACCAACCTGGCTTTGGCACAGGATAAGCGGACTGACTTGGACTCTTCAAAGTTTATCTTGTTCCTCCTCTCCAACTATTGACCCCAAGCACTTGCTAAATCAAACTTTTTATTATTTGTTTGTTTGTTTGTTTGTTTGGAGTTTGAAAAGTGTCTGGTTCACGCTGATTTTTCCTTGGATGCACCAATGCATTTCAAGATACATTATTACAAATGTTAACATTTCCAGACCAAATGCAGGCAAAATGTCTTGGAAGGACACAATTTTGCCGAGTAAAGATTTTCAGACAAAAAAAAAAAAGCATAAACAGAGAAAGTGCAAGAATGCAACTAAATGTTGGGGGTGCTTAGAATGGAAAGTGTCCGAATGTATCACCAGCTGGAATCCTCATCTGACCCAGCTCTTTTGAATGGTTATTGACCTTGAAGCCTGCCTTCTATTAGTCCATCAAAGACCTCCACATTCTATCAAGATCAGTGTCCAGGCTCTGTGAAATATGCAGGTGAAGGTGTCCAAGGCAGCTGCTGTTTACTTACTCAAGTGGACTATGCAGGGTGTTTCCACATGCTCGCTGGCACAACAGTCATGGACATTTTGTTTTCATGAGATATCTAGGTTACATGAATAATAAGCTGGGAGATGTGGGTGACTTCTTTCAAACATTATTTTTGGTAGTTCCAGAAACTGAACCCAGAGGCACATATAAATTTTGAACATTTGATTGTGTTTCTGTGGCCACAAAGGGCACTCTACAGTCAATACCTGAGTGCCTTCCCAGGAGAATGCAAGACTGGAATCCGTATGTCCTGGACCAGTTTAGCTAAGCTTTTAAACCTTTTTGATACTGTCATTCAACGATATTTTATATTCTTTTCCTTTTTCTATTTATCTGATTTGACTCCACTCCACTTTGTGGTGTTGGCTGGGTTTTTGGGTTGAGTCAAATTTTCCATACAACCCCAAACGCCTTTCCTCTCCCTTTGAGAATGTTCCTTAAATCAAGAGAGCTGAGGAGGGGCTTGTATTAACGTGCCTGGGACGCAAGCCTGTGGCTTCTCCTTCTCCTCCTTCTTGCCCCTCTTTTAATAGAACTAATAACTAGATTTTTCAGTTGAAATAATGGCGATGTTAAAAGTGGGTGTGAAAACGCACAGAGCTACTTAATCCTGCTTGGGTTTACTAGTGGCTCCCTTGTCTAACTCTCTAATTGATGAAGCAGGCATGCTGGTATTTGGAGATGAACCCACACACGCCTGGATTTATGGGGCACAGAGGCTGAGTCTGGACTTGTCGGCGAGCAGGGGTACAGTAGGGTCCTCTTCTGGTGGAGCTGGGATGGAGCTGCTACTGCACAGTTCGTTCAGGAGAAAAAAAAATCAGTTTGCAAAGGGCAGTTCAGTCCGCAGAACCGCGGTTCTGTGTCCTCCGATACGCCAGATGCATAACCAATGTAATTATCTGGGTAAATCAGACCACAGATTGTTTCAAACGCTAAGGTCACTTTGAAAGATTATTGACAGGGAGCCCATGCATTTCCCTTTCTTGACATTAGTTTCCTGTTCCTTCAAACCACATCTCTGCCAGATCCCCCCTCTTTCCTAAAGTGTGTTATCTACTGATTTCTTTCCTGAAGCCTTTTGGGGGCATGCGGATGGATGAGCTTGCTGCTTGCCTCGAATGAATGTGATTCCCTGTTACACAACCTGAATCAGGGAGACCCTGCCATATTAACTATTAGATAGGAGAGGAATGAGGGGAAGAAAATGAAAAGAGGAAGAAGGAGGAAGGGGAGCTGATATTTGTTTGAAGATTTCCTTGAGCTGGCCATTCTGCGTGGTGGTGTAGGAGCCTCATCTCTTAGTGGTCATTGGATTTCATCTCATCCTCAGTCTAGAATGAGGGGACACAGCTTTATGCTCCCAGTCCTCTCGCAGATGGCATTCTCTGGACCAGACTCCTTCTGGAGAAAGAAAGAATATCAAACCACAGCAATTACAAGCAAAACAAGTCCTTACAGTTCCTTTTATACATACCTAATGACCTCAGTAGTTTATGAAGGCAGTGTATCATAGTATGAGGAGGAGGAAAGGCCTGAATTCAATTGAGAAGTTTGTACTCATTAGCCATGCAAGTTACTCAACATCTTTATACTTCTGTTTATGCATTAGCATGATGGGTATGAAATAGTAGGTTGTGAAAATTAGCGCTCTATAAGTGGTAGGCACTTTTATTATGAATTATCCAGGTCAATGCATAAGCAGGCATCAGTTCCTAGAATACAGAGCTATAAACAAGGCTGTAAAATCACGACACTGTGGGCTGAGAAAAATCCATATATGAAAAGGGCAAAAATGTCACAGACTCTCCTAGGCCTCAGCCAACTCCCCCTTCTACCTCCTGCCTCACACCAAACAGATGATGTCTGGCTACAGTGACAGATTTTGTTTACTTCTCACCCTAAATAATCTTTTGTTCTATTGTTGTGCTTTGTCATATTCTTGTTTCTGTGACAAAATATCTTTCAAGAAGAAGCTTAGGGCAGTAGGAGTTTACTTTGGCTCTGGTTTGAGAGTCCAGTACCTCCTCATGAAGAGGGCAGAGTGGTAGGAGAGTCCAGTGCATCCCAGTGAGGAGGGCAGAGTGGTGGGGGAGTCCAGTGCGTCCCAGTGAGGAGGGCAGAGGGGTGGGGGAGTCCAGTGCATCCCAGTGAGGAGGGCAGAGTGGTGGGGGAGTCCAGTGCGTCCCAGTGAGGAGGGCAGAGTGGTGGGGGAGTCCAGTGCGTCCCAGTGAGGAGGACAGAGGGGTGGGGGAGTCCAGTGCATCCCAGTGAGGAGGGCAGAGTGGTGGGGGAGTCCAGTGCGTCCCAGTGAGGAGGGCAGAGTGGTGGGGGAGTCCAGTGCATCCCAGTGAGGAAGGCAGAGTGGTGGGGGAGTCCAGTGCGTCCCAGTGAGGAGGGCAGAGAGGTGGGGGTGACCCTCCATTGTGACAGTTGAAGCACCAGGCTGCCTGCTCACATCCAGGTGAGCAGCAGGTAGAGAAATGGGAACCACTGCTATGTCAGCTTTTTCCAATACTGCACTTGAGTTTATGAGATGGCACTCAGGGTGGGTCTCTCCCTATCTCCCTTCCCCCCAGTTATTCCTCTGTAGACATGCCCTCACAGACACATCCAAAAGTGTCCCTCAGTAAAACCATAGGGGTTTCTTTTTCTTTCTTTCTCTTTTTAATTAATTTTTTAAAATTTATTTTACATACCAACCACAGATCCACCTCTCATCTCTCCTGCCACCCCCCTCCCAGGTGTTTCTGAATCGTGCTGACAATCAAAATCAACCATTACTGTCTTTCTTACCAAAAGTCCATGCACCAGTGTTGCCCTTCTGCCTCTCTATTGAGCACAGTTCTTGGTATAGTGGTAAAGTTCTCCAGATCTTAACCCATTCTCCAACTGTAACGGTGCAATTTCCCACCACTTTTAGCATCAGAGTCCACTTCTCTGGGCTTGTATCTTTGCTGGACCAATTCCGTGTCTCAGTCCCGAAACATACATCTAAGAACCCATGCAATACTGTGGCTTCATAATCTTTTTGTTTTTCTCTCTATCCAAGTTCCCTACATCTTCTAATCACTGTCACCAGTTGATGGACTAAGTGCTAAGGACAAAACAGTGTCTGGACAGAATCTGTGAACATGGCAGGAGGGCCACTGCCTTGACTAGGTAATGAATGCACCATGAAGGGACAGTCACTCCTTAACAGACAAGCACGAGGGATCTGAAGAGAACAGCATTCCTGTTGGCCATAAGGCAAATTGCCGTGTTACAGAGAGACCTGTGTGGTGGGAGACAGAGGGGGCCTGTAGCATTTAAGAGTGGTGCCCTGGCAGCTAGCCAGCAGAGAACTAGGGATCTCAGTCTTATAACTTATTCCTACCAACAATTAGTGAAATTGGAAGAGGATCTCAAGTCTCAGATGAGGCCACAGACCCAGCTGACATCCCATTCCAGACTGTTACAACTGTGAGCAGAAGACCCAACTGAAACGTGCCAAGCTTCTGACCCATCAAAACTGACAAGTAATGAAGTGGGTTGGTTATTTCAAAACTCGACACAATTTGTGGTGATTTAGTACACAGCATCAGAAAACTCACTGAGTAGGTAATAGAGACATCTGATTCTGGAGTTTTCCTGCTGGGAGGACTGTGTGTGCTGATCCAATCTCATTATCTGCTCTTCTATTTTGGTCAAGTTTCTGTTGCTTCATGACTCAGTTTGGGTAGGTTGCATCAAGAAGGCCAAGTCTAGACTTTAAAAATCCATCAGTAACATCTCCTGAATTCTTCCCCACATGGAAGAAGATGCAGCACCTCAAGACTCATGTTACAGAGTCAGCACTGCCTCAATACCAGAGCCAGATGAGTATAGTGCAGGAAAAGGAAATCATAGGCCAGCAGCCTCCAGTGAACAGAGACACAAAACCGCGCAGTGAACCCACATTGGTCAAAATCAGACAGCAGCCCTCGGCCTCTGATGCATCGCTCCTACGATGGGATATAGTTTGAATGTGTCTCTCGGAGGTGATTGTAATAGAAACTTGGTTCTCAGTGGTAACTGGGACATCAAGGAGCACAATCCTTCGAAGCAATGAATCTTGCTCTCTTGGGATACTAGTTAGTTTCTTTGAGAGTGAGTTACTATCCAAAGAGCAAGAAGGGCCCCGAATCTCTCTGCTTTCCTGCTTTATCTTGTATTAGCTTCTCCTATGTACCCATTATAGTAATCATCTGATGGTGAGGCTGGACCTTTGACAATGTATCTAACAAAAGCAACTTTCGAAAAGAAGGAGAGGCTGGCACCAGGCTGGCACCAGGCTGGCCAGGAAGCAGAAAAAGCCCCTACATGAGCTGGCTGCCTTCTGCCCCTTATTCCATCATGACTCTTGACCCATGGGGCAGAGTGGGTCTTTCCACTTAGATGACCCTCTCTGGAAACATGCTCACAGACAAACCCAGAGATCTACTTTACTCTCCATACATTCAATCAAGTTGGTGATCAAAGATTTTTTCACAGCCTTCAATGCTGTGTTATAAACAGACTTTTCTTAATAAAGTACCCAGCCTTGCACATTTTAATATACCAACAGAAAACAAACTAATACAACAATATCTGTTGGCTTTTAAGGAATAACAACTAAGAAAACATGTTTATATTTACCCAGCATATATTTTCCCACTGTATGTAAATCTGATTTTTTCATATGATTTTATTTCCTTTAGTCTAAGTAACTCCTTCCAATATTTCTTGGAATTCATGTAGGCAGAGGACATGTCCTCTTAACTTTGCTGGAAATATTTTTCAAATTTTTCAATAGGTAGCATCTCTGGCTGTATGATGTATTTGTGTGGTGAGCACGTATATGTGGGAGGACATGTACCCTAGACATTAACATGCAGAGACCAAAGGAGGAAGTTGGATGTCTTCCTCTGTCACTCTCCACCTTGTTTTTAAAGCAGGGTCTCTCATTGAACCTGAAGCTTGTGGTTTTGGCTAGGTTGGCTAGCCAGAAGTCTCATGGAATCCATCTGCCCTTAGCCCCTAATGCTGAGGCTACAGGTATATGTGGTCATGAAGGGCTTTTATGTGATGTTGGGGATTTGAACTCAGATTCTTTTTACATAGCAAATGTTCTTAGCCCCTGAGCCATCACCCTAGCTCTCTTGATGGACTTATTACTCAACTGCCTTCCACATGTGTGCATTTTGTACAGTGAGAAACAGAAATCATGACCTTTAATCCTCTCTAAGTCAATGTATTTCATTCTCCTGGCTCAAAGTTACATCCTTCTCACATGCATGAACTTTTCCCATCTCAACAGCCCCAAATGCACAAACTTATTCCAGTATCAACTCTAAAATCTTAAGACCAGAGTTTCATCTAATTACTAACTAAATCAGATATGAGAGAGACTGAACCTAAGGCAGAATTCCTCTTCAGCTGTGAACCCCTGAAATCAAACAAATTAAGCACTTCCAAAAAACAAGGAATGATGCACATGGAGCCCACATTTCCATTCCAAAAGGCAGCGAAAAGGAGGAAAAGATGATGTGTTCTAAGAAGCCCCAACCCAGCACGGCAGAGCGTGAGAACTGGAGATGCTTTGAGTTCTGACTCTCAGAGAATCAAGCTGTTGGAGCAATGATCACACTGTCGCTCTCCTGGTGGTACTTCTCATACTGTAGTTCTCTGCAGCGTTGTTGTATTCACAGAGGTCTTCTGGGTACTTGCCCTGCCCTTTGGAACTGAGGAAGGAGCATCTCTGGTCCCTAAGCCCATGTACAGTGAGCTGTAGTGGGTAAAACCTAGACAAGCTCTGAATTGCCTTTATAGTCTTTCTGAACTGGTCCTGAAGATTTTGTTGTCGTTAAACCATCCTCCAGTCTGGTGGTGTAGATTCTGTTGCCCTGTTCTGTTTCCTCTAGTTGTAACTGGCAGTGTTTCTGCTGCTCTGATCCCCTCTCCTTTTCTCCGCTTTGTTGAGATAGTTGATAAAGTCCTTGGCTCCTGTCTGCATTAATCTCCTTATCACACAGTCTCTTGGCCACATCCTTAGTGTTTCCTTCCAAACATGCTTGCTTTTCCCCCAGTTCAAGTACGTGTTATTGATAGGTTGAACATTTCTTTGCTCCAAGTTCTGGTTCCCTTTTGCATGTCAATCTCAGCTTTAAAATCATCTCTCTGTGTTCGAATTCTGCTATAAGCAGTTGGAAGGAGCCAAAGGTGGACTTCAGATGTTTTTCCTAAAAGAAACCAAGTTGCACCTCTGGATCTTCGCTTAGAAATCTCTTAATACAAATGTCCAGTGTAATCACTGTAAGCTTCCTTTCCAAAGGACACGAGGGATATGTGGCTCTCCTGAAGCCTGCTGCATGCTCCAAAGTTCAGGGAGGTAGGTCTGCTCTGATTGGTCAGGACCCAAGTGCCCCCTGAACTTCTCTGCACTCTGTGAAGCACCCTGTCCCTTCCAATATTTTTTTCCTGCTCTTTCATTTTTTGGAAGTGGCTTCTAGTTACCCACCACCACCACTGCCACCACCAGGGAACTGTATGGCAGAGTTCCACTCACTTCTCGGTGCCACGTCTTTCTCTCCCCTCAACCCTTTGTTCTTTCTCCCAAGAATCCTTCCCTCTTTTTGTGGGTTTTCAATGCTCTTTCTCCTGTTGGAATTTTATTGTTTGTTATTTATCTGTTTATTTTGACAGTCCCCTTAACTAGCTCACACAGAGTCAGCTCTAGCATCACCATCTAACCTGAACATCTCCAGCAGCTTTTCTTCACCTGGTGTCTTCATATCAGATTCCAATATGCAGAAAGCTAAGTCTGGCACCAGCTTCTTTGCCACAGGCTCCTGGCTTTCAGTGGGATCTAATTCATAGCATCTTGGGGGCAGAGATGTGTCTTACCAAGATTTCCAAAATAATTGCAGTTTCTTGCCACATACCACCAGCATACCTTCAGTATATTGAGAAAAATTTTCTTTGTGGAACATAGAAATGAACAAGGCCCTACGACCAAGTGATGACCAATTTTAAGTGATGGAATAGTGCATAAACATCAAGGACCTTTCAAGTTGGAAGCACAAAGCTTCTAGTGTCTTTAAAAGCAAAATAAATGGTACAGATAACAAAGTAGTTCTCACACCAAGAACTAACTGAGGGCTGGCAAGATGGCCCAGCTGGTGAGGGCTCTGGCTACCAAGCCTGAAGACTTGAGTTCAATCTGTGAAACGCAAGGGAGAGAGCCACCTCTTGAAAATTGTTCTCTGACCTCCATATGAGGGCCATGGTATATATAAGGCCCTCCCCACCTACACTAGATAAAATAAAACCCAGGGAATATATTGATTTGTCCAACAAAGAAAACATCTACCACAACCCCAATGAGTCACCAACTTGTGACTTTATGATCACAACAGTTCCTTTCCATAACCCACATGTCTCCTGCTCAGGGTGAGGAGGTGTCTGAAGAATGCATTAGACTTTACCAACCTGGGTCACCCAAGCCCTTGATGATGCTGTGACTCTGTACCCACTCCAAAAATGAAGCACTCCTTGAGTTAAATATGCTGGAATCTGGCAGAAATGCCAGGGCTTTCTAGTTGACAAATATGTGTGTGGCAACTACATCTGCTGAATTTTTAAAATAAATATGAGATCATTTTGGTATGCAGTGGTGTACATGGAAGCAGCCTCAGCTAAATTTACAGATCTTTGACTTCACTAGCTGTTATTCAGAATAGAGATCCACACTGATGGTTGGTTGTATCATGAACCACACATAGAACAGCTCAGAATCAGCATTTAATAATTTCTTCCAAATCTTGTTTCTTTTTCCAGTGCACAGTTACTATGACAAATGGATGAAGTCTTCTTTTTTATTTTTTTTGTAACTTTTTTCTTCTCCTGGTTCTGATGCTAGAGCCTTGCACATACTAAGCAAGTGCTCTAACACTCAGTGTAGGTGGAGTTTTTCTGTGTCTAGGCAGTTGCTCCCAAATAACCAACATGGAGACTTAATATTACTTATAAATGCTCTGCCAATAGCTCAGGCTTGTTACTAGCTAAGTCTTATAACTTAAATTAACCCATTTATATTAATCTACATTCTGCCATGTGGCATTACCTCTCTTTCATCTTGTACCTCCTGTTTCCTCTCCATGTCTTGCTGGCAACTCCTCTAACTCTGCCCTTCTTCTTCCCAGAGTACTTAGTCTGATTTTCCTGCCCAGATTTATCCTGTCCAGCTATTGGCCAGGCAGCTTTTTTTTTTATTAAACCAAACACAGCATAATTTCCACAGTGTACAGAAGGATTATTCCACAGCAACTCAGCTTTTTGGAGAAGAAAATTAAAATACAGGGCTGGGGTTGTATTTCAGTTGGCAAAGTGCTTGCCTACCATCTTTGAAGCCCTGGGTTCTATTCTCAGCATTACATAAAAGCAGGGCATGGTGGCACACACCTGCAATCCAGTACTTGGGAGGCAGAGGATCAGCCTTGGCCACACAGCAAATTGAAAGCCAGCTTCAGATATGTGAGACCTTGACTCAGAAACATGAAGTGAAGTAAAGCTGCCAGGGTATGTGAAGTGTGATGTGGGCTCCTTGCAGATGCAGGCAGCCCCAGGCTGCCTCTTTCTGATGGTATACCTACTCTGCTGTTCCTATGTGTCTCACCCAAGCCAAGTTTCATTTTCCAGGTGTGGTGAACAGTTATGAAAGTCTGACCTCTTCAACTTAACCATCCATTCCAGTCTTCCATGCTGTATGTAGCACAGTTTTTCTGCTTGCTTTTCCTCTGTGAAATGTACACCATCTGCCCTTTACTCTCAGGTTCTTTAGTTGATGCTGGAAAGTTAAACTCACAAAGATCAATAGGATAACTGATTTTTTTTTTACATGAACATATGCAAGTATTCAGAGGGGCAAAAAAAAAAAAAAGAGCAAGGGCTCAGAGCCACAGCACTGTTTATGCCATCTTAGCAGAGAACAAGTAGCCTAGCAAAGGAAGGGGACATACTTGGGTTTCCTAAACATTAAATTTCAGAGGGTAAGTATATGAGGGCTGTGGAGAATTGAGTCTCTTGGTAAGGCTTTTGACATACACTCAAGCCAGTGTCTTCTTTAGTAAGTCATCCCGTCTTTCTGGTGTGGGGAGGAGGCACCACCATAGACATAACAGACAGAAATCTGTGCCATTTCAGGCTGAAAGAGGGGTGCTAAAAGCTTCACCCGAGTCTGTTGTCCACTTGGTTGGCCAGCTCAGAGTAGTCCTTGTGCCAAAGTGACAGTTGGGTTGACACACTCTGATCCATTTGAGTGGGATCCGTCCTTCTACTCCAAAGAGGTCAATGGGAAACAGTGTGGTAAGATGCTCACTAGGAAGGGCAAAGAAGTATCACCCATATTAAAATGCTTTACTAAAACACACGTTAGGCGTTATTTTGATTTTTTAATAGACTGTGTTCCTTAAAATGGAGCAAGTATTTCTTCCTAGTACCCTTATAATTTTGGCATACTAATTAAACTTCGTTTGAATTCACAGTATAAATGTGAGAGTGGGAATGTAAATGATTGCTATTATCAGTGATGAGCCTGCGTGTCATTGTTAAATTATGCTGATCATCCTGGGTTGATACTGACCAGCAGCTACTGATTTATAAAGGTTTTCTAGGGAATTAACAAAACAGGGATCCTTGGAAAGAAAGAAAGGAAAATCTTGAGACACTGGCACAAATAATGTGATGAAAGAATTGTCAGAGTATTACAACAGGGAGTCCAGCACCCCTGGCTCTTGGAGAGCAGGCCCCATAGTCAACACTAGTAATTGTAATGATTGCTTGTTTGAAGTCTGAAATTCTAGGCATGATTCACCTCAAGCATGTTTAAATGTATTAACATTTTTTCTTTGCTTCTGACAATTTATTTTTGAAATTTCTTCCTTAAGATCCAGCCGAGAAGCTGATAGATAAGAACATAGCCTAGTCAGAGCTGTACTAGCAAAGGGGGATGGTGGAAATGGGCTCCTCTGCTGCATGTGTTGACTGCCCACTCATGCCACATGCCTTCTTCTGGGAGTGGGTCAATCTCCACTGGAAAAAAAAACTCCAAAATTTCTGAGGCTAGGAAAGAGAGAAGGAAGTGGAAAGAATTTAGTCAGGAACATGTAGAACCAGGTAGATTCAAAACACTGGTTGACCAGTTGGCAAAAGAAATAGATCTCTGTTCATTCTTGCTTTGTTCTTATAGTCAATTTTCATTTCTCCTTGTTTTACTCTTCTCTGTATGCAAGTGTTCCATTCTAAGCTTCCTTAACATTAGGAAGCAATCATCATTTAACCTTATGCTCTTGTTTATATAAATAAAATTTTAATGTTAATTCAGGTTAAATTTTTAATGAAATACATACACATGCAATTTTTTTAAAGGCAGGCATTAGGAACTGGACAGGTGCTAAGAGCATGTAATGCTCTTACAGAGGACCCAAGTTTGGTTCCCAGCAACTACATAGGGCAGCTCACAACTTCCTGTGACTCCAGCTCCAGTGGGATCCATTGCCTCTAGCATTCAGGGACAACTGCACTCACATGCATAGGCCTTCCTCATCCAGACACATAATCAAAAATAGTAAAATTAAGGGCAAGCACTATAGAAGAGTATGGAATGGCAGATATTTTTTTGTTCCCTTCCTTAACCCCTACCATCATGCCCCTGTACCAACCCCTTTTCAATCCCTACTTTTGCTTGTTTTGGTCAACATCTTTATAGTTTCTGGAATATCTTTGGCGTTGCATTATTTTAAAAAAACTCATACTCTTTCTCAGTTTTCCTTTCAGCTTCTAATTTTTGTGGCTATGTTACCACTTTTGACAATAAATACTGGTTAAGTGGGTCAGTATGTCATCCCTGCCCACCCACCCCTTGCCCCCATCAATTTCTTTATCTAAACAGTGACAGCCTGGTTTCTTAGCCATTAGAAGCCAGTCTTACATCTGCCCAGAGGAGTTTCCTGAGCTGAACTGTTACGATTCTTATTGGTACCCTCCCCCCAATAAGCTCAGTGCCCTTCAAAATGAGTTGCATGTCTGTGTCCTTCTCGGAAACATCTGAATTTTAACAGGGCTCAGAGTCATTAGCTGAAGGAGTCCCCAGGGCAGGAGCTTTGCAGTGTTGAAGTTCACTCTAAATTCTTCTTGTGGTGGGTTCTGCAGCACCTCTGAAATCTGCTCTCTGGGGCTGGATGGGACCATGAACATGAAGTTCACGTGCAGCTGCCCTGGGTCATTGGCTGTTTTTCTTATGTCTGTCTTCTGAGCTTTTCTCTTTGGCTGTTGGATGTATCAAAACAAAGTATCTCCAGGAAAAGATATCAAAGAACCTAAAATTAACATGTTACTTCAGTTTTGTTTAAGCCAGCTGAAGAACAGCCCCCTCTGACTAATGTCTGATAATGCGAGCCTCCAGGCTGGCCCCTCGGCCCGCTGACTTAGAGTTTCTGCCCACTTCTCCTCTACCCTCTGTTCATCTTGGCCTCTGATGTAATCAGCAGGCTGCCCTTAGACTCACCTCGGTTTTGTTTTAGTTTTTTAAGGGGAGGAAAAAAAAACCCTTTTGCTTTTCAAGAGGATTGAGATTGAATTCCTCTCTCCTTTCAGAGCAGACTCTCTTAAAGTCTGGAAGTTCTGATTTAAGGCTTGGTGATGAGAGGTCACAGGAAAGGAAATTCCCTTCAGTTGTCTACCTGTAACTCACTTTAGCTCTCAGCTGGGGTGTCCCAGGAAAAACAGTCAGCTCAGAATTGAAGCCCTCCGTGGAGTCCTTAATGGACCGATTTACTTGCTGTGTGTGTGACAGGCAAGTCACTTCAGCTCTTCGGGCCACATTTCCTCAATTCAGAAAGCTAAGACACAAGCTCTTTGGCTCTCAGGGGTGTTGGCTCGGTACACAAAAGGTGTGGATAGTTATCACTCATCTCAAACTCAGTGTTCCTAAAATCAAATTTTTGATCTTGGCTCCTAATCCTCTTCTACCTCCACTCTTTCCTCCTGGATGATGGCAAAACCCTGTCTCCCAGCTCTGCCTGCCATGCTGACAGACTCCTCCCTCTTTCTCCAGGCTATCAGAACACCCCTTTGCCTCTGCCTCACTCCCTGTATCATCGCGTCACTGCCACCATTGCTCAGGTTCTCACCGTGCCTCACCAGGTGGATTAGTTGCTTTTATTATGGCTGTGATGCCTGAAAGCTGAAGGAAGGAAGTTATAAAGGATATGCTCTACCACGGAAAAGGCATGGCAATCAGAGTGTGAACTAGTAACTTTGCATAGTCAGGAAGCAGAGAGCAATGAATGCTGGTGCTCAGCTCACTATCTACTTGTTCGGTCTGGTACCGCAGCCCATGGACAGTCCCACACAGGGTCTTCCCAGCCCAATTAATATAATGTAGAAAATCCCTTGGTGACATGCCCAGAGGCTTGTCTTCTTGGTGAGTCTAGATCCTGTCAAATTGACAGCATTGGTACACCATACAGTATCTCCAGGACTGGTCCCTGTGTTCACCCTCATTTCATTAGGGTCGACTCTCAACGCTTCAGTCAGAACAGTCACTCCAACAGGAGGCTGAGTCATTGCTGTCCCTTGAAATTCCAGCTCACAGCCGCACTGAAGTTATTGGAAAGCCTGCTCTCCCTATTGGTTGACGCCTGTCCCCCGTCCCCTTTACCCCAACTTCCTCTGGAATCTACCAGGAGGTATCTCTAACTGTGTGCCAACTCAAAAGCTGATGTTTGGCCCTTTGGGGCCCTCTGGGACTCTGAATTACTGCAGAGGCCAGATAGCCATAATGATTAGCGAGTATGGGTACTCTGCCTACTTAAGTATTTTGAGTGCCACCTGTATTTGCATTTATTAAAAAGAAAAGCAAAGATCACGCCCAAATGGGTTTCTTTGATCCATCTTCAATTGCCTCTCCAACTCTTCCCAGACCTGTTCATGCCCTGTAAACTGTGCATGTCTCTTGGCAGTTTCTCAGGCAGGATATATATGCCTCTGCCATGATCCATTGTGCACCAGGTACTAGGCATGAGACTGGGCAGCTGTCTGCTCAAGCATCAGTTTGTCAGCAGAGAGGGAAAACTCTCAGTCTTTCCCACCTATTTTTCCATCATCTCTAATCCCAGTCATGATTTTCCTCTCCAGTACGTCCTGTGGCATGCTGTGCTTCACCTGGGCCTTGTTCTATTATCCATCTTCTTTTCCCACCAAGTTGAATCTGAATTCCTAGAGAGCAGGAATTTGTCTGATTTGTCCTATATGTCACATCTACATCCTGAAACCATGTCTGACACACAAGTCTTTCCGACAAGTCTATTTTCTGATAGATGGCCTAGTTACTCAGTTTCTCCATTTGAACAATATAGAAACGGATACATCCCAGATAAGCTGCAAAGAGTCATTAAAATAACTTGCATGCTACTAAACACTGAATAACAGGGAACAGTGATCAGATGTTTTCTCTTGTTAAGGAATGTCTGTAGCCCACATTCACCACCCCCACTACTGTGCATAATACCCTGTAGATGAACAGTCTTATTAAATAAGAAATACAGAGCCAAATACAGAGTTAAAAGCCTAAGAGGTCAGAGCAGTAGCTGAGAGCTGAGACTTAAAACTACTTTTCTTACCCTTCGCTGCCGCTGTCGTCCTTCCCCTCAGAAAGAGACCTACTTCCTGTGTATCTGTCTTTTTATTGACTTTCTGTTCTACCTTCTCATTGGTTGTAAACCCAACCACATGACCTTGTCACTGCCTGTCTATACAGACCTCCAGGTCTTCTATGGTTGGTATTGAGATTAAAGGTGTGTGTCTCCATGCTGGCTGTATCCTTGAACACACAGAGATCTGCCTGTCATGTGATCGGGATTAAAGGTGTGTGCCACCACCGCCTGGTTTCTGCTGTGGCTTGCTATTAGCTCTGACCCCCAAGCTACTTTATTTATTAACATACAAATAAAATCACATTTCAGTACAAATAAAATATCACCATAATACCCTGCACATGTAACACAAAGTCTTAAATGGTCTATCTTGACATCCAGGATACCTCAGTTCTAGGGTACTTGGGACATATATTATGCCCTGTATCCTGAGTGGACCCGAGGCTTCTAAAGGTACTAGGACAGGGAGTGTGGGTCTTCAGTTATGACAAGTGCATGGCACATTTTTATTAGACATTTAGTGCATGTCACACACATGGGCAGAGGCAGTGTTGATAGTCATTTTTTTCCTCATACTTGTATCAATAGGCCCTATGGTGAGGGCCACCCAGAGAGAAAGAGGAGGAGACACCTGCCCTGCACTCCAGGGTCTGGGCAGTAAGTCAGCAATTTTAACCGGTGGAGCATGTGGCAGCATCGACCAGATTTCACAGGGTTGTCAAATTTATATTTGTTTCAGGAGACCTTTGGGACTACAGCCTTGGGAATGGCAAGAAAGACATACAGTGAGCTTTGAGGAGAAAACTTCTGGGCCTGCCGACTTGCCTCTCTGGCATTGATGTGAAGTAGCCCCCAGATGCTGAGGCTGTTTTGAAAGATTGTAGAACCTTCCTAGAGAAAGTGAGTCACCGGGGGCAGGTCTTAAGAAATTCTTCCTACTTCCTATCAGTTTTCTGTGACCACTCACCTCAGGTTTTGCCAGCCCAGCTTTCTCCCCATGATCGACTGTATGCCCTCAAACTGTGAGTCAAAACTAAACCCTTCCCCATTTAGTATTTGGTCATAGCCAGGAGAAAGGTAACAACTCTACCCTCCATCTCATGATTTGTTTCCATTGGCTCCATTGTCTAGTCTCCTTCTCTAAGACAAACAAATAAGAGACCAGAGGGAAGTGTGCTGTGTTGAGTCTAAACTGCGAGCCCCACCTCAAGTTAAACCCACCAAGATCTGTGAAGACAAGGTATCTCTCACTGAGGCTACCCTCCTGCTCCAGCACAGCACACCCCACACATCCCTCTACACATCCCTCTAGTCACAAGATAAACTCTACAAGGACAGTGTTTTGGTTTGCACAATGATGCTTTAGATTGGTGGAAAACCATTTTGGGAAGGGGATCTCAGTTTTCATGTAATAAAAAAATTTCCGCCAGCATTTTACACCAACAGCTGAAACAAAGGCTTGCTGGAAGGCACTTGCTGCCTGTGGCCGTTTTTCTCCTTTTCGACTCAAACACTGAACTTACACTCTGCTCCAATGTCACGTGGCCACACATATGTAAGATTCCCATATCAGTTTGGTTTGCTGTTACATCTCCTTGGGAGAGAAAGAAAGCTTCTGAGCTCTCTCAGCTTCTCCATGGTCAGCGAAATGATGGCACTGATCATATGGAAATCCAGACATGTTTCCAGGCTGCTCTTGAATTTGCCTTCCATAATGAGTCCTCCGTTTGGGACTATTTCCATTCTGTACCACAAATACATCAAGAGGGGTGAAAAGAAGTTGTGAAAAACAGCACCACCCAGACACCAGCAAGTCCCCCGTTGTCATGGCCACCCCATCATTCCCATGTGGATGGCTGAGGGGGCAGGGGCAGAATAAAAACAAATTTTGGCAGACCCACACTTAGAAGAAAAACAATACTTTCACCAAGTTTAGCCTCTGCTCTCTGTCATAGAAAATTATAATAAGTACAAGAGAATTGCATTCAATTTTGGTCAAGTATTATTCTTGGAATATGCATTAGTCAGTTTGGCCTCATTAGAAGGGCTCTTGGTGAGCAATAGGGTCGTGGTTCATGAAGCATACTGACTCCTGAGAGGGTGTGATGTGAGTTTAACAAGCTTATTTCATGTCTGATATTACTTACATCTCAAACTAGGACTCAAAATTAGATCTAAATTGAAACTTTTATGACATGAGATAAAATAAAACACATTCATATATAAGCATGTAACAATGTGATCCTCCCCCAATCGCTACAGCCCACTAATTATAAGTGCAGCTCCCCTGGCCCCTCCCACCCTCCAAGTTCACATTTTCCATTGTGCCTCAAATGCATTGAAATCACAAGGCCGTCCACATTGAAGCACTCGGTCCTGTTTGGCTTCCCTGTTTATAACCTTTATTTTGAAAACAACAATTGTGGTTTGGCTTTAACATAGGTCTCAGTTTTACACTGGGAAAGGGCTGGGATTTTTTTCCAGAGGTTTTCAAATCATTTTCAGTTATGTTGTCTGATTTGCCATCATCCAGTCAGTACAAGTTGGCACAGCCCATATGGCCAAACACATCTCACAGATGAGACTGATAGGAGCATGGGTAACTCGCTCAAACCTGCAGCAAGGTAGAAGGGAGGCACAGAGGGAAATATTACACTGCTGTGTATGTATATATCAATACTTACTGTAGACTCAGAAATCCGGCAACCTAGAGCTTTGTAAAAGTTCAAAAGATACTGGATCAATTTACCCCAAAGAGATGTTCTGAGCCAACTGGAGCCTTGCATAAGGGCAAAGGTCCTTTCATCTGATCTGGGCTCCCTACTGAAAGCACTGTTAATGTTTTTTAAATATAAGCACATCATTTTCCCACTCCGTTTTCCTCCTTCCAACTTCACCCACATGCCCCCTCCATACATGCTCCTCTTGGATTCATGGCCTCTTTTTCTTTAATTTTTATTGTTACACATACACACACACACACACACACACACACACACACACACACACACACCTAAACATATAAATATATAAATAACAACCTGCTAAGTCTGCTTCATGTTACTTGTGTATATGTGATTTCAGGGCTGACCACTGGGTATTGGATAGGGAAGACGAATTCTCCTATTCTTAGACTCTATAATTCTATAGTTCTTTGTCTAGCAATGAGACCCCATGAGATTTTCCCCTTCCATGTTTATGTGTCTACTGGCATTGTCACAGTTCAGGTCTTGTTCAGGCACCCATGCTATTGAAATATCATGGCTGAAGCTTCCCTACCATTTCTAGAAGAAACAATCTCATAGCAGATTTCTTGGTCCCTTGACTCTTAGAGTCCTTTGGTCCCTTCTTCCACAGTGTCCTTGAGCCTCAGGTTCAGGAGTTGTTATCTGTACCATATAGACAAAGACACATGGATGCTAGTTGGCACCAAACTACGTCTTCACGATTTTGTGGATCCAATTATGGCTTCAAATGGAGGCCCTGGTTTTGATGACTTGATCGGGCACACTTAAGCTTCTGCCCAAGTCCATAGAGCATCCGTGGTCTCTAAGAGCTCCTAGATCCCATGGAGGTAGCAGAGTCAGTCAGCTCCTGCTGTCGTCCCATCCCACATGGTCTTTTCCACGGAGCTCTAGGATACTAGCGTCTGATTCAGGCCAGGAGCTGCTCAGGTGTGCAGAGCTCAGTAGGAAAATGAAAATCTATGAACTCTTCTTAGACTGAATGTGTTTAGAACTGAACTAGATATGTCAGCCACTACTGCTTTGGAGCTGGCTCATCCAGGCCTTTCTTTTTCCACCAAATAATTTTACTCGACTTTAATTCTCAGGTACAAGAAACCACCCATCCAGCCTGGATGCCATGATATTTTATTCCATACAAGTCCACAAGATGCACTTACCTGTCTGGATGGTGACCCCTCTGGGGTGAGCCGTTGGCAGTGCCTCGGAAATGTGATCTACAGCCACAGCCTTAGTGGTTGGTTACATCCAGGTTAGAAGATACCAAGAAGTTAAAAGAAATTGCCTCACAACATATGTCAACCACCTTCTCATAAGACCTTTCCTTGTTTAGTATTTTAGTTCATTTCTTGTTTTTTTCTGAACAAAAGAAAAGAAAAGGAAAGGAAAAAATACTGCAGTTTTGTTGCTCATGCAGCCAAAAACCTGCACTTAATTGGGCACATTAAAAAAAAAAAAAAGACAGGAAGTCTGTTTCCTCACAAAGATACCGTGGTTTAAGGACTCCTCCTCCGTCCAGCACAGCCAGGCACTATTTACTTTTAATACAATCCTGGTATTAAGATGTGCCTTGCAATAAGAACAGTTTATGGACCACTAGGCTGGTGTCAGCACAGGTAGACGTGTTTGATTACTGAGTATTAGCTTAGCCTGGGTTTGCTTTTGAATCTGTCCTAAATTCTTGAACCTTTCTGGATACATGAGAAACAGAGGATTTAGTATTCGTGTGAAAAAGATAGACACCCTCCAGAGAAACCTTCTGTACCCTCAAATCCAGCTGCATGGGCTCTCTGAGGGATCTGGGAAAACATTTATGCTGCCTGTGTGACTTCTGCTCATGCCCTCCTCCTCTTCTGGGAGCACAGGATTTCCTGAGGGTTCTCCAGTTACAAAGGCTGAGGAGCTCTGTCTGCAGATTAGGAGCTCTGCTTGTCCCGCTGTCTCTCCACCATTTAGATCCATCTTTATGCTGCTTCCTCCTTGTATAATGCTCCCCATTCTTAAGTAATAATAATTGAATTCCCAAGAATATGAACATAAATGTTTGGAGTCAAGCTTCCTTTTTAAGGATGGGGGAAGTGAGATGAAATAGTTTGGCAATTATCCCTGCCCCTCCTACCTCAGGGACACAGAACTCCAGTTTTGAAGACACAACTAAACCTTGCTCTTCTCTTCCTTTGTGAGTGTCCAAACAAACTGTAAGAACTGTTCTGTTCTGCGGTGGGGAGTGTGAGACTGGGTGCCCTGGATTCTAAGCCCCTTTCCAGCTACCTGTCTGGTGCGTGGGGCATGTGAGAAACTGCCTTTTGTTTTTAGCAACCTGGCATCACGAAGTTATTGTGGGCCCAAGCAGGGGCCTAATCCCACTGAGAAGTTGAATGAGAAATCTGTTTAATTGCTAAACTGGAAGTAATCAAGCCTTTGCCCAGCACCTCAGTATTACAGAAATACAAATCCACTTACAGGCACAGTTATCTCTGCCTCCAACTGGAATTCTCTCCCACTCTGGGCAAAGCAGCCCATGCCGGGGAAATGCTCCACACTACACACCACACCACCATCTTTGCTCAGCCTTTGGTCTGGAACTGGATTTCGACACTTAGCCTGCCAGAGGAGATAAAACAGAAGAGAATCTTTCTCCAGTAACCACCCAGCCTAAGCTCTGTGCTGGGAACTTGATCAAGGGGAATTGGAGGCTTCAGATCAATCTCTGTTCTTCTAACTGGTCTCCGACTGTTTGGCGCTGTCTTCAAAGGCGTAAACCTAGCAGGAAACAAATGATCTCTGGCTTTATTTGGAGAGAAGACCCCACCCTTCAATTATTATACAGGAGACTTCTGTGGGGGCTGAACATCTCAGCCAGCTCAGTTGATGTGGGTGGGGAGTGGGGTGCACACTCTTATTTCTATAGGAATGACTGCTGTAGATTTCCTTCAGGCTGGCTTGGTACCAACCACAGCACACAGAAAAGTTATGATTACTGTGATGGTTTACTGTCAAGGTCTTAGTATATCAGAGCGACTTTTGGGATCTTTCTTATTTTATCTTCCAACTCACTGAACAGCATAGGCTTTATTCATGGATGAAGGGAGAAATAAAAGAGGCAGGAACACATAGTGGTTAAAGACGCAAGCTGTCGGATCCTACTATGTACTAACTGCTCCCAACTAGGCAAGTCAAGTAAATTTTTTATTCCTCAGTTTCTCATCTGTAAAATGGGGTCATCTTTACATGATTGTTAGTAGATGTAAAGTTCTGAGAGTAATGTCTGGCACGTAGTTCTGAGTTAGCTAATATTACTTAATAATATTAATAATGTTAGCAGTGGTAACAGAAAGGCAAATGGGACTGGAGAGAAAGATCAGTCAGTAAAATACTTGCCACATAAGCTAAGTTCAATACTCAACACCCATGTAAAAAGCTAGGCTGGCAGTATGTGCTGTAACCCCAGCACCGGGAAGATGGAGTCAGGAGGATCTGTTGTGTGCCAGCCAATTTAGCAAAATCTAGGGAGCTCTGGCTTTATCAAGAAATTCATCTCAAAAAATAAGGTGAGGGCTAAAGAAGATAAATTTGTGAACAAGACATATTGAAAGAACCCCCTTCTGGAATTGTGGGTGTGGGCTCTGCACTACTGGTGTGGACATCCATATGGGAGGGCACCTTTTATTCAGAGGCCCAGTGAGAAGGAACCAACTTTGTAAGAACTGGGCAGGAGGAAATAGTACGGGAAGTAGGCTGAGGAACAGCTCGCAGGGGTGTGGCCCGAGAACCAGAGGTTGAGTAGCTATGTCTTGAGAGCAATTGTCACCCACAAACTCTTATAGAAGGGTGACAAAGTCAAAGGGTGACTTAACGCCCTTGTCAGCATGAAGCAGAATGTGAGTCTCCATTCTAAAGAGAATTCTTCCTCAGAGACTCCTAGGGACACCAAAGTCCTTATGAAGACCAGAACCCTTAGTGTTCACATCTGTATCAAGGGTAGAGCCTTGGCTGGGATCCCTCACACATGGAAATGAGCAGAAACACATGGCTAGAAGGCGTCCTCACAGTTCCAAGGGAACTATGTTACTAGCAAAGCCAGGAAAGTGGCCAGCTAGCCCTGGGACAAGTCAGCCCAAGTCCTGGATCTGTCCACTGAAACCAGCAGGAGCAGAGTGGGAAAGCTGCAGTGCTCCAAACCAGTGCCCCTTCGATGTCTGCTTCAGCTGTGGCTAAGCAAGACAGTAGGTGTGAGCATCTTCCCTGGAGTGAAAGCTGCAACAGCCAGAACAGCCATCCAGGGACTCATACCAGCAGCTGGGAGGACACATCTGTGGTTCCCTTCCAACGAGACCAGGTCACTCCAGGGATTGATGACAGCTCTGTTCTCCACATCTCCCTTCCTGAGAGATGCTCTGAGTTTTCAGTCATCCTCCTGCTCCAACTCTGTCATTTATCTTGGGTGATCAGGTGCAGATGACTCTGCTGTTGGTTTACATACACAGCCCCATGCTGTGCTCATTCAGAGTTGGATGAGACAGGGGGATGAAGCACTAGCAAAGGAATGGAATACACCTGGAACTATGAGCTGTCCTTCAAGAGTATTGTTTTTTGTTCCTCTTCTTTTCTGCTAGCCTGGGCTGCTTTCTTTCTTTAAGTTGGCACAGGGTCATTCATGATGAACACATTTCCCAGCTTCCATGTAGTTGGATGATTCTATGAAGTTCCTAGTGGGTGGCACAAAGAACTGAAGGCAATAATCTTAAATCTATTTTTGAGACAAGATTTTACTAGATAGCTCAGGATGGTCTGGAGCTCGGTGTGTTCTTAAAACTTGTGATCCACCTAACTCAGCTTTCTCTGTTCTGAGATTACAGGCATATCTTACCACTCCTGGCCAATAAATAATTTCTCATTCTTATTTCCCTTAGTGGGATGGGATATTCTTCAATCCTCCAATCTATTGCTTAGCATGTGAGCGTGTGCTGAGGAATGATTCAGTCCATGAAGTTAGAGAATAGTCCTAGGAAGGATGTGGCTGTGAGCTAGGGGACCTAAACCCCTAGACAGCCTTGGGGAATCTTAGACATCCCATCTCAGACCAGTTAGATGAGGGACGTTCTGATTGTCTTAGCTGTTTTAGGCCTGTGCTGTACCCTGCCAAATCATCTATCTCTGCATCTACACTGCTTTTAACATGCTGTCCAGGAGTTCACAGTTCTGATGAGTGCTTCTCAACCTTCCTAATGCTGAGATCCTTTAATACAGTTCCTTGTGTTGTGGTGACCCCCAATCATAAAATTAGTTTCGTTGCTACTCCATAACTATAATTTTGCTACCGTTATGAATTGTAACATAAATATTTTTTTTGTAGATAGAGGTTTGTCAAAGGGGTCATGACCCACGGGTTGAGAATCACTGCTTCAGACTTCCTCAATCCCTAAACATTGCGATGGGGTTTGTCTACTTCCTTGGGCTAAATAATGAATACCTTGCCTGTCTTATTCGCTGCTGTGTTCCTCATATTCACCAGACACTGCTCGCTCGCTCTCTCTCTCCCTCTCTCTCTCTCTCTCTCTCTCTCTCTCTCTCTCTCTGGTTTTTTTGAGACATGGTTTCTCTGTGTAGTTTTCGTGTGCTTGTTTTGGATCTCACTCTGTAGACCAGGCTGGCCTTGAACTCACAGAGACCCACCTGGCTCTGCCTCCTGAGTGCTGGAATTAAAGGTATGCGCTACCACTGCCCAGCCAGACATCAGTCTTTATTCATCTGTATCACACCAATGAATACACATTTAATAACTAGTTCAGAAGTATATGCTTAAGATTCAGTGCTTATAAGAGTGGTTCTCAACCTGTGGGTTGCAACTCCTTTGACAAACCTCTATCTCCAAAAATATTTACATTATGATTCATAACAGCAGCAAAATTACAGTTGTGAAGTAGTAACAAAAGTAATTTTTTTTTGAGACAGGGTTTCCCTGTGTAGCTTTGGTGCCTGTCCTGGATCTTGCTCTGTAGACCAGACTGGCCTCGAATTCACAGAGATCTGCCTGGCTCTGCCTCCTGAGTTCTGGGATTAAAGGCGTGCGCCACCACCACTGGGCCAACAAAAATAATTTTATGGTTGGAGTCACCACAGCATGAGGAACTGCATTAAAAGTTCACAGTATTAGGAAGGTTGAGAACCACTGGCTTGGAAGGACATGGAGCACCAGACATAGGGTCTATCATCACTTTTATGTGTGAAGAAACAGGTACCAGGGAAGGGAGTGACTCTCTGAAGGTTGTAAGCTAATATGGTGTGTGTGTGTGTGTGTGTGTGTGTGTGTGTGTGTGTGTGTGTGTGTGTTCCCTCTGGGACTAGAACCCTTATAGTTGTCCCTCAGTTCTCGGTTCCTTAGCAGCACTTTACAGCCTTCCCATTATTAGAAGCTTAACTTCAAAAGACCATTGTCTCCCCCACGCATGTTCTAGAAAGTGGTGGCCTGCATCTGAAACTTATAAGCCTATTTGAGACAGAAAGTGCCAGGAATTTGGCTAAGACAATAATTATTTTGTCAACCAGTAATAGAACTTCCTAAGAGACTAATTTTAATGAGATGGAATTAACTTTCTAGTACACAATGTTATTTTCCAATTTTACACATGACAATTTAATTTCCTGGTCATTAAAAACTACATTTTAGAGTCATTATTAATTATTTAATAATACTTTTGACTAAAGCAGAATAACAATTTTTCTTTTAATACTTGCCATTTACATAAACTAAGTAAAAGAATAATTGAGAATAGTTTCATAAAAAGATATAAAAATAATTTTTTCTTTAATCAAATTATTTTAGAAACATACATCAATTCTGTGTTTGAATTCATACCAGCTAAGCTGAAGACAGTTTATAAGGTGGTTGGGGGAAGAAAAGGTACAGTGCTTCTATTCTTGGTGCTCACAATAAGCGACAGTTTCTGTGAATGAATATGTGCACCCTAGCCAGTGCCCATGTTACCAAGCAGAGGCCATGGGAAGTGGGGCTGGGAGGAGGGGCATCTATCTGGTCTGTAGAGCTTTGAACGGGTCTCAGCACATGGGCTTCTAACTCAAGCTTGTTCCTGATGCAAAACATGACTCAGTGCCCACTCCATGTTTTGTGCTGTGCTATGCCCTTCGGTAGGTGTTACAACAAAGTAGGAGAGTGGGCATGAACACCTCGTGAAGGCTCACAGGAGCAGTTCCTGAGCCTGGGGACATGGAGGAAGATATGACGGATATGCATGGTGCCTCTTGCCAATTCACACCTTTTGTTCTCATTACCTTGTATAATTGTCCACTAGGAACACATAGTTCAAACCACTGACCTGTGTCGGATGCCAAACATCTTCCAAAACCACATTTTAATGTTGAAATGTATGCACCTGCTTGAATTAGTTAATCTTTCGCCCTTTCATTGTCAGACCTTGGGTTAATTTTTATTTGTTTTCTACTCCAGCCACTGCAAAAGCATTAGAAGATTCTAGATCATGGTTTAGAGGAACAAGATGTAGACTGATATGGGTTGGTGGCACATTAGGGTTACATATTCTACCTTCAATGTCAGAACTAAGGCAAATTTAGTGACTCAGAAATACAATATTTCCGATTTGCAGAATATTTTTAGATTTCAACATGATGTTTGATGGATGACTAATCTTCATTGTCAACGTGACTGAATTTAGAACCACCTAGGAATGTGGCAAGCTGTGTGTGAGGGTGTGTCAGTCAAGGTGCTTTCTGAGAGGGTTAGCTGAGGGAGAAAGACCCACCTCAGTGGGTGGCACCTTCCTGTGGGCTAGGGACTCAGGAAGAAAGCCTGGAGAGACACTGTACTCCTTGAATGCCAAGATATGATAGGTGAAGTGCTCTTCCCTGCCATGCTCACAGGCTGCAGTGTGGACTGGCACTTCTGAAGCCACAAGCCAGACAAGTCTCCACCTTAAGCTGTTTCTGTTAGGACTTGTGTCACAGAAACAGAAAAGTGACACAACTGAGTTTATATGTTGGAAGTAAAATCTGTGCAGCATTGAGCAAGGCAACTTTATGGGTGGATACAAATGAGAAAATACTTAGTACATTATAGCTGTCCCCATCTGTGAGGCTCCCAAGCTTTCAGCAAATCTCTCTTTTCTGTGAGTTTTGCTTCTAGCTCTGTAGAAAAGAGCAGCGAGAGACAGAATGGCAGCAGTAGCTCCATCTCTGCCGTACTAAAGCCAGACTCAGAAGCTCTGTGCCTAACTTGTCAGTCAGCCTGCTGTGCCCAAGGAGACATGGGCTTGGTGCCCGAACCTCCTCCATGGGTTGAGACTCATGGGGATGGTCACAACTTCTGGGAGCCATCGGCCCTACCACAGTCTTACAGGCAACAGTGCTGAAGTGAGGGTCTTGCAGAGGAAGCCAGGGAGAAGAGTGGGATGCTCGTGGTCTGCTGCCTTTGTGCTCAGATGTTTCTTACAAGTTAACTTAGGAGATTCAGGGATACAGCTTCAAGAAAGCCACCCCTACACATTACCCAGCCTTGGGGCGGGGGTGGGGGTGGGGTCAGCTTTTCTCATCTGTTTTGGTAGAAAAGTGAACAGTTTCCTTTTCTTCTTGGAGTGTTAGAGACTTTGAGGGGGGTATTTCTCTGTGTAACAACTCTGGCTGTCCTGGAACTCCCTCTGTAGACCAGGCTGGCTTTGAACTCACAGAAATCCACCTGCCTCTGCCCCACAAGTGCTAGGATTAAAGGCGTGTGCCACCAAACCCAGCTTGTGTTAGAAACTTTTTATGAAAGTCCTTGCATTGGGACCTTTTTCCTACAACAGAATGAAATTTAGAAAGTTAAAACTTGAGTTTATCAGACTCCTTATTGAAATGCATTTAATGTCAGTTTAGCCTTAGTTTGGCTGGACTATCACTGCAAAACCTGGACCTCAGATCCTTGCCTTAAGAATTGCTCATTGTTTGGCCATTAGACTGCCTCCCGCAGACCAGTGTGTTCTTCTCTAGATTTAGGACTGCTTGGGCGATTAGAGAAGTACATGTCTGACCCACATGATCCCCTGCCCAGCAACAGCTTCCCACCTTCCTCTTCCCTATGCTGGAAGGCTCGCAGACTGACCTCCTCTATGTGCCGTGATCTCTGCAACATTTCCTGTCTCCTCAGAGCTCCTCAAGAGCCACCAACTTAGAGAATCCAGAACCATTTCCTGGAGTTTTCCTCAAAGAACTCTCTCCTGAGCCTTAATCAATTCTTGTCCCATCTTGAAGATCTGTACTTGGCTCTTCCTGTGTCAACACCTTTGCCTCCTCTCCTTCAGAAGGCTCTTCTTCCCACTGACGGTTCTGTGCTGCTCAGGTTGTCTGAGGTGGAGCTGCACATTGGCATCCAGGATAGTTCTATTCTTGAACCAAGCCTATGGAGCTCAGTGTCTGCTTCTCTCCCATTCAAGTGCTCTTACAGCCTGTCGCAGTTTTCCCAGATCTTGTCTGTACCACACCACCACCCCTGCAGGATTAGCTAAAGGTCATGGACTCCAGGGCCTGCAACCCAGGAACCTTCTGTACCCAGTTCCTTTCTGACCATCAGAGCCCAGATGATTGATTTCCCCGAGATGCAGACCACTGCAGTGTTTACCTCTCTCCTTTCTTTGGTTAGGTAGAACATTTAAAATAAAGTCTTCCACATAAAGCAATGGTGTTAACTTCTCTGCGGTAAAATATTTTCTATTTTCAACACATTATATTCCAGATTTTTGGTGTCTGACAAACCACTGCTCTAATCTGATAACAGAGTAAGTGGTTCAGTCTGGATGCAAATCTGGAAACATTCATATGCAGGAGGCAATTGAAGCTGCATGAGCAATGAGTTCATTAGTACAAGTATAAAAGAGAATGTTGGCTGGTGTTAAATTATACATAATCATGCTAGCTTAGATAACTTCCGTTGTTGGTTTCCACCATTGAAGTGTTCACCCTGGTGATATTTATAGAGTCACAAAGCACAGTATTCTCATTTAGAATAAAGTTTGCAGTGAATAGTGAGCAGAGACTTTTTTTTCAAGCAGACCTAGTTTAAAAATTAAGTTCTGTCTTTTGCCATGTGAAGATGGGTTAGTTCCATTCTTTTCAGTCTCAGCATCCTCATCTATAATATTGGTAGCAATCATGTTTATATTGAGGCTACTCTTCTAAGTGTAAACTAACTGATCAAACACTTGGGCAATGCCTATAAAAGTATCCAATAATTAGCAGCATTAAAATGGTGCCAATTAAAAGAAAACACATGGTTTAAATATTTGTAGTAATATACATCTGGGTATAGTTTCTAAGACTTTTGTTTCTACAGTCTTAGTTCGTTACTGACCACAGGTCATGCTCATACTTAAATGAATGACTGGCAGTAGAGAAAGAAGCCTAGTGCTTCAGGGTTATTTCTCAAGCTCCCATTAGCTAGACAAGAGTTACTGAGTTGACTTTAGTGACTTTCACTGAGCAGAATATTAATATCCATACTCACCCATATTTATAATCTATTAGGTATGATACATTTTTCTTTGAGGAATTTAATTCTGTCTGATGACATGAGTATTAGTTAAAATTCAAACACAAACTTTGATTTATAATATATGTAATTGATACGTCATACTTTTGTTTAATAGTTATTGGAGTTGACGTATGACTAAATGTCTTCACCTTCCTGAATTTTGAAGAATTAACAATAGTAAGAGCCAGTTAGCTTCTTCCTGGAGGAGAGACCTCTCTGTAGGGGAAAGTTTCTCTGTCTTGCCTAGCCCCACAGTCCAGACAAATCTCTCCCACCTGAGCTCTCACAACTGCTTATAAAATAATCACTCAGAGGCTTATATTAATTACAAACTGTATGGCCTGTGGCTCAGGCTTCTTGCTAGCTAGCTCTTACATCTTAACTTAACCTATTCCTATTAATCTATTGTGTATCAAATAAAGCTTGCCTGAGGATCAGAGGACAGAGCCAACCACTAGATTAAACATAGATGCCAGGCAGTGGTGGCACACACCTTAAATTCTAGCACTCAGGAGGCAGAGCTCCATCTGGATCTCTCTGAATTCAAAGCCACCCTGGACTACATGAGATTGACTCAGTCTAGGAGAGAAACAGAGCCAGGCAGTGATGGCACACACCTTTAATCCAAGTACTTGAGAGTCACACAAATGACCAGCATTTGAAATCTCATGACTTTGCTACCAGTATTTAGGAAGCACACACGCCATTAATCCCAGCACTAGGAAGGAAGTAATATGGCTGGGCGGAGAAAGGCATATAAGACCTGAGGAGACAGAACTAGAACTTTTTCGGTGGAGGACTTAGAGGCTTTCAGAGGATTTGTGGAGATAGGATCTTGCCTTCTATTCAGCCTGAGGATTTGGTAGTGGTGAGAAGTTTCTCTAGTGGTTTGTTCCTTTGTCTCTCTAATCTTTCAGCATTTACCCCAATGTCTGGCCCTGTTTTTTTGTTTGTTTGTTTGTTTTTGTTTTTAATTGTAAGGCCATTTAGAAATTGAGCAGCAATCTATGTTCAGCCGTGCGGCCTCGTGGCATTACCTGTTGTCTCACGTCTTGCTTCTCCTGGCGGCGGCTCACAGCTCCTGCCATGATGCCGCCTTTCTTCTCTCTTTATCTCTCTTGGATTTCCCACCAGGCTATAAGCTTTCTTGCCATAGGCCAAAACAGCTTTATTTATTAGCCAATGGGAGCAACACATATTCGCAGCATACAGAAAGACACCCCACAGCACCTCTCCTTTAGTATGGAGCCATAATCTCTAGTAGATATGGCAAATATAGGAGGGAATCTGAGAAATCCAGGCCCCAAGTTTATCAGCTGGAGGGATAAGAAGAAAGCAGATGTCATGGCATGTTAAATTCTAGGAGTCAGTCGAATTCTCCTTACTTCAATATTTGAAAATGGCCAACTACACCAGAAATGTTAAGAATGTTCCTTTAGAGTAAACTCAATAAATGAAGAGTTCATCATATTTTACCCATTCTGTCCATGTGTGCCCTTCCATTAACTAAGAACCAATAATTTATGCTAGTTGAGGAAAATACAGATGTTCATTGCTAATGCTTATGTATCTCCTGGGACATGAGAAGGCTGGTAAAGCTTTTAGTGGATGACAAATCTATCAAACATTTTAATGGCAGTTTTGTGTGGCTTATGGCCCATTTCTCAGTTACTGTGTCTGTGAAGACTAGGGTTTTACCTATAGTATATAAAACAAAGTAAAACCTTATAGAAGGTTCCTCCTGCCCTTACTGTAGTGGAACCTCTGAAAATGATCAACCTTCTCACCATCATGGGTTGCATTATAAAATACATTAGTATACACTAGATGTGTCTGACTTCTGGTACCATTTATGGAAGGATCTTGATTTCCTGCTCAGTGAATTCATGTTCAAGTCACCCTTTGAAAAAAGTCAAAATTTGTTTCTTGCCTCTGAGGATAATTTCTGGTCCCAGAGGTAGTTTCCCCTCCCTGCATGATTATTTGAAAGTTAATATAGCCTTTGTTTCTCATTGTTCCTCTCCATGGTAGTAGGAGAAATGGATTTTTTGAGAGCCATGAGGTCTCAGGATGTTCAAAGCCACTCTGGACTACATGAGATGCTTGACTCAGTCTAGGAGAGAAACAGAGTCGGGCAGTGGTGGTGCACACCTTTAATCCCAGCAGTTCACTTTGCTTCCTGGAACACACAATGTTCAGTGGTGTTGGTACTGACATGTCCACTTTAAAAGGATGATGGGGAAGAGTGGGCAATGTATTATCACTCCAGGTCACATCTCGTGCCAGTCACCATAGCAGCTTTCCTCAGACGAGTTGCTGCTCACTGTTGACATTGTGAGGTTATCTCCTGTAAGGTTGTCTTATTTTTGTCTTGATTATTATTTTTTCTAAAGAAGAAAGCACCCATGACTACCTAGTGGCTTCTTGATCCATTGCGCTCTCCTCATGCTGTCCACACTGGGTCAAAATTCTAGTTGATTTTTTGTTGTTCTAAAACACTGATGTGAACATGTCAGATGGCTTCGTGGTTGATCTGGCGTAAGTAACTGAAAATGTGAATGCTTATCTGAACTTAATCTGAACTGCCCTGAGTTTTCTTGGGTCTACGGAATTGGAACTGAAATCTCATGGAAACTGGCTTTCTCAAGAAAATTTTTGGTGAGCCAGGAATACTGTGAGAGCAGCCTTCCCCATGGTGTTTTGGCAAGTTTGACTTTGGCCTCAGACCGAACCAGGAAGTTCAGAGGTGAATGAGAATGAAAAATAATAAAATGGTAACTGATCTTTTTTTTTCCTACTTCAGAAAGGTTCAGTTCAAAATTCTTTTTAAGAGCGTATTGAGTCAGTTTTAACAGTGAGTCCAGGCCTGCTTTGTGCTTTAGGTGATCTGGGGTCTCCCAGCCCATTCAAGGTGAAGAGCAGAGTCTTATGTCTCCTCTGCATTTTGCACATAAGTGTCATTTCTTTGGAACTACAGAGTCTGTAAAATCATGAGTCAGTTCTATTTTTGTTTATTTTGCCTGCCATTAGATAGGACATAGCAGGAGTTTTAATTAACAACTTTCCACCAGTGTGGTGGCACGTGCCTTTAAACCCAGCACTCGGGAGGCAGAGGCAGGCAGAACTCTGTGAATTCAAGGCCAACATGGTCTACATAGCAAGTTCCAGGACAGCCAGGGCTGCTGTCCACATTGGGTCAAAATTCTGATTGATTTCTTTGTCGTTGTTCTAAAACACTGATATGAACATGTCAGATGGTTTTGTGGTTGATCTGATGTAAGTAACTGAAAGTGTGAATGCTTATCTGAACTTAATCTGAACCACCCACAGTTTCCTTTCTCAACAAACAAACAAACAAAAACAAAAAACTTTCCATCACTCAATTCAAATTCGTAGCACCAGGTGGATGTGTTTCTCCACAGGCTTAGAACATGCTTAGGATGTACACTGAATCACTAGAGTCTTAGCATTTGTATGATCACAGATGGTACCAGGTCTCACGATAACACATGTGAAAAACCCATGTCCTGCTTGTGGAGAGCTGTTTTAACACTCTTCCCTCAACGCTGTTTTCATCTTGCTCTGTCGGTGACTTCTGAGTTTTCATCATGTAGCTTTGATTTAGAGGAGCCCTCACTCTCAGGAGCTTCCATCAGGCTCTAAGAGGTGGTTCGGAATCCCAGCACTCGGGAGGCAGAGGCAGGCGGATTTCTGTGAGTTCGAGGCCAGCCTGGTCTACCAAGTGAGTTCCAGGAAAGGCGTAAAGCTACACAGAGAAACCCTGTCTTGAAAAACCAAAAAAAAAAAAAAAAAAAGGTGGTTCGGAATGACAGTGCTTATTTATACAAGCCTTGATGACTTCATCTGACACATTATTCTCTTCAGTGCTTACCAGCCATCATGTGAAGAGAATATGAACTCTCCTCATTTTATTGTTTGAAGGGATAGCGGCTCAGGGAATGTCAATCACTTCCTGATTTATAAGGGGTAAAGTAAAAACTCAAATCCTGCTCTTTTGGCTTGCAGCTAAGGACGTTCAGGACTATAGCACCAATGTCCTACAAGTAAGAACACCTAATCTGACCACTCAAAAGTTATTCCTGTGTACACTTCTAATCCTGGCACTCAGGAGACAGAGGTAGGCAGATCTCTATGAGTTCAAGGTCAGCCTGGTCTAAACAGAAAGTTTTGGGTTAGCCAAAGCTACACAGTGAGACCCTGTCTCAAAAAGAAATTATTCAAAAGGAACCTTTATTTGAGAAAGAGACGTTATTACAAACAACAATAGCACCAGGTGCCAGCATTTAACGTGTGTTTATTCCTAAGAAGTCTAATCAGCCCAAATGATGGAAGAACGCCTGTGAAGACGATGAAGTCGGCAAAGGATAGGTCCTGAGTCTTGATCCCCAGCACCCATGTAAAGCCAGCTGTGGTAACTCCAGATCCCACGTAAATCCAGATCTCAGATCTCAGAACTCCAGTGCTGAGAGTAGGGGTGGGGACAGGAGGATCCAGGGAGCGCATGGGCAGCCAGCCTGGAGAAGTCAGGGAACTCCAGGGGGAGACCCTGGGGCCTCAGGAAATAAGGTGGAAGAAACTGAGGAAGGCATTCCGTGTTCACCTGTGGCCTTTACACACACACACACACACACACACACACACACACACACACGTTATGAGAACCTACACAGAAGCTTATATCACACACCTGTTCCAGTTTGTGGGTGCTCAGCGAACACCTGGTAACAGGTTGTTGCTTTGACCTTTTGTTGTATTTACAAAGCTTTGCAGTTCGTAGCAGTTAGAATAGTAATGGTCAGTTCTGATCAGTGTCCCGTGTCTTGTTCACCACTCAAATAATTCATGTTCATTTCTGTTTGTTTGTTTTTTGAGATGGAGACTTGCTGTGAAGCCTGGGCTGGCCTCATGTTACCTGCCTTTCTAGGCTGGCCGTGATCATGTACTTCTGCCTCAGCCTCCCCAGGGCTGGTATTGCAGGCTCGTGCCACTCCTGGTTCTGTGTTTATTTTTGCACAGAGGCTCAGACAACTATGACTTTTAAGTACTTGTGTTGCAACATAAATATATGTAAGTTATAATAAGTCCAACTATATGATATGCTTGTACAATTCTACAAAGTCAAAATTTATGAACATCTGAAAGTTTTCAAGTTTTGATGAAATTCCTCCCCCCCTTAACAATTCTTACTTCATTGTTTTCTCTGGCCATGTTTTAAAAGTCATTCCCCTTTTGTGAACCAAAGGGCCAGATTTTGAATAAATGATGGCCTTTGGATCATTCCTGTCTGTACTGTGATTTCTACAGTATCCTTCTCCATCAGCCTGGCCCCCATCTCAGACATTCATTTGGGATGTAGTCACATAGGCTGGGGCAGAGTGCGGAGGCCAGGGGGCAGAGAGGGGCAAAAAGGGATGATTTCCAAACCGAAAGGTTGTCAGCTCCCTGAGGGGAAAATCTGACCCTGAGAGGAAAAGAGTAAGGTTTGGCGATGGCCAAATTAAAGTGTGTAAGGTTACCGAAGATCTCCGAAGTGTGTACGGGTTTCCACAGACTACCCCGAGGCTGAGTTGGCGGTGTGGTGCACTCACACGGGAGATAACCTAGCCTGACACTAACCCTGCCAGTAGTTCAGGGATAATATTTTCACTGGGGTGAACTGCTCTTGAACTGTTTCTGTAATTTATTTGGTGCAAACAGGCTTCCCTTCAACCTCAGACGTGTATGTCTTATGGCTGCCCATTTGTTTACTGTAAAAACATGTTTATTATCGCCAACGCAAGCAAAGCCCTCTTTCCCGTGGTGTCTCAGTTCCCCCCAAGCCTTCTCATCCTGTGTACCACAGCCCAATGATGAAGTATACACAGTCTTGTTCCAAACCATGTCCCGTGTTTTCTTTGGAGTTACCTTCAAAAATCTATTGCTAAAAGCAACTCCCAGTGTTTCATGACCTTTTCCTAGGATGGTGCTTATCCTCTGGGCTTGAAATGATTTCCTCTGTGTTGATGAAAATGTCAAGTGTGCATGAGAACCTGCCAGAACATGGACATTGGGCTAATCAGAAAAAGGAGAGAAGCTGCCTGGGTATGAGGAAGTGAGGTCTAGGAAAGTCACAAATCAGTAAGATCACATGGGCCATGTGAGTGGTTTGTCACTTAGCCTTCAGGGGGTACTGAAGGAAAAGAGGACCTTGGATGATCCCAGAGCCAACATCTTCCATGGAGACTCATTCATTCCTGAAATGTTTCCTTGAGTGGCTGTTAAACCACTCAAGAACTATGCCAGTAAACACCCAGGAGAAGGAATGCCATGTCCTTTGCAAACCCTGTGTTTGTTTTTGTTTATGTTTGGACCTGCCCAGTTCCCATCTTGTGTTATTACAGAAAATTGTCTCAGATTCATTCCCACTTTTTTGAATGCAAACTCTCCTTCAGGATGCCAAGAGTCCAAGGATCAGATGAGCAGTTTAGCATCCACCCCAACCCTTTGGGGAAAAAGAGGAGAAGGGATGAATCACCAGATGGCGTTTGTGTGATTATTTTCAGAGTGAGTGCTCATGCCACTGGTGGCAGGTGTATGGCAGTGGGACAAAAGCCCTTCTTCCTCCTGATGTCCCTTCAGTGGGGGACATTGTCACGTATGTCATGATGCCTGATGTGAAGGTGACCCTCTCAGATGTCCTTTCTCGAGTGGTGCACATGGAGAGGTAGTGAGTAGCTCTAGGTCGGTCACCTCTATATCAGACCGCTCACAGAAACTGCAGACTCTTGGGAACAGCACAGTGACATCAGTGTGTATTCTGTCAGTGGAGTTACCTCTTATAATATTCTGTCACCAGATATTTCCAACAAGTGCCCCCATTGATCAAGTTGGGAATCTGGTTATCTCTAGCCTTTTAACAGAAGCCATTTCCCTGCCCTTCTCAATGCCCACTCTTTCCTTGGTAAATTTCTCTAGTGGCTTCCCCATCCAATCCTGGCTGTCAGCTCTGCTCTTCCAGTTGCTCCAGAATTGGAACCCATCCATATTTATGGCTAACATCGATGTCTTTTCCTCAAAATCTAGTGAGTTTAAAAAACATCCATGTTGGAAAATGTTCTAAGTCATGGAACTGCATATTGAAAGGATGCCCATACATGAAAAATGCCAAAATTTTGTAAATCTAAAAGATTTATTTTCCCACCCATATTCTAGGCACACTTTCCTGCCTCCTCCCCCAGTGTGTGTGGCGGATGCTTGTGAGTGTACGTGTGCCCTGTCAGAGGGCAGAGCGCATGTCAGGTGTCCTGCTCTGTCAAAGCCTTTCCCCTTGAGGCAGGCGCTCTTACTGAACATGGAGTATTGGCGCTCCACCTCTACTTGGTGCTGGACATCAAACTCAGGTCCTCATGATTACCCATCAGACACTTCTTCCCCAGTGAGCTGTCTCTCCAGCCCCCAAAGTGTACTTTCTATCGTCTCTGCCACGTGTTTACACGACAGAAAGAGGAAAATAAATGAAAAAAATAGCGAGGGCCACATGACTTTGGGAGTTTGACCCTCTTGTCACAAGAAGACCTAAATATATAAAGTTTTAATTTTCTCTTATATTCAAGAACCCACCTTATAAACTCTGCTATAATAGAACTTGGGTTGATCTTTCAGAATTTAGTTAATAGCTAAGAAGTACTTTTTTCATAAGATCATAATTGTTCCAACTCAAGACCTACCTGGGTCACCCTAACACATGCAAGTCCTCACTACAGATCCTGTTCCATCGTCCTTGTCAGTTGGCACAACTATTAGGAGAGACTTGAGGGGTGAAAATAATGCCAGTCCTCCTAAATATTTATCCGCAGAAGCGTGGATTAGGAAATTCTAGCTGTGTTCTCATCTGCCAGCAATCAACTGACTATACGATCTGACGTGAAACAAGCTGCCCGCTCTGCCCCCCACTCCAATCCTCGTCTATGTCTGCTTTATGGATTTTGTTCGCTTGCTTGCTGTTTGTTTGTTTGGTTTTTTAAACATGGAGTCTCACTGTGTTACGCAGGCTGGCGTCAAACTTGCTATCCTCCTGCCTCAGTTTCCTGAGGGCACATGGCACTGTGACCACCATCATTTCTGCTTTATGTATACTATAGTCTGCACATGGCAATTGTAAGTTGTAGGGTAAGAAATTGCTACACATCAAAGGCCGGTATGAATTAAATACAATATCCCCAAGCATTTGGAAAAGACAAATGCGTGTGTGGCTGGGGAGATGGCTTAGTGGGTAAGAGGTCTTGCCATACAATTCAGGAGACCTAAGTTTTGATCCTCAGAATCCTTGTAAAAGCCAGACACAGTAACACGATGTCTGTAGTCCCAGAGCACCCTTATGGGAGAGAGGAGACGAAGCTAGGAGGCTCTCCTTACGTAGCCTGGCTTATTCGGTGAGGAAGAGACCTTGTCTCCAGCAAGTGGAAAGGCGAGGACTGGGAGTGGGAGGTGGCTGTCCTCTGACCTCCACATAAGCATCTACACATGTACCCATCACACACTAAGTAAACAGATGTATGCATATTACAGTAGAGATTATGCAAGTTGTTTTTGACCTTCTTGTGACATTGCCCACCCCACCTCGCAAAAAACAAAAAAACAAAAACAAAAAAACCCTGTGGAAGAAATTTAAGGATTGCCATGATCTAGTAAATAAGGAAAAAATTGTGACACCCATTCACATCTCAGTCTGAAAAGCTTTATGTACTTGGTGACTTGGACTTACATATAAATTTCAGTTGAGGAAGATGTCCATAACCACCATGAACGTAGAAACCATTTGCTTAGGAAGTATGTCCTCTCTTTTCTAACTTTTGCCTCTGTCTACTTCCTCATTTACTCAAGGGCAAGTCTGAGTTCCCTGGCCTAATGCTTCTTAAATGAACAGGCACAAAAATGGCCACCAAAACAATGGTTCTCACCTACACAGTAAAACCCATGATCACATTTTTAATCTAAGTTACAGAGATATTGTCAGATCTAGACCCTGACCAGAAAAGACTGTAGCTATCATTACTATGAAATGCAGAGTTTTTGAGAGAGAATGGTCATTTTTCAAGTGCTTTAATGGGTGCCTGGCAGAGCGCCACAGCATCATCTTAAAGCAGCCTTCTGTGTTCTGAAACGCTTGCTTAGGAACACCTCACCCCCGTGGGTGAGCACGAAGACCAGGCCTGGGGTGTGTTTCTATCCGTGCGTGTGTAGCCTGAGTCCAAGTGTGTTATCAGATTCTTCTGTGGTCTTCCTGAGATCTGGGCCAAGTTGCTATGTACAAAAACAAACCACACTGGTTTCCAGTTCCCCCCAAACTCAGTGAAGGGGGAGACAGACCTGGTGCAGCTGTGGCAACAGCCTTGCTGTCAGAGGATAGGGGGTCTAATTTTGAAATACCTAGGAGACTACAAAGTGAAAAAGTGTGGATTTCAAAGGGGGAGGCTTTTGCTCTAGTAAACATTGTTTTTGTGTACATCTGTTGGCGGGTTCTTTTCTTTAGGTTTAAATGTACATCTCTAACATTACCTGGTTTAACTAGAATTACTGAGTTCTGGGGTCTAGAGTGAGATTACTTTGGGCCAAGTAGTTTTCACTATCTGGGGAGCCATAAGTAGATCCTGTGTGGGCCTGTGATGGGGAATATCCCAGCATGCTCAGTAAGCACTCACCGCACCCCACTGCTTCTCATGGGGATTCTTCCAGAAGCCCAAACCAATGTTTAGACTATTGACATTCATTCTCTCCCTCCCCCCTTCCAAGAGGTGCACTGAACTTCTGAGATCAAGTTGTTACACAAGCAGAAACATTCGCAGATTTCTGATCATATTAGCTTTCATTTTATGCCAAAGATATAAATTTACGTCCAGTCCTTGCTACAATCACATAGCCCTCCCCAGTCCCAAGCAGGCAGCCAGCAGAGGCAGAGACAGGAAGCACAATAAAAACCCCATACTTGTCTAAAATGTGCTCTGAAGTGTGGTTTTCAGTCTCTCCACATAAACTGATAAATGGGCATTTAAAAGCTTGCCTACTACTTTAAATACAGTCAATTCCTTAACCAACTAAAGCAAACAGGTGCTTCCAACAGCCTTCACTTTTAATACGAGCACAGTTTTCTTCAGCAATGGCTGTACTGTTTCAAAATAAGGCCCTTTTAACCAGCTTACCGGTTTTGATATAGCATAATTTTTGAATAAGGATACTTAAGGTAACTCTTTGGAATAGACTGATATTTCACTTGTATATAATTTATCATAGTTAAAAACATCTTGTCATGATTTCACTATGATCCCTGAACATAAAATTATGAACTTTCTCTTAATATAATTCTGTGATAAGAAACGATAATTTAGAAGAATAACTTGGTACTAAAACACATGCCCTGGGGAGAGCTCTGGAGTCAGTCCATCTTTTGGGTTTCTAAGTACTGGGCAATTGTTTCAAAAATCGATCAGGGTTGAGAATAAGGAGTGGATTGTTGGAAAGATGGGAAGGAATTGAAGCGATACAAGGGTTAGGAATGAAAATGGAACACATTCAAAGCAACAGTAACGGTTACCAGCCACAGGCCTTGGTTTGAAATTTTCATACAAGGTTTGTAGTTTTACAGTGAGTGCAATAAAGATATTTTATTTCCTTCTTCTTAAAAAAAAAAACAAAAAACAAAAACAAAAAACAAAACAAAAAAACAAAACAACAACAACAAAAAAAAAACATCCAGGCCCCCAACTGGATCAGGCCCTCTGAATGGGTGAGACAGTCATTTGGCTTGATCTGTTGGGGAGGCAACTGTGCGGTGGTGCCGGGTCCTGGGCTCGTTGCATGAGTCGGCTGTTTGAATCCTGGGACTTATGTAGGGACGCTTGGCTCGGTCTGGGAGGGGGGGACTGGACCTGCCTGGACTGAGTCTATCAGGTCGATTCCGGTCCTCGGGGGAGACCTTGATCTGGAGGAGGTAGGAATGGGGGGTGGGCTGGGGGGAGAGGGAGGGAGGAGAGAGGGGGAGAACAGGGGAATCTGTGGCTATTATGTGGAACTGAATGGTGTTGTAAAATAAAAATAATAATAATAAAAAAAAAAGAAAATAAAACAAAAAAACATCCAAACCAGTAAGAACAGCAATAATTAAGAAATAAGACAGCCAGGCAGTAGTGGCCCACACCTTTAAACCCAGCACTTAGGAGGCAGAGGCAGATGGATCTCTATGAGTTTGAGGTCTCCAGGAAAGCCAAGGCTACACAAAGAAACCCTGTCTCAAAAAACAAAATCAATCAAACAAACAAACAAAAAAATCAAAGAACAACAATAAAAAAATAAAAAAGAAAGAAAGAAAGAAAGGAAGAAAGGAAGAAAGAAAGAAGACACCCCCAAAACCTCCTCTTTTTATGTCGCTGAGAGGTACCTGTGACTCTGGGTCCTGACATAGAAAACAGGCTGCCACCCACAGAGCAGGAACAGAGGGAGTCGGAGAGGGCTCACCAGGCCGCAGAGCTGCATGGAGGCTGGCAGAGCCCTAGCCACCCCGCCTGGGACCGCAGGAGTGTGTGTGCTGGAGGCTGGCAGAGCCCTAGCCACCCCCCCGGAACAGCAGGAGTGTGCGCTGTCCTGACAAGAGCTCCATTAGACGCAGTGTGGACAGAAGAGACAGGTTAAAACGAGGGTGTGGATGTGGGAGTGTAAGAGCAAGACAAGCCCCACGCCCAGAGAAGCCCCTGTTGGGGCGCAGAGCAGGGGAGAAGAAGCACATGGCGAGACCCCTGAAGTAACCGTTTGTTACTGGGGAAAGCAGTTTGGTGCTCGCAAACTGGTGCTCTAAGGAAATCCCTAAAAGCAAAAGGTATGGTCCACACCCTCCTCTGAGTTACGGCCAACTCTTTGTCTCCGTGGGCTCAGCACTCGTGGGTTCAACCACAGATGGAACATGTATGCACAAACTTTTTCTTGTCGTCATTCCCTAAACAGCACAGTATTTTAGCTATTGACATAGAGCTTATTCTTATACGTAACCTAGGAATGGTTTAGCGTATAAGAAAGGATACTCATGGGGTACATGCAAATGTTTAAAGCACTCTTGTAAGAGATCTGAACACCCAATGATGTGGTGTCTGCAGGGACAGAGGCCCATGAGACGAATCCCCCATGGCTTCTAGTGGATGGTGCTACCTCCGGAGGGGACATTGCATTCAAATAGGGATATTTGAAAAAATAAAATAAGTACCAAAATTAGAAGGAAAAAAAGGAAAAAAAATGGCAGGCAATACATTGTAACCACGTAAATATTTCTAAAGTTCTTAAAAATTAGTTTAAGAGTATTTATTTTTACAAGATTCTTTAAATTTACATGCATCTCTGTGTGTGTGTGTGTGTGTGTGTGTGTGAGTGTGGATGTGTGCACTCACATGGATGCAGGTGCATGAGGAAGCCAGGAAAGGGTGCTGGAGCAAAATAATATAGATACTCTAAGGAAATAAGAATACAAATTAATAACCAGAAAGTAAGAGAACAGTAGGCCCCAAACTTTGGGCTCTCATAGAAAATTTAAATAAAAGTATAAATATTTAATAATAAGAGGGAGACATAGATACTGAAAATATGAATGTAGTGTATCATTAAAATGAAGATGATAATGTTCTAAAAATAAAAATGATCAAAACTGTAGAAAAAATGGGAATCAATAAACTAGTTACTATTAAAGAAATGAGAAACACAAACTAAGACAGTATTACTGATGCATTTTAACACCTTCCTAGGGGCCAAAATATTTGCCATGTTATTTTATATAAAGTACGTAAGATTTTAAAAAGATGAAAAGCTGGCCTGCTACCGTTGATACCCAAAGCAGACAAGGGTATACAATAGAAGACTTCAGAATAATTCCATAAAAATCAAAGATCAAACTAAAATAAACAAGTTTAATTCACTCAGTATTGAGAAGTCCAGTATGTTCAAGTGGTTTTGTTCCAAGATGCATCCAGTGTGTCCGTACAAGCAGACTTGCCGGAGAACAGGAATGGAGAGGAAAACCAACACGAGTACTTAATTACTGGGGATGCTACATCATGTGAGGACTGCAGGTGTGATTGCCTAACATGAAGCAATGCACAAACTGAGCATATGGCACAGGCTGGTAATGCCGCTTGGGGGGTGGAGGCAGGAGGATCAGGAGTTCAAGGCCCTACTCGGGTATATATAGTGAGTTTCAGGCCAGCCCGAGCTACATGAGAAAATTCTCAAAACAAAAACTACCAATAACAAAACCCTGGGAAAACAAACTGCCTCAGACATTGGTGATACCTAAGTAAGTAGACTTTGTCTTGTATATTCAGGACGGCGAACCAGAGTTACCAGATAAGCAGAGAGTTAGACTGGAGGTTCCCCAGTGTAAAAACTGCTCAGTGATAGGAAAGGATCCCAAGTGTGGAGAAGATGCCGCCATTCTGACCAGATGCCCCAATGAGAGGACATGAGCGCAGAATTTTCCAGTGAAAATAAGACGGGAAGCAGAAGGCAAAGGCCCCAAGGCAGGAAGGAAGCTGCTTGCTTCCAGGATTTGGGAGGAAAGTTCAGGAGCCAGCGTGGTTGACAGAAGAGTAGTGAGGTGGATGGAGATGTGAGAACAGGCAAGGTCACCAGAACCCACTCACACATCGCTGAGAATCCCGAGGGGAGACTTGGGATCCTTCTCTGATGACCCGGTTTGAGTCATGTTTTAGAAAACACGTACCTGGCTACTGTACAGATAATAGTCTGTGTTAAAGCATGGTTGACGGCAAACTGATGGCAGCGGCGGCCAATGAGGTGGCAGGGACAGGACCTCTGCTGAAGCCCTGTGGTGTGTCCCAGGGAGTCTCAGCAGCCCGTGACTCAATGTTTGTAAGCACCCTGCCTTTCTTCAAAACAGAGGTTTAGTGAAGTAATGAGATCATGTGATCATGGAGGTCTGCAGTGCCCAGGGCAGGTGGTCCTGGGGAGCCAGTTCTGCAGCTGTTTGAAGGCCACTGGCTTGGGACCTAGGAAGAACGTGGGGTTAGCGGAATCCTAAGGCAGGAGAATTAGAGGTCCCAGGCTGAAGACAGGTAGAGCATCAGTCACTTCCTACTTGTGAGACAATCAGCCCTTTGGCTCTAGTTACCCTTCAACTGATTGGGTGGGGCCCACCCACAGAGAAGGCCTGTGCTTTACTGATTAAATCTTAGATTCTTCTAGAAACAGACACACCCAGAATAACGTTTGACTAAAAATGTACAGACACTGTGGCTCAGTTAAGTTGACAAATAATAATAGTAATAGTAATAATAATAATAATTACAACAAGTTGGAATAGAGCCAAGTACTGAATAAAATATATTTATAGAAAAACTAATACCTCCCACTTACACATACAATGTAAAGACAGCCTCCAGCAGACAGATACTGCTATCTCTACAAACTATAGTTGACTGAGCTGAAGGGCTTGTCCAAAGCAGTACAGGAAGAAAGGGGTTAAATACAATGCTTGGAAAGAGAAGCTATGAAACTGTCCTTATTTATAAACAGTGTAAGTTTCAGCCAAGGAAATTCAAGTGCTTTTCTTCTACAAGAACCAATAAAGTTCCATAAGATTACTGAACTCAAGCCAACACACAAAAAGAATAATGGGCATTTCAATAAAATAATAGCAGACAGAAAATGAAATAGAAAATGGAAACAAAAAACTTATAAAATACCAGAAATAAAACTAATAAATGATGGTTAAGACTTTTGAGAGAAAATAAAATATTTTTTAAAAAACCAAAAAAAAAAAAAAAGAGAGTATGAAGATGGACACAGTACCTTAGAACTGCTGGGCATCACCACCCCTCCAAAGCACTTCATACACCTGTGACAGTCTGACCAGAGGCTTCATGGGATTTACCAGTGGGTCCTAAAATCAATATAAAAAAACAGGAGGTTTCAAGGAGGGCCAAGTTAGGTTTCAAGAAGAACAGGGAGGTAGATGTGTGTGTTGAGGGGTGGGAGAGGGTTGCCTGGCCAAATGTATCGAGAATGTATGCAGCTCTAGAGAGTGAGAAGTGTGGTCTTGGCTTAAGGAGAGTCTAATAAACTTGAGGAGTGTGGCCGAGAATCCAGAAACACTTGAACCTGAATTGTGACCAGGATGGCCCTGCAAAGCAAGAGGAAAGGAAAGACGGGCCAGCCTGGCGAACAGGGGCAGGGCCACTGACGACTCCTGTGGAAAAGAAGATGGGATCCCATTTTCACACATAGACAAAAATAAATCCAGATAGATTAAAGATCCAGATGTGGACAGCAGCTTTGGATAAAATGCGCAACAACCGATATGGAAAGTTTCTAACTCCAGGAACAAAAAGCTGCAGAAAAGATTGGTGAGTCTGATGACGCCAAGATTCAAAGACAGAAGAAAGGGGGAGGTGGATGAGAACACAGCCTTGAAAAGATTTTCATACTTCATGTGACCAAGAAATTTTTCAGTTAAGTAACTCAAAAGAACAGAGCCATTAATGAATCTTTGAACAGCAAAGAAAATAACAAATGAAAAAGATAGGAAAAAACACACAGCCCACTAGTAATTCGAGAAGTGAAAAAAACAAAAACAAAAACAAAACACCAGCCATTGTGTCAGACCCATGAAATTTAAAGGATAGTGAACTGAAGCTGAGTGGTGCAGCCATTGCTTCCCTGCGTGGCTAGTGGGCGCTACAAATACCACTCTGCAGACTGGGTTCAAAGTGCCTCCGGAATTTGATGATGATCGTTCTCTCCAGCATAGGCCCTCAACTTCTAATTGTAAAACTCAGGGGAAAGTGTGCAGGCGTGAAAGCGTGCGGGCACGAAAATGCTTGTTGTGTGGCGTGGTTTCCAATAAATATTTAAAAACCGAACTAGCACTGACTAGGGAAATAGATTAATGTATTGTGATAGAACTTTCAGTAGAATGTTCACACAGCATTTCCCAGGGCTTCCATGACTGAGGCAGGAAGAGTATGGATTTGAGGCCAGCCAGGCAACAGACTTCCAGTTGGTTAATACATAATTAAAAACTAAAGAATAAAAGAATATGCTAGTGAAGTCTGTACTATGATGAATTCTTAAGAACATCGGTTGAGGGCTGGGGAGACAGCACTGCTGATAAAGTGCTTGCCTCACAGCAGGGGAACCTGAGGTAGATCCTCAGAACCCCTGTAAGAAAGCCAGGTGGGGTGGCACACGCTTATAATCCCAGCTCTACAGCAGAGACAGGTGGGTCCCTGGGGCGCACTGGCTGGCCAGCCAGCCTGGTCATTTAAACAAGTTCTGTGCCAATTAGAGACCCTGTCTCCAAAAAACAAAGTGGACGGTGCCCGAGGAAGGATCCTGGAGGTTGACCTCTGGCCCCTATGCACATGCATGTGCATCTGCACACACGTTTACTGGCACTCACTGTAAGTGGTTTTTAACTGAATTTGCAGGTCGGTGCATTCCACAGCATACCATTTATATAAGCCTGGCTATGCAGTAAGCACACCCACATTGTGTATTATCTGTGCACACGTCCGTCCACACTGGTGGACACACAAATACTCAGTTGTGTATGAGACATAAAACACTAAGCCAGTGAAGTATGTGAGGAGACAGCAGAATGAGAGGTCTACATGGGCTGAAATGACCTCAACAATCTGGTGAGTTTACAAGAACCTGGAGCAAACATCAGCTGTTCTGCTTTCTAGAGCTGTGTGATGGGTTGGATGTGTGGTGTTGGCTGTTCATTACTCTCATGCTGCAAGCCAAGGAATTCAGCTACTATCACAAAAGCTACTACTTGGAAAACTCAAGGACTTCTCCAAAGGTCAAGCCATTGCTTAAGGAGTCTTGGTGATATTTTAGCTTTTGTATATGTATTAGCTGGTTCCTAAAATGATTTTCTTGTGTGCTTCCAAGAACTCCTAACAGTGTATTTATCTAAAATGCCTATTAAGCATCCAAGGCCATGCGAAACAACATCTGTCTCCTAGGTCAGGTGGATAGCTTTATTTTTTTTGCAATTTAGGATGAGACCATCCTTTCTTATACAACCTTACTAGTAGACCCCTAACTTCTTTCCTAACCACTTCTAGGAATGTAGACTGAGCACATAGATCCCCTTTTTGATATGCTAACCAGTCATCAGCACTCAGTTGACCTCTATTACCACTCCCATTTTGGGTTGTAAAAGAAAGCCTGGTGGTCACTGCCTGAGGAAAATTCTTATCTACCTTTATAATCCTGTAGAATTCAAGCCTGGTGACCTTGCTCAACCAGGGGCTTGCTATTGCTTGGGTTTATAACTGGATTCCAGGGAGAGACTTAGGAGGAACGTTGAGAACTGAGAGACAGAAAACGGAGAGGGATAAGGAGGATTTTGACCAGAGAGTATGTGTGGACAAGATGGAAGATGAGGAAGAGTCAGATGGGGAAGTACTAGCTGGGTAAAAACAAGATGAAAAGGACCTAGATGAGGCAGAATTAAGACAAGAGAATTAAGATAGAACTTAGAGGGAGCAGTAGATAAATATAGAGAGAAATCAGGTAAGAAAGGAGCTAGACATGAGAACAGAACTGAAGCTGTGTAAATAAGATGTTATCCCAAAGGAATTAAAGCAAGTGGACTATAGAGCTCGGTGTGCTGAGATTCTATTTCCTGAAAATAGTTCTCGACATTAGTAGTTCTCTCTCCTGAGCCCCTAGGTCATAAATCGATTTCCTGTTATGGGTATTTCCCTCTTGGTTGAAACAGACTTGGAAGGCAAGGCTTATCCTCAAAAGCAGGACAGTGGAGAAGTGTTGGGGTCTGAAGATCCATCAGTAAGCAGAGTAGATTGCTCCTGTCCTCAACTTCCTGGGAGCTATGGCTTCCTAGGACAAGCTCAGTGCTGGAACCTGGAGTTGCCACTTGCAGCTCCTGCCCCATTTGCCTCAGGTTCAAGGTTGGTACAAAGCATCCACTGAGCTGTTTTTTTTTTCTGTTCTCACTTCCCATGTAGTATCAGCTCAGAGGCCTTATTAAAACTGCCTGTCACCGGCCTGGAGAAGTTAATGCCAGCTGGGCTCTAATCTTAATTCTTCCTTTGAACAGTAATTAAATCCGAAGTTTAGCTCAGCTGAGAGTGCCTTATTTTTCCTCCTTCCATCAGATAGCATGCCTGTCCTGGAGGGGTTCCCTACTCCCTAAGCTCTGCTAAACATTTCTTTTTATAAGTATATACTCGATCACCTGATATTGCCTCCCTCACTCTTATGGTAAATGTCCACGCAGTTACAGCAAAGCTTTTTTCTTTCTTTCTTTTTTCACTAGTTTAGCAGGCTAAGTAATTTTGCTGAAGATTAAATGCATTGAAAAGCAGCTCATACTCACCATAGAGAAGGCAGGAAAGAAGAAAATGGAAAAATAAATAAGATACCCAGCATCCCTTTACTCAGAATGTTCACTGAGTGTTGGATGGGTTTCCTTTTTTTTTTTTCTCCTGAATCTTTTTTATATGCACAATTTTGGGGAGGTTGGGGGTAGATTTTACATCATTTTAAAATACACTATAGTACCAGTTCTGTGCTTGCTTGCTTTTATTTTTAAAGAAAATGTTGCAAGCTTTCGGGCCAGTAGGGCTGGCTGTGTTTTGCTTTAGTTTTTAAGCCAAGGGTAAATGAATCAAACTTTGCTGCGTTTTCTTTGGCATGGTCCTTAATTAGTTTCTCTGCTTTTTTTTTTTTCTGATGCAGGACTCCAAAGCTTCATGTTGTAGCAGAAAGGATGGCGTCTTGAGAACCTTGCTGCTCCAGCTTTACCTCCTGTAACCGTGCCTTAGACATGTGCTTCGTGTTGTGTGCTGTTATTATTTCATCTGTTTGAAGCAACGCTGTTAGCCTCCAGGAACCCTTGTTTCCTCTCCTGTAAAGGGATAGTAATGTACAAGGTTAGTATAATTCCTAGGGGACAGATATGAAATGTGTATCACCAAGCAAACATTCCCTGGATGGTGTCTATTTTAGTGACTTAGAAAAACGCTTGTAGATTTAAACAGACCAGTATAAGTTTATACACACAAAGACTATGAGTGACAGAACAGAGAGAGGTTAATTCACTTCTAAAGGAGGTATGTTTAGTAAGTCAACAAAAGGACTTCCGAGTGATTTCAGAATAGCTGCTCTTCTCCTCTAGAATCTGTTTAAGACTGAAAAGTGAGACAATGGAAAGAGAGAAGGAAGAAGGAAGGGAAGGAAGGGGGATATATATAAAGGACAGAAGAAAAGAGAGGTGGGGAGGAAGGGGGTGGTAGAGAAATAGATTAAAATATATATGCAGGATGAATTGATTGGAAGAAATGCAAGTGTTTAAAAACAGGTAAGGGCTGTTAAACCTAGCATGAGAGGAACTCTGCCGTAGCAGCAGAGGGGAAGGGCTGTGGAAGCGCAGTGGGTGGTGTGTGTCGGGGTGCAGGGCAAACAGGGTGCTACAGCAGGCAGGGCAGTCTCCATGGCTGTCTCCAATACACAGACCCTTTAGGAGCAAAGCAGGCCACTAGTCCCACAGGGAGCTACTGAAGGGTTTGTGTTCCCATAAAACCAGGGGGCCAGTTGCCTTCTGGTCATACTAGTAGGGCTTCATTCTCCAAAATCCTAATGTTGCCCAAACTGTCTCCATTCCATTTCCACCTCCCACCCAAAGAAAAGCACGTGGAGTTTAAGAGAAAGCAAGGGTCGAAGCAGGGTTGGGTCTTTACAATACATTGAGGTGACTGCTCACTGGATGAATACCTCACTTCTGGGTTTGCCTTTCTGATCTTTTAAATAAACACCACCAGACAAAAAAGTTTCTCTGTGTAGCTTTGCGCCTTTCCTGGAACTCAGTCTGTAACCCAGGCTGGCCTCGAACTCACAGAGATCAACCTGGCTCTGCCCTCCAAGTGCTGGGACTAAAGGTGGGCGCCACCACCGCCTGGCATTTTCTCGGTCATTTTTAAGGGATTTGTTTAAATGAATTCTCCATAAGTTCTAGAGTTCATATAGTGTGTCAATGGCTAATGAATGATGAGAACTTGAATTTGGAGACAGACAGACAGACAGACAGGGACTGTCCCAATGGGTTCTTGTGACTTAGAGACAAGACAGAAAGCTGTGCTAGGTGCTGTACTCCTGGAGTGTTTCTTATTAAGGAGACACACTTTGAACCATGAAGAAGTGGTTTTGCCTTTGACGTTTTCAGTGCGATGGTTGAAGTTGGCATGGGCACTCCCTGGGTTTATCTTCTAAGGAGTTGCCAGCTGAGTGTCTTATTGGCCAAATCCAAAGCCAGGGCGTTCCCTGGTAATGAGTGTGTTTGTAGATCTCCCCTTCACCCCTTCTCGGTCACATACATTGCTTTGCTTCCACATAAACTAATTTCCCAAATATGAAGCCCATGGGTTTCCCTTTCTTGGTAGTTACAATCAGTGTTCAACCTACACCGTTGTTTCTGAGATGTGAAAAGCTATGTAGGTATGAGAAAATTTTCATCTGCAGTATCTTGCCCATGGATTGTAAAGTGTTCCTTTTTATCAAATTAGTCAGAGATGAGACTACAAGTGAGACCCTTTTCTTAAAAATTAGAAAGAGATTCTTTTTAGATGGGGCAGTGTTAATATAATATAATATAAAAGCCTTAGAGATAGCTACAAAGTACAGCTGTAAAAACTGCAAGTATAGTTAAAATGAGATGAGCATAAGGAGAAACAGAAACAAAACACAGTTCCTACATGAAGCCAAAGCTATTCACAAAGTATTTAAATAAAAAATAATGAAATTAGAAGGGAGTGAAATGATGGAGGCAATTGCTAAGGATTCAGCACAGTTAGGAGAAACCTCCAGAAGGCTGTGCAGCTCAGAGCAGTGTTCTTTCTCATGTTCCCTGTCTGAATGTTTTCTCTAAGAATGGGGCTTAGGCTTTCAAAAGAATGTTGAGAATGAATCACTACATACATGTGCTACTTAAAGCAATCTATTATGAATGCCGTATATCCATCATCTCCTACCTTTGAAGTTTTAAACTCTGACATTCTCAAAGCGATGGAGAAGAATCCTGGTCAGGCCCCAGGGTAGAAACCGTAAGAAGAAAAAGTCAGGTTGAACTTTCCCTATGTGAATGGTGGTGAGTGGCTTCAGTTCCTTACTGAACAGAACAGACCTTTATTTTGAAACACTTCTCTGTGGGGCAGTGGATGAAAACAAGCAGCTCCTGGCAGGCGAGCTTCTTACTGTAAGGAACAAATGTCGATGCCTAATCAGATTTCTCAGAGCCAGAGAAGTAATGCAGCAGTCCACACAGACAGGCGGATGCCAACGGGATCCAACACTGCTGAAAACATCTACGTTGTTTGCGAACGAGATTCCTTTAAATATCTTTCTGGGTCTGTTGCAAGCATTTTGATTACGGGTTTCCCCTACACTGTACTCACTTTACTAATAACATCACAGATATTATAGTTCTGAATTCCATGGCTTGTTCAAACTGGCATAACCTGTTTATTCTTCTTCCAAGAAATGTTTTGTGTCTAAGGTTCTTCCCTCCTGTTGTGATGCAGATTGATAACAAAGGATCTCCAAGACTCCAGTGTTTCAGATTAGGGAAAAAAAAAAAAAAAACCTTTCCATACATCAAGTACAGCCCAAAGCAAATGAAGCCAAAATGCTTCCAGCAGCCACTGGCTACAGCTTTCATTGTGCTGGACCCTTACAGCAGACTTTCACAAAGGAATTTAAGAGTAGAGTACAGGACTTTTTCTGTAAAGAGAGAAAAAAAATTAACCTTTTCTGAGCAACTTTGTCATCTATGTGATATTTTTTTCTCTGTTCTTGTTTTATTTTAATTGTGATAGGAGTGTATGTGTGTGTTGGGGGGTGGTATGTGTCCATGCGTGCAGGTGCCCATGGAGGCTAGAAGAAGGCGTCCAGTCTCCCCAGAATTAGATTTCAGGTGGTTATGGGTTAGGAGCTGCCTGACTTGGGTGCTAGGAACCAAATTTAGGTCTTCTGGAAGAGCACTATGCACTCTTTGTAACAAGAATCTTAAAAGGTCTTATTAATAAAAACAAACCCAGGAGCCAGGTATTGGGATGAATGCTGGAAGATCAGAGAAGCAGAAAAAGCCACAGCTACCTCATCTCGCCAATTCCTCAGCTGATCATGTTTTCTCAGACTGGAAGCCTCAGAGTCTTCATCTGAATGGATCTCAGCTGAACTGCTGCTAAAAGTCTAAAAGCTTAAAAGCCTCTAGTTCCTGGTCCTCATGCCTTATATACCTTTCTGCTTCCCGCCATCACTTCCTGGGATTAAAGGCAAGTGTCTTTCCCAAGCAAGACATGAGATCTCAAGTGCTGGGATTAAAGGCATGTGTCACCATGCCTGGCTGTTTCCAGTGTGGCTTTGAACTCACAGAGATCCAAATGGATCTCTGCCTCTGGAATGCTAGGATTAAAGGCGTGGTACCACTGCTTAAATCTATGTTTAATATAGTGGCTGTTCTGTTCTCTGACCCCAGATAAGTTTATTGGAGTGTACAATATATCAACCATAACTCTTTATTGCTGATCTGTTCTTATTTTAGCTAGTGGTCAGAAAGTTCTTGTTTCAAATAATTATGGTTTTCCTTGGGTAATTAAAATTGCCACTTGGTATCTTGGTATAAAAAATGACGGTGGTTGGTGAGGTACATTAATCTAACATGATTTAGCATGCCACCATCGGGCTTGTCAGGAGGAATGGAGACCATGGTGAAAGTGTTCTCCTTTCCTTTCAATTCCCAGTTTTCTCTTTTAATCAGTGAGCATCACAATACTGTTTCTTCACTTCATGGAAAGAAAAAGCTGAGTTCTCCAATTCAAGATTTAGAGATTTGTCAGGATTTGAGGAAATAATTTTGTAATAATATAGTTTGAGTTTTTCTGTATATAGGAGATAAAAAGTGGGCACGTATGTGCCAAAGCAGACCCCTGTGTGTCACTGTTTAAAGATAATCCTTGGATGAGGGAGGAGCCTCTTGGCCACTATGGGTCTTCATCCCTCAGCTGCTGATCACAGCAGGCTTCTTTAAGGCTTATGGGTCTGAGACATAGGAAGACATTCCTCTGAAAAACAAAGAAATTGTAAAGCCATTATTTTCTGAATGTCCTTTTTATAATTGTCACCATGAAGAACCAATGCCAACAATTTTAATGCTACAATAGATGTGTTCTCAGGTTATAATGTTCCACTATGATATAGAGAAAATCATTTCCTTCTGGTTTGCTAACACTTTAGTATTATGAAGAATTTATATTTGTATTGACCATATCACAGAGGCACAACCTTGTATAAAAGAATGATCAAGGAATAATTGTTCTTTAAAAAAAGACAAAAAACCATATCATTTCATGTAAAATTATCTCAAGCGCACTTTACTTCTGCTACCCAGAAAGAAACAACTGGACAGATTGTATTGCGTAGCTCAGCCTGTGTTTGGCCTCATTTCAAGCCCCAGTCCTTCACTCTGCCAGTTTGCAATGTTAATTTTTTCTGCTTCAATCTTCGTATGCTAATTAATTTATTCTCTTTAATGTTTCCTTGGGTCTTGATGACCTACCTATTCCTCCTTCTACCTAGTGGACACAGGAAAGGATTGCTATTTGCTTTCCAATGACCCGAGGACCCATGGCTTCCCCTTTCCTCTGCTTTATCGGTGCTGGGGACAAGTTCCTGAGAAAGGCTGAGGCAAACTGTGCACCTTTCCTCCTCTGGACATCTGGTTCTTTCATGCCACCAGTTAAAGACCATGCATCATGCAAAAGTGTCTTTTTATCTGTCACACTGTCCTTCAAAAAGACTCTAGAATTCCAAATTCTAGGGTGCACAGGTCTCTCAGCTTTAAATTCTATGGTTATAGAGGAGAACTCTAGACACTCCCTCAACTCTATCCTATACAACAGTTTTCTGGGTTTACAGATCCCTGAGCAGTTCCTGGGGATGGAAATTAAGCTTTCATTTTGTGTACCAATCTGTGATATTTCTGTGGAGATTATGGTTATCTTAGATGATTGACATCTCAAGTTACACTCATGGAAGATACAGGAGTACAAAGTTATGTTTTCCCTGGCTGATCCGACCACCCTTGCCTTTCAACAATCCCGTGGAGAATGGAAGTTTAATAATCACACACCACCATCAGGCAGCATGTGATCTGGGGAAGGCCAGGGAGACAGTAAGACATTCACAACAAGATGTGCCCTCGTCATGTTCCTGGGCTCACCTTTTCTCTCGGTCTCTCATTAGCGGCACTGGCATCAAGCAGTTGATATGCTGACCATGCACCTCATAGACACACTGTGATGGCGCTCAACCGAGGCTGCTAGAGATTGGTCTGAAGACACAAAGTGCCAGTGTCAGCAGCACTGCCTCAAGGGCCCAAACCCCATGAGCGGAGCCATCTATACCTTTTCGGTCCATGCTCTTGTTTGGAGGAGGGGCCATTCCAGGATGGCTGTGTCTGGGCTTGTTCCTGGTGGGTAACTGGAAGGATAGGATTGAAAAGCCTCACTATCATGGGCAATGTGACTGTCTTTATTGGGAAAATGGACTTTTAAGAAATGATGGGGCATATTAAAGGATTTTTTTTAAGTTTGAAGAAAAATCTCATCAAATGGTCACAAGAGTTCGCAAATACACACCATTGTACACTTTTATATTATTTATATCCTGCCCCGGGGAAGTATATTCCTGCCGGATACGCAATCCCCATATAGGGCTTCTTAGCATTTGACCAAATAGCCAAAGTTGGAAGGTCATGCTCATTCTCTACCCAATTCTTCTCTGAAGCAGGTGGTGCATGCCTGTAGTCCCAGCTATTATGGAGGTTGAGACAGGAGGATCACTTGAGTCCGGGAGTTCTGGGCTATAGTGCGCTATGTAGATCTGGCATCAATATGGTGAGCTTCTGGCAACCAGCAACTACCGGTTGCCTAAGGAGGAGTGAACTAGCCCAGGTCGGAAAGATGCCCTCCCTGTACCCAGAGAAAAGTGCACAGGGACGCAGAGGGAAGTCCGAACAAACAGAAAATGGACCTTGCTAAAGTCCTGCTGAGCCCTTCCCTCCACCCCCACGTAGTACGTCATACCCTCTCTACCCAATCATACTTATCCATGACTCTGCGCTTAGGCACAAGACGCAAGTTTACCAGTTTCATTGGGTTTCACTTCCAAAGGCTCCCACGGCATTGAAGACTTGTGCTACGTAAATATGTTTTCTTGCTAATCTGTCTTTTTTCTGTGCAAATGCCTTAGCCCTAGAGAGATAGGAATAAGATGCTTACCATCGACTGTGCGAAAGAAACTACCAGCTACAATAGAAACTTAGGACAAAAGAATCTCGTTCTAGGAAATGTGGAGTGATTCTAATTTTATTTCAAGCAGGTAAGAAACAAACAAAACAAAAATCCTTAAAACAGGGGCTGGCGTTGGCAAGGTAACTGGGTCCAAAGAGAAGAAATGGAGTATACAGTGGGGATTGTGAGTCATTAGTTTCTCACAAATAAAGGTTTGAAAGTGTTTGAACTGTGACAGCCATGAAGCCAAAAGAAATCTTTGGGGGGAAAAAAAAGTTCAACAGGTGTGGGCAGAGTTTCTTATGTGATTACACTTTTTCTTATCCATAGTCACACAGAATCTGTCCTGAGGAAGTCCTGCACATGTCCCCGTGAAGCTTTGGGTTGAAATTGCTCAAACCGCCAATGAAGCACAACGTCCTTTGAAGGGAAATACCCTTTCTACCAATGTTCGTTTTTAAGGGGTCTTAGCATGGGCATTACATTTCTTTTTCATTTTTAAAAATAATTTTGTTTTTTTATTTTTGTGTCTGTCTGTCTGTCTGTCTGTCTGTCTGTCTGTCTGTCTATGTGTGAGTATTCACGTGAGAGTGCAAGTGTCTGCAAAAGGGGGTGTTAGCTCCCTGGGAGCTGTAGTTACAGGCTTTGTGTGCTACCCCACATGGTGCTCGGAACCAAACTCAGGTCCTCTGTAAGGTGCTCTTATCTGCTGAGCCGTCTCTCCAAGGTCTTGCTTTTAAATAAAAAGCAAACCTGAAGTCTGCACTAACCTGTGACCTCACCAGTTCCGAAGTGCGCACCTCAATGCGCCCTCACTTGTTGCCATGGAGAAAACCTTCCCAGCTGTAATCTCAGTACGTGCCTTAGTCTGGGAGACATAAAGACAAAGCTCTGTGACATAGTGGGTCCGCCACCATATTCTCTTTGACTGACTCATTGTTTAGAGGATGTCTGATTCCTCCAAACACCATTTGGACATGGCACTAAATTGTAGGCCACCTATTAGCAGACTGTGCCACATTTTCACTTGGTCCTCATTACAGGGCTTTCTTTTTGTCATGATGCTGACCTTCAACATGTCCCCAACTCACCAACTGGCCCAGTCTTAACCGTCCAGTTTGAGATGATTTTTTTTTTTTAAATCAAGAAATGTATTTTGAGTCTTGATCAGTTTGCCTTGATTTCTGAAAAGTCGCTCATACTCCCTACACCTTGGTTTCTTGAACTCTGAAACGGGCTGCTCAGCAGGGCTTACTTTAAAGGGTTAATATGAGGGCTAAAGGAGAACAGGCAGGCGGTGCCCAGCACTGGGTGCATGCCCACTGCAATATTTCTTGGCATGTAGGAGTGAAACTGGTCAGCAGCCAGCTCCTGCTTCTACCATTTTCTTACCATAAGAGCTCATATGAAGTTCCTCTCCCCTCTGCCTCAGTCGCTTCACTCTTACAAGACTTCATGAGCTAACAAAAACACGTTACTTTTATACCTCCTGAGAGCCCTGATACACTGATTAATGTGAAATCTTACACTGCACGGTGGCACCCACTGGGCATTGCTGTGCTCTAACACTGCGCTGGGACCCATTTCATCTTCATAATGACCCTGGAAGGTATCTATAGTTAACCTCTTGCCTTTTCAAATGAAGAAACCTAGGTGGTGGTCACAGAACTACAGCAGAATTAAGCACTGAGTCCAGAGTCCAAGAGCTTGGTCATCAAGCAGAGCAGGGTATTTCTTCTTCTTCAACTTCCCCACTAGGAGAGCAAATGGCAGCCCATGGATTGAGCAAGATTTTGGCTGGACAAGAACTGTGGGGAAGTAATCCTCCAGTATGGCCCCAGCACTGACCTGCTGCTTAGCTGGGGAGAGGGCAGGGAGAAGGAAGATTCGCCATGGAAAAGGAGTGCTGCTCCCAATCACAGTACTTGGCACCAGCTAAAGTTGAGTCATTGAGAATTTCCTGCATAGCCACCAAAGGATAACGTGGAAGGTATTTAGCAATCCGTATGAACACGTAAACCCCATGCAGTAATGAGCAACCTGCCACCTCAGTTAACACAAAGAGAAATCATTCTATGCAAACTTCAGCATGTGTGAAGACAACTGTGTTCAAGGATGAAAGGAATGTGATACTTGTATTTGGAAATATTTAATAGGCAAGTCAAACAAAGACGGGGGGGGGGGGGCAGATTGGCAGGGAGTGACATAAGGGAATGGAAAGATTTAGCTCTGCAGGGCTCCAAACGTGAGAGGGCAACAGGTGAGAATGGAGGAAGCATGGAGTGGGTGTCTCAGCTCCTGAGCTCCAGGCTTCTCTGGGAGTGCTTGTGCAGGGCTTTCAGGCCCCGTTGGTCTGTGTTTCCAGTGTATTTGTGTGTATTCTTAATTGAGATTGTAAACCACAGTGGCTGGTACAATGTGCTGGAAAATGCATTGATTTAGGGCCAGAAAAGAAGAGTGCAGGGCTGGGAAGATGAGTCAGTGAATAAAGCACTTCCTGTGCAAGCCCTTGGACCTGAATTTAGATGTTCAGAATCCATGTAAATGCTAAGTGGGCATGGTGACCTGCCTGTAATTCCAGGGCTCAAAGGGCAGAAACAGAAGATCTCTGGAGAAATGGACTAGCTGGGCTAGCCATGTGGCTAATCTCTGGGTTCACTTGAAAGATACTGATTCCGTGAATGAGGTGGAGTGCCATCAAGGAAGACTCCTGTCAATCATGTATTTGATTGTGCCTCCACATGTACATGTGCACACATACACAACCTGTGAACATACATATAAAATGTATGCACAACCAAAGATACACACACACACACACACACACACACACACACACACACACACACACACCTGGGAGTGTAAGCCTTCTCCTTCCCTGGTCAAATGGACCATAAGGCATTTATTCTTTATCTCACATTTTTTTTTTTTGGTTTTTTGAGATTATTTCTTTATAAGGTAAAAAATAAAAAAAGCAACTCAAAATGAGAATGCACATGGAAGACCTCTATAAAGTGTGAACTACCACATAAATATGAGGAATTCAGAGGGCGGAAGAAGGGATTACTGAAACAGAAGCCCTGAGCCTATCTGGCCTGAGGTCAAGGCTTTGCTACTTGCTAACTGCAGGACAGTTCCAGGATGCCATCCACATTGAACTCCACATAGCTGGCTGAAAACACTGAACTACAACCATGGACTTCTGACCCAGGGATACCAGCCCCTATTTCATGGATGAGAAAACACAGACTATTGGTCCTCATCAAATCTGTGAGGATTCTGGGAATAACACAAATGAGTATGTATTATCTAATCAATTTAGTACATACTTGTCTTGATGGGGGATTTATAGCCATGATCCTTGAGGGGTTTTTAATGGGGTGCTCTATTCAGATGATGTCTGGATGTTCCTGTCAGTCACAGAATTTGGGGAAATTAAGCAGAAAAGGAGCAAAGAATGTAGCTGATTGAAACGAAGATCCTGCTCCTTTTCAGTACAATTTGTCTGAAAATGTTCAGATGTAGATGGAAAGGAGGAAATGACAAGCCTGTGATTCACAGTACCCCAAACTAAGAAAAGGTAGGTTTTCCTTGTGGTTCTCAAGCCCCAAACAGCACAGAAACCCAGTGTTTAAATGTTAATTAGCTTCAGCCCATGAGATGTTCACAGCGAGAATTTCGTGGATGCATCACATCCAAGAAACCAAAAGCTTTCTTCCTGCACTTTGCTTAGAAAAGATACACAGCTATTTCCACAGCGTGTTCCCTGTAGGGTGTGTCCTGGCTTCATTTGTAACCTTCACCTTCCATGAGGGACAATGTGAACTGTTCAGAGGAAAGAACAGTCTTGGTTTTCCTGAGATAAGAGACTAGCTTATCTTGTCTCTTAGTCTGTGTGCTCTTGTCCAGGGTACGCTTGGTGTGCTGTAGCAGCTTTCAGCCTCCATTGGCTCCCCACATTTTAAATCAGAAGTCTAGAAGCAGGAAAAATGGTTAACAAGGTGTCTGATATGTTCCCCAACAATTTAACTAACAAGAAAGTAATCATCCACTTGAAGTGGTGTCCAGGCACAGGGCACACATTTCTCTCGTCTTTCTTTAAACACGCTTTGTATCAGAGAGGAAAAAAGAACTCATGGCACGCCATTTTATAAACAGTAATAACTGGGTCATTCTGCACAGTGTTCAGTTAGGGAAAAGACAGGGAAATTCACTAAAATGTGGTCTGAATCTGTTGAGAATTCAGATTTCTTGTGCTCTTCCAAGGCCAAGATGAGACAGATAATGGAAAATTAATTTTAATGCTAATAATATGCTTATGTTGGCAATGGTCAGCGGTCTGTCCTTATGGTCTGGGCTTTGTTCATGTGTTCACTTTGTCATTCAAAACCTTCGAGCAGGTTTTAAAAGACTACAGCAACCCTCCCCCTTGCCCTGACCCCTGGTGTGTACCTTCCTTTCAAAAATCCGTTTTTCATGATTTCTTTTTCTATGCAAATGAAGAAATTGAGTAAGAGGGCTTTGTATCAAAAAATGGAAGTGGATGAAAACCCAAGACTTCCGGGAGCTTTGTGACTGGGGGCTATTGAGTGTCTCTGCAAAGTAGGGCTGTGTCAGACTCAAGTCTTGTGAATGAACTGTCACGTGAACAGTGCATGTGCAGCACTCTCTGTCCAGAGAGTGGAAGGATTTAAGGTTTCTAAAAATATTGCCCATTATTATTCCAACCATACAGAGACACACAGGAACATTTAACATCTTTTTCTCTTGAGCGTCCCTTTTTCAGATTATAACAAAAGGTGACATGCTCCAGCTCTGTGCAACTGAGCTCCACCCCAGAGAAATATGCAAACTGAAATATTCAAAACTAACACATTCTAACTAAATGCAAACTAAATCAACCTTGGTAACAATTGGTTTTTAGCCCAAGGTGTTTTGTAACTCTGTGAAGCTCTTCCTATTTTTGGTGGAGTTTGGAATGGAGTCTGGCTGTGGTCAAGAGGATGCTTTAGACTCAAGCAGGAGTTTAGGATGAGAAGGACCTTAGGCTCTGTCTCTGGATCTCCACTGCCTGGGTAGAACCCTGACTTCATCTATCACTTAGTGGCTTGAGATCTGGAGTAAGGTACTGGAGCCTCTTTCTCTTAGCTTTCTCATCTGCCAAAAGGTATTGCTAGAACCTTCCTCATGGCACTGATACAGAGGTTAGGCAAACTGGTATGTTCATGGGTCGAACAGAAGCAGGCATCTAATTCATTGTCAGCTATTGTTATAAATTTGTTGTTATTGTTTCACAATGATGACATCAAGGTTAAGAGAGGTCATGTTATGGTAATGGGTGAAGTCAGGGACTCTGGTCCTAAGAGTTGCTCCTCTCACAGCAGCTCACAATTCCTCCCCACCAGGGCTCTAACTGGGTTTCTCTTCTTTCATCTTGGACACGAGTTTTCTTCATTCTACTATGGCCTTGCCAATGAAGACATAAATTCTCATCGTTGATCACTAGGGGAAGGTTCATTTGGTTTTGTTGTTGACAGGTAAGAGCCTGTCACTCCCAAGCGCTGGTGTCCCATGCATGTGACACCATGCCTGGGTATGCAGATCTGGGGATTGAACTTGGGTTTCTACGTGGCAGGTGAGCTTTCTATGGTCTGAGTTCCAGTGTAAGCCCAAGGTCAACTCTTCACCAGTGAAGGATCAAGTTCCATTCTGGAAGAAACTTGGAAACTGCTGGGTAGCTTCGTATGGTCTCCCTGCCAATCAGAAGATACTAGAAGAAAAACAAAACAAGCCAACAAAAATTTCGCCATCACCACCAAAACCAAATACCCACAAACCTGACAGAAAGGAAGAGATGGCGAGGAGTAGGGTGTGCAGCTCAGTGGTTGATCCTGTGTCTAGCAGGTGTGAAGCCCTGGGTTCAGACTCCAGCACTAAAACAGAAAAGAGAAAGGAGGCCTTCACCTAGCTCTCGAGGAACTCAAGTCTGTCTGACATCTTCTCAAACCGGGTGCAAGAGGACATGGTAGGAGCACTTTGTGTACAGATGAACTGGAGATTCGGTCTGCCTGGCACGTCTTACCTGAGGAACCCCTCTCCCGCCTACCCTGCCTCCCCAGTCCCTCCCCAGTCCCTCCCCAGTCGCAGCCCCAGGTGCTTGAGGCAGAATGCAAAAGACACACACATAGATTATTTGCATATGAAGACGGATAAATCAAATCTACAAATGGGTAAGTCAGCCATTTGTGCTTGTAAACAACTTTTCAGTTAGGCTTTGGGAATGAGGAACATGATATTCTCTCTACAAACTAGTGTGGCTTTCTTATTTAAAGTAAATTTTTGGTTTTGTTCAGACATTTTCTGAATCTAGTTTGAATGTTAGAAAGAGGAGCCTCTGCCCAGAAGCTCTTGACATCTTACGTTTGGATCTGGAACCCTGATCTCTGAATTATTATCTAGATGAGCTGGAATAAGTCATCTATCATTCCCCTGCCTCAGTATATTTACCTGGGATGTGGAGGTGGTAACAGTATTCTCTTATAGGGGTGTGGAATGGGTTAGTTCCAAAAAATACAATAAAACCTGGGTATACAGTGAGCACAAAATAAATGCCTACTTGGATGGTTTTTAAGACATTAATGGTTATGCTTGCTATGATATACCTTGGTCTTTTTAAAATAAGAAAAGTATTTCTACCTGCTCCCCACCAACCACTACGACCACCGAAGTCATCAACTAACTTCATGTTCATTCAGAAAGAATATATTGAGGTTGTATTGAAAACCTGTGATACCATGGTGGGTGTTGTGAGGGAAACAGAGCAACATAAACCCAGCTCTTGGGGGCTTGATGGCTTCCAGAGAGAGATGTGGAGAAAGGTCTCCAAAATAAATAAATACAAATGCTAGATACTAGGTTGTGTGTGAAGTAGCTAGACTTGAAATCTATAATCCTACAGGTACATACTGTTTTTGATATGTTTCAGCTGTGGCACAGACTAGCAATGCAGGCTAATCCACCCATGTGGACTGGTTTGCAGGTGAGGGAAGAAGGACTGAGCCCACATCTGTTGGAGTCCTCGGCCCAGGCCTTTCTATTGCACCTCCATAATTCCAGCCTGTGGAATTTGTGGCCTTTGGTTTGGAAGTTGGAAGTTTCCGAGAATGGTTATAATCAAGGAGGGGCGGAAATAGGAAAAATTGTGAAGAGATGTTTAGAAAATGGGAGGGGGAAACTCTCAAAGCAAACCCAGATAATTGGGGTGTAGATTAGAGAGCTAAAGCTGGGAGAGATGAGGATGAAATGGGGTCCTCCTCATGAGCATGCCATTCGGTGGGTGCTGCTGGGAGCAGTAGGCAGAGGGGAGCACCACAGATCTCCAAGAGTCAGTAGAAAGAAGGTCTTGCTCAGTGTCCCCCATCTACCCAGGCAGGGGAGGGGCAGAAAGGCATCTGCATGTCCCAACCCAAGGTAAACAGAAAGCCAGAGAGGCCATTAAAGCAGAAACAGATGAGGATAATTAGAAGGGAGCGCTCCAAAGGCTAGAAGGAGGCAATGAAACTAAAACAAAGGATAGAGCTATTTCCATCTCTTGATGTCTGGAAATGCAGCCGTTTTGGTCCAGACCATGCTACCACACCCTGAGTAAGACAAACTTTCTCATCACTGGCCCCTTTTTGGTTCCCGTGGCATCCCCTGGGTTCTGCTACCACAGTGATGCTCAGGAGACATCTCCAGTTGCAAGTTCTGCATATTCCTCGGTTAGGACTTCACCTTGACAAGTTACCTTCCATCAGAAAGCTTCCATCAGGATTCACTTTTATAGTCTGGCAGTATCAAATCTAATTAGTGAACTAAACTAGAAAAGAGCCCCTGGGACACAGATACAGTGATGCACTCCTCTAATCCAAGTACTTGGGAGACCGAGGCAGCTCAAGAGCAGCCTGAGCTACACAGATAAGGCCAGTCTGATCTACGGAGTAAGACCGTCTCAATAGCGGTACTAAAACTTAGCTCTCAGGTTTTCTCGAGGAAATGCCTCCTTTGTGTGTTCTCCACGTCTCTACCTTATTTTTCCCTTCTCTTCTGACTTGTTAAATGAGTCAGTTTTTAGTGAAGTGATGTCATAGCCATTGTAGAAGAGAAAGGACATGATTGGTCCATAGCATTCAGCAGAAAGCCCAGGGAGCATCATCAGCCAAAGTCCTGGAGCTGTCAGGGTTAGTATCCATCACCTGTACTGATGGTTGAAGTATACTATATCCTTCATGAGAGAGGAGAGGGTCATAAAAAGTGAGGAGGCCTGAAAAGAGGGATGGAAAGGCAAGAAAAATGACCTTCCTCTTTCCTTGTCTTTCTGGTTGGAGAAGTTGGTCTAAGGAGCAGGCTTAACATGTTTGAATGAAAGAGGAGAAGCTGTTAAAGCCGATATAGTACAGATGGTCTTTTTGTGTTCACCTGAATTCGTGGCCCTTTGACCTTCTAATGTGACTTCATTAGACATGGCTGAGAAGTGACAATTGCTTAATTTGACTTTACATGAAAGCCTCATCAAGTGGAACTTTCCATATGTAGCCCCAAAGCCTTGACGTGATACTGTTATAAAACCACTGACATCATCTTACAGAAGTTGGCATACTCGACTCGGAAGACTCCCAGAGCCAGGGTGCTGCAGGTCATGACCGAGGTTCTTTTGGCCATGTTGCCGGTGGGAAACGTCTTGGGTGTTCGATCAGGCTTGGAGTAACGGTGCTACAAATTTCTGAATCATGTTTACTAGAGTTTTGAAAGAGTATATCATGTTCACGGGTCAAAGAAAGGGGTACCTGCTGTCAGTCAATAAGTAAGTTGCCCTTTTCAGCTCTTTCTTTACTGATTTTGTTTTGGGCTTGCCAAGCTACACCGAGCAAGTTATGGAAGCTGTTTGAGCTTTCACTTCCTCTTATGTGCAGTAAAGGCAATGGTGATGCTTTGCTCAACTGAGTGAGAATTCAAGAGTCACAGTGTGCAGCAGGACCTCCACAATGGTAGCTACCCCATCATAATTATAATTCTAACATCAGTGGTTGATTTTCAGACAAAAGAATGAGACCCCATAAACCTTCTCTACTTTAGTGAGGAACAGTGGAAGAATTTCATCTTGGAGGCTAGATCTCATGTAGCCCAGGCTGGTCTCAAGCTCACCATGTAGCCACGGCTGGACTTGAGCTCCTGATCTTCCACTTCACGTTCTCCTGAATGCTGAGCTGACAGGCATGAGGTACTGTGACCAGCAGAAATAATGGAGGGAATTTCTTTGGTTGTTATTATTTCATTTTATCAATTTTGGTGTTTTAGGACAAGGTCTCACGCAGCCCCGGCTACATATAACTTATAGAGCAGAGACTGGCCTTAACTCCTGGTCCTCCTGGTTCAGTCTCCAAAGTTCTGAATTACAGACATGTGCGCCATCCCCAACCTTGTAATGGAAGAATTTCAGCAGGTACCTTAATAAAACAAAAAGGGTTAGATTTCTCCTTAGTTTTCTTAGCCACTTTTTATTCTATTCTTTCTGAATAAAAATACTGAGGCCTACAAGAATGAGGTCATAAGCTGTCAGCCACCTACTCTACCCCTTTACCTCCATTTTGCCTCCTACACACACCTTTTATCTCTGAGGAACATCCTTTGGTATTGACAAATAAGATGCTTTATTGATATTTGTACTTTCTCTTTATATTTCAACATTAGAAGGCACTGGACTTCTAAGTTTAGGAAATAAGAAGATCTCTCTTTCCCCTTCCACCCCTCTCTTCTCTTTCCCTTTCTCCCTCCCTCCCTCCTCTCTTCCTCTCCCTCTCCTTTCTTCTCTCCCTCCCTCCCTCCCCACCCCTCCTCTCACTTTCCCAGGGAATTGCTTTCTCCTCAGAGTCTGTTTTCCCATCGTTTCTCTTCTGAGCCTTATGATATACTGTGATTACATTTCCTTCATTGCACAACTTTTGGGTTTTGCTAAGAAAGAACACATGGTTTTGGTTTGTTGGGCCCCTCACAGATGAGGGGTCACAAACAGCACAACGTTATTTCCCACAGTTCTGGAGGTTGCAAGGCCCAGATGTGAGTTCCGCAGACAAGGGCCTCTTCTGAGCTGTCAGCTCCTGTCTCCCTCTGTTTCGCTCCCTCCTGTCTGCTTCCTCAGAGAGGGCATCCTTTGTGTTAGAGGCACTTACCTCATTCTCAAAGGCCTCACAAAGGTTCCCTGAGTACTAGTGCTTTGTTCTTGTGTGCGGTCCCCTGCTTACTCTCTATTTAGTCCCCCCCCCCCCACTTCCTTCACCCACGGTCACTGATAGTTCAAATATACTGACTAGAAATTTCAAGGAACAAACAAGTACTCATTTGAAATGGTGTAGCCTTCTGAGCAGCATGAGGAAGGCTCTTACGGCCCTGCTCAGTCCCTCCCTGGATGTGACTCAGCCTTCATTGAGTACGTGCACTTCATTGAGTATGTGCACACTAAGTTTGTACACTCACTCAGTCACATGGCAACCGGATCAGATCCACTTTTATGATGAAGCAGTATTGTTTCCAAGTGGCTAGCTTTCCTCGGTAGTGGCTCCTAAGAGCACAATGTACTACTAAAAAAGTGTGAGGTGTGCACTGTGAGCGAAAGGGTGAGTGTTGTGAGCTCCGTAGGAAAATCTCACAGGTATAGAATCACCTGTGGTTTCAGGCTCCCACTGGAGAACCACCTCTCATAGATGAGCTATCAGCCAACCTGAGCGGCATGGTCCCAGCCTCCTGAGCCACTTTTTGGTGGTACAGATGGAGTTCCAGAGAACTAGGGGTAGAAAAGGACTTTTCTGGAGAGCAGACTAGGGTTTATCCTTTGTCTTGGCTGAAATACTGTTGCCACCATGAACTCCGAGGCCATGGGCCAAGTACAGACCTGTAGAAGTGATGGACTAAGGGGCTGGAAGGGTCAAGATCCTTATGAGTGACACTTTATGGCAGCTCTGGACTCGGCTACCCCACACTTCACGTCAGAGAAATAACCCGCAGGGAAGAGCGAGCCCTTGCTACCACCCTTCAGGATTGTGAAGCCTTCTCCTTGCTTGTCTTTATTTCTGTCCTCTCTGGAAGTCAGTCAGTCCTTCTGGGAGTCCATGACGGTCTGCTTAGCTGTGGGTCATTTTCATTCATAGTGGTGAACTTTGTCTCTGCAAATAAAAATTCATGTATCTCTGTTCTGGGGACTTTTCTTTATTTCTTGGGTATTTTCTTCAGTTTCTGGGGTGTTTTAGGATGTGTCTATTGTACTACCAGCTTGAACCTCTAAACTTCTTCAACTATCTCCCTTAGTTTTCCACTGCTTTGTCTTTTTGTACAATTATGTCATATAAACAAACCTTTTACTAAAATTCTAATTTATTCTATTCATGTGTTTTTCTTCACTCTGGATGACTTCTTTCTTCTGGTTTTCTCTTTCCATATCTTTGTTTTGATTTTCATTTTCTGCTGGGACTTTCCATCAAGCACGCCCTCTTGATTATGTTCTTATTGAAGAGCGGTGTATTTGCAGGCAGGGAATGTTCATGTAAATATATTAGAAAGTCCACACGTGGATTCTGGGGAGACAGTTCACAATGAAGGCCTGTGTTTATGTCTCCAGTATTAAGTGTTGTACTTCATCCCTGTACTATCTGGCTTTCTTCAATCTAAGCTTCTGTCCTTTCCATAAATAGTCATCTAGTCTTTTGCAAGCTTGAGGAGGGCTAGTCACTTGACGACATGAAGTTACAGAGGAGCCCAGTGACATATGTCTCTTACAGGAATTTTGACTGACATTGACCAGCTTCCCCTTCCTCCCTCCTCCTTTCTCTTTTGAGACAAGGTCTCACTGTTTAACTCAGGCTGGCCTCGAATCTGTGATAATGCTCCTGCCTCTGCCTCCTGATTGCTGGGGATACAGATATGGCTACCAGATCTGGTGTGATGTGTGCCATCTTATTGTCTAATATACTGTATGCCCACCTTTTTCTCTACAGCAGTGGCTCTCAGTCTGTTGGTCTTGACCCCTTTCAGGTTGGAAGGACCCTTTCAAGGAGGTTTTCTAAGACCATTGGAAAAATACAGATATTTATATTACAATTCATAACAGTAGCAAAATTGCAGTTATGAAGTAGCAATGAAAATAATCTTATGATTGGGGGTCACCACAACATGAGGAACTGTATTAAAGAGTCACAGCATTGAGAAGGTTGATACCCACTGCTCTAAAGTATGCAGTATCTCTAATTCCTGTTTCTTTTCTGGGCTCCTCAGTGTATTTGTTATTTTCTTGTTCCTATGATAGAATACCAAGACCAAAAGCAACTTAGAGGAGAAAGGGTTTGTTTTGGCTTTCAGTTCCAGAAGGACAGAATCTACCATGGCAGAGGTATGGCAACATAGAGGAAACACGGCTCATCACATGTTCATCCACACACAGGAAGCAAAGAGAGCAAGCAGGAAGTGGAGTGAGGCTACCAACTCTCAAAACCCACCCCCAGTGATGATGCACTTCTATCAGCAAGGCTCTACCACCTAAAAGTTCCACAATCTGCATTAACAGTGCCACCAACCAGAGACCAAGTCCAGACACATGAGCTTATTGAAGACATTTCTCATTCAAACCCTTGTGCAGTATGACTGGATTACCTACTTAGGTTGTTCTGTCTGCAGATATACGGGCTCAGTTTCCTCTATTGTCAGTTACATAACACCCACTTGTTTCCCTTTTTTTCCTCGATGGCACAACTGTTTCTTGGCTGCCCTCTTATAGCTCATGTTTCAGGGAATAAGACACTATAAATAAGAACACAGCATGTGGGGGTGACAATAAATATGTGAAGAGAATGAGTTAGGATGAAAGGGCTGGTGGGTGAGCTGGTGTGCTGCCTTGATTGGGGAGATAAGCAGCATTTAGACAAAAGCCCAACAAAAACAGAGGAAGGAGGAACATAGACATGCATCCTGGAACAAGGGCATTCACATGCAAAGAACATAGAGCAGGAGCATGGCCAGTGCATAAGCATTGTATCTGAAAGGAGGAAGTCAAGTCAGAGAACGGTAATGGTGGCAGTTTTAATAGGATCGTGGGCCATGGCAAGGACAGGAAGTTCCATCAAGTATAGGAAAACATTGATAGTTTTCAGTAAGGAGTGATGTGGTTGGGCTTACTCTTTCTGGCCAGGACAAGCTCCTCTCTTGCTCTTGGTCCTTGTGAGTTTTGATCCTTTCATTGTAATGTTTGTGAATTTTGGATATAGAGTGCAGATAAAAGCAAGAATCAGATTAGCTGCCCCTGGCTGGGCATTCCAGCCTGCTTATGTTAGGAATCTTTCTGGAGGGGAGGGTGCTCAAGATGGAATTCAGGCCTCATGCATGCTGGGCAAGCAATGTACCACTGAGTTACATCCCCTGCCCTATTAGCCTTTTAAACAGTTGGAGTGAACATAGAAATAGAATGATATTCCTAGAGAGTCAGAAGCATGGGTCACCATACTCATTCTAAGCAAATGAGCTTTCCACTGCATCCTGACAGTCTCCTGTGGATCTTGACAGTGGCAATGAGACAGAATATATCCTTAGAATCTCTCATTTTTATCTTACTCTAGCCCCAGAGTCTGTTTGGAAAGGTAAGGGGACTTCACAGTTCTCATTCTGAGGGTCTTCTATTGTATCACAAACATCAGTATCACCCCCAATCCAATAGCATAGCTGTCAACAATCAGCTCCCAAGTCTTCCTTCAAGAGAAAGCCCAGGAAGGCAAGCTCTCCTTCCCTGTGATGCATACTGGTGCCAGGGTTTTGCTCTAATCATTAGAGCCTTATGCTATATAAGTCTTATGCTATATCTATTATTGCCATATCAATTTATGCATAAAGATAGTCTGATTAATGTGCTGTATAAAACTCCATAGACTGGTGTTGTGGGATAATCTTTTTGTACACTGTAAAGATGTGTCTCTGCCTAAGATGCTTTCTGATTGGTTTAATAAAAAGCTGAATGATCAATAGCTAGGCAGGAGAGGATAGGCAGGACTTCCACGCAGAGAGAGAAACTGGGAGGAAGAATCTAATTGTACAGATTTCACCAGCAGACTCAGAGCAAATCAGAGGTGCCATACCGAGGAAAGATAAAGAGCCACATGGCAGGATGTAGATTAAAAATATGGGTTAATTTAGTTATAAGAGCTAGCTGGAAACAAACCTAAGCTAAAGGCCAAGCTTTCATAATTAATAATAAGTCTCAGAGTCATTATTGTGGGCTGGCGGTCCTGATGAGAAAGTATTGCTAGATTGCTTATGAAGCACAGTTCATTTCTCCAGGTTCTAAAGTCTAAGATAACGACATTTGTGGATTAGGGGCCTGGAGAGAATGTGCATCCTGGCTCACAAACTTCTCACTCTGTCCTTGTGAGGTGGGAGAAGGAGGAGAAGGAGGAGGAGGAGGAGGAGGCCCTTTTACAGTCGCATTTGTGAGTGTTCTGACTCCATGGTCCAGTTGTGTCCTACAGGCCTTCAAGTGCTCTTGTCTTCATCACTGCATTCTCGACCTTTGGGTTTGGGTGGTGTACAGATTTTCAGGATAGAACAAAGGCTACAGTCCTTGCAGTGTTAGGGACTGGACATTCATGTTCGAGTTTCAAGTCCTCACCTCCAAAGATTGCTAAACTCTGAAGATTATGAACTAATACCAGATGGTTCTAACAGTCACTGTACTGTGGACACATAGCAGCTTCTAGATAAATATGATAAACCTGGGTCTAGTATTAATTTTATGACTGTAACAGTCATCATGAGACACATGTATTCATATATGCCAAGTCATGCTACTGTGAGCTTCTCTGAAGAGCAGTAGGAACTGGAGAGGTGGCGCAGCAGTTAATAGTATGCATTGTTCTTGCAGAGGACCCAGCACACCCGCTGAAAGCTTCACAGCTGCCTATAACCCCAGCTCTAGAGGATCTGATGCCTCTGGCCTTTACAGGCACCTTCACTCAAGTGTACACAAACACACACACACACACAATTAAAAATAAACAATTCTTAAAGAAAAAGCAATATGGTAGATATTACTATTACTCATGTGTAGTCATGTAGCTTCTTCCTTGAAACTCGGTGAGTAATGATTGCCGCTGGACAGCAAAGAGAGTGGGAGGTGTTACGTGAGCAGGAGGGGAAGCCATGTCTGCAAACAGCAAATCTTTCTCTTGTGGCTGTCTGGTTGGTTGTGCAGAGGCCTTGGCAGAGGGCCATGGAGTGCAGACAAGGGTCATTACATATCCCTAGAACATGAGCATTCATAGCTTGTGATCACATACAAACCGAGCCTACATGACGCATCTCATCTCTTCACAATGGCTGTGGTGGCTGACGTGGTCCTGTGAACAGTAAGGCCCAGCAGGGTAGACAGATCTGTCTGTAGGAGTTTTATTTTATTTTCTATTACATCTACAGGTTTTTTGGGTGCTTATATGTATAGGTGCATGAATGCCATGGTGTGTGCGTAGAAGTCAGAGGACAAGATTCCAAAGTCGGTTTTCTCTTTCCACCAAGTGGATCCAGGAGATTGAACTAGATCCTCAGGGTTGGTGGCAACCAGCTCTGCCCACTGAGCCACCTCACCCTGTTTGAGAGTTTTCTACTTCAGATCAAAATAACGAGTGTGTACTGGCCACCTAGAATCCCTGCCACTGGTCTCTCATTCCTTCATTCACGTCTCTAACAGCAACAGACCAACCATGGAAAAGCTCTTTGTTTACATGACAGCATTTTTTCATGTAAAAACTCCGTTCAAAGTAGTTTCAGAACCTGTGTCTTATTGATCTTCTTGTCATCTTATAAAGTAAGGTAAGCATGGATGCTTGTGGCATGTGGGACTAAGAAAGCCCAGGACATTAAGCCATATGCTTGTCCGGTGCTAGGAGAAGGGAACAAGTAAATAGTGGACAAACACCTGCCGAATGTGAACAAGAACCTCCCATTGTTTGTGAATCATAGCACTGTTTATCTACCATCATACACATACAAGGACTTGGTATCTACATCTGTATCTGTACCTATATTTCTAGCCATAGCTACATCTATATCCATCCATCCATCCATCCATCCATCCATCCATCCATCCATCCATCCATCTGTCATCTATTTATCTTCATCCTCATCATCTTCTTATCTATTATCTATCTATCTGTCTGTCTATCTGTCTATCTATCTATCTATCTATCTATCTATCTATCTATCTATCTATCTATCTATCTGTAGCACAAATCTTAAAAGGTCTTATTAATTAAAAACAAAGGCACCTCACCTTGCCAATTCCTCAGCTGATCCTGTTTCCTCAGACTGGAAGCCTCTGAGTCCTCATCCAGAATGAATTTCAGCTGAGTTGCTGCTAAAAGTCTAAAAGCTTAACCAGACTCTAGTTCCTGTTCCCCACACCTTATATACCTTTCTGCTTCCTGCCATCACTTCCTGGGATAAAAAAGGTATGTGTTACCATGCCTGGCTGTTTCCAGTGTGGCTTTGAACTCACAGAGATCCGGATGGATCTTTGCCTTTGGAATACTAGGATTAAAGGTGTGTGTGCCACCATTTTCTGGCCTCTATATCTAGTGGCTGTTCTGTTCTCTGACCCCAGATAAATTTATTAGAGTGCACAATATATTGGGGAAAACAATATCACCATATCTATCTATTTACCTATCTATCTATCTATCTATCTATCTATCTATCTATCTATCTATCTATCATCTCTATTAAGGCCCCATGAAGCATCAGGCCCTTTGGCAAACCAGTGAATGGTTTGCATTACATTTTGTCCCTTACTCTTCTTTCCTCATTTCAAAAATGTGATTTACCCATGCGAAGCTCTGGAGTGAGGCCGAGAAATAGGTGTCTATGAGAAAGAACCCTGGAGTTCCCCTTGCCAACTACTCCCTTCTAGACTCTTTCCAGGACAAGAGTCACCACTTCATTTTCTTTTTCTTTTTAGAAAAATAATTTATATCAGAATATGAGCAAAGAAAAATATTCAGAAAACAACTGTAATTATCTTTGTATGGAATAGTCTGGTGATTTTTATATTTTTTATTTGTTGGAATTTTATTAATAAAAAATCATTATTTTTATTTAAAGAATCAAATGAACAAGAAACTTAAGTTCTTAAAAACTATAGCTGAGACAATCAGGTATTCGAAGGCCGGTCTGCAGCCACAATCAAAAGCAGCTGAGGTGGTCCACAGCAGTGGCCGAGACAGACAGTCCATGGAGGTGGCCGAGGCAGTCCACAACCATCATTTTCTGAAGGAAACCACAATTATATGCTTTAGCCTGAGAAGCTAGACATAGCTGGTCAAGTGTATGGAATGAAAAATCCAGAGGTGCAGAAAACGTCAAAAGAGCAACATATAGAGAAGAATAAGCCAGAGTGGGAAAATCAATCCAGGTTCCTAAAATCATGGAGTCACTGATCTTATCACAAATGGAGACCTACTGGAAAGCTCATTAAGGAAGGAAACATGTGTCTTCATATGCTTGACAGAGAACTTGGGGTTCACCACCCACAGAAGAACATGGGGACTGTGAATATAAATGAGTGGGAGAAAAACTTCTGGTATAATAAAATCAATACAAGATTAGTAAGAAAAAATAAAGGATTTAGAAGCGGCACTCTAAACAGCTGGACACTAGCAAGTTCAGCCTCACATCTCCCTATAAAATATCAGGCCTTCTCCTGCCACAGAGGCAAAGGCCTGAGTTAAGTCAATTAGAGTTTGTTCAACGGCCAGGCCTTTTTTTCCCCCACTATAAATTCCAAGTGATAGCTTACCATTTAATATTCCTGTTCAGAATTGGTAATTTAAGGATGTAAGTGGAAATATTAGTAGAATAGGTTTTTTTTAATCATTTGCTGACATTCAAAAATAACACAAAATGCTACGTTGCACTGACTGCTGTTCCCTATGCATTTGATGCCCAACTTTGGCTCACGGCAGGCAGAGTTTGGCTGTAGCCATACTCAGGACTTTGGTTTCAGGAGTTGGTTTCAATAGAATTGGTAATGTCACCCTTTTCTCCAAATAAGAAGAGAGAAATTATTAGGGAGGCTGTGAGTAATTACTGCAGACACAGAGAGAAAAGGTGTCACACAGAAAGCTGGCTGCAGGAAGCAGAGAGAGGAGTTCAGATACGTTGAGAGATTCTGACTGGGTTACCATTTGTGAAGTTCTTGATTTGTATTTCTTTCAGAGGCTGGATCCTAGGTTTTCTTTTCTTTTCTTTTTTATATTTTTTTATTAAGAGATTTTCTATTCATTGTACATACCAACCACAGATTCCCCTGTCCTCCCTCCTCCTGCCCCCCAGCCTCCCCCTCCCCAATTCCCACCTCCTCCAAGGCAATGTCTCCTATGGGGAGTCAGCAGAGCCTGGCACATTCAGTTAAGGCTGGTCCAGGCCCCTTCTCCCTGCACCAAGGCTTCACAAAGTGTCTCACCATAGGCACTAGGCTCCAAAAAGCCGGCTCATGCATTAGGGATGGGTCCCAATCCTACTCCCTGGGGACCCCCTAAATAGTTCAAGCTAAACAACTATCTCGATTATCCAGAGGCTTCACTGCCATTTCAATCCAATATCACCTATTGTCTAGAGGAAAAAACAAAAAGCTTTTTCCCAATCAGTGGAAAACTAATTTTTAAATTGATCTTAATCTGCATTTTAAAAAATTGTTAGTTTTCCCTGTCCCACCCAAGAACTGGCAGAAATCTTCCAGCACCAGGCTATTTGAATGAATAGCTTTCTGCTCCAGTGGCTTCCAGAATCATGACTGATCATTCCTTTGTTAACATGCTTCTCTTCTTGTTCCTTTATTTATTTTTCATGATCTCACAAATACCCTTTCCGTTCAGAAGTTCATCTGACCCAGGCTCTGTCTCCACAATCTCCACCCTCCCCCACTGAGGTCATACATTTCTGACTATGACCTCGTAGTCTAGACTTGCTGCTGAGGTGTTCACTGTCACGTACAGTCTTATACAATCAGCAGCTTGCATGTAGCTGCAGGCCCACCGAGGTTTTGCAAGGGGGATGATGATGACGCACATGTCCGTGCTTTGTTGGGTGGACAGAACTGACCCCACAGGTTGAAAGGTAGTTTACTCGTTTCCAAATGTTTCCAGTGAGAAAGAGACTTACTTGGCTAAAGCAAGACCCACCTCTCATTTCACCCGTTAACTAACAACAGAGGGATTTCTTCTGTTAGTGAGTTCAGGTTCTTCTGTTGCTCAGAGTAACCATTTCCTTTGCTATGAAATTGTGTAGATTTTCTAATTGTTGCTTTATTATATAATTTTCTGCTTCTCTGAAAAATAGTTTTCAAGGGATTTAAGAAAATAGTTGTAGGTGCTGGAGAGATGACTCAGAAGTTACAAGCACTTCTTCCAGGGGCCCCTACGTCAGGCTGCCTGCTCACAACCACTGGTAACTTCAGCTCCAAAGGATATGATGCCCTTTTTCAGCTTCTGCAGGCACCTGCACACACATGGCATGCACACACACACACACACACACACACACACACACACACACACACAAAGAAAGAAAGAAAAAGAAAAGGGAGAGGGATACATAAATAAAAATATTTTAATTGAAATTGAAATAGTTGCATAATATTGCATATAGTGCCAATGGCACCAGAAATGAGGACCAAACACTCAACCAGCTAGTCTGTCTGGTCACTTTTTTTTTCTATTCAGTTGTTAGATATTCTACAATCTATTATTATTCATAATTTAAAATGCCAGGGAAAAGATGAATAAGGCAAGTTTCCTGTTCCTCAGAGGCCTCAAGGATTGATTAGGATTCTACATGTTATAAACTCCCATAAAGTGAGAAAAACACTAAGGGAGGTGTATCCTCCATCATTATGATCGATGGCCACCAGAAGAAAATGTGCAGAGTGTGAGGTGTAGGGAGCTGAGTGGTTTACACAGTACACAGGATTGTAAGCTTTCTAGGCAAACATACTAGCCTGTTCCCAACTTGAGGCTCCTCTGAAACAGGATGTTTAGAAAGTTTTCAGTAGAACGTGAACAAGGGCAAGTAGGGAGGTAAAATTTACAAAGAGGAAGTGGCCAGAAAGGAGCTGGCAGTTGTATTTATGTGTGATAAAAGTCACAGGAAGGTATCAGGCAAATCTCGACAAAGCAAAGATAGGGACCACAGATTGAAGATGTGACACAGCATTGCCCTAGGGGTGGATTCCCCAGGTAGCCCTGGGCCCCTCCAGAGCCATGACTAACTGGATACACAGGTAACAAAGGGAGAGTGCTTCTCACACAAAAAGGAGGGAAGAGGTTAAGAAGGAGCACATTTCTGTTATCAGGGTAAAGATGCTTCTGAGACACCATGTAGGATCAACGAGAAGCTTAGAAATAACAAGTCAGAAGTTTCAGGCACAGGCCTATGCCAAGGAAAGTTACAGTGTCTCAAGAGCTGTGAGCTGATGGCACTGGTAGTCTACAGCAGAGGAGAGGCTGTCTGGAGAGGGCACAGAGGAGAATGCACTGGGCAGGAATGGAATCGTGGAGGCAAGCCAGAGGACAAAAGAACTCGATGTATAAGAGAAGCTAACTCTGGGTGGGGACAGGAGAAAGAGCTGTGGATGGAGAAGCTGCTGCCTCATAAGGAAAAATAAGTGTGTCAAGTGACATTTGACAAATAGATTGAAACAATTGACCCTTCAGCCAGAGGGTCTTTGGAGGCTGTTTTAGGAGCTGTTTGATGGGCGTGAAGGAAGGAGGAGGCAGACCACGGTAGACTGCGGAGAAAAATGGAGGCTGGCACGGTGGCACACACCTTTAGTCCCAGCACTCAGGAGGCAGAGGCGGGCGGATCTCTGTGAGTCCCAGGCCATCCAGGGCTACAGAGTGTGACCCTGTGTCACACAACAGCAATGAAGACAAAACAAAAAGAGAAAAAAATGAAAGAAAAAAGGAAAGGGAAAAGGAGGCACCAAGGCCAGCAGCTTTGGCAGAGAAGATGGAGAGCGGGGAGAAAGCGGCTCTCTCCTGTTCTCCCTTCATCCTCCCCTCTTTATCTCCTCCTTCTCCTCTTCCTCCCCCTCCTCCTCTGTGTCTGTGTCTTTAATTTTAGAAATCAATCAATTTAGACTAAAGAACGGAGGAGGAACCCTCTACAAGGCTCTCTGATTTGGTGTGTTATAAACTTCTGCTTCAAGGGCTAGCACTCACTCCCACCACAGGCTTCCCTGACTGTAGTGATGCCCCCAGGAGCACATTGTGGCCTGCAGGAGACCCACCTCCATGACAGTGTACTGCAGCAGGACTCCCCCTGAGCAGAGTGGTGTGTGTAGAGTCATGCTCTCTAGAAACCCAGAGGAGAACAAAATTGAAAATCACTCAGCAAAACCAAGTTCCTTCAGCTCAGTGTGGAAAGGTGTATGCCAACTACAGAGTGTGTGTGATTTTTCTCTTTACAAGGTTCCTTTGATGGCTCAAACAACACCAACTTCAAATGCCAGTCAGCAATTGCTTTTTGTTCGGTGTTGAAGGTGTTCTGGTGGTAGGCATTCTGTCGACAAGACTGCACCTCCCTCCTCACTTTTCTTAAGACAGAGGAACTGCAGTGCAATGAGGCGTTCGGTTCAGACGGCTCCTGATGCTGGGAGACTGACAACCTCTTCCAAACGGTACACTAGTGATCCTTTCTGCTTTGATGAACATTTCCCCCTTGAACTCTGTACTGTCCATTTAAGTAGGAATATGACGTGTGTTATACGTTCTGCCAGCCATCCCAGGATATACAGCCTTTATATATAGTTTTAGCTGCCTACACGGTTTTTTGAGCCCCGCAAAAATTAACTATTCTAATAACTGCTTTTTAAAGTAGATGTAAAACCTTGAACAAAGGCCTAGAAACATGGCTCTGTCAGCAAAACCCTTGTGTGCAAGCATGGCAATCTGGATTCAGATCTCTAAATAAAAAGCTGGGCCGTGGCAATGTGCATCTCTCATCCCAGAGCTTGGGAGATAGAGACAGGAGGATCCCTGGGTCTTTCTGGTCAGTCTGTCTAGCCAAATGATGAATTCTAGGTTCAGTGAGAGACCTGGTCTCAAAACACACAAGGAAGAGTGATCAAAGAAGACACATAATGTTGACCTCTGACCCTTATACACCAGGGTACGTGACATGTGCACACGCCCCTGAGGTGGAAGATTAGCACTGGAACAGAAGGACCATAGAATCATGATGAATTCTTCTGCCTTACGCAAAATATACTTCCTAAATAGGTGAGAAAGTGAGACACTCATACACGAGTTACATAGAAAGCAACTAGCTGTGTAGTCTAAAGGCATGTAAACTTTGGAAGGAATGGAAAACAGAGATGAGGAATAGAAATTTTCAGGAATAGTTTCTGCAGAAGGCAAATTCGTAATAGATTTTAAGAAAGGTGATTGTATTTCCTAGGCTGTGAGTTTGTTCTCCATAGGCCAAATCAAGTCTACTTGTGTTTTGTTGTTCTGGGGTGATGATGTAAGAGACAGCTGAAGCTGGCATGTGTATCACTCACTTGTCCTGTTGCTGTGGCGGGCACCTGACAAAGGGGAGAAAGGAAGGGTTTGTCTGGGCTTATAGTTCAAGTGCATAGTCACTAATGGTGAGGGAGGCATGAGAGCAAGAGCTGGAAGAGGCTGGCAGCTCACCAGCCTTCCCTGCCAGGCTGCTGGCTGGTCCTCCTCATGCTGGCCGCTTGCTCATGCTGCTTGTCAAGAAAGAGATGGACAGCCATATGGGGTCTTCTGTATTTTATTCATTAGAGTATCTTTTATTTATTGCTCCAATGTATTTAATTTACTAAATTGTCACAGATGGTTTTTATACTACAATGCTAATGAGAAAAGTGGGGAAGGGACCCCATCTCCTTTCAAGTCTGGAGGAAGAGGAAACATTTTTCCTTCCACGTGTCCAAGTTTTATTTACCCTCGTTGGAAAATGCTGACTGACAATGGAGGCCTGCACCCGTTTAGAGTCTACATGGAAGGGGAACAAACGATACGGACATTTTGGAAGAAACCTTTGTGTGTTCTGCCTTGAGAAGCTTCAAGACACTCCCAAGGAATTGGGAGGTCTTGTGAGGACCAACATGAAGTGTACTGCCCCTTCTGCAGCAGCAGTTTCTCTTCTATTTAAAAACATTAAATACACAAGCCGTGCTTACAGCATCTAGCAGGTTTTGTTGTTGTTTTTTTGTTTGTTTTTTAGGGTGTTTGTAGAAATGTGTGAGACTCTTGGGCCCAGCTTTGGGTGTTTTGTGGGACACACACCTCACATTGAACAGAGAGACAGGTATCTGAGTCACTGCACACTATGGTGCACACACAAAGCTTATATACTCTTGGGGAAAGGCAGCAGAGAGAAGAAAGTTTCTCACTGGTTTCCGTGATTTGTGAGAATTGAACCGTCTCTGTGAAGGTGGGCACTGAAGACTCATGCCCTCCAACATCTGGGCTGCAGTGATGTTTGCTAGAGCCACAGTGAACTATGCTATGTTTTATTTGAATTTTTCCTCTAATTGGAGCCCTCCCCCCCCCCCAAAGTTTAAATTTGACAAAACTCCTAAGTCTGACTTTGTGCCTGACTTCCATAAGGGTCACCTCTCAGGACTTGAACATCTGTTGAGTGAAAGTTTTGGAGCATACAGAAAAGCATGGACTGATGAGCCTCATCGCCACCATGCTATGGCTTCCAGGCATCTTTCTGTGTAGGATAGCTCCCTTTTACATGGACATGGAATATTCAGCTGCTAGCATCTGGAATTGTTCTTTTTTATAATTGGTGTGCACATGTAAGTATGGGAGCCAAGGTCAACCTTGTGAATGGTTCTTTAAGAGCTATCAACTTTGTTTTTTGAGATCCTCTCTCCCTGGGACCTGGGAGGCTGGCAAGCCAGTGAGCCTTACATAGAAAGCCTGTCTTGGCCTCCCTGGTTATTTAGTATGGCTTTTTTATGTGGGTGTTAGGGCCCAAACCCTGGCCTGTATGCTTGGGAAAGCTTTAGCTCTAGCCTACTGAGTTATCTTCCCAGTCTGTAGATACTGGTCTCAAGGCTTTTGAATAAGGGCCAAGTTTTATAATGACAGTACATATTTAAACAAAGGACTTGTGTGTTTCCTTTCTTTCTTCTACTCTGGTTGTAACTTTCCTAGTTGTTTTTGTTATTAACTAACCTCCAAGTAATTGGCTCATCTGATCTACAGGGGAAGATGGACATGTAATTAAATGGGAAAATCCATGTAAAAGAAATCTTTGCAAATGATTGGGAAATTCTAAGATATCATCAAGTACTTTTTCATCAAAATTAACCTTCCCAAAGACACATATATTTCTGCAAGATTCTTGCCAGAGGCATAACAGAACACTCCTCCATCATCAGCTCCTGGGAGTGGCCTAGCATCCTACAGACAGCCAAGAGGACAGAGTTCTCTAGCCAGTCTGCCAAGTATGAGAAGTGTCTTCAACTACCCAATGGGCCTAGATTGGTCGTTAGCAGTTCAATAGCCACAAAGCACAGACCTCGATTATAGAGAACATACTTGATTTTCAGCAGTTCAACACCCAGAAAACATTGACTATGAATAGTGTACCGTCTGTGACGTGCTTCAGGTGGAACTGGCCCACTGTGTTCACCCCATCCTAGCATTCACAACTCATTTGCCACAGGTTGGCAGGTGTGGCTTGAACTAACAGTGTGTTCGATTCTTTCCAGTTGAGCAAATATATTTCCAGTGGAAATGATATTTATTATATTCGCATCTAAGGGGTTAGCAAGCCTTCTCTGGTTTCTAGCACCATGGACACTTGTAAAACCTTGCAAACTTTATTTCAAGAGAACAAAACATGGGGGATAATCCAGCATTCCTTTCACTCTCTGTCCAAGTATACTGAGTCAGTATGGCTTAAGAACATCCTCCACACACGGTCGCCATGTCCCCGAGCTGTAAATACAGTAGGTGGCCAGAGAGCAAGCTCTAACTGCAGTCGTGTGTTTCCTTCATTGTATATATTCAGGTCAGATGTTAACATGGCTTCACCATATTTTCTTTGTAGTTTAATTTCCTTTGTGATTATTGCTTTTATTTAATGGTGGTATAAAAATGTCCCAAGGACTGAAAACAAATTGTAGCACCCTTTAACATAAGCATTAAGAAGTTCTCCACTAGTTTGCCTTGAGGCCAAGATTAAAAGTTAAAATCATTTCAGATAAAACGTGCAATAGATAAACACCTACATTTTCTTAACAAAACACAGAGCGCTATCTGTATCACACAGTGTTCGTTCTCATCACGTTAGGCCCAAGCATATAACAAACTAGGAATGAGGACGTGTGTTCACAGTGGCTCTCAGTGTCTCAGACCGGGCCTCCCTGGAGATGCCGTGAGGCGCCTGCCAGCAGCACCACCCTGCTGTTTCTAACGGCTCCCTGGAGAGCTGGCAGGATCCTGGACACGTTAGGAAGGAAAGGCAAAGGAAGGCTCCCCAGCCCTACCCAAGGACCACCATGAACTTCACAGCAAGGCAGAGGGTGATGGGAATCCATCTCCTAAGTGTCAAATTTGCAAAGATGTTTTCATTTCATGTTTACTATCCCACCTATTAATGTGTATTTGCTTCTGACACTTCGTTCATTTTATAACCTGATAGCGAACAGGTTCGATTTAATGGCCATTTCTTAATCAAGGTGTTGAAATGGTTGAAATGTTTGCTTCTTAAACAAGACAGATTTTTACCTATTTGTTCAGGAAGCAGCACACATAGATTTTTCAGAAACTGGGCTTTATGAACATAATGCATTCATCGGACCCTGATAGAAAATGCTTTAATTTTATTCAGAATATTACTTCATTTTAGCACCTGTATAGATTCAGAGTTCTTTGAACTATATGAAATCACTGAGAGTCTCAGTGCACAGCTGTGCATAATTTGAGCAGCTTTTTGTAGTTGCTCAGAGGGAGGAAATGTGGTCCATTTCATCCCCTAATATAAAATAAAGTATATTATACTGGGAACAATAGTTGAACTTTCACACATGAGTCCACTGTTTATTTTTATAGGCTTAGTATTTTAGTTAATTAAAAACTAAGAAATATCAATTTTCTTAAAATAAAAAAATTACAATCCTGTAAGAAACACACCTATCAAAACTTTTGCAAAGCTTTATTACTTGGAACATCATTGTGAGTGGAGAATACAGTTGGAACTGATAGGAAAAAGCACTGTCTAAAATGATACAGAATTTAATCATAAAGTACAATTCCTCTTACACTGCAGAGAAAGTGTTATGATGAATTGATGGTAAATATAAACACACAGATAATTTTAAATAGTCTTTGCCTCATTTTTAAATTGTGTGTGTGTGTGTGTGTGTGTGTGTGTATGTGTGTGTGTGTGTGTGTGTGTGTATCTGTCTGGGGGTATAGGTACATGAGTGCAGTGCCCACAGATGCCAGAAGAGGGCGTCAGATGCCCTGGAGCTAGAGTTATAGGAGTTTGTTAGCTGTAGGTGCTGGCAGCTGAACTCCCATCCTTTGGAAGAGCATCAAGGACTCTAAATCACTGAGGCGTCTCTCCAGCCTTCCTTTGTCTGATTTAAAGAGCATAGAGAATAGTTAAGAAAAGTAATACATGATTATTAAATAGTATCCTAAAACATGAAAAAATCATTAAACAAAATGAGATGGTTAATAGCTGACTTAAAAATTAGTAAAACCTTTATAGGTTTTTATTTTCTTCCTCAAGGTTACAACCCTAGCACCTAATTTACTTTTAAAAATGTATTATCTGAACAAACAATTACTTAGAAACATTATTACACAGATTCAACTCTTAATGGTTAAGATTAACAGTGCTGATTTTAATTAAAAAATATTTCCCTAGTAAATTTTCATTAGCCTTTAAAAAAGAAAAGAAATCCATGTTTCCACTACTTCCAAAGTTCTGGTAATCACTCATGCAAATGAAAAATAATGTATGTTTTCCATACATGCATAAGTTGTTCCACAAACATCTGGTAATGAAACTTTGAAAGCTGCTAGATTCCGCCACAGCCCAGGTGTTCAACGCAGCCTCTCTAGAACTCAGCCATTGCCCGCAGTCATTTGTTGCAACTTGTATTGGCATTTTTATGGTCGGGATGAGGGGCAAGGTGATGACATCATGCACTGGTGTTATGAAGGTGCTGTGAATTCACTGCGAAAATCCCATCAATGAGTGATTGTTGCTGAAACCGACTTCATTGGTGGCCGCCACGTTTTGCCAAGTGAAACATCTGGGCACAAAGTTAGCAGTGGCACACCTTGTAAATAACTTAATTGAAATTAATTGCCAGAAGTTTGCAGCATGCATAGGCAGTCATAAGTGCTATTTCTTATTCTGCTGAGGAGGGTTATGCTGAAGAATCTGTGCTCACAGGTTCTATTGTAGCAACAGAAGAGGAAAGTGTAGAAAAAGGGACTGTGACGGCAGGGCCCTACAGAAAGTAAAGCCACAGCACAGTGTGGAGAACACTTGTATGCCTCTTTCATGGAAAGATATTTTCTTCAGAGAAATACTTTTTAAAACTTATGAATAAAGCAATTTAAATAGGTAGTGATCTATATTTCCCCAGAAAGCTCTATTATTGTGCCCATACTATCAGTACAGAAGGTAATAGTAATGCTGATAGAAATATGAAATTATCATGTGTTCTAGAGCCACATATTGAAGAGATAGAGGTTATATTTTGAAAAAACTAGGAGACTAATCATGAAATATGTACCTTATTTTCTCCAGAGTCTTACTAATGTTTGGAGTAATTTTTACACAGTCCCTTGTGCCCTCATAAATCTAGGGAAAAGCAATTTAAAACTTACTAAAAGGACACAGCAGTCAACACAAGTAAGTTGATGCCCGCCCGACACAGCCTTGCCTGGCCTTAAGAAGTGGTTCAATAGTGGCAGTGCCAATCATCGACTTCTTTCATTCTTGGTTCTCATTACTTTTCAACTTTCCCTTTCTTTTTTAGAAAAGCTATGCAAATGTAAACATATTTAAAGATCCTCAGTGTTGATATTGTAAAAATTTCCCTCTTTATCTTCTTCAGATTTTGTGCTTTTATATTTGCTCCCATAATGAATTCTGTCTGAGTTCTCTATGTAAATTAGGATTTAAATGATAAACATTTTAGTTTAGCATGCCTAAAACTACTGGCCTTTATTCTCCCATTGAAAATAACGGGATCTAAGAAGGCTGTTCTTCGTAGAGCTGAGGACACTTTCACCGCATCCTTTTCTCCTGCTCACTGCAGGAACATAACCTGCCTTGTATCAAAAGCATTCTGGTTCATTTTTGACAACAGCCCCTGATATTCACAAGTGGGCTTTTGGTGTAACAGAGGACCCAGCTCTTAAGATAAGAAAAGAGAAAAAAGGATTTGGCTTTTTTTGCTCAACACCAAACTGCATTTCTGGATACACCCCTAAAAGTCATGCCAGTGTTTTCCCAGTGTGCATTCTGTTCTGGTCAAGTGAGGTGTGTGATGCAGAGGGGGAGAATGGGTTCTATTGAGCACTTGCTTTTGTTAGGAACACACAGAAAGTGTAGGCAAAGAACATCTTTAACGTATGGTTTTAATCTTAACATTGAATCCCCATGTGTTCCCTTGAGGATAATATTTTAATGGTATCAGATCAGATTAAACACAGTGGAGACTGGAGGGAGCGGCAGGCAGCCAGAACCATATGAAATCAATGACAGTTGCTTTGTAATCAGGTTTCCTTTTAGCTGCTTTTTGCTGCAAATGAATGTATTTATAGCAAGAATATGTAAATCACTTGGGCTTCTACAGGGAAGTATGTGATTGTATGATACATCCTAACTCTTAAGGATCTCAACATTAATAAAAACAGCTATGTTTGTTAAAGCTGTAAGGCAACCCAGAAAAGCCAGGGTAGGACTTTGCTCATGGATCCCTTGACTGGCAGTCAGTTCTGGAAGGTGGTGTGGAGGCAGCCCTGAGCAGCTCAGAAATGGCAAACTGGATGAGGCACATATGCCAGCGTGGCAAACTCAAAGGCATCTCTCAAAAGAAAGCAACACAGTTTCAACTCATGTTATGTGGTTTGTTTGTTCTTACAGTGCTGGTGACTGAACCCAAGGACCATATGCATGCCACTCCAATGCACTACCACCTAGCTGAATCCTTAGCTTAATCCATGTTACTATGCAGCATTTTTTCTTGCTGACATTCACACCATGCAGTGGATAGTGACTCAGCTCCTGATGAATCTACAGCAGTTGGAGTGATCTGGGGAAGGTCAAGTGATGACTGACATGTTGGGGTGTCAGCCTAGACTCTTAGTTACTTTGACACAAGGCTGCAGGTGGTGCAGGCTGGCTTTGAACTCCTCATCCTCCTACTTGAGGTTCAAGCTAAGATTGCAGATGTGCACCACCTTGTTAATTTAGAAGCTCTCATAAGACTCTACTAGGATGTAGGAATACAAAGGAAAATGAGGTTACTGCTTTACCACATTTAATTAATTAAATTTAGTTAGTTTTCATAATAATAATAATTGTGAGTTAGGGACAGAATGTTTTATTTATATTAGTAAAATTTTCTTTTAGATGATAATATACGACGGAAAACATCAGGGGCCTCTGAGGTAAGTTTATTCACTGTGTCAGAATTCAATCATGCATGTGTCTGAAATAATAATAAAACAAAACTTACATGAATTGAAAAGCATTGGGATATAGGCAATATCTATTTAAAGGATATATCTTTCTTAGTCTTTTCTAACTTTCCCAAACACTGGTGTTCCAGAAGAATCCATAATCTATCACAATGCTCTCTGGGTGACTATTGAGTGTAGAACTGAGTTCTTATGTCTTGTGACTCTGGCTGTTCCATCCTGTGAACACTTTCCCTTTTTCCTGATGTGGCTTCTGGGATCCCACACTGTCCTGGTTCTAATTATTGAGTTGCTTTTTTCTCAGCCTCCTCTGTTAGCTTGTCTTCTTTCAACCACTTAAATGCTGGCACCTTCTCTGCTGTAGCCTCACCCTTTCCTCTTCTCTTCCTTCTTCCTGCGGAGTTTGATGTAGATATCGTCAGTCTAGTCCATTGATGATGTCCAAATTCCTGTCCCATCTCCAAACCTGAGTTCCCATTCAGTTTTCTGAGTCATCTACTTGGTATTTGTGCATAGTTTCCTGACAAATACCTCAAAGTCTTTGCCAACATAAAGTTATTTTTACGCTCCAGAAATCTGACTTTTCTTCTTTGTGTCTGTTGTGGGTTGAATGAGAATGACCCCCATAGGCTTGTTTATTTGAATGTTTGAGTGGAACTGCTTAGGAAGGATTAGGCATGGTCTTGTTAGAAGAGGTGTTGCTGAGGGTGGACTTTGAGGTTTCAAAAGTCAATGCCAGGCCAGTCTCACTCTGTCTCTGCCTTCATTTTTCATATAAGATATGAGCTCTTTGCTACTGCTCCAGCACCATGCCTGCCTGTCACCATGCTTGCTGACATGATGGTCATCGACTAACCCTATGAAATTATAAGCAAGCAGCCAATTAAATGCTTTCCTTTATAAGTTGCTTTGGTCATGTTGTCTCCTCATAGCAACAGAGCAGTAACTAAGGCTGCCCATGTCAGGAATCCATCTGTCCAAGGTTAATCCACTTGTCCAAGGTAGATGGGATTTTTGAGGTATAGGGGGTGAAAATGTAATGCATGCTAGGCAAGTGCTCTACCTCTGAGTTATATCCCAGTCCCTCGATATCTCCAACCATGGCTCTGTTCTGTCCTTTTTCTTTCAACCCACATGGAGATAAAACACTGTGTTTGTTCTTAGTGCCAACTACTACTCAAATCCTCAAATTAATCTCTTTTGTTTTCACATCAAGGACATATTCTTTTTTTTTTTTTTTTTTTGGTTTTTTGAGACAGGGTTTCTCTGCGTAGCTTTGCACCTTTCCTGGAGCTCACTTGGTAGCCCAGGCTGGCCTCGAACTCACAGAGATCCGCCTGGCTCTGCCTCCCGAGTGCTGGGATTAAAGGCGTGCGCCACCACTGCCCGGCTAAGGACATATTCTTTTCAGCACCTCACTGAACTTTCTCCAAAACTGACCACGTACTTGGTCACAAAGCAAATCTGAACAGATACAAGAAAATTGAAAGGGCTGGAGAGATGGCTCAGAGGTTAGGAGCACTGGCTACTCTTCCAGAAATCCTGAGCCACATGGTGCCTCACAACAATCTATAGAGAGATCTGGTGCTCTCTTCTGGCATGCAGACATACATGCACCCAGAACACTGTATATATAATAATAATAATAAAGAAAAAACTTGAAATAACCCCCTGATCTTATCAGACCACCACAGATTAAAGCTGGATTTCAACAACAACAGAAAGCCTACAAACTCGTGAAAACTGAACAACTCCCTACTGAATGGAAACTGGGTCAAGACAGAAATAAGAAAGAAATCAAAGACTTTGTAGAACTCAATGAAAATGAATATACAACATACCCAAACTTATGGGACACAATGAAAGCAGTGCAAGAAGAAAGTTCATACCACTAACTACCTACATTAAAAAACAAACAAACAAACAAAAAAACAAACAAAACTGGAGGATCTCATGCTAGCAACTTAACAGCACACCTAAAAGCTCTAAAACAAAAAAAGTAAGTATACCCAAGAGGAGTAGACAACAGGAAACAGAGTTGAAATCAATAAAATAGAAACAAAACAATACAAAGAATCAATGAAGCAAAGAGTTGGTTTTTTGACAAAATCAACACAATAGATAAACCCTTATCCAAACTAACTAAAGGGTGGAGAGAGAATATTCAAATTAACAAATCAGAAATGAAAAAGAGGACATAACAGACTTGAGGAAATTTGGAGAATCGCTAGGTCATCTTCAAAAACCCGTACTCCACAAAATTGAAAAATTAAAAAGAAATGGACAATTTTATCAATAGATAGCACTTACCAAAGTTAAATCAAGATCAGATAAGCAATTTAAATAGATTTCTAACCCCTAGTGGAATAAAAGCAGTCATTAGACATCTCCCAACCAAAAAAGCCCAGGGCCAGACAGCTTTAGCACAGAATTCTACCAAACTTCCAAAGAAGAACTAATGACAATACTCCTCAAATTATTTCATAAAATAGAAACAGAAGGAACATTGCCAAATTCATTTCATGAGGCCATAGTTACCCTGATATTCAAACCACACAATGATTCAACAAAGAAAGAAAATTATAGACTAATTTCCTGTATGAACATAGATGCAGAATCAATCAATAAAATACAGAATCCAAGAACACATCAAAAAGATCATCTAACATGACCAAGTAGGCTTCATCTTAGAGATGCAGGAACAATCCAACATATGAAAATCAGTCAATTTAATCCACCATATAAACAAACTGAAAGAAAAAAAACACATCTTCTCATTGGATGGTAAAAAATCCTTTGACAAAATTCAACACCCTTTTATGATAAAAGTCTTGGAGAGATTAGAAATACAAGGAACATACCTAAATATAGCAAAGGCAATTTACAGCAAGTCTATAGCCAACATCAAATTATGGAGAGAAATTCAAAGCAATTCCACTAAAATCAGGAACAAGACAAGGCTGTACATCTTCTCCGTGTCTATTCAATAAAGTACTTAAAATTCTAGTTAGAACAATAAGATAACTGAAGGAGATCAAGGGTAAACAAATTGGAAAGGAAGAAGTCAAAGGATCATTATTTGCAGATGATATGATAGTATATGTAAGCAACCCCCAAAATTCTACCAGAGAACTTCTATAGGCAATAAACACTTTTAGCAAAGTGGCTGGATACAAAATTAACTAAAAAAAATCAGTAGCCCTCCTATCAGACTGAGAATGAAATCAGGGAAACAACACCCTTCACAATAGTCACAAACAATATAAAACACCTTGGGGGTAACTCTAACCAAGCAAGTGATAATGATAAAAACATCAAGGATTTGAAGAAAGAAATTGAAGAAGATAGCAGAAGATGAAAATATCTCCCATACTCATGGATTGGTAGGCTTGACATAGTAAAAATGACCATCCTACCAAAAGGAATCTACAGATAGAATGCAATCACCATCAAAATTTCAATATAATTCTTTACAGATCTTGGAAGGACAATACTCAGCTTCATATGGAAAGCAAAACAAAACAAACAAACAAACAAAAAACAAAAACAAAAATCCAGGATAGCTAAAACAATCCTGTACAGTAAAGGAACTTCTGGAGGTATCACCATCCCTAATTTCAAGCTGTACTACAGAACTATGGTAATTAAACTCTTATGGTATTGGCATAAAAACAGACATGTTGATCAATGGAGTCAAACTGAAGACCAAGACATAAATTAACACATCTATGGATGCCTTAGTTTTGATAAAGAGGCATGAAATACACAATGGCAAAAAAAAAAAAAAAAAAAAAAAAAAAAAGGTCCTGGTCTAACTGGATGTCTGCATGTAGAAGAGTGTAAATGGATCCATATTTATCACCCTGCATAAAAATCAAGTCCAAGCAGATCAAACACCTTAACATAAAACCAGAAACACTAAACCTGATAGAAGAGAAAGTAGGAAATAGCCTTGAACACATTGGCACAAAAGATAACTTCCTGAACAGAACACTGATAGCACAAAGCATAAAGATCAACAATAAATGAATATGACCTCATTAAACTGAAAAGCTGTGTAGCTGAAGTTTTCCTGTGTCCTACCCAGTCCACAGCTGCTCAGACCAAAGTAAACACACAGAGGCTTATATTAATTAAAACTGCTCAGCCATTAGCTCAGGTTTACTACAGACTAGCTCTTGCACTTAAACTCAGCCTATTTCTGTTAGTCTATATGTTGCCATGTTTTCCATGGCTTTACCTGTGTGCCATTTCATGCTGCTCCCTGGGCAGCAGGCTGGCATCTCCTGACTCAGCCTTCCTCTTCCCATAATTCTCCTTGTCTGTTTATCCCGCCTATACTTCTTGCCTGGCTACTGGCAAATCAGCATTTTATTAAACTGGTGTACAAAAGCAGTATGCAACAACACTTCTGTAAAGCAAAGGACACTGTCAATAGGATAAAATGGCAGACTACAGAGTGGGAAGATATTCACCAACTCCACATCTGACATAGAGCTAATATCCAAAATATATAAAGAACTAAAGAAACTAGACATCAACAAACCAAACAATATAATTAAAAAATGGGGTACAAATCTAAACAGAGAATTCTCAATAGATGAATGTCAAATAGCCAAGAAATAAAGAAGTGTTCAACATCCTTAGCTATCAGGGAAACGCAACTCAAAAGTACTCTGAGATTCCATCTTACATCTGTCAGAATGGCTAAGATCGATAGCACAAGTGACAGCTCATGCTTGTGAGGATGTGGAGCAAAGGGAATACTCCTCCGTTGCTGGTGGGAGTGCAAACTTGTACAGCCACTAAGCAAATCGATATGGTAGTTCCTCAGAAAACTAGGAATCAATCTACCTCAAGACCCAGCTATATCACTCTTTAGCATATATCCAAAAGATACTCCATCCTATCACAAGGACACTTGCTCAAGTATGTTCATAGCTGCTTTATTCACAATAGCCCAAAGCTGGAAACAACCTAGATGCCCCTCAACAGAAGAATGGATAAAGAAAATGTGGTACATTTACACAGTGGAGTATTATTCAGCTGTTAAAAACAATGATATCATGAAATTCACAGGCAAATGGATGGAACCAGAAAAAATCATCCTGAGTGAGGTAACCCAGACCCAGAAAGACAAACATGGTATGTGCTCACTATAAGTGGAATAAATGATATAAGTTAAGTATATGATGACCATGCTACAATCCACAGCCCCAGAGAGCCTAGGTAACAAGGAGAGCTCTGAGGGGAATGCGTGGATCTTCCTGTGAAGGGGAAATAGAATAGATTTTGTGGGTGGACTGGGGTTGGGTGGGATGGGAATAGAAGGGACCAGGTGGGGGAGGAAGAATGGAGGAAGAGAGTTCAGGGAGAGATGACTGGGATTGGGGGCACCTCGTGGGGGAGGGCAGGCAATGTGGAAACCTAGTGCAGTGTAAGTTCTCTGACCTATGAGGGGGACCCTAGTGAGGGCTCCTACTAATGGAGAATACAGAGCCTGAACAGGCCATCTTCTGCAACCAGGCAAGACTCCCAGTGGTGGGACTGCGACACCAATGCAGCTACAAAACCTTTGACTCACAACCTGTCCTGCCTTCAAGATGTGCTGGGGCAATGGTGGCTCAGAGCTTTGGGGGGTGGCCAACCAATGATTGATCTAATTTGAGGCTCAAGTCACGAGAGGAAGTCCATCCCCAACATTGCCTGGATGCCCAAGAAGAGGAGGCTGGATAGCCCAGAGATCTAAGGTAGAACCAACCAGGACTAGAAAAAAAAATCAATGACGTTATTCCCAATGATGTTCTGCTATACTCTTAGATTGGTGCCTAGTCCAGTTATCATCAGAGAGGTTGCCTCTGGTAGCTGATGGGATTAAACTCAGAGAGAGCCCAGCTTGGAGGTTTCCACTTCAGCTTGAGGAACCCTGTGGAAGATGGGGAGGAGGTACTGTGGGAGCCAGTGGGGTGGAGGACACCAGGAGAGCAAGGCCTACGGAATCAACTAAACAGAGCTCATGGGGACTCACAGAGACTGGAGCAGAGCCACAGTCAAGGAGCCTGCACGGGTCTGTGCTAGGTCCTCTGTGTATACGTTAAGGTTCTTTGGCCTAATGTTTTAGAGGGACTCCTGACAGTGGGAGTCCGGAATCTCTGGACTCTTCGCCTGCTCGTGGAAACTTTTTCCTCTTAATGCATTGCTTTGCCTAGCCATGATGGGAGGGGTTTGTACCTGGTCTTATTGTATCTTGTTGTGCTGTGTTCTGTTGATATCCCTGGGAGGCCTGGTCTTTTCTAGGGGGAGTTACAGGGGGATGGTGGTGGGGAATGGATCTGGACGAGAGGGGAGATGGGTGGGGGAAGTGGGATGAGTGGAGGGATGGGAAGCTGTGGTTGGGATGGATATATTGTATGAGAGAAGAATGAATACAAATTTAAAAAAATTGAATGGGATTTTTGTTATAAGAATTGGCAAATGAAGCTGGGAGGTGGTGGCTCAGGCCTTTAATCCCAGCACTCAGGAGGTAGAGGCAGGTGGGTCTCTGTGAGTTTGAGATCAGCCTGGTCTACAGAGTGAGCTCCAGGAAAACCAAGGCTACAAAGAAAAACCCTGTCTTGAAAAACTTAAAAAAAAAAAAAAAGGAAAGAAAGAAAAGAAAAAATGGCAAATGAATCTGCTTGTTCTCTCTCTCTCTCTCTCTCTCTCTCTCTCTCTCTCTCTCTCTCTCTCTCTCTCTCTCTCTCTCTCTCTCCCTCTCTCTCAAACTTGCTTTTTGTGAGCCCTGTGTCAATGGATGACGTTATCTTCCTCCCACTTCAGCTCAAAACCTCAGACTATGTTTTGACTCTTTCGATCTCCACCCCACCCACAACTACTTAGCTTCACTCAGACAAAATTCTGCTTTACAGCTGATTTTCCTTCCATTCTTCTCAGCCTTAAAGTCTGCAGGGGTTTTCAGAGAGCCTTTCAATGGATCCCCTTTCAAATGATGACTCTTTCAACCAAACTCTCTGCTGTTGGTGGTGTGATTCCCTTTCTGTTTGTCCTTTAAGGTTTTTTCTCTTTTTACTAACTTCTTTGGTTGATATGAAAATGAATGTGTGTGTGTGTGTGTGTGTGTGTTCAAAACCACTGTGTGTGTGTTCACTCAACACTGTTGTGTGAGTGTGTCTGTGTGTTCGTGTTTATTCAAAACCACTGTGTGTATGTGAGTGTATGTGTGCTGATTCAAACCCACTGTGTATGTTTAGTCAACACCATTGTGTGAGTGTGTACATGCGCGTGTGCTCTCACATGCATGCATGTGTGCTTATTGCACACATCCTGTGCCTCCCCTGTCTGCTTTGCCCTGCTCTTGCTCATCTCCTCATTCCCTGCGTTTACTTTCCTGTCATGTAGGTTACATCATCCTCTCTCATTTTCCCTGCTCCTTTTAGATTTCTTTCTCCCTCTTACGGTCTCTTTCTTATTTTCATTTCACAAATAAGCATATGTGTATATTAATTTAAAGATAAACTTCATACATGAAAAATTCAGTGTTTGTCTGAGTCTGCCTGTGTGCTTGTTAGTTGTTGGTTTTTTTGTTTGTTAGTTTGTTTGTCAGTTTGATGCAAGTTCAGATCATCTGGGAAGATGAACCTCAGTTGAGAAAATACTTCCAAACGGTTGTCCTGTAGGAAAGTCTGAGAGACACTTTCTTGATCAATGATTGATGTGGGAGGGCCTAGCTCACTGTGGGAGGTGCCACCAGGTGCAGGTTGTGCTGGGTGGTATTAGAAAGCAGGCTGAAGAAGCCATGGGGATCAAGCCAGTAAGCAACACTTCTCCATGGCTTCTGCATCAGCTCCTGCCTCCAGACTTCTACCCTGACTTTTCTTGATGATGAACCCGAGAGTTGTAAGTAAAATAAACCTTTTCCTCCCCAAGTTGCCTTTGGTCCAGGTGTTTATTACAGCCACCAGAAGCATAATAGAACAGTCTGCCTCGTTACTGTCCTGCTGCTGCGGTAAGATACTATGATCAAAGCAACTCAAAAAAGAGAAGGCTTGTTTTGGACTTACTGCTTCAGAGGGTTAGGGTCTGTGGCCATCATGGTGGTAGCATGGCAGCAGACAGGCATGGCACTGGAGCAGTAGCCAAGAACTTACATCTTGACCCACAGCATAAAGCAGAGAGAGAGAGAGGTACGTGGCAATGGAATGTACTTTTGAATTATTAAGGCCTGCGGCCAATGACACACTTCCTCCAGCAAGGCCACACCTCCTAATCTTTCCCAAACAGTTCCACCAACTGGCACCAAGCATGTAAATATATGAGCCATGCAAGCCATTCTTATTCAAATCACCACACTGCCTTTGGGCTCTTCATTACTCAGTTCATCCACACAGCTCCAAATCGTAGTGGGTAGCTGTTCTGTCTGTGACCTTGAAGCACCACCCCTAGAGATGCAGCAGGTTACTGCACTACCTGCCGATGACCTTGAAGTACATGCCCCTGGGGTATGGCTCCTGGGGACCCTTAAGACCTGAGATGCATGTAGGCAGTCTTCTCTGGCTCCCTCATGGCTTGGGATATGAGACTATCTCAGGCGACTGGAACAGCGTTCCAGAACCCGTGACTATTCTGTTCTGTACAGTGAGTTTTCCTCTTAATAAATTCCTTTGCCCTTTAAACAGACTCCATGGATTTCTCACCTTACCAAATAGAACAGGTTGATCTTTCTGTGTGCAGAATTGTGGTATAGACCCTTCATTCCTACATGACCTTTTGCTATGGGCTCAATGTCTGCAGTGTGTCAAAGATGTTCTCACAGTTTGAGTCTCTGACATCATTCCTCACAATTCTTACAAGGCCCAAGCCCCTGGGTCCTTTGATTCTGCATATGCTGATGCTTCCTTTATCTGAGGAGGAGGGATTTTCTTTACTCTCTGTAGGTCCCTGTGATGATGGTGTCTGCCCTGCCTGTGAGATCAGCTCAGATTTGAACCTTCTGAGTCTTCCTGGTACTTTTATGTACCTCCTTTTTTATATAGTTCAGCTATGTGTTTCATTTTCATTCTCCCTGTAGTTCCATGACAGATTTCAAGCTCCTAATGGGGAGGACTGACAGATGTTTGAGTTTATTGTTATCATTTCCAGTTGATGTTCTCTGATCACCTATGTATACAATCAGAAACACCTGAGTATTCAGGTACGGGGCGTGTGCAAGGAGGCGGCTCAGGGGTTGGGGAGATGGTTCAATAGGTTAAGAGCACTTGCTATGTAAGCATGGGGACTTGAGTTCAAATCCCCAGCACTTCCACAAAAAGCCAGCCATGGCTGTATGCATCCATAATCCCAATGCTGTGGAAGGCAGAGAATCCAGTGGTCTGCTGGCTGCCAAACTAGCTCCAGGTTCTTTAAGAGACCCTGTCTCAGCGAGACTAAATGAAGACTGATAAAGCAGGCACCTGATGTCCTCCTCTAGACTCTATGTACACACCTGTACACATGCACACACACATATACACACATGCAAGCACGGAGGAAGGGAGTGAAATTTACCCACTTTTGGATAGTATTCTGTACTTTTAAGACTAAAGGGGAAAATCTGTTCAGTAATCCCAAAATGATTGCCATAAACTTGAAAGTTTTTAACACGGGATTGTCTAAAATCTCATCATGCAATAAGTATGTCCCGAGGTGATTGGTTAATTTCTCACCCTTAAGAACTCATTGTAGTGATCATAAATACAGTGAATCTAGTCACTTCTCTAGGTTATTATCTTGTGTGCTGGCTGGTTTTTACATTTGAATTTTAATTGACCTGTAACATTTATACTTATTTACAGGATATAGTATTATGAGTGATAGTAATGTATAACTATTAGGCCAGATCTCTTACCTTGGTTTTTCCATCAGTATAAGTATCAGTACAGGTACTACTGCACAGTGCCCTCTGCTGAACCCAGGGGAATCCAGAGGGGAAACTCAAGAGTTGAGTGTACTTGCATTTTCTATGCCCAGGATGGCAGCTGGTGCCAAACAATGATGTCACATCTGGCGATGTGATCATTTCTCTCAATTGTGTGCTCTCCTGGGTCCACCAATTCTTTCCATTCAGGTCATCGGGCGGCCATCAGTTGGTAAAATTTTCCTCTTTATTTGGCCAAAACTGGATCTAGAATTTTAATGAGTCATACTAAGCCAGGGTTTAAAAATATGACTTTACACTTATACTTCACCTGCAAATATTCCCAAAGTATCATGTGAAAACCATGATAAGAACAGTCTTCCCAGTGAGCAGAGAAACTGGCTAAATCATATAAACAAGCACAATTTCACATATAAAACTCTGGAGGATTCTCACTGTTAAAGAGAAGGCCAAAAACCAAACAGGAATCCAATAGCACGAGAATCTTGGCTTGGACTGACCACACATCTGCTCATGCTGCCATGTTGCCAGATGTGTTCGTGGATTCATAACCACCTGACTAGGGACCATCTCCAGCTGAATCAACAATGAACAGCTTCAAAACAGACAGGAACATGCTCAAATCTCACACCTCAGGGTGGATCCCAATAACCCAGCCTCCCATGTGGTATTTCACTAATTTCTGTAATCAACATTGTCCTAGTCCTCAATGATTTTCAGATAAGTGACAGTTTTCTTTCTGAAACATAGAGCTGTGGAGATGAAAAGCAAGTGCCTATTTAATGAAATTCAAATCTAAAAAAATAACCACTCTGATATCAATGTTTTTACTTTTCCAATGCAATCAACTGATTTATCTAGAACTTTCTTAAAAGAAAATGAATTTTTCTTGATATTTTTATTATGTAATTGAAAATCTTAAGTTTTACCAAACTTGGATGGTTTCATGAGTCAAACTTTGCAGCTCCCAAGGCAATTTACTTGCGAATTCATTAAATTGGATTTTACTCCCTATTATTTTACTTTCAACGAAGAAAATACTTTTGTGGGAGGCTTTCGACTGACTTCTGCTGATTTTTTGCTTCAACAAGGGCAAGTGAACTTCTGATTCTGAGAAATTTAACCAAAACAGCATTACATTCTTTCAAGTGATTAAAAATCCTAAGTTTCTAGTGATATACATGAAGGAACTTAAGTATTATCACATTGTGGTAGCTTGAATGTGATTGGCCCCATAAGCTCATAGAGAGTGGTACTATTAGGAGGTGTGGCTTTGTTGGATTAGGTGTGCCTTGTTGGAGGAAGTGTGTCGCTGTGGAGGTGGGCTTTGAGGTCTCATGCTCAAGCTATGCCCAGTCTCAGACCATTTTCTGTTGCCTGAAAGTCAAGATGTAGTACTCTCAGCTACTTCTCCAGCACACCACCATGTCGTACTGTAGTGATGATAGTGGACTAACCTCTAAAATGTAAGCCACCCCAGTGAAATGTTTTTCCTTTATGAGGGTTGCCATGGCCATGGTGTCTCTTCACAGCAATAGAAACCCTAAGACACACATGTAATATGTATTTAGACTCAATCTTTGCATCATTATATATGATGAAGCTCAAAAATCAAAGCAAAACATAACAAAAACTAAACAGAAGGAAAACACGTGTTAGGTAGATGTGCTTTTCTCCGTAGCACCCCTGCATCCATTATTTCCTTCATTGTTGTGACCAAATACCCAACAAGAAGCAGCAGAAAAGGAAGAGGGGTTCTCAATTGGAAGGTACCACGAGCCACTGGTCACATGACATCCATAGTCAGGAAGCAGAGGGAAGAACGCTGGTGCTGGGCTCACTTTCTCCTTTTGATTCAGCTCAGGATCCAGCCCATAATATGGTGCTGCACACAGTCATGGTGGATCTCTTTCCCGAGTTCAGATTCTATAAGCCTTCTGACAGGTCTTTAGAGGTATGTTTCCATGGTGATTCTAAATCTAGTCAAGCTGACAATGAAGATGAATGGCACACTCATCATGTGTATTTTGAGTAGTTCATTTGTATTGTTCTTCAATCATATTTGAGAGAGTTGCTGGTTAGCATAGAATCCTCTTCAGTTTGCCTCAGTAATAACGTACAGCAGGTATTCTGAGGAATGAGCTGCCTACAGACTCATTTAGTTTCCCACAGTTGTTTTTTCCTCCATTACTAAAGGTTCAAAATTGTTTATTAAATACCTACTAATGTGAGTGGTAGCATACACCTTTACTCTCAGCACTTAGGTGTGGTTAATATATTGTGCACCCCAATAAACTTATCTGGGGGTCAGAGAATAAAACAGCCACTATATTAAACATACTAGGCAGTGGTAGCACACGCCTTTAATCCTAGCATTCCAGAGGCAGAGATCCATCTGGATCTCTGTGAGTTCAAAGCCACACTGGAAACATCCAGGCATGGTGACACACACCTTTAATCCCAGGAAGTGATGACAGGAAGCAGAAAGGTATATAAGGCACGAGGACCAGGAACTAGTGTTTTTAAGCTTTTAGCTTTTAGCAGCAGTTCAGCTGAGATCCATTCAGATGAGGACTCAGAGGCTTCCAGTCTGAGGAAACAAGATGAGCTGAGGAACTGGCAAGATGATATTAGCTGTGGCCTGTTCTGTTTGTCTGATCATTCAGCGTTCACCCCAATACCTGGCTCTGGGTTTGTTTTTATTAATAAGACCTTCTAACAATTCATGCTACACTTGGGAGGCAAAGGCAGGTTGATCTCTGTGTTTGAGGATATCCTGGCTTATGTTGTGAGTTCTAGGCCAGCCAGGGGCTACACAGTGAGGTCCCATCTAAATAAATAAAACATCCACAAATTCAATGTGTACTCAGCTTATCAGATATGATATTTAAAATTGGCTTTGATTACTTATATGTAACATCATTATCTTCATATAGGACTTTACATCTGTAAGGAGTGGAGATTTCCCACAGAGAACAGGACCAGGAAGAACACAGGTTCAAGACTGCAGGATAGCGGTATGGAAGTGGCAAGTTGAAGGATAGTCTAAAAACTCAGGTGAGAACTTGAGGTTTACAGCTAAGGGAATTTGTATAAAGACAGCTACTGCATTCTCAAGTACACAGGCATCTTAGTGAAGAGATAGAACTGGGCACTAACTATGCACAATGACTATAAAGCATGTTCACCTCACAGACAGCTGGGTCACATTTGTGCCATGGTCATGAGCTTAGGGGATATGCTGGCTGCACAAAAGGCATTCACATGGTGGTCAAGAATTTTCAGTGTTTGGGACAGGGATGGAGGCTGGCAGTAGGGTGTTTGCCTGGCATGTGTGAGGCCCTGGGCTCAATCCCCAACACTGGGAAAAATGGTAAAAGAAATTTTTCGTGTTTTCTTAGAAATCAAAGAGAACTGCATTACATATATCCCTTCTAATAATATTCATATAATCTGTATTCTACTTAGGAGCCTGATTTGCAAACATTTCCATAAGAGCTTAGATTTGGGGGCATCTTATAATTTTACTCAATGAAATGACTTCACTAAGTTAAAAGTTAATTTGCCAATTTCTGGTGAAGACATTAACATTTGTTAAATTATAACTTCTAGCAGATAAATATCAGGTAAATTATTGTGTGATACTCAGGCTTAACATACCTGTCTTGAGTAAAGAGTCTGATAAACGTATGTAAATAACATAAAAGCTTTTATGTTCAATAGAGAAATATGCTTTTCAGGAATGTTGAACATTTGACATCACAATACCGTGTTGTCATCTACAAACTTCATGATCAAAAGCCATGGAGAACCACACAATCAACCAAACAATCACACACACACACACACCCTCATAATTATTTAAGTCTGTCATGATTTTACTTTGGGAGGCATTTATAGCTATCCTGGAGTGCATGCAGCTACATCTGGCTGCAGGATGGGTATACCTGCAAGGTTTAACTTGTAGTCAAACCTCCTTCCCTCGTACAAAGTGGGTGTTGCTTATTGCCAGGGGCAAATTGTGATACTGCAGGCTTCATATCATCAAGGACTTTATTTCCATATAACTATGCTTTCAAACTTCTAAAACTTTTTGGATAAATATTTTATTAGATTTTTAATTAAAACTTACTTTATTTATCATTATTGTAGGTATATGATGTTGTATAGAGGCATGTGCATGCCACAGCATGTTTGTGGAGATCAGAGGACAACTTTTTGGAATTGGATTTTTTTTCTCTACCTGTGTGTGTTTTAGGGATTGAACTTGGTCAAGAGGTTTGCATTGCAAGGGCCTGTATCTGCTATGCCATCTCAACATCCCTCCATATTTTCATATATATATATATATATATATATATATATATATATATGTAAATTTTAAATAAAGTGTTTTTGAACTGACCCTAAAACATACATTCAGGCAGAATTGTCTCCACTAGCAAGAAACTGCTTTCAGTTATTTTTTCTATGTTAGATTAAAGTTTGACATAATTAAAAGGTAATTACCTTTTATAATTGGAATTATTTAAAAACACAAACTCCAAAAGAGGCTAAAGGAAAAAGAAAGAGATGTAAACAGGAAGACCGCCTGCTGTTCCCATGTGATACTTTCCTTTTTCTGGTCAACTTGAAAGAGTGATCAGACTCAGGAGAATGCTGTCTGGGGTTCAATCATGTTCTTTCAAACCCCATTTTTCAAACTTCATAGTTTTCTCATGATGTGTTAATTTTGTGGTACACCAAAATTTATGAAAATGTTTAGTTCAAACTCAATTTATCTTAGTTGCACCAGCAGCTCTTGCCTGGCATTCTGCCCAGAGTACTGATTGCAAAGTCTGCAGAAGTGATGTAGAAGATTTGAAAGAAGCAAGACAGTGGTCCAATAGGATGTAAAACTCAACTTCTGTTTTGATTTTCCAACATGCAGTATAAAAAGTAGCATTTAGCAGCTGGAGGTATGCCATTTGAATAACCATTTGTAATTATCTGGATGGCTTGCCTATTAAAATTAACCCATGGTATAAAATTATTCCAGTTTGTTTGTTTGTTTCACTGAGATCATTATTGTAATTAAACACTGAGGATAGACGGGTTTTGTTTTCTGGGGATTCAACCCAGGGCTTTGCATGTGCTAGGCAAGCACCAAACTGCACTACATGCCAGCCAGCTCTCCCCTGCCCCCAGCACTGACTTTGGAAAGTTTACTTGCACAGAAATGAATTACTTATTTAAAGGGTGTACATGGAGCTCCAGTACAGAGTGGACACATGTGCTTTCTATCTTCAGCCAGCACTTTTGAGAGTTACTCAGAGGTCCCAGTTACAAGTAGGTGGCCATGAAATTCATGTTTATTAACTGATATCATTTTACAGGTGATATTATAACTTCTTTCAATTTTCTGGCTTGATTTTTATTTTGTACATTTGCCCTCGCCTACCAAAGAAGCAATTCATGTTTTCAGATATTGAGAATCTCATTCAGTTGGAATTAGGCTAACTACGTTGTAGCATGAATCTTAAAATCTTATTAATAAAATTAAACCTGAGGCCAGTTATTGGGGTCAAATGCTGGATGGTCAGAGAGATAGAACAAGCCACAGCTAACCTCACCTGGCTAACTTCTCAGCTGATCCTGTTTCCTCAGACTGGAAGCCTCTGTGTCCTCATATCCCGAATGGCTCTCAGCTGAACTGTGCTGAAGCCTGAAAGCTTAACCAGCCAAATGCTTAACCAGCCAAATGCTTTTAGTTTCTGGTCCTCATGCCTTATATACCTTTCTGCTTTCTACCACCACTCCCTGGGATTAAAGGCTTGCTTTCTGGGATTAAAGGTGTGATGAGTCACCATGCCTGGCTGTATCCTTGAACACATGGATTTCTGCCTCTGGAATGCTAGGATTAAAGGCGTGTGCTACCACTGCCTATACTCTGTGTTTAATATTGTGGCTTTTCTGTTCTCTGACCCCAAATAAGTTTATTAGGATACACAATGTTTTGGAGAACACAATGCCACCACACTATGTAAACCAAAATGCATATGATGAGGACAGTGTTGGCAGACTGGGGAGGGGTTCCCCAGTGATCTCAGTTAGGGGTCACACATTCATTCCCTTTAGGATGAAAATTTCATAAGTGGCTGTGTGTCAGGGATAACTCAGAGGATATCTAACTGAGGAAAGAAAAGTGCTAAGTCATTCACAGTTCACTGTGTTCTTCAGCTGTGCACATCTCAGGTTAGTGTCTAATATTCTTTCCCATTGGTTTATGCACAAGCCAAGTCTCATGTGGATCTGGGAGAACAGTTCCTATGAAAAGCTGCTCAATTCTCACCACTGTATAGCTTAAACAAGGCTAAGGGAAGAAGGTAGATAAGGCCCTTTTCTGTTATAAGGAGATGGCAGTTCATTTCATAATATTTAATTTGAAGCTAGAAATACAGAAACCTTCTCCACCATCACACACTTAGGGGTGCAGGTAACAGAAAACCCAACAAACAATAGATTTGGCAATCGCCCTGATGTGGAGGCTTTAGAATTGCTTTGATCAGAGCTTTAGTTCACATCTCTGGATTCTGTGTCTTTGTCTTGCTCCCTGGGCCTGCTCTAAGAGCTGTTTCCTTCATGTTCATAAATTAGCTATAAAAGCACTGAGATGCACATACTTCTTCACTTATATGCTTGGAAGAGACAAAGTTCCAACAACCACTAAAAAGAGTCCTGAGCTCTGCATGACTGATCACCAGACAAGTCCATGATTCCAGGAAGTAGTACTGTGATAAACCCAGGACTGGGTCACCCCTTCCCCAGACCCCGTAACTGCAGCAGGAAATTGCAGTGCCTCCTTCTAGCTTCCATCAGCCAGGGCACACCTGGACTGAGCATGCTTACCTAGCATACCTAGAGACTAAGAAGTGGCACGAGAGCAGGATGCATATCAGACAACCAGATCTGCTGGACGGGATTCCTTTGCTATCCAAAGAAATGCCATCCACTGTTCTGTTAACTGGCGTATTATTTTTTTCTCTGCCTCCCCAGCTTCACTGTCAAATAGGTTAGGTCCTTCTGGAGAGCCTTAAATTTTACAAATCAATGTGGTATACACAAACACCTACTCCTGATAAAAAACAAAATGTAGAGAGGTAGGGCAAAATGACAATAAAAATCCTCAACTAAAAAGAAGATACCCAGAAACATTGCAAAGTAATTACTGTTTCTTGCCACACTTGTAACAGGGTCCCGGGGGCTCCTTTCTGGCTCAGTCGGTAGAGTGCCTGCTGTGCAAGCCTGAGGACCTGGGCTCAGGTCTCTACCACACAGAAGGTAAGTGTGGTAATACACATCTGTCATCCCAGTGCTGGCAGTGGGGCAAGGCAGAGACGGCGGATCCCCGGAGCTCATTGGCCAGACAGCCTATCCAAACTGATGAGCTCTCCTGGAACCTGAATCATAAAGAAATAAGGTGCAGAGCAACTGAAGAAGACACCTGATATCAACATCTGGCCTCCAGATGCACACACATGCATGTGAACACTCACTCACATGCACACATGTCCACCTTATGAACGTGCACATGTAACACACACATAATATACAGGCTGATTACATTTTTGATGTTTACCTCTTGATAAATTTAAATCATACTTTTAACTTGTTAACTGTTCCTGTTAATGAGGGCAAAGTGGTAAGCAAGCCTGGGTATTCCAGGTTTGGTGCCAGCAGAAAATTTAGCCCTTATAAGCCCAGCCCTGTATGTGGATCTTCACAGTAGCTCTATGCCATGGTGAAAACAAAACAACCCCCCCCCCACACACACACGCTAAAGGTCTTTCCCAAACTCTCATATTTAGATCTACTTTGGAAATCTCCCCTGACCTTCTTGCAAAACCTTATGAGTAATAAACCCTTTCAGATATTCTTAGCTTGCATATGGTGTCTTAAGTCTTGAAATATTACATACATTCTGTTGTGGTCCTTGCCATTTCTGTGGGTAATTTTAGCCACACCTCAACTGCCATTGTCAGGAGCAGAACTTGGTAATGCCCTGCTGTGTTCTGATTGTGTTTCTCAAATCCACATTACAGTCTAATTACCTGTGTGACTATGTGAGGAGGTGGGTCCTTTGGGAGATAGTTGGTTCATGGATGTGTCCAGTGTTTCAGGAGAGAAGGGGGTTCTATTGTGTGAGAACATAGCCAAGGGCTGTCTATGAACCAGAAAGCACTCTCATCAGACATCAGATCTGCTTTGCACCAAGATCTTGGACTTCCAGCCTTCAGAGCTGTGAGAAATAACATATCACCTACAAGTCACCCAGGGCTGTGTCGCAGTTGTTAGATGGGACTCAGGGTGGGTCAGTGTTCTATAGTTGTTCTTTCCAAATGTATCTCCATTTCCCAACCTCTTAAAACAGCTTCAGAACCTGGACCCGTCTTCTTCAGTTCTCGATCTTCCTCTCCCCTGTGCCTACTTTTCTGCCTACAATTTTCCAATAAACATCACCTTCATGGCCACCTCGTTCATACTTTCTCATCCAGTTCATGTCTGCTAGCTGATTTCTATTTTAGTCTTTATTACCTCTCCTCATCTGCACACCTGTGTTGAAATATTTCCCCCAAAGGTGATGAACAAATCCTGAAGTTTTCCATTGCCTTCAGAATAAAACTCCTGTCTTTCTGTAGAGTTTACAAAAACTCTTATCTTGCCTCCTCTATTTTACTCCCTACCCCCAATGCCATATCTATGTTGAGGATTCTGGAGACTGACTGATTAAAATGTCCTTGATTATGGAGGGGTGAAATGTTACAGACCCAGAAATAGAATGAGCTTGGGCTGTCTTTATTCCCCTTAGTAGCAGTACCATTTACACCTATGTTCACATCTGATCTAACATCCCCCTTTATTACCAGGTGAGATCTTTGGAATGTATTAACTTAGCAGAACACCCACATTTACTGATCCAAAGGCTAAGAAAGTCATAACATCTTAGATATATAGGCAGAGACTTCTCTGCTTAGCTGTAACCCATCTAACTGATGTCCTCAACAATAAGTCTGGAAAGTGCATTCATTTGTGACTTTTTTCCTGGGGCCCTGTGATTATGAAAAAGTCACATTCATAGTCATCTCATTCATGGTGGGACAAATCATTTTGTTGTAGTCTGAATCGCTGTTCCCAGACCATGATCACTTATATTTGAACACAATAAATTGTCTTATTTTTTTCTGGAATGGAAGCTGTTTTGCACCTGTCACAGCCCCTCCCCACCACCACCTTAGCTTTCACAATACCTATTCACCCTACAGCTCCAGGCAAGGGAGAACACTAAGTCCATGTCTCTCTCTCTCTCTCTCTCTCTCTCTCTCTCTCTCTCTCTCTCTCTCTCTCCCTCTCCTCCTCCCTCCATCCCTTCCTTCCTGTTTGAAACACACTCCTGTTTCTTAGCTGAACTGGTTCCTACTGATTCTTTGGGGGCTTGTCTTGAGCTTTCTATCCAAAGAGCATCCAAAGAGCAACACCTCCTGGTTGGCCAGGCTTAGAGGAGCACTCAGTGCTTCTAATTTGGTGTAGGCTCATTTCTGTTTTGATTGCATCTTTCTCTACATTTGATCTTCTTGGGGGTGGGGACAATGCTTCTCACCTCGGCTCACTAGCTATACGTACTATGGATCTGCAGACACATGCATAAAAATTGCCAATTGAAGAGGTACGTACTATGCTTAGAAATCAAGATCAAGGTTCCAGAAGTGAGGCACAGCATGGTGAAAGGCCTCTCCTCTTGCTGGCTGGAGTATAAAATGCTGTAGGAAGATGAGAGTTTCTAAAAGGTGGAGTTAGCATATGACTCAGCACTATAGTCTATGTCCAGTATCTGTCCAGGAAGTAATGGTCGACACAGAGCTTCTGGAAGTCCATCCATAGGAGTATTATTCATCTAAGTGGACTCAGGAAACACTATGCTAAGTGACAGAAGCCAGGCACAAAAAGGTCACACTTCATATGTGTAAGACATGTCCAGAGGAAGCACATGTACATGACAGAAAGTGGATTAATGTTGCCTAGGGCTGAGGTGAGTTGTGAAGAGATGGAGGAAGGGATGGCAGCTGAAGGGCATGGGGTTTCCTTTGTAAGTTATGAAAATACTTTAAAGTTGATCACAGTGATGAGTTCTTAAGTGTGAGCATATTGAAAATTTAAAGTTAAAAATACACAGATTACTATGAGGAATTTCAAAGGTGAGATTCTGATAACTGATAAACAGTGATTTGAAAAGTGGAGTGGTGTGCTGTAGGGGATGGTCATTGTGTTGGGCAAATTTAGCTTTCCATCTTGCTCTACAGCATGTTAAATTACCTTTCCTGAGTTTGTATTCCTATTTGAAGTGATTAAATTAATATACCTAGATTGTAGATTCATTGTACAAATTAAGAGAATATAACTTTATTCTATTTTGTCCAATGTTATAGGCATGTGGAATACTCTATGGATGTTATTATTATTACTCTGTGGGACAAAGTAAGCATATAGATATTTCCATGGAAAGCCAAAGTCATTAGAGTGTCGGGCACAAAAAGAGAAGAGACAAGCTGACACAGAGGTATTGATAACCGTTTAAGAAATGCTTATAGAATGCTTTTCCCTTTCTAACCACTAGACTGTCCAATCTACAAGGAGAAATGGGAAGCAGCTTGCTGGATGTACAAATAAGAGGTGGCCCTTGACTTCTTGTTGCTCAACAGAGAGTAAAAAAAAAAATGTGTAAGAAAGCATCAAATGCCAGTATTAGAGATATACTTGTTTGTGTAAAGAATGGGGTGGGATAGAAAAAGGGTCAGAAGAGGTGATCTGCTCTGTATTACTGCACTGTAATACTGATCTGCTGGACATTACAGTTGTTCACTAATGACTTCAAGTTTCCCAGCTCAGTGGAGGCTTGTCAGGACCCTGTTGATGCTTCCCACTTTGAGTTTAGAGATTATATATAGTTTAGTCAATTTTGTTCAGCGGACGAGAGAAAAGCAATTCCCAAGATGTTTAAGAATGCCCTTTATATGATGAATAGATGCAGTCCAGAGACTCACTCTCAAAGACCCAGAGTACTAGACAGTAAAAAATCTTGAATGTATCTGGTTCACTCCCGGACTGTTACCATTTGACTAGTCCCAAGTAAATGGTATACATTCAATAAGTATGGTTAAGTGAATGTTGTCCAAATCATCTGTGTGCTCCCTGTTGCCATTTCCACATAACAGGCACAACACTCTACACAACCACCCTCTCCTTCAAATGAAAATCTATCAAGTATGCGTGCATTCCCTTCAGAAGCTGTTGGCTGAAGGCTCTGAGATAAGGATGTCACGGTTCAGCTGTCTTTATCAGAGTATGGCTGAACCGCTATGACAGATTGGAGAGCACAGTAACTACAGTCCTAAGGCAGAGATTTTCAAAATGCACAGCAGTCTAGATAAGCTTTTGGCACAGGCACGTCCAGGAACTTAGGAGTTCTGCTAAGCCTTAGGATCAGATGTCACACCAAACGTTTCATGAGCCTGTCATACAGCCAGGTGCTTTATTCAGTTTTCATTTTTGGTTGCTTGTAAGTGGTGAAGGGATTAGAAGCGTCTTCTTACGGCAGATTCGAGTTCTGAACAGAAGAAACATTCTGATTTGGTAGGTGGTTGTATGGGTCTCTCACTAAGTTAGAATGAGAACTTTAAATAGGAGGTAGCTCTTGAGGAAGGCCAGGCAAAGCATAAGCCAAAGCCAATCTATTGCAGAGTGCAATTATCTGAGGATCACCCAAGTAGGAGGCTCTTCTCGTGGCCTAGTCTGCTGAATGCCTGATAGGAGGAACATTTGGTGGATGGTTTTGTTTTAAATGGAGCAACCATTCAGGACAAAAGATAAGGCATGATGCAGTTTCTGAGGATAGTCAGGGCAGTGTAAATCAGGCCAGTCCATTTCACAGGTCCCTCTTCTCCTCAGATGAGGTTCAGCCTGTCTCAGCCTGGGGTCATGTGATGCGCCCAGGGTGACTGGAGCGCCGCGCGCAGGCCTGGGCGGGCCTTGGTGGAAATCAACTTCCGGCGAGGAGGTCCTGGACGCTGGGTGGTGCGTGGGCAGCCCCAACTTGAATACCTGGGTCCGCAGTCACCTGGAGGGGGGTGCTGGCCCGTGTCCTGGTGCTCGAATCTGAGAGCGGGGTGTGGCGCGCAGGAGCGCGGGGAGCACTTTGGCGGCGGCGGGAGCAGGTAAATGAGTGCTCGCCATCAGGGTCCAGGTCTCGGCCGCATGCGGGGCGTTCCCCGGGTGGGAACGGCAGAGACACCGCCAGCCCCGAGGCCTGGGCCGGGCGATTCCCGGGACCTGGGGTCGGGAGGCGTCCAGCTCCCGCCCTCGCCTGTGTGGACCTGCACCTGCGTGGTCCCGAGTGGAGAGGGAAGTTCGCGTGCCGGCCGCGCTGCAGTTGTAGCTCCGGCGGAACGGAAGTGCTGAGTCGGCCTCGGTTCCCGCCGGCGCCGAGCGGCGCACCCCTTCCGGTCTCAGCTTTTGGGAAACCGCGCTGCTGGAGTGCGTACTGGGAGTCCTCCGGGAGAGCCGATCACGTGACACACCCAAACCTCGCGTTTCGGGTTCCCACCCGAGACAAGCACCTTGCGGAGTGCGGGACCTCTGTATCCCCCATTGGACGCAGCGTCTGCGCGGCCGCTTCCTCCGGAGGAAGCTTTGCACTCGAGTCTTCTGCTTCTCCAGCAGCGCCGGGCTGTTGCGGCCGCAGTGCTTTTGACCCTCAGCGCGCTGGGGACCCGAAGGCTTTGGGCTCAGCCGAGGTGCCTCAGTGCCCCACCCCCACCCCACGAATTCCGACTTCGTCCACTGTGCACACACGGACATAGCGTCCGCCCCGAATCTTTACCGCCCGGATCGGTGGATGGCTCAGGAACACGTTTGCATGCTGTGTAGTTGAGGGATTACCGTCTTGTTACTGGGTGGGCCAACAATCATCTCACCTCAAGATTTAAGGCAAAAGCTTGCAAAGGCGTGACAGCAACCGATGAGAATTGCAGAGCCTTGCACTTGTGGTCCTCTCAGCCACACTTTCTGTTGCTTTGGGGTTGTCTGTTCCACACCTGCTGGGATAAATGGCCCATGGAAGATGCTGGTACTGCTGCTGCTTCTTGGTGCAGTGCGATAGTTGTGGAGAATTGCCCGGTGAGGAAGTTTGGTGTCCCCCAGGATGGCTAGGAGGCGTTTCCGTGGGCTGGGAAATGTGAACTGGTTGCCTAGCAACAGCATAATCCAAATGAAATAAACATAAAACAAAATGAGAAAGTTAAGTCGTACCTCTTTTATGAAATGGAAAAATGTATCGTCTTAATGGGTAATTAGCCCAGGAATTTTGAGTTTTTAAGAAAAATTTTAATCTTAATACTTTACAGAAAAAGGAAACTGCTTGAAAAACCATTCAGAGAAACATTGTTCTTTTGTCTGTGTGTGTGGCAGAGAGAAAAGAGACGATCACTAACTTGTCTCAAGCTTGAATGGACAGACAAGAATTTGCCCAATGGGTCACTTTATATTGAACACCCAGCTACTGTCAGATTTGTAAAGTATATAGAATTTTTATGAATAAAGAAAACTTTGAAGGGGCTCTTTCTTAATGACACAGCCAAATGGGAATGGATTAAGGTGTGTGAGATGTTTCTGTTTATGAAAAAGGAGGAAAAAGTAAATTCTAAGGTTCACAATCACAGCTCCCACTGGCAACCTGTTCCTTATAAATTTCCATTATGTTTTCTCGTTTCTTGTACAATGTAAACTTTTGAAAGGCCACTCTATCGATGTGTATCTATTTCTTAGTATAGTAATGATACCTTTTGCTTATAGATTTGGTAACATTTTAGGGGTTTGGTTTCTCTGTGTGTCTCCTTTCTTACTCCAGTTTCCAGTAACTTGGTTTATTTGACTTGGAGTTAGGCACATTTTCGACATTTCTTTTACATTTTAGTTTACGGCAAACCTTCCACTAATTAAACTAGTGTCTTTATATACACACTCTGACAAATGCCTGGTCATGTAACATTACCAGTTTGCTCGTTGGCATCATCCTGGATAGCCACAGATTTTTCTTTGTCCCTTTTTCCCTTTTCTGGAATTGTGTAAGTGGAATGGTACAGTGCAAACCATTGCGTCAATGGCCTTTCACTGAATGCTTTTCTGGCTCACCCATTTTGGTGCCTGTAACCAGCACATCGTGCCTCCTTTAAAAAGGGGAGTGGTATTTCCTTATGTGAGTAGGCCACAGTAGTTGGTAGACATTTAGGTTGTTTCTAAGTTTTGTATTTTGGAATGAAGCTTCTATAAAAATGCACTTTGAGGTACATTCATATTTAAGTCTTAAGAGACATTAGTTTTCATTTCCTTTGGTTAAATATTGAGATGTGGGATGTTGGGCCAGGTGGCAGGTGCATGGTGAACGTTTTAGCACACAGTTTTCCATGGTGGCTGCTGTGTGCTGCACTTGATTGATGGTCCACGTTGCTGTGCATCAGGTTCCTGCTTTAGCAGGACTCATTGGCTTTTCATTTTTTTAAAATTTGAGACAGGGTCTCATCTCAAATAGCTCAATCTGGCCTCTAGTTGGTTCTGTAGCTGAAACTAGTCTTGAACTCTTGATTCTCGTGCCAGTACCTCCTGAAGCTGGGATTGCAGCTGTGTGCCTCTATACCTGGTTCTCACAGATGATTTTATTTGAGGTTTTAGTTAACTAATATATAAGACATTTTCCTTTGCTGCTTTTTGTTATTCGTATGTTCTTCTGTGAGGCATCTGTTCAAAGTTTTTGTCATTTTATTGAGTTTTTATTATCTAATTAATTTTTTGTTCAATCTGGACATAAATCTTAATTATATGCATATATAATGTATATATGTGATATATTGTGTATATGTTCACAGTTGTTTATTTATTTTATCTTACTTTTTGTTCACAAGTGTTTTCTTTGAGTTTGCCATTTGTTCCTTTTCCTGACACATGAAAGTAGTGAGGGAAACTTCAGTTTTGATGAAGTCCATTGCATCAGTTCTTTTTCCTTTTTTAAATGATTTGCATATGACCCAAGTTTGCAAAGAATTTCTGTTTTTCTCTAGATCTTTTGTAGTTTTCGGTAGTATTGTATTGAGGATCTGTTGTTTGTTACTTTTTATTTATAATGTGAGGTACAGGCTGTACCTTTCTCTGCCCACTTTCCTTTACTTATGCACACATTTGGCAGCATCTGGGAGAATCATTCTTACTGTCCTTCAGCAAGATATTTTTTAGCACTATTGTGAGTAGGCACTTCACTGTAGATGTATGGCTCCGTTTCTTTCTGGTCATTCTGTTCTGTTTTCCATATCATTCTATGTATCTCTCCTTTGGTGCAAACCACTCTGTAGTGTAGTTTTGTAGTGTGTCTTGAAATCAGGAAGGCTGAATTCTCCAGCTTGGTTATTTTTCAAATTGTTTCAGATGTTATAGCTCCTTGTGTAATTTTTAGAGACAGCTTAGAGGCACACTTCTCCAGAACAGGGTGGGGATTTGGTTAGGACTGCATTTAAGTTATAAATCACTTTGGGGTGACTGGCATCTTAGGTGTCTTGTAATTTGCTAGTTGATGCTTCTGTTTACCCAGAACAAAAGTTTCTCCTACTGTTTTTCAGCTTTTAGCATAAACATCTTATTCCTCTTTCATTACATTTGTATGTTTGTTCGTTTGGTGCTATCATAAATGGTGTCTGTGGACTTACACGTTTCTAATTATTGCTATATATATGTTGATGTTTACATGTTCTTGAATCCTACAGTATTGTTCAACTCACTTATTAGTACTTGTGACTTTTGTGGACTCCTTGGGATTTTCTGCATATTCATGTATTCCACCCATAGAGGCAGTTTTATTTCATATTTTCCTGACTGTTTGCATTTTTCTGTCTCATTGCACTGGCTAAGACTTCTAGTTATGTTGAAGAAGTAGTCACAGGAGACATTTGTTACTAATAATTTACATTAAAGAAAGCATGTAGTCATTTATTTACCATTTTGATCAGATTGAGGACGTTATCTTTGACTCCTGGTTTGCTGAGAGCTTTTAAATTTCAGTCATAAATCACTGTTGTATTGCTTTGTCTCATTGTAGAAGTCATTAGTTAAGGTAGAAAATTATCCCTACTATTATTCTAAGATGGCTGCTGCTTACATTTTGGTGCCCCCTCATGTTGCTTTTCATTGGGAAGTTTACTAGGCAAAATTATAAATACTTTATATGTAATCCCTTTTTTGAAGTATTACAGTATGAGTAACAATATGTCTGGGGGATTTTGTAACTTGATTGCCACGGCTCTGGGCTAGTGTCATACTCTGTCCACATTTCATTGTTTTCTTATTGTCAGTACAATTACAATTTATCCCACTGGAATTATCATCAAGTTGGTTTTTCCCTTTTATTAAAATACAGTTTCTATGAACTGTATCTATAAGAATTTTGAGGTTGCCAGTTTTGATGGCGTTGTCTAGTAAGTGCAGGGCGTATGTCTTTCTTCTGATGCTGCCCTCTGCATCCATCTGTACGCACTGTCCTGTGTTTCTTATGCACTGGTACTTCATTATTTATTGTTTGTTTCAGCTCTTTTATTAAAAACTGGATGTGTAAAAATATATTAAATGAACTCTCTGGGTATTTGCCCTTTCTCTTCCCTGGGATTTGGTCTTGTTGCTTTTTGTTTGTGTATTAGTTCTTGGTATATTATGTAGGCTGTGTGTCTTATGTGTGGCCACTGAAGTCTGCATAAATTATTGGCCACATACAATTATTTTCATTAATGCATAGAACTAACACATCTAGTCTTTGCCAAGGATCCCTGAATGATGGTGCATGCCCGCAGTGCTCCTGGGAGCACTGTGTAACTCTTGCCTTAGCCTGCATTTGCTGCTTGTGCGGAGCCAGAGGCAGTCTTAGGGCCGTCTTAGGTCTTCTCCAGCTTGTGCACACGCACAAGACCCTTACATCTGTACAGCTTTATGAACAAACTGGGCCTTTTAGATTTTCAGGAAAATATTGTATCTTTTAAAAATTACACATGAACATGTTATTCCTCCACTTCTTATCTTTATATGTAGGTTGTGTGTGTAGCTGTCACCACTGCCTCTGGCAGCTGAGTTTTAAGAAGGTTGGCCCTGTTTGTTTTTGGCAGAGGCCGTTCTGGTGAAAGGTGGCTATCCTGGCAACCTGAGTCAGATCAAATGCAGATAAGCACAGGGGCAGCATTTCCAGGGAACAGCTGGACAGGTCAAGAATGGCAGCTTCTGAGAATGGACCCTCAGAAGAGTTCCTGGGTGGCCCCTGGCTGCTGGGGTTCCTGAGCATTGAACCTGTTGGATTTTTCAGGTCACCAGTGCTGGGGAGAGCAGGATGAGGGTAGGAGGGACTGAATCGTCTCAGAGCCTCTGTTCTTCCTGACAGTGATGCTCCTTGGTTATTGCAAACCTTTGGTTAATTTTGAGTTATGAGAAAGTTGACTGGCAGTTTTTGCCACTGTTGTTCAAGTACTGTGAAGTTTTTGGAGTTCCTCTGGCAGTCTTCCTGCTTCCGCTGTGGGGTGACATTTGAATGGTCCAAATTCTTAGTGCTGATTTACCAGTCATATTCTCCCACTTCCTTCATCAACTATGTATACTTCAGCTTTGTGGAAGAAATCATTTGTGGGTTATTCAAGTTCAGATATGTAAAAATTTCCCTTGTGTATTTAAACCACTTATTTGGCATTATTAGTTATTGTCTTAAGTGCTGTGAGATGAGTCCACAGGATAAAACCTAGAACCAGCTCCCACCTTTAGCAAGGTGGCTCCAGAGTAGTGGAAAGATTAGTCCTTAGCTGAGTGAGAAGTAGATCAGATGAGGCAGTACAGAAACACTGTTAACTATAATAAACACTGTGTCCTAGACAAGAGTCACCAGCTAGTAGATCACACTGTTTTCTGTGTAGCTCAGTTAGCTTACACAGATGTTACTATAGTTTCAGGTTTGTGGATTGCAGAGTCATTATGTACAAAGGAAAAGTAGAAAACAAAACAAACCATTTATTGAATTGGGTCCTATGCCTGAACGTATTGCTTATGGGAAATTGGATTTCCTGCAAAAGGACTTTCCCAGTAAAAGACAACCAGAGCACATTTTCCCCCTTGATTTGCTGAATATATCTAGGTGTATTTTTGTATATTTCCATGTTTTGGTTGCTGAAGGTAACTGATTTTTTTTCCATTTGATAGAATGTTCCTGTCTTGTAGTAGAATCTGAGTGTCGTAACTGAGCATAGAGTAGATGAGTCTACTGTTGCAGAAGGGGTTCCTGCCTGCAGACCCTTGATACGAAGGTGGGTCTGTTCACTGTGCATGTCTGCGACCTTTTGTGTGATCATCTTCATCACTGAGGCAGACTTGAATGGTCTGCAGATGTGGTTAAGAGATGCGTCCGGACATGCATTTCCTTATTTACAGATCGAATTGACAGTTCCTGGGACCATCACAAACTCAGAGTTTCACAGTCCTCCAGAGCTGACGGATACAGAGGACCTGTGTTCCTGACTTGTTTTCACAAGAGAGACGTAGGTAGCCCCAAGGTGCGCCCTTTTTGTTCCTTCAATCATGTAGCTCGGGGCTAGGTTTTTACTTGTTGATGACCATGGCAGTACCCCTTTTTTGACTGGTATAGCTGCTTACGGTTCAGTATAAAATATAAAAACACCTACTGAAGACTTACACACAGTTTAAGGTTGTATACATAAGGAAAGAAACTTCCTCTAATAATAACGAGTGTCATTTCTGTCTCCCAGCAGGTAACATTGTTTGAGTTTAATGACATTAATTGACTCAGTAGAGAAGCAGGGCTAGCTGGCGTGTCTGTAGTACCCTGACCTTACAGCACATGAACATTGTGGGAATCCTTGGCTCACCAAGTTGTCAGGTGACAAAGAAGACCATGCCTAGCTACTGCTTTTGGATTGGGCGTTGTCAGAGTTAAGATATGAAGGTGTATTTCTAAAAAGGACTTTTTCATGTAACATTTGAGAGTAATTGTTCTACTGGATGGATTTGGTTTATATATGTTGGAAGCGTTATTAGAGTTGTGCTCAATTACTTACTAGGTGTGGAGGTGAAAAAAATTACAGGTGATTCATGCTAAAGTCAGAATCACATGAAAAATATGTGCTGAGGATTCTGGTATTTTTAATTCAAGGGGAAATGAAAATTAGTGGTTAGAATAAGTTTTATATCATCTTGGAAAAATGTGAACAGGCAAGTAATTTATGTGTTTCTCTTGGTGAACAAGTCTGTTTTCTTTTAAAGAGACACTATTAGCAGGTCAGACCTTTGGTAGGTGCATAAAGTAGGATACAAGAACTGTCCAACAGTCTGAAAATTAAGCAGTGGGAAGCTGAAAGGTGTGGGGATGCACAGTTCACATCTGCAGTCTTTACTGAGTCTTTACCTAGGTTTCACTGCCTTGGCTCTTCCAGGACCTCATAATAAGGAAGGTGAGAGAACATCAGATATTTGCAGTAGAGTACTGATTGTGAAGGGATGGGGTCCAGGCCATCAGATTGGAGTCTAGAGACACACCACCCTGAATATATTTGATAAGATCTGAAAGTTGGAACCAGGATGTAGCAGGCTTTCCTTGGGCTGCCAACCAGCTCCCCTGGAGACTTATTATTAGTTATGAATGTTCAGCTTTATGTTACGCTTGTCCTACTAGCTATTATAACTTAAGTTAACCTGTTTCTCTTCATCTGCGTTTTGCCTCAGGGCTTTTTACCTTTCTTTCATTCTGTATGTTCTACTTTTTCTGCTTCTTCCGTGTCTGTCTGTCTGGTGGATGCCTGGCTGGCCCCAGATGTCTCACTGTCTTTCTCCTGTGTTCTCTTCTTTCTTCTAGATTCCTCCTCCTATTTATTCTCTCTGCCCACCACCCCTACCTATCCATTAATCGCTTAGTTATTGGCCAGTCAGCTTTTTATTAGACCTATCAGGTGCCTTAGGCAGGCAGAGCAACACATCTTTACATAATTAAACAAATGTAACAAACAAATGCAACATACCTTTACATAGTTAAACTGATATTCTACAACATAAGCAAGTATAACACATCCTCACTGAGTTAAAGTAATATTCCACAGCACCAGGAGATAAGACAAAACCCCAGTGAAGGTGAGGACTGAACCCTAAATTGCGATGAGTGACCTCTCCTTGTCCTTCCTGGGGAATTAATTTTGTGTGCCATAGAGGAGACCTCATGGTAGGCATGCTGGCTGCTCAGGACCCCCAGCACTCTGTCTCTAGAAGCCTCAGTCCAGAAAGGTAAAGCACAAAGTGTGCCCTGTGAGGACATGCTGTGTGCTCTGAAAGGACTGTGTGAGCTTCATCATTTACACCGAGAAGTCTTAGGCATTCGTGGTAGAATTGATACCCAGGGTATGGCCTGACGGGAAAAGAAAGTTCGATCAGAGTGAATTTATTGATGTGCGTGCATTAAGCAGAGATTATTCTGCACTTCAGCTTGGGGAGTTATGAAGAATGGTGGTACTAGGTTCCCTGTCCCCCAAGATGACTGCAACGTGGCCCCAAATGCACTTTCCAGAGCAGATTGGGAGTTCTGCACCTGCTGTGGTGTGATGGCCAATTGGGATGTAGGCTTTGGGAAATGGGAATGTAAGCCTGTTTGTCGTTTAAGATTGACTCACTGAGGTTGGGAGTGGTGGCACATATCATTCCAGCATGTGGGGGGATCAGAAGTTCAGTCATCCTAGGCTACATAGGGAGTTCAAGGCCATCCTGGGCTACATGAGATACTGCCTTAAGAAAAGATCTACTCACTGAAATTGTTGGGATATATTTTTTAGTGGAGCCCCAACATCCTGGAAGAACTCTTGGTGGTGTACTTGAAGGGCAGAACTTACAGTGGGAAGTGCAGCCACTGAATTGGGGAACCTGAACACAGAGTACTCAGCTGCCAAAAATGAGATGGGGGCGGGGAGGGGTGGTTATCAAGATGCGCAGCAGAGCCAAACAGGCAGAATAGTCTGGCTTCTGCAGACCTGTGGCCCTTCCTTACTGATTTTGGTGTTCCCAGAATCAAAATAAAGAATTGATCTGCATAAGCAGGAAGTTTAAGGTCAGGTGAAATAAGGTGTAAGCAGAATAATAAAAGAGCAGATCACAGCCCTTGGCCACTTCTAGACCCGAGCAGTTTACAGCTTCTAAACGAAGGGCAGGCTGGTTCCCTTTCAGCAATATCCCTCGAACACCCATCAAATTTATACTTTCAGTTTCCACCTCCAGCCTTTCCAAGGGACCAGTGGTCTTTTACCAGGCAACTGTGCTCTGGGTAAAGAACATAGTCAGACCTTTGGGGTAACTGCTACACTCTGATAGTTTGAGAGACTCAAAATGGCATTGTGTTTGGCCCTAGTTATTTCCAGTGGGTTTTGTGGGTCACCAAACTCATCCTGTGTTTCTCTCCCCAATTTTGGAATACTCAAGTGGAGTAGTTCTTGTTTTGGACTCTTAATCATTGGACCCCACTCTTTGTTTGAGCCAATGGAATGAGCTGTTGCAGGAGCAAAGCCCTGGTAGAAGATGTTATATCCAAAGCAGTATCTCATTTCAAGAGGCATTCAAGATCAGTGAATCCCTAAGGACTTGGAAGATATATGAGCAGTGATTGCTACCATGCACTATTCAGCTCTCCTACTTGTCCTATATAAAAGGCAAACCAGTGCTGGAAAATGCCAGTGGGTTATTCCAAGTAATCAGTACAGTAGGGCGAGCGGGAAGACTTTAAGCTTTCATATTCTTATCTTCATCATCAGTACTCCATTACCAGGTGTAAGGAGTGTACTTGAGATCAGGCTGTTGAGGTTCAAGTTAGTTCCAGGAAGAAGTGGTCCTAATGCCCACCATCCCCTCTTTGCTGTACTCACCCCCTGGCCCCCAAAGCCTGCACCTACAGCTTTCTGGGGAGTTTCCTAATATCCTTTAACAGGAAGAGAAGACTGAGTCCTGATATGTGTGACATTTAGGCTCTACCCCCCACATTGTTATTTAGCATGTAAAGTGCCTTTGGGGACTCCTCTGGGTAGTGGTCCTGGTTAATCTTTCCAGAAGCAGAGCTGTGAGCCATGTGGTAGTTACTCGATTTGCCTAGAAGGAAAAGTGCTGGTGTGTGTTTACAGACTGATTTATGAGTTGTGGCCAGTGTTTGGCTAGGTGGTCTGTGGTGTATGGAAAACAGGATTAGAAAACTGATGAAAGGAACCCTGGGGAAAAAGTATGAATAGAATGGCCAAAGCATCCTGAAGATACTTGTGCCCCAAGTACTTGTTCTCCTGGGGGTGATGTCAGCAGAGATCAGTGGTTATGTGCATAGGATGGTCTGTTTTCTGGTCTGCTCTCCTTTCAGGGGCAGATCCCTAAGTGGTGTTAGCCAGCCTCCTCTGCATCCATTGTGTGTCTGTCGGCTCCACATAACTCAGTCACGTCTTAGCGCTGTGGATTCCCACTCACTAGGGTTGACCTGCGTGTGTCCAGTGCTGAATGTACAGTATGCCAGCAATACCCACCAATATGAAGGCCCTGATACAGTGCCAGGCTCTAGGATGATCAGCTAGTTACCTAGTGGCAGGTTGATTCCTTTGGACCACTTATATTATGGAAAGGGCAGAGTTTTGTTCTTGTTGTCGACATGGATGTCCTTTCCAAATGCAGTTTTGTGAAGACAGCTGTTCATGGGTTACACAGAATTCCTTAACGACTACTGTGATATTCTGCACAGAGCTGCAGGTCAGTGCATCTGTTTCATGGTAAATCTGATCGAGGAACTCATGTCATGACCAAGGAGTGTTTCAGTAGTCCCAAGTTTATGGGGTTCATTGACTTTACCATCTTCCATGGAGTGGCAGTGGACCCAAACTAGTGGGGCTCATGGATTACCATGTTCCACAGGAATGTGGCAGTGGACCCAGTTTTACAGAGTTCACTGACTACCATTTTCCATGCCTTCCAAAATCAGATGGCTTGACAGAATAGTGGAGTGGTCCTCTGAAGGCTCAGTTGCAATACCAGTTTGGGGGCTGAACCTAAAAGGGCTCAGGCAGGATCCCCGGGAATCTGCCTCTACTCTTTGTCAGCACCCAGTGCGCCATACTCTTCTCCCCTTTTGTGGATTCTAGGATTTAGGAATCAAAGATGGAGATGAGCTTGGCTACTATTTTAGTGACCCACTAGCAAGATTTGAGTTTCCTTTCCTGTGATTGTACCTTTGCTGGTCTAGGAGTCTGAGTTCTGGGAGAGAAACGCTGCAGTGGGAGGCACAGGAGTGCTTTGACTAAGCTTTGCTCCTGAGTGACTGTCCCTGCCTCTGGATCAGTAGGCAAAGGGGAGAGTGTGCCTGTCTGGACGAGTCCTGTCAAGGAGAAACCAAACTGCTGTTCTGTACTGGAGGCACAGAGAGCCCAGGGCCCAGGCAGTCCCCTAGGGTCGCTCTTCATCCTACCAAGCTCAGTGGTTAAAGTCTGCAGAAACTGGCATGGTTATGGCCTTGGCGCATCAGAAGTAGCGGTTAGGGTTGTCCTGGTAGGTGAATAGTCATAGCCAGTTGCTGGCGAAGGGACTGTGAGTGGGTAGTGAAGATGGTCGTCATCAGTACAGCTGTGAGTAGGTGGCCAGACACAGGCAGCAGCTACACTTGCATGTGCATTTTCTTACGAATCTGTGGTACGTGTAAAGCATGTGGTGGTATTGTGTTCCCCAAAATATTGTGTACCCTAATAAACTTATCTGGGGTCAGAGATAAGCCACTAGATACTTAGGATAGGCAGTGGTAGCACACGCCTTTAATCCTAGCATTCTAGAGGCAGAAATCCATGTGTTCAAGGATACACAGCCAAGCATGGTGACTCACGCCTTTAATCCCAGAGAGTGGTGGTAGAAAGCAGACAGGTATATAAGGCGTGAGGACCAGAAACTAGAGACATTCGGCTGGTTAAGCTTTCAGGCTTTGGAGCAGCAGTTTAGCTGAGATTCATTCTGGATGAGGACTCAGAGGCCTCCAGTCTGAGGAAACAGGATCAGCTGAGGATCTGGCGAGGTGAGGTAGCTGTGGCTTGTTCTGGTTCTCTGATCTTCCAGCTTTACCCCAATACCTGGCTACAGGTTTGGTTTTATTAATAAGACTCTCTAAGATTCCTGCTATAAAAGCAGGTATCTTTGCTTTCTTGTTCTGTTGCCTCACTGTGTAACATGAGATATTTTTACTTTACTTCATAGTATTTAAGTCTTTTTGGTGCTATAATATTTAAGTTACTGGAGCCTGAGGACCAGAAGAATGAACATCACTCAGGGTCTTAACCTTCTCTTTTGGAAAGGGAGTAAATGTGTTTCAGGTTCTGTGCAAGATGGTTTATATTGTGCTGTGTGGGAGACTGAGTGGCTTAGGAGAATGCATACAGGTGACAGGTTGAAAAAGGCTGCACATTTAATGTTTAGTGTCCTGTGTGAAGCTGCCTGGGCCGTGGGATATGCTGACACATGGTCCCACATTATCCTGGGTGTGTCTGAGGGTGTTTTTGGATAACATTACTGTTGCCCTCCTAGGTAAGAGTGGACCTCATCCAGTTAATGGAAAATCGAGTAGAATGGACGAGCTGTGTCAGGGGAGATGCACTGTTCCCCACCAATGGGCCTTCTGGTCTGTTTTTGAACTTGGACTCAGGATCACTGGTTGCTCAGGCCTGTACTGCCATCTCTCAAGGTCTCTAGTGTTCTGACTGCAGATCTCAAGACGTCTTAGACCCCATGATCATGTGAGCCAGTCTGTAGTCAGTCTCTGTCTGTCTGTCTGTCTGTCTTTCCTCCAACCCCCTTTTCCTCGTCTGGAGACCCTGACTTCTGGGTGGAGTTTGTTCTGTGCTTCCACACTTTTTGAGGAGAACTCAGATTATTCATTGAATCCTTTACTATTTTCTAAATAGTGCACACAATATATTTGTACATTTCCTTCAAAGCACTCCTCTCCATCCACTTGTTCTACAATTTAGTTTCCTCACTGTGTAGTACCTTGTGATTTCCTTATAATTTATGATGAGTTATTTAGAAGTATGTTGTTTCTTTGAGTTATTTGGGGACTTGCCAAATTTTATCTTTACTGATTTTCAATGTATTTCAGCTGTGGTAGTGAGAACCTTTTGTATGATGTCAGCTGTCTAAATCAAATTGAGATTTGTGTGGCTCAGAATATTGTCTGGCTTTGAACACTGTGTATGTGCTTGAAGGCCTAATCTGACCTTGTTGGGTAGCGCCTACTCCCATTATGTTTGTCTGATTGAAGATTCTTTCTTCAAGAATTCCATACTGCCGTATGTTTTCCCCCTAAGTATTAGCGGGCTTTCAGTCACTGTGACAAATACCTGGAGAACTCTGGCTCATGGTTTCAGTGTGTGCATGGTGTGCACCATTGCTGTGGAATCTGGTGAGACAAACCATCCTGGTGGCAGGAATTCGTGGTGGAGCACCTCTTGGTGGACAGGAACCAAAGAGCATAGGCCTGTGCTTGCAGCTGGGGTGTGCCTCCCCAATCCCGAAGTACACATTACTAACCTCCTTGGTGTTTTCCAGCTCAGTAAGGTAGACTGGAGACGAAGTATCACACGTGAGCATGACACCTTGTCATTGCGTTTGGCTTATGTGGGTTTTGGCAAGAAGTCTGCTTTTATTTTTACTTTAATTCTTTGGTGTGTAATGTATCCCTTTTCTGGACTATTTAAACTGTTCTATTTTCTGCAATTAGACCGGTACACACTGCACTATTTTATGGCTTCTCTGAAGGCCTTAGCCTTTTGGATCTCACAGTTTTTTTTGGACTTTTCACTTAGTGTCTTTGCATTTTTGGAAAGGCTGTAGTCACACTCCAGGCTACTTGAACGTGCTCTGTGCTCTCAGCATGCGTTCCCTCCACCTTTTTGGATATCCATTGTTGCTGATTCTGTCTTCACGATCTGCCATGTGCGTATATGAAGTTAGTCCTGGGGTGTTTCCTTCAATTAGTTCTTCCTGCAGTCCCATGCGCCTCCTTCAGCTCTTCTACATCTCTCCATAGTTTTCTTTCTTAAAGGAACAGGACATATGCTGTGGTCTCTTGTTTTGTGTCGGCTTTTTGTGCTGAAGTTGTGGCCATGGAGTTGTGGTGGTGATTCTCACAACTGGGAAAGAGTCTCCAGGTGTGGGCGGCTGAGTGGGCCCCTCTCTCAGCAGCTGTGAGTTGTTTTAAGCAGCTGTGGCCATAATAGCTGACGACTTGCATGATTGACAGAGCTCTGCAGGTCTGTGGGAGAGCGGCAGGCCTGAATTGCCTGATGGATTGTCAGCAGTGGTACAAGTATCAATTCACAGACCAGCGTTGGTCACCATCTCTCTATGGGACTTGAGGATATTTCCTCCTCTTGCTCTAGGGCAATGACTATTACTGCCTGGCACAGCGAAGGGTCTAACTCCTGTCCATCAAGCAGTGGAATTGTGTGTGGTTTACAGCTTCTCCCATGAAAAGAAAACAACATGAAGGAGTCCGTGTAGTGAAGGGTTAACCTGACATGAACACCCTTTGATGACCTGATCTAACAAGACTTATTCTCCAGCCAGAGCTCTTAGGTCTGGTCCTCTCTTCTGTCAGTAGGTGAGTACCCAGGCCATGATTTCAGAACACTGTCCTATCCAGAGTTCCTAAGCTTGGGTTCTCGGCCTTGCGAGTTCTGACTGGCTGGTCAGAGCCTCCCTCAGCGTGGCTCCTCTGCGCTTCAGCCCGAGCTCTGGCCTTGGAGCTGCAGAAGGCTTTGTAAGCTTGGCAGTTAAGCTGCTTGTTAGTCTCTGCTTCACTTTGACGGGTGCTCCAGGGCCAGGTAAAGAGTTAGCCTGCTGCCGCTGCTGTGTAGAAAAATGTGCATTTTAACATCACATTCTTTATTCTTTTATTCTTTTACATTAATGTGTATTTTATAAAAAGCAAATCTTTTCCCTCAACCTGCCATTAAATTTTATATAGAACTAGAGCTCTGAGAAGGCAGGAAGCGTCTCATTTGTGGAGCACGGCCTGACATGCACAGGGCCTGGGTTTAGTTTCCAGCGCAAAAATAAAAAACAGAAACAAAAAGCAAGACAAAACCGAGTTCACCCTCGGCATGCGCTGTACGCTTCACTCTTTGCCTGTCCCGGCTTTGCTTGGCCTCACAGTAGCGGAGCTTTCTGGCGTTTATGCCAGTAGTCGTCCAGCATCCTCAGCCTAGGAGAGTTGCCTCTTCTTTCCCTGAAGACTGCTTTTGTGCAGGGTGTGTGCTCTTGTGTGTACTTACAGGTCTCCTTCAGCTGAAGAAGTGAGTCTCCCCTCTGTCCTTTCTCAGGTCTGTGTTCTTCCTCACCAGGTAGAAAAGCCAGGCTTCCTGTCTGTGGCCTCATTTCTTTCAGTGGGTTAGAGCTGTAGTTTATAACTGCACTCACACCTGAATGGCTCTTAATGCATTCTGAGTCTTTGTTCAAGTATAACAAAGCCACTGGTAACATGCTCTGTGAAGGGAGAGTACTAGAGACGCTCAGGTTAAAATGGTTTCTTCTGGAAACATCAATTTTTTTCCATTCTTCCTCTGTTTCCTCTGGAACTTGTAAGTGCTCTTCAGAGTTACACAGGATCTGACAGTGAGCTCTGCCCACGTATCACAGAGAAAAGTCAGCACCTCCAGCAGAGCCGAAAGGAGGGAAAAACCTCTGTTTTTATGGACTTGTGTCAGGAACTTGGAAGCATGGTGAAGGATGTGTGTACAGGCACATGTGACTTGTGGCTTGTGAGTGTGACTGAGTTTTCTTGGGTTCTGCACTCCTGACAGGAAAGGATGCCAACTCCAGGGTAAGCTTGCATTTGCTGTTGCTATGCCCAGTCTGTCTGATTTCTACCTGTGAAAGGACTTGTGTGTAAACTCGACCTTCAGCCCCAAGCAGAAGTGTTCCAGAGAAGCCTTGGCTCCCACCTCCTGTGGCTTCCGTCTCTGGTTTCCTCTCTTGGTGGGTGTACCTGTGACAGTGTCCGTAGCCGCCATGCCTGCGTCTAGTGTTGTAGCATCCAGCAGCCGGCGTCCAGCAGCTGGCGCCCAGCAGCCATCCCTTCTTTCCCTGTTTCCCGGACAGTCGGTTTCTCTATTTACTTCCTCCTCTGTGTGAATGCACCTAAACATGCTATTTTTACGAGAATCTTACATAATTTCTCTTATGCTGCTGCCACCACTGTTGATGGTGGTGTTAGAATTCCAGGTTCAGCCCTGCAGATGAAACTTACATACCATTAACATTGCAATCGAAACATATTGTGTAGGATTTTTTTGAGCCAAATCTTAAGCTTTTTTTAGACTTTTACTGGGAAGAAAGGAAAAAAAATTAGCCTTTTAAAATCTTGGCTGCTTTCAAAGTAATTTTTAAGTTAGTCCACAAAGATACAAAGTAATGGCTTTTATTATGGTATTTTTATATGTGTATGTAAAAGCATACATACATGGTTCATATTACATTTCATAATTTCCCTTGCTGTGATAAAACATACCAACAAAATGCAACTTTGGCAGAAAATGGATTCATTTGTCCTTCAATTAAAAGTTAACAGTGTAGCATTTCAAGAAAGTCCAGACATCAAGACCTCATCAACTCAATCAGCTTGTCATAGCAGATCCACAGTCAGGAGCAAAGGATGAGTAAACACAAGGATCCTTACTTGCTTTGCTTTTAGCTAGCTTTCTTCTGTCTTACGTTGTTCAGGACCCCTTGCCTAGGGAATAGTGCTGCCCACAAGGGGCTGGACTGTCCTACATCGATTAATCAAGACAACCCCCTACAGAGATGAGCAAAGGTCAGCATGAAATAGATAACTTTCCAGATGATTCTAGATTGTGTTAAATTCTCACACACACAAACACACACACACACACACCCTGAAAAACAACACAGTTGTTATTTGAACCTCCCTCTCTTCCCTCTTCTCCCCTTACCTACTTTTCCTAGTCTCCTTCCCTATATCCTTACCTTCTGCTTCCCTGTCATGTGCATTCCATTACCTCACACTCTACTTTCCCTCCCTTCAGATAATTTCATATTCACACACACATTATGTGTGTATGTAAATTTCAGTCTAGATTCTACAGATGAGAGGAGAGATGCCATGCTTGTCTTTCTGAATCTGATGATCTCCGGTTCCGTGATTCATTCTGTGCAGCTGAACGGACTCCACTGTGTCCAGGTGCCACATTTTCTGTCCATCCCACTGTTGATGGAAATCTACGTTGGAGAAACAGGTAGTCTCTTGAAACTTGAAGTTCTCATTACAGAAATCACTCCTCTTGAACCGCAGGCCTTCAATAGGTGTGCTTGGTCTGTTTCTTGGGAGCTGTCTGTCAGGTATCTCCACACATGATCTTCTAGTGTGAGGACTAGTCCCAGCTACAAGTTTTTTTTTTGTTTTTTTTTTCAGGGAGCTTGCACACTCCACAGATGAGGGACTGACTGTTTCATTTTGTGCCCCTGTGGTTTCTCTGGGTGGCTTTTTCAAAGAAGTTCATTTTTTTTCCTGGCAATCTTGTGTATCCTGTGTAAGTATTTTTCATTATTAATAATTTTGAGAAGAACCAACTCCAGGTCAAAACATGGTTGCTAAAGCCACTGTGCTTTATCCAGGGTCATCCCAGTGGGTTTTGTATCTGTTCTGCCAAAGTCTGTTCATCTCACATGCCCCTGTGCTCACTGTCATCAACCTGGTGTGGAAATTATTTCTATGTATTTTGCCTAAATCAACAACCATTAAGAGAAATTCAACAAGACATGGAAGTTTAATTCTCTAATCCTGTAGGCTGGCTTGGGGAGACACCCCCACTTCTCACACTATAGGAATTTCCATTTCTGGTTGTGACTTGTGTCCCAGCTTTTCACTGTTCTTTTCCATCGTCTTCTTCCTCGGTTGGGCTTCGTGGTTAGAAATCTCCTCTTTAATTGAATTGCAGAGCGGTTCATTCCTGCCATTTTCCACTCCTCGGTCCAGCAGTGAGGGTCTGTGTGTGTAGGTACACTGCACCGTTTTAATAATGAATCTGGGCTTAAAGAGAAATTGAATTAAATTCTTCAGTTATTTTAGAAGTTCTAACATCATGCTATTTACATTTCTGGCCACAGCGAAAGTTTTTGTGAAACTGGGTTCTGTAGGAAAAAGCTTCATGTGTCATCATGATCTTGGAAGAACTTTGGGGACTTGGCTTGCCCAGAATTACAGCTTTGAACAGTCTCCATAAATCTTCCCATTAACAAGTGTGCATTATTTCTAATTAGGAGTTAGCCAGAAATCTGAGCTTAATCAGAAATAAGATCCTTCAACGAGAGGAAGCTGAGTTGTGGATGGATTAGGTGACATCTGTGATGACACTGATTTGCAGGGGAGCTGGGACTGGAGTCACAGGCCGACTTCGTGGCCAGCCGGCCGGCACTCTCCCCCTGCTGTGGGGCCTCTCACCGTCCTGTCTATCAAAACAAGGCCGCAGGGTGCTGGTGTGAAAGCGTCCACATCCATTTCAGTTCTGTGACAAAGATGAGAGCAAATCTGATCCATCTTCCACCTGAACTTGCAGACTATCCTGATAACCTGAAGGTTATCCTTTGGTTTCTGAAAAAGAACGTTTAGTGGCCTTTATTTCGTTCAACCTTTTTATGGTAATAATTTGTAAAGGTTCTCAGGCTTTGAAAAAAGCAAACGAGGACTCCCGTGCTGGCTGCTGTTACTGCCTGTTTCGTGTCAGCCCTTCCTTGGTGGGTTCTTTCTGCTGCAGGCATCTAAGCCCTCCTGCCTGTGGCCTGTGGGAACTGCCTGTCCCAGCTTCCGTGCTGATTAGTCTAAATGAAATGCCTGGTTCCGTCTTTGCTTGCGGTTAGTTCAAGGACGGGCAGGTCAGTGCCTCAAACATTTCTGTGATGTTGCTGCTAGCTTCTGTGTGTAGCTCAGGTGGGGATCGGATTCAAGGGACTTGGAGGTGAGTGTTGAGTCTCCTCTCTGCAGTGTGGTGCGCCTACTTCCAGGAGACGCAGGCACACATTTCTTTGTTGAAGCCTTTTGACCCATGGGTTTTCTCTGAATTCCAGGCGAGTGTGTGCACCTTCTGAGACTTTCTACTCCTCACTTTGCTCTCACTGGTTTTCAGTAGGAATTAAGTTTTATAGACTAAAAGGACAATGCCCTCTGGATAAGGGAGTGTAGAATCCTGAAAAGACAGGTACTGAGAATTAGGCTCATGGGCTGCCTTGAGCCACAGTGTGATCTGTGCTTTGCCCTCCTGGCTCAACTGACCTCATCTCTGTTGCTGATGACCTCCCCAGTCCAGTGAAGCCATTGGTTGCCTGTTTTCATGACTTCTCTAACATTGGACGTATTTCTGTGTCCTCACTCACTTCATGATTTCCAGGGCATCGTTCTTTTGTTTGATTTCTCTCTCTTTAAGAATTTTATTTTACAGAATATTACCACGGTGAACTAGATTAGCATCAGTTCAGTTATTTCAGTTCCTTTTTGGGGCTTGTTTACTGAACCCAGATTTCTAGCACAGTGATGTAGTTTGGCTTTGTCTCCCCTGTGCATGATGCTGTGCCTGTTTTTACCCTCTGTCCTTCGACCTCAGTCTCCCCCGTCTCTTCCTGCCTCCCCACTGTCTGTCTCTAGTAACACTATTTCTTACTCTGTCTCTGTCAGTGTCCCCCACTTTTTTGCTTATCTATCTATCTATCTATCTATCTATCTATCTATCTATCTATCTCTATCTACCTATCTACCTATCTACCTATCTACCTATCTACCTTTCTACCTATCTACCTATCTATCTATCTATCTATCTATCTGTCTGGGTGGGTGCATGAGCACGCCGTGCCATGAGGCATATGTATGGACATTGGAGGGCAGTTTGTGCGAGTTGATGACTCTTTCCTTCTACCGTGTGGGTCCTGGGGGTGAATCCAGGCCGTTCAGCTTGGCTGTAGGTGCCTTTACCTCCTGAGCTGCCTTGCTGACCTCCGCCCTTCAGCATTTAGTGATACTCCATTTCAGTCTGTCTCTCCCTCTCACATTTCCGTGGCTGTTGGTAGACATGTATGTTGTTTCCATATTTTGGCTGTTATGAACACTGAGCCTGGGAGTTCAGGTATCTGTGATAAACTAAAAGGCTTCTATGGAGCTGAGGAAACGGAACAAAATGAAAAGTCAACCTACAAACCAGGAAGTTGAAACTGCAAATGTGTTTCTGAGGACGGTTGACGGTCCCAGTTAATGGACCGTTCCTACAGTCGAACAACAGAGGAACAAATTGTCTACTGAATAAGTATGCAGAGCACCACAACTGAGACTTTCCTAGGAGTATATAAAAACAACTAATAGATATGTGAGGAATGCTGTTTTGGGAATGGGCATCAGTGGTAAAGACGACCCATGTAGGGCTGAACACTCAGTCTCTTATTCTCAATACTTTGATATCTCTCCATTGACTGTTGTCCACTGCCGAAAGAAGCTTCTCTGACCAAGGAGGAGAGTGGCCCAGGCCCATGGGTACGGCTGTAAATGTTTAGAAGGCAACTTCACAACCTGATCACTTAGGAAAATAGCAATAGCAGGTCCGACCCTATGGCCTGTGACCTTCCTGTTCTATCGATCTGAAGAGGCACTGTGGCCATCATTGAGGGAAGCATGGCTTCCTGCAGGCAGGAGTGGGGCTGGAGCAGTAGCTGAGAGCTTGCATATTGATCCGGCGTGTCAGGCAGAGTGACTGAACCTGGCATGGGCCTCTGAATCCTCAAAACCTGCCTTCAGTGCCACACCTCTTAATCCTTCCCAACACCTACTGGGAACGAAACATTCACATATATGAGCTTATGGGGGCCATTCTCATTCAAACCACCACATCCTGCATGGGCTTTTGACTAGGTTAATAGTACCAAGCTTGAAATTCCCACCCATGGAGCACCCCTCAAACCCAGTCAGGAAGCAACCAGTTTCCCCTAACTGTTGTACCACTCTTGACCCAGTCAGCACATCTCGCCTGGCAGAGTTCTGTTGTAACATGTAGGGTCCAGCTGTCAGGTAAAAGTATTGGTGTGTGTGCACTTGTGTGTCTTTCTGTCTGTGTGTGCTTGTGTGTCTGTGTCTGTGTGTGTCTGTGTGTGTGTGTCTGCTGTGTGTGTGTGTGTGTATCTCTCTTTGTGTGTGTCTCTGTATGTGTGCGTGCTTGTGTGTCTGTGTGTCTGCCGTGTGTGTGTGTGTGTGTGTGTGTGTGTGTGTGTGTGTATGTACGTGTGCGCATGCACTCATGCCTGTGTCCGCGTAGCGCCTTCCTGCACTGTGAAGTGCAGCCACCAGGGAGGAAGATTTCTGGTTGCCTCTTGACTGACTTTGAAGTCAGCAGCCCTTCTGTTGTGCACTTTCAGTGGGCTGGCTGTGTTGGCTCCGACAGCCCCGGGAGCAGCATCGTCTGTGCCGAGATCCAGGCTGAGCTCAGCGCGTCCCAGTGTTCGGTTCGGTTGCTGCTGTGTGTGTTACTGTGCATGAGACCGCACCACAGGCTCCATGGCACTCCTAGGAATTGAACTCTATTGTGCATTTACTGGTTTGACCCTCATCACAGGTTTTGCATCAGTGTTGTGTGATGTCATGTTGGGTTTGATGTGTGGATTATGGGAATGAACTGGAAACCAGCCGTTGAGGGTTAACACTGAGGTGATCCCAGAAGGCAAGCGGACACCATCTCAGGTGCTGTCAGGTGCGTTTCCACAGACTGCGTCCTCTGAGCCTTGGCTGTGGACAGACGATTGTTAACTTGCATTGGTTTCTGCTTGCCATAGGATCCAGGGAATGGAACAGCCACACAAGTGTCTTATACACTGTTAAACAGTTCCTTCCTACTCACTCGTGGGGAGTTTAGGGGAGAATTCTGAGATTGCATGCCAGAACTTGGTGGACTGGGAAACCATTGAGATTTCTTCATATTTTCAAAATTACCGGTATAGTTTAAAATTCACAGTATTTTTTTAAACAAAGGACTTTGTATAAAATACTATTAGGTTTTTAATAGTCATCTTCTTAGAAACACAAATCCAAGGGAGGAGGTTTTCCTGCACTTGAAATAAAAAGTGAAGTTCAACATGGCACCAGATTATACCTGCCGTGCACTTAGTGTCACGAGTTTGGTGGCCTAGCTTGCTTAGAAGGGGAGAAGCTGGGCAGATCAAACAGGGCACAAGAGCTGCTCCCGACTCTGTGCTTGCTTAAATAATTAAGATTCACCTTAAAAACCTCTTAAGTTAGAAGTAGTGATGGCCTATGTTTTGTTGCTATACTGCCTGTCGGTGTTTGCGTCAGTCATGTGTAATTCTGGTGTGAAAAGACACCGTTTTCCCCAGTGTATAAATATCATCGGTTCATTTCTGCAATTTTGCCCTTCATGAACTCCCTAATTTTCAAGTATTAACATTCATGTATATATTATAAAACACCTGTATGAGCCGGGCGGTGGTGGCGCACGCCTTTAATCCCAGCACTCGGGAGGCAGAGCCAGGTGGATCTCTGTGAGTTCGAGGCCAGCCTGGACTACCAAGTGAGTCCCAGGAAAGGTGCAAAGCTACACAGAGAAACCCTGTCTCGAAAAACCAAAAAAAAAAAAAAAACCAAAAAAAAAAAAAAAACACCTGTATGAATATATCTTTTTGAATTCTGGTAAACTTGCCTCATAAAAGAACATTCACATTCTTTTCCTTATTTCCTTTTTAGCACATCTTGGCCATCTTTCTTCCCCGCCTCCTGGCTTCCTGGATTCTGTGTTATGTGGATTAGTTTGGCTTGTATGACAGTTGGGTACATGAACTTGCACAGTGTGCCTTTTAATTGGCTTAATTTGGTGAAATAATGCTGTGGCTTTTAATGATTACTCCAGTCGTGAAAACCTTCTGAACAGTGGTCAGAAATGTTAGCATATGTACTCCCTGTGGATGAGCGATCCCAGCAGGCATCACTGCATCACCAGAGTGACAGCGCCTCCCTCGGCAGTGTGCTGTGACCTCATGATGCCAGGTTTTTCTAGTTGTGGCTATCCACCAGGTATTTACATGGGCCAGTTCATATGGGAAATGAGGTCATTGTTTTATTTCTTTTGTTGTAAAGGTGGTCTAACTAGCAAACTCTTATGCTTAGAGATCATCTTTCAGGTTTGGAAGGAAGAAACCTCCATTTCTGTTTATTTTTCATTCTTATATCAGGTTTCCATCTTGTTACAGTGAAGGGTATGTGGAGAGAGGCTTCTCTCAGCTGATGTTGGAGAGAGCCTTTGGGATAGGTCATCTCTGGCCATGGCCATCCATCCTCAGACTCATTATGATCTGTGACCCTGAGTTCAGGGGACTTATGCCAGGTACATACGGCTCAGCTCTTCCTGCCATCTTTCTCTTTAAAAATTGTGGTAAAATATTCATAGCACAAAGGATGTTTTTCAGATTCTGAAGTGCACACTCCATTGGCATTAAGTACTGTTATACTATACTCACCTTGTGAGTAGAACTTTATTTCTTAATTTAAAAGCATTGTACAAAGTGGGCACAAGGTCATTTGTCTGATATTTAGGCCTGGTAATTTAGTTTATGTAGTTTTAGGGTAGAGCAGGTGGTCATGAAAAGAGTATTTATATGACTTAAAACATTTGTCATATGTTCTATTCTTTGGATTTTGAACCCAAATATTTTGCCAGAGTATAGAATAGAGGTTGAATTCACCCTCCCCCACTTCAAATTCTTGCCTTCATTCCAATTTTTGTTTCCTGGTACTGAGGATGAACCATGGGCACTGTGCCTGCTAGGCAGCCCCTCTCCACTGAACTCCATCTTCAGCTAATGCAGCTTTTTGACATCTGTCGATATTTATGGAGTTTGTGTCATGCTTAGTTAGATGCTAGAAATATATAAATCAAGACCCCTTGATTTATATATTTTATTAATCAGTATCAATAGAATGTAATTACTGATGGCAGTGGTTATATTTTAAATACAGCACTAATGAAAATGCTCTCTTGTGATTGGTATTGGCACCTGCTTCCATGATATTGCCAAGAGGAATTGCTTTCAGATGTGAATTCCACTATAACCGAAAGAGATTCTTCTCTCTAAGCAAAGAATGGTTATTTCCAGTGACTTGTAAAACATTGTTATTGGAAATGACTCATTAAATTTCTTATGTATTTTTATTCTATTACATGATTCATAGAAATAAATTATTTTTTCTAGCCATTGCCTTTGTTCCCACTTTTGTATCTGAAGATAGAGGTGTTTCATGGGAAAGTTCTCCTGTTTAATTTTATATAAAATATAAAATTATATATGTTTATATAAACATTTATAACATAAATAAAATATTAAGTATATTTATATATAAAATATATAAGCTATAGATTCTCTGAGTGACTATGTAAAATTAAAATTTTTATGGTTAGGTTCTACCTGGAGGCAGAAACTGAAGTAGAGGACATAGAGGAGTGCTGTTTATTGGCTTCCTTACCAGGGCTTTCTCTGCTACAACCCAGGACAACCTAGGACAACCTTCCCAGGGTTATCGTCACCACCATGGACATGACCCTCCCACATCAGTCGTTAATCAAAAAGATGCCTCCACAGGCTTGCATACAGGGCATTCTGATGTAGGCATTTTCTTAGTTGAGGTTCTGTCTTCCCAGATGACCTGAGCTTTTTGACAAAATCTGACCAGTGTAGCTTTGAAGAGAGTGAGGTAGGAGACCAGGTGGAGGGTCTTGAGATAGATGCCATGCCTATACAGGAACATGTGGAGACTCAATTTGAGACACACACACACACACACACACACACACACACACACACACACACACACAGACTGACTCTGACCTTGATTTGGAAAAAAGCCAGATTACATTGCCATCTTACATAGCACACCATTTCCACATGGAAAGACTTAATAAAAGCAACATGCTGAATGCAGCATATCATGTGTACATTCTTTGGGTGAGAGAGGCCTTAGCTACTCTGGTGAGCAAGCTGTGAATAAAGAAAGATATTTGTATGGAACTTAACTTTGGAGTAAGAATTACAAACCATGCATTTGGTAAAATATTTTCAGTGTAGAGAAGAGACAGGTTTGATATCCATTATATATTGTCAGAAAAGAAACAGCAACAGAGGGAATGAGCGAAGAACACAGAGAAGCAAACCCACAAGTCCAGCAACAGGAGAAGATGTAAAGGTGTCAGACTCACTAGTGACTGGTGTAGACAGCCAGAGAGGGATGGGGGGGGGGGGAGGGAACCGTAATGTTCTAATGGCAGAGGGGGAGGCTATTTTTATATTTTGCTGTTGGAAATGTGGATTAGTTGAGCCTTTTTGGAAAGTGATATGACACTAGCTATAAAAATTAAAAATACATATGCCAGTTGACCTAGCACTTCCATTTATTGGAGTCCAGCCCATAGAAACATACTCAGCGTGGAAGGGTTTCTGTTTGTAGTAACGTAACTGAATACATAGGTTGTGTCTGTCAGTAGGAGAATTGTCAGATAAATATGTTCGCATTGTAGATTTACACAATGCATTCTTGTTGCCACTGGAAAGAATAAATCAGGTAGATGTCCTAACCAGGACACATTTTCATGCAGAAGTTCCTGTGGGAGAAAAATACAAGATGATGAAAAATGTGTGTTACTTTAAGACCGTTCAGTGTCAAAGCTAGCATGTGTGTGAAATCTGCTTTTGTATGTGATTTTGGAGTTATAATTACATTTCTGCTTTTCCTCTTCTCCCTCCAAACCCTCCCGTACCCCCCAACTCTATTTCAAATCCACGGCTTCCTCTTTTTTTTTTATATCAGTTATTATTGCATGCATTCACACACACACACACACACACACACACACACACACACACACACGTAAATATAAGCTATTTAGTCTGTGTAATACTACTTGTATGTATGTTTTCATGATGACGTAGGCACTGGATGACCACTTGTGCTCCTGGTTAGGGAGGCCCACCTCTTCTGTTCCCAGCTCATATCTCTGCTTTAAAGTCCAAGTGAACATTGATACATTTGAAAGGATTTACAAGTTGTAAGGTAACAAAGTTTAGCTCCTTTGGAAACTTCGTCACATGATCTTATGGCAGTCCATGTTTTTTGGGTTAAAGGCTCAAAATCTGTGAGTTTACATTAAATTTATGACCTAAAAGAATAAAACAAAACTAATGCATGAAGACATCTTAGATATTTAATAATTGGCACATAACTAAATTTGCATATTGGTGGAGTATTGGTCAGTAATGGAGCCATGCACAATGCCCTTGTAAGGTCATTAGAAACGTAACACTGTATTCTGTAGCACATTGGGTGTAAATCAGTTTGAGGTGGCATGTGTAGTCAGATGTATTTCTGTGTTCTAGAAGGAAACTGTGAAATGCAGACAGAAAAAGTAGATTATGGTGAAGTGTTTCTACAGTATTTTGACAATCGAATTGGACAAAGTGTTGGCAACATTTGAAAGTAAAATTGAAAAAAATGTTATATGTGGGTCTACAACTCCATGATCTGGATTTCTTTTTTTTTTTTAAGGGAAGAATGTGATAAGACAGTTTGTAATTATGTCTCAGGTATACAGTGTTTATATTTGGGTTCAAGTCTAGTTCTCCGGGCAGGTTAGTTCAATAGTGTCCTTCTTACGTGCAAGTCTAGTTCTCTGGGCTGCTTAGTCTGATAGTGTCCTTCTTAAGTGCAAGTCTCGTTCTCCGGGCCGGTTAGTTCAATGGTGTACTTCTTAAGTGCAAGTCTAGTTCTCCAGGCCGGTTAGTTCCATAGTGTCCTTCTTAAGTGTAAGTCTAGTTCTCCGGGCCGGTTAGTTCAATGGTGTACTTCTTAAGTGCCGGTCTAGTTCTCCGGGCTGGTTAGTTCAACGGTGTACTTCTTTTTTTTTTTTTTTTTTTTTTTTTTTTTTTTTTTTTTGGTTTTTCAAGACAGGGTTTCTCCGTGTAGCTTTTGCGCCTTTCCTGGAGCTCACTTGGTAGCCCAGGCTGGCCTCGAACTCACAGAGATCCGCCTGTCTCTGCCTCCCGAGTGCTGGGATTAAAGGCGTGCGCCACCACCGCCCGGCTAACGGTGTACTTCTTAAGTGCAAGTCTAGTTCTCCAGGCCGGTTAGTTCAATAGTGTCCTTCTTAAGTGCAAGTCTAGTTTCCAGGCTGCTTAGTCTGATAGTGTCCTTTTTAAGTCCAGGTGTTGGGACAAACCAGTCACTTCCAAGGTAATTTAACTCTGCCATTTATTCAATCACTTGATGGTTAACGTTTTAACTCTTGAAATCCACACAAATGTATGAGGACTAACAAATGTTTCTGGAGGGTGGGGGGTGGGAGGGAGATCCTCAGGTCCTGTTTGGGGGCCTGGATGGCTCATGTCCCATGTGCTGTGCCTTTTGGGTTCTTTGGATTGTATCTTATTCATGTCATATTAGGGTGATGAGAGCATCCAGTGTTTATTTTGTTGGGATGTCTGGCTTTCCTTGGTTTGTAGTTTGTTATTAATTAATCTCAAGATGGTTTTGGCCATCTTATTTTTGGGTATTTCTTCATCTCATTCTCAATGCCTTCTCTTTTTGGAATTTTATTTACAGCATGGTTGATTTTTCTGGCAGCACCCGGTAACCCAGGAATGGATGCTTTCCTTTTTCCTTTTAAATACCCGGTCTCTTTTCTCTTTCTCTGTGTGTGTGTGTGTACATGTGCGTGTGTGCTTGCCCGTGCCTGCATGTGCTTCAGTTTTGACACACCTCGTTCTGTATTTACTTTTTTCTGTTTTACAAGCTTTACTGATAGCTCCATAAATGCTTTTTCTTACAGTATCTTGAATCACTGGCATTTTTCACTTTACTTATTTTTCTTATAATTTTCTTCTTTTATATTTGTTTATTTGTCTTTCCATTGTATTTTCAAATTGGTTCCATTAAAGAAGTTTTGGGGGTTGGCAAGACTTGGCAGTTAAAAGTGCTTTCTGCTGAGTTTGATCCCTGGAACCTACATGATGGAAGGGGAGAACCAGCTTCTGTAACATGTCCTCTGTCCACTCTCTTGCTGTGATACCCACACGTGTGCATGTGTACATACACACACACACACACCCCACACACGTGCGCACACACACACGCACACGCACAGAATGTGAAAACTGAGTCTTGCTATATTCACTCTCTGGGTCTCCCTCATCACTTTAATTTTGAACATTTCTTTTTTGTTGTTGTTGGTCTTATAATTTATGCCTGTTACTATTTTATTTATGTTTCACTGTTTAGTTGGGGGAAAGTTTTGCCAGCATGAATATTTGTAAACCAAGTTCGTGCAGTGGATGTAGAAGCCAGAGGAGGGTGTAGATCACTGGGAACTGGAGGTACAGGCAGTTGTGAACTACCATGTGGGTGCTGGGAACTGAATCTGGACCCCTGCAGGAGTGGGCAGTACTCTAACCACTGCACCATACTCAGCCCTGCCCATCAATAATTTTTAAAGCTTGAGATAATTTATGTCATGAAATGGCGTACCTTAGGCCAGATGACTGGTGTTTCTAAAGTAGACTAAACTAAGCCCTGCTCACACACATCTCACCTCATAATCACTCCCAGTTGTTTCCCAGTAAAACACTAGGATTTATCCCCTCCCTAGCTTGGTAGACCCCAAAGCCCTTGGCTCTGCTCTTACTGTGACAAAGATTTCAACTCACCTTTGTGAGTTAAATGAGATAAAAAGTGAAACAAAGCAGAGACTCATAGGATGAGACCGTTTAAATAATGTATTGCTCAGTGTATATAAAATGAAGAGACTAGAATGGCAGCTAACTCAGACATTAAAAGTGCCCAACAAGAATAATGTTAATAATGGTATGCCAACTATTTAAAAATAGGTTTTCTAGAAAAAATATTACTTACAAAAACTTCTGGAGAAATTAAAAGTCTGAATTGTCCCATAATTACGAGAAACTGAATCTTCCCACAAAGCAAGCAACAGGCTCAGATGATTTGCTAAGCAAGTTATTATTTTTTTCTACCAAAATTCTAAGAAATAGATTATTCCATTCTGATGCAATCTCTTTTAATTGCAGGAAAAAGGAACAATTTCCAGCCAGTTCTCAGGGCCCAGCTCAAACCTGATACCTAATCAGATGAGGCTTCTATGAAAAAGGAGAATGAGAGGGGCTTCGTGGTCCAGTGTCGTCTGGAGACCTAAGACAGGATATCAGCAAATGAAAAACGCAGTCCAGTTACCAGCTGGTTTATCCCAGCTCTGCCAGGATGGCCACCGTTCCATGACCCCAACTCCTGAGTGACAGAAGAGTATAAGAACTGTGTGACAATCTCATTTGATAGGCAGAGTGAGTTCCTGATGATGAGGTTCAGCAAATTACAGAAAGGAGAGACCCCTTTGATCCTGTTAGGATCCACCCAGACTGTTGTCAGCAAGGCCTCTTTTCTCTATGGGGTGGAAGATTCTCTGTAACCAAGAATGGTAAAGTCACACCCAACTTAATGTGTGGTATAAACAGCATTGGTTACCAAGGGTTCCGAGGTCAGGGAGTGGGCTGTAGAAAATGGTGTCTCACTCTCCCTTTTAGTTCCTCAGGTGGGATGATTTGATCTCTGGAGGTGGCTTGGTTGGTGGACTGGAATCATCTGAAATTATGTTCATTCCTGTATCTTGAGATTGGATGCCATTGGTTGGCAATCAGCTGGAAAGCCTACACATGGCTTCTCCAAATGGTCTCTGTGTGGGCTCCTGTGGTCTTTCTGCATCCTGGCATTTGTATTCCGGAGACAAGATATGGGCCAGATGCTAGAGGATGCTGTCTTCCAATCGATTAGGGAGGTCACATATGCCCAGGGTCAGGGAGAAGACAGTGCTAGCATCCATTTTTAGAAGGACACATGGGTTAGGAGAGGGCTTTGAGATTATCTTCAGCAAGTGCAGACCGTTACATGACATCATGCACCTAGCACAGCAGTGGAGAGCATGGCCCATGTGCAGCGACAGGAGGGACAGGGCCTGAGGGAGTGGGAATTGTAATGAACGAAACAAAGCTTGCTGTTTGGAGACAAAATGATCATCGGCATATAAAAGAACCATGAAAGAATGTGCAGATAAATTATTACCAACGAGAGCTTACCAGGGAAAGAGGGATGTACGACATAGTTAAGTCAGTGGCATTGGTATGTAACAGCAGCGGACGGGTAGATAACGTAAAAGGAGACACTAGAATCGTAGAGCATCGGGTAAACTTGACAAGAGATACACAAAAGTTCCTTCAGGAAAATGACAGACTTCCCTGATAAGCCATGTGCACCTTAGTGATGTGTGCCAGGCTTAGGGTGGGGCCCTCAGTGTTGTACAGGTGTCATTCCCATGAAAACAATTCTGCAGCTAGAAGAGACACACATATGCATGGGTCTGTTTGTTCCAAAATAAATTGTATGTGGAAGTTTCTGTCCCGCAAGCTGTTCCCAACCACTCAGAGAGTCTTAATCACTAATCACAAATGTTTGAAGCTCAGGCTTATTACTAACTAGCTCTTACAACTTAAAGTAACTCATCTCTATTAATCTGTGTGCCGTGCTGAGGCTCGTGGCATTTACCTCTCTGCATGTCTTGCTTCCTGTCAGTCTGGCTGGTGATTCTTTTGACTCTGCCCTTCTTCCCAGAATTCTCCTAGTCTGGCGGTCATGCCTAGCTATTGGCCAGTCAGCTCTTTATTAACCAATGAGAGTAATACATATTTACAGTGTACAAAGATTGTTCCACAGTAATAAATGTGTTGTATGATAAAGACAGTATCAGGTTAATGAAGGAAAAAGTTACTTTATAATAAAAGAAATGGGGAGAAAATGTTCATATTTTTTTTAAAAGAAATTAGATCTTTGGTTTCACTAAATGTAAATATTAAGCTGTAGCTAGCTTAAACATTTGAATGTCTAAAAATGTTAATTTCCTTTGTAGCAAGTGCAGGTATATATCTGAAAATATTCAAAAAAACAAAAGATTTAAAAAGATTAAAATTGGTTATTAAAAAATAGAATTTTTTTTCATCAAAAACTGCCTTAAGTAAAAAACTGGCTTACAATTTAGAGGATGCTTACAATGCACAGGGTTGACAGTTGGGCCAGTGATAATGGCAGTGGGAAAGGCGTTTACCCACAGCTCCTGTAAACGGTCCTCTGACTCTGCACACACATGCTCACAAATGGGTAATAAAGAGTGGCTGAAATAAAGCAGTGCTCTTGTTGGTAGTGGACGCAGAACAGGTAGTGAATGGTTCATCGGTTTGAAGGAATGGGAGACTGGGTGGAGGCAGCAAGGGACCCTCAGCACTGATGCCTTCATGTGTCTGTTGCTGTGACACAATGGTGGCTTTTTCCAGGACATATTGGTGTAGTTTTGCTTTTAATTGTGAGGACTGAAACGGAGCAAGGACTTTGTCACATGTCTTGAAGTGGAGACTGACAAGGGCCTAGAAGATTTTTCTCATCAGTCATCATTTCCAAAGCACCAATTAAAAGTATTCTTTGAGTTAATAGCCCAGCAGCTGCCAGCGTGAGGTGCTATGCTAAGAAGTAAAGGCCACACCTGTGCTCCTGCACGCCCTCAGGTTTTCTCCAGCTGATGAGCCGGCCATCCTGCTCTCCTGCTACGAGACTTGCAATGCACAGTCTTTGCCGCTGTCCTGTTTGTCAAATTTCTTCTTCCTCACCTGCAATCATTGGAAAGTCAGAAAGTTACAGAGAACAACTTGGCCAGGCAGGGGTGTGGTCTGTGAGGGAGTGGCCGGCCTTTTCCTGTTGGGCAGTGATTGCATTAGGTGCTCTGTGGCCTGTGGTCAGCAGAAGGGCCTCTGAGACACCAGTAGCCCACATGTAGCCTCTGAAGGCTCTTTCTCTGTTAGACTTTCTGGTTGTCTGCTTTTGAGCAGCTCTGATGTCAGAGGCATAGTTTATTTGTGTGTAAATACTTGCAATGTGGGAAAATGTAGCAGAGGAACATAAAAACAATACAGTTTCGTTAAAATGTTGTTTTAAGCCAGGCAGTGGTGGTGCACGCCTTTAATCCCAGCACTTGGGAGGCAGAGGCAGGCGGATCTCTGTGAGTTCGAGGCCAGCCTGGGCTACCAAGTGAGTTCCAGGAAAGACTCAACGCTACACAGAGAAACCCTGTCTCGAAACCCCCCCCCCCAAAAAAAAATGTTGTTTTAAAACATGTATGCTTTGCTTTAGTTTCTGACATAAACAAACTTGCTTTGACTTCTTTGCTGAGTATTTGGATGGAAATGCTAGGTAGATTGGATCATAACATTTTGTTTTTCTGCCCATAATTTAAAGTTGTAAAAGGTATTTTTCTACGAGGCAACGTCCACCTGTGTTTTCTGCGTCCTCACACTGCCGTGTTTACCAGGGCAGGCGTTTGGACAAGTGTATCCAAACCATGCATATCATGGCTGCATCTTGATTTTCCCATTGCAGACCTGCACCCTTCTAGTAGGAAAGATGTAATCTGCCTTCCCTCCCTCTTCTTACTGTCTCTCAGTGGTCACTTGGTGATTTTGGTACAGTTAGCTACTCAGTGTTTTGTATCACTGCAGTCATATACTGTTCAGTACAAAACTGGGGTGTTTATTTTTCTTGTCCAGTTTGTTGGTTTCTGTTTTCAGTTGGCTAGCACTGTACTCACTAATGCAACCCCCAACTTGCCTCAAAGTGTTGAAAATTCCACTCATGATGGTAAGCCATATGAGGTGGTCTGTTAATTTCTTTTGTTTGAAGTACCTCCCAGGAGCGTTCTGAGTGTCCGGTCTTCTTGGATGTCCCCGACATGGAGGCAGTTTTCCAGACTCAGCCTGAGAGGCTGTATTTTCCATTCTCATATCTTCTTCCTTGTCTTACACCTTTGCTTTCCACAATTATTTTTTGTCTTTTTGTGGCTTTGGGGATTGAACCCAGAATTTAGGGCCTTGTGCATGCTGGGCAAGCACTCTGCCATGAGTCACATCTCCAGCTCCACAAGACATTTTTAAGAAAGAGCATAAAAACTCATGTTGAAACCTTACAGGTGGTGTGAATATGACTTTATTCTTTCCTGAACTCAGTGAGTACTGGCCTGGCTGGTTATAGGATTCTGTGTTGCACATCATTTTCCCTGAGTTTTAAAAGCCCCTCACTGCTGTCTTCTGCCTTCCTGTGATGCTGCACGAAGCCTCTGTGCTTGGGTGAAGCCTGTCTCACATTCCGGAAGCTTGTTGGATCCTCTGTGCATTGTGTTGTGCTCTGGTGTGTGTTCTCTTATTTACGCTGTAGTTTTATAAAAGAAAGTTTTCTTGAATTATTTTGCTGATGATTTCATAGTTCTGTGTTCTTTATAGAATTCCTAATGATTAGATAGCATAACTTGGACCGAAAGTTTCTTATATTTTACTCCCTTTCCATTTTTCTTTTATATGCTTCATTTTAAGGGAGTTTCCCTTTATTTTCTATTCCACAGTTCTTCAATTCTGCAATCCTAATTTAAATTTCTAAGACCTTCCAGTCTCACAAACAGGATGCCCTGTTCTTACCTCAGTGGTGTACCTCCTGTCGGCAGCTCTCTGGGGACACTGTGTGTGCTTGAGAACTTGCTTTCTTTCCCATTTGTGTGGTTGTCTGGTCTCTTCGTCTTTGCTGCGATTCCCGTCACTGGTTATCCTTGGAATCCTGCTTATGTATGAGATGGAGTCACGGAGAGTGAGTGTGTGCAGTAAACCTGAGGGGTGGGCTCCTAGTCCAAGTGTTTCCCTTGTTTTAGCTGATTTGATCTCTCCAGTGACCCCCGTCGTAACAAAAATGTTTCAGTTACATGTCCACCTTACACAGTGCTTGTCAGACTTGGGATTTGAACCCAGGCAGCTGGACACCATACTTGCTTCCTTTTAGCCTTTATGCTGGCCTGTCCTTCAATGAAGTCAGGAGCTAAAGGGAAACTCTGTCATCTGGGTAATCTGACCTCACCTTCCAGTGCAGCTAGTGGAGTAAACCTGTGTTCTGCTGGGGGAGGAGCTACAAGTGACCGGCTGTATGGGTTTGGGCAGGGGATTGAGGTGCAGCCCCGACTCGGGTTGGATTTTAAGTCTCACCTTTGACCAACTACTAGTGGCCCATTCTCGAGCCTTCTGTGCATAGCATGAGGGAGATGGGCTGAGCCCCCCCCTTCTCATGGGCATCAGTTCCCCGCCTTCACTTCACACTTCTGTACCTTACCTGTTCTTTGAACCTTGTTTGTATTTAGGAGCAAACACAAGCATTTTAATGTAACGTCTTTTTTTTTTTTTTTTTTTTTTTTTTTGTCATTTTAAAAGAAGACTTTTCAGTGGAAACTTGGATATAATGTACGTTTTAAATGCTCTATTTGAAATTACTGTTCAGTCCCTTCAGTCTGTCTCAAAGGTCCCCTGATATTCCCAACTTGGAGTATGTCCCGATACTCCCGACTGATAGGTCCCCTCTGAAGTCATCTCCCCACACTGGGCAGTTTTCTCTAGAGCTTTCACACTGTTTGATATTTGTGTGCCTTCCCTAGGATGTGTGCATTCTTCCACACCACACCAGCTTCTCAGAGACCTCGACTGACATCTGTGGAGTGACTTCAGAGGGTCTGTTGTACTGTCTATGTACATGTTTTACTTTCTGGTCTCTTTTTCTCAAACCATGCTTTAAAAGTACCATCTTTCTATTAAATACCGAGGTTGGCAGAATAGGGAATCAAAATAATAAAGCAACAGGATAAGTTAATTCACATATAAGGAGTTCTGAGATTGTTGAACCTAGATATTATGAAAACCTTTAGTCCAAGATGTAGCATGAATCTTAACAGTTCTTATTAATAAAATCAAACCTGGGTCAGGTATTGGGGTGAATATTGGAAGATCAGAGAGGCAGAACAAGCCACAGCTACCTTACCTGGCCAACTTCTCAGTTGATCTTGTTTCCTCAGACTGGAAGCCTCTGTGTTCTCATATCCGAATGGCTCTCAGCTGAACTGTGCTGTTCAAAACCTAAAAGCTTAACCAGTCAAATGTTGAACCAGCCAAATGCTTTTAGTTTCTGTCCTCATGCCTTATATACCTTACTGCTTTCTGCCATCACTCCCTGGGATTAAAGGCTCGCTTTCTGAGATTAAAGGTGTGAGTCACCATGCTTGGCTGTATCCTTGAACAGATGGATTTCTGCCTCTGGAATGCTAGGATTAAAGGCGTGTACTACCACTGCCTATCCTCTATGTTTAATGTTGTGGCTGTCCTGCTCTGACCCCAGATAAGTTTATTAGGGTGCACAATATTTTGGGGAACACAATACCACCACATTGAGTCCCTGAACTAATGGGATATAGCTCTGAATTAGAGTCTCATCCTTCTGTGACTTGGGTGTTACATGGTGTTGGCACATCCTGGTAATCACTAGTTCTAATGCTGTAACACAAAAATGCTTTATAAAGCCTTATCATGACACTTTTAGATAAAACCAAGGTTTGAATGTATTCAAGTGACAGAATCCATCAAGAACCACTGTGCTGTCCTTCTTAAGTATTACTTTTTTATTTTTGTGTAAATTGCTTTCCTTTTTGTCTGTTTGTGTATTGTGGGCTGCGTGTTTGCATGTTCATGTGTGTGTAGGGGGTGTGGAGTCCCAAAGTAAATGTTGGGCATTGTTTATGATCACTGATTTTTGAGGCAGGCTCTCTTGTTGAAGCCAGAGCTGGTTTAGTTAGCCACCTTGCCCAGGATTCCCTCTCTCTACCTCCCGAGTGCTGGGATTACAAAAGGAGTTTGACATCTGCCTGGCTTTTTATGTGAATTCTGGGGGTCTGAACAATGGTTCATATACTTGTGTGGCAAATGCTTTATCTACTGAGCTGTTTCTCAGGCCACTGTAAAATCGAGTTTTAAAAACCAGTGCTGTTCACACCTTTAATTCCAGGACTCAGGAGGCAGAGGCAGGCAAATCTCTGTGCATTTGAAGACAGCCTGGTCCACATAGCAAGTTCCAGGCCAGTCAGGGCTACATAGTGAGACCCTGTTCCTAAAAAACACACATACACACAATCAGCAGCAAAAAACATCTGTTGTTTTTCTTCTCTTAAATTTTCAAAAGGAAACTATCATGAGGTTTGAATCTAAATTATTTGGAGAAAGGCGCTGGCGTTAAAATAGCATTTCTGTAGCACCATATCTTAAGATATCTGGGACACATTTATTTACTCTTAAATAAAACATGTGACCAGTTTTTTGACAATATAGAAGAGGAACTCTGCCCTGTCTTCTTTGGTGTGTAGGAGTTGCTGGAACCTAGAGCATCAGTGGTCACCATTCTGCTGTTTTGCACAGCTCAATCAGAACTTAGGAATCCGCTTCCTTACCGCAGGCGAGCATGCTGTAAGCTCATGTTGTCGACTCACTGGCACCCTTCCCGTCCCGTGCCAGGATGTGCCTTGTGAAAACACAGGAGCATTAACTCTGAAAACTCCAGTCTTTAGAGGTGAACACCAGAGTCTGGTGGCATTCATAGATGCTAAAAATAGTTTGTAATTGGCTCCGGAAGTTGTGGTGCCGATGTGAAAGGACAGTTGCAGTGTTTGCACTTTAACTGTTAATTATTAGGATGCGTTATCGTCTTCTCCCATAGTTCCTTCCTGACAGATGTAACCAGAGGAGGATTTTCCTCATTTGAGACATGGTTAATGTGACGTCATTTCAGACTAACTACCATCGACAGTTCTTAGAAGTCTGGTGCTGCATATTCATGACTAGCTTAGCTTTAACTTCTGAATTTATGAAAAGAAATACATCTTTTGAGAAATGTAGTCAGCCTATGAGGCTCTGACGACAAATGGTGGCAGCGGTGCTGGCCTCCTCTGTGATAGCAGCTCTAGTAGCGCAGTGCTGCTCATAAAATCATCTTACTCCCATCCACATTCATTCCTTGTACTGTCTACTTTTTTGTGAGAATGAATTTGTTTGGCCTAGTGACAACAATCTGTGATTAGTGTATTTCTTTGCTGTTACTTTTTGAAGTGGGTCGAGTTTTCTTGATGGAGTTGTTGGTCAGTGTTTCTCAAGAAGCTGAGCATGGCTGCTGGTGACCTGGAGACAAGGCCTGCTGGGCTTCACATGGCGCTTAGCTTCTGCTTTCCTGTTCTCAGTTGTAGGGAGAGAACACTTAACGTAGGTAACGATTGCTCCTTGGCCTTGTCAGGCATTTTCCTTCCTTTCTGTTGGGAGCCAAGGCCTCGGCTTTAGTTTTGAGGCCTAGGTGCTAAGGCTTGACCCTTGACCCCTCTGTAGTGTATTTAGGAAGAAGCACAGCATATGTTATGCTGCAGCTTCTCTCTCTCCCACTCGAGAGTGAAGGTGTGGAGGATCCTGGATATCCTCATGTTTTCTGCCCTGTCTCGTGAACACACGACTTGATTTACCTTGATCAGCCCAGTAACTTGCTCCACATTTTTCCAGAAGTGCAAAGCAGTTTCAGCTAAAAATACACATATCAAATGCTCCAGAAGTCGTGGCCACAGCTCAAAAATGCTGATCAATTTTGAAAATCTAACTCAGCCCGGCCATGAAACCGAGGGAAGAACCTTTGTGGTGGGGACAGATTTCCAAAAATTCACCACAGTCCTGTTCTTAACTGGAGTTTGTGCTGATGCTGCCAGACAGCTGAGGAGCAGACTCGGAAAGCAGGAAGCATTACTGATGGGGCCTAGCGCCACTTTGGGAAAAGCAAATTAAAATGTAAAAGAATATTTTTCCACTCCTGGAGTCTCAACAGAAAATGGCAAAATACATGGTTGCTGAAAAAGTTCCAGAAATTGCTAATTTTGCCAGAAAGTAAAAACCAATTACCAGCTGTTTTTTTAAGTGATAAAAATGCACACGTACAGTCTAAGAAGGCCTTCCATCATCCAAATGAAACAGCTTTAGTTTACAACTCAGGGTCCATATTCCTTTAGTCCCAGCGGTGCTTTGGTGCAGGTGACTCATCTCTGTTGTCCTGTGTTTCAGGTGCTGCCTAAAGAATGGAGGATGACGACTTTGGTGGCTTTGAGGTACGTATCCTCTGTTTTTTAACTTTGGGCAACAGCAAACTATTACAAAAATGTGTTTACTTTCATTGTTTTCTTGATCTATTCTTTGTGTGGGTGCTGCATGTTCTCAAGTGTCCAGAGCCCAGAGAACGAACACTTATGTGTCTTATTTGGTCCTGTTCACTTTTTTATTTTGGACAGGGTCTTTCACTGGCCTGGAACTTGTCAAGTAGGCTATACTGTCTGGCTAGCAAGTCTCAGGGATCGGCTTACCGAGCACTGGGATTACAAATGCATGCCACCATGCCCAGATTTTTTAAAAATGGGTCCTGAGGAAGAAATTCTGGTTCTGTATTTGCAAAGCAAACAGTTTACCAACTGAGCTCTTACCTCTCCCCTCACGGTCCATTCTGAACCTTTTTTTTTGATGTAACTCTGAGACAGAGATTGAAATCAAGGAGAGTTAAGAGGTATCATCCACCAGACACTGAGGTGTTGCTGAAGCGCTGATCTTGCCATAGGGATGGTTTAAATCGGGGTAATTAATGAGGCTGGTGGAGCATCAGGAAGAACTCAGACTGTCAGAGGAAGATAGGGACACGTCTGTCAGAATGGGAGTCGGAGCCTGTCACAGCCCTGTTCACATCTGTAATGAGTGGATTTCCTGTGTGAGACACACAGATGTCCAGTGTTGCTGATCATGCTGTGCTGTTATGTGGCTCTCTCAGGTTTTGGTGGAACATTTGTAAGTAAGTGTTGTTAGCTGAAAATGTAGTGTCTTTTCCTTGGTCCTTTTCAGTGTGTGTTCATTTTATTGGAATATTTTATAACCCAGTTATTTTTACAGAACCAGTGTAGTCTTGCAGGAAAATCTCTGGATTAAGAGTCAAATGCAGGGCTCAAGTCTTGGAACCATCCATTGCGCACGCTCAGAGGGTCTCTCTCTCTCTCTCTCTCTCTCTCTCTCTCTCTCTCTCTCTCTCTCTCGTCTGTCTCTTTCTTTTAGTTGTTCGCCTAGTTTGGATTTGGTAAAAAGAGAACTATAAAAGTTAGGGAGTGTAATTAATGTTAGTAAGAGAAGTGGGGCATTATTCAAGAAAGAATGATGTGGTTCTTTTTAGCAGCAGGTCATTTCCATCCATCTCTCATAGCTGCCAGTGTAGACACACATGTTCTCCATGTGCAGGCAAGTACTACAGACAAACATGTTCTCCATGTGCAGGCAAGTACTACAGACACACATGTTCTCCATGTGCAGGCAAGAACTACAGACACACGTGTTCTCCATGTGCAGGCAAGTACTACAGACACACATGTTCTCCATGTGCAGGCAAGTACTACGGACACACATGTTCTCCATGTTCAGGCAAGTACTACAGACACACATGTTCTCCAAGTACAGGCTGTCAGTGTGGACATACATGCATCATTCCATGTCTCATCCCAAACTGCCTTTCAAAAAGCTCATTTGAGTGTTTCATACTTTTGTTTAATGGGTTGTGTTTTTGAATCTTATTCATGTTAAATGGAACATTTAAAAATTTGTTAAAATTCATTGATATTGAGGACAAGATGTGTTTCATACTATCCTGTGGCTTGCCTTGGTGCTTGGAAGCTATTATTTAAGGGCCCCATCCAAGCGTATTCTTGTGTCTAAAGCATAATGGATCCACAGAAAGGCCACAGTTGGTTGTTGCGTTCACAGGTGACTCCTGAATTCAGTCCTCTCAACACTAGAGGCAGCGTTAGCTGACATGGTTTCATTGTATTCGCCTGGTGTTCTTGCTTCTCAGCCCTGCTCTGGAAGAGTGGAAGGACTTTCCTGTGTTCAGTACTGTGTGCTCACTGTCACAGCCAGTGGACAGCGCGGCCTTGTCTGCTCTCTGCAGACTGCGTCCTTTGCCGCCTGGGCTGCCTGGCAAGTCAGTGCAGAATAGAAGTCCAAATTATGAAACCATGACTCTGACTTCAATAATAATCTTGCTTTAATGGTTATCTGAGAGACAGAACACTTTGTGCTCTCTCTGTAAACCTTGTCTTAAGTAGCTGCCCCCAAGCAGGAGAGCCCAGTCATCAAAAATGCTGCCTTTTGTAATTCTTCAGTGGTTAGTGCTCAGGAGACCAGAGTAGATGTTCAAGAAGACACACTCACCTGCTCTTTCAGAGTCTCTAAGTCTTATGCTAATTTAAATGGTCTTTTTAAATAAAAGATTTGCTCAGTCTGTTTTTAAGGAAATTTTTACATGGGTGGATAAATGTGGTGAGTTAGAATAGTTGATGTAAAGTTCACAAGTGAAAACATGATGAAAGATACATGAAATGAACATTTCATTGGCATCAGGTTGGTGGGATATGGAAGAAAAACTTTACCTGGGAACTGGGGCCTGGGCACTGTAGGTGGGGCCAGTGCAGGGGTGGAGCAGAGAGGTGTTCAGAGAGAGTGAGTGAGTGGCGTGTCGCAGGAGTGTCCCTGTGGGGCCGAGTGTGACTCCTGATTAAAAAGTACAGCTCTTCAGGTTTTTTCAGATGGTCTTGCCTTGTCTTACAGGCCGCAGAGACCTTTGATGGCGAACACAGTGGAAACCAAGCAATGTCCCCTGCTGTCCCCTGGGCCACCTTTCCTGCAGGTACTACCTCCTGAGGATTCTTTTTCTTGCATTTAAAGATTTTTTGCTGCTTTTAAAACCTATTTCTCATTTTTTTTCTCTTTTTCTGATCTGAAAATGTAGTGTCCTAGATATATCCTGAATCCAAATTTTCTTTCAAAGTATGAATCGCATTGTACATTCAATGCTAGCTTGGAGGCTGGTTGTAAAAGGAGATTAGGAACACTGAATGAACCTTAAGTACAACATACATTGTTCAAATTTATCTTGGTTTAGGAAGGTGTTGAGAAGCTTCCTGGGTCGTCTGTGCATGGCAGACTCCATTTTACATCTTAATTTATGATGTCCATTACTATTCAAATATAGTAGTTTCTTTATAGTAAAACTATTCAAAAGTATTACAAATTAACAATAACAGTTGGCCCATACATGTTTTCAAAAAGTGCTCCATATCCTACCCATCTTGAAATGCACATAAAATCCACTCTGAGACCCCACTTCACTTCAGAATGCTTATGATGTAGGAAACAGTGGTGGGGATGCTGGAGGGGACAGAGGAAAGAGGAACTCTAGCTACTGCTCTCGGGAACACAAACTAGTGCAGACACTCCTGAAGTCAGTTTGAAGGTTTCTCAGAAAGTAACAATGGAACCACCACATTCCCCAGCTCTGCCACTCCTGGGTATAATAAGCCTTAAGGGCTCAGTGCCTCACTGCAGAGACCCGCACATCCATATTCCATGCTGCTCTTCTCACAAGAATAAGGAGAAGACATTGAGTAATGACGTGAAGACGTTGTAAGAGGCTGTGGCTTTGTGTCTTAGTTTGGATGCTCACAGTGAGGGAATGGAAGTGGAAGGAGACGCCAAATTCTGTGAGGTGAGGAAGAGAAGCTCCTTCCATGCCTGGATGTGAGAGGTAGTCTCCAAGAAGCTCTTGTCCCTGGTGTCAGAGGCTGTAGGTAGGCTGATGAGCCAGCAACTTCTCTCATCCCTCTTCTCTCTCTTCCCCTCACTTCCCTGGAAAAAAACTCAGATCTGAAGATGGTGTTCTTCTGATTTCCTTATTGGTTTGCAGAAATGACATTAGCAGGCCTGGCTAAAGGCTGACCTTGAAGCTGTGGTTTCTGCTTCTCTTTTATACATCTGCTGATGCTGCATGCAGGTAGATGCAGGCTACAGGATTTATCCACTTTCGTGGAGGTCATTTCCAGGAATGGGACGTGAGTGGGTTACTAGGCATGACAGTCCCTTCTACACCATACCTGTCTTTCATCTATTTAGAAAAAATGTTTTCATGGATATATCTGAGAAAATAACGTAAACATTTGGTTTAAGTTTTAAGTATTTTGGGGAAGATGAAAAGGTTAGTTTTCAGGGTTAAGATAAGACTTTTGTTAAGTAGTGAGTATAAGAGGTTTGTTTTCCTAGTGAGTGTACAGCTTCAAGACAGGGCTAGATGACAGTTTTTAAACCCCACTGGGGATAATTAATGTCTCTCTTTAAATGTCTATTTATAGCCTGCAGTTCTTTGGGGGTTCCAGTACCTTACGCTGTGTCACTGACAGGCAGTACTGACGGTGGATGGATGAGTGGCAGGATCCGCTCCACACTGCCCTGCACACACCCTCTGCTCCCATCCTCTTCATCATGTGCAGTCTCTGACCATCTTAGTTACTTCTCTTGTGATCAGGTAGCTGATAAGAAACAACCTAAGGGAGGAGGGCTTATTTTGGTCCATGATTTGAGGGGATCCAGTCTGTCATGGTGACAAGAGTGTGAGGCAGCTGTCATGGTGCACCCGTAGGCAGGAAGTGGAGAACAGTGGATGCTGGTGTCCAGCTCATTTTCTCTGTCCTCAGTCTTCACCCAGCCCATGAGGTGCTGCCATTCTGTCCTGCCCTGCCCTATACACAGGGTGAGTTTTCCCTCCTTGGTTGGACCTTTCTGGAAACTTTCTCACCCAGAAGTGTACCTCCTCAGTGAAGACTGTCACGTAACCTGAAATGCACAGTGACACCCATGTTATGGAATTGGAGAATGTAATGGAAGATGGTGAGCATGAAACCATGGCCCCCTTCTCACTGCAGCCCACAGCGTTGAAGTGATTACTTCGTTCTAGTGAGAGCTGGCCGAGGAGAAGAGCTGCCTGCCTTGAGGCCGTTTTCTAGTTGTGCTGTGATCAGCACCTGAAGCTCTGTCATGTGTCGTTTTGTTCCATTTGCTTGGTGCTTGATGTCTCCTAATTCGTATTTAAAATCATGATGAAGTTGGCCGTCTTGGTTATTTTAATGTATAGGTTATACTGTATCTTGTATAGCTGAAACTTCATACTATTAAATACCAGTGACTTCCCCTCCCCCTTCCCTTCACTCCTGGCAGCAACTGGCTTGCTTTGTCTCTGAGTTTGGATCCTCGGGTGTATGCGTGGTGATTTCACAGGCTGCAGTTCCGTGACTGGCTTAGAGCACGTTTCATTCATGTTGCATCATCTGCCCCAGTTTCCTGCTCTGTTAATCCTAATACTCCATTTCTCATTCATTCATTATAGACACTTGGGTTCCTTTAACCTCTGGCTATTTTGCATAGTGACACTGTGAGGATGGTTGTTACGTGATCTTTAACTATAGTCTTGTGTATGACTCATCGTTATATGCCCGTTTTAGTCTTTTTATGGCAGAAAGTTGGTTTGAATCCTTTGGAAGTACAACCGCTAAGGAAGGTAGTGATACGTGAGCCAGTGCTCTGTGACTCTTGGTGACTGGTGAGTAGATTTACCTGCAGTTATCTCTCTTGGTTATTTTCAATCCAAGGCGAATAAGTAAATAGTCTGAGTGATAAGATGTAAGAGCAGAAAACTAAACTTTGCTTCAAAAATATATCAACCTTGGAAACCTTCAGTACTTGCTAAGAGCTGGGTGTTTCTGTGTCTGAGTCAAATGTTGTGATGACTTCCATGGATGTATGGAAGTCATGTGTGGAAGATGTACGACCTGGAAGTGATGCTCCAGTCACAAGGCCTGTGACCTGGCTCAGGGAGTAACACACCTGACTCCTGATACCTCAGTTCCGCCTCTGGAGCCCGGGGCAGAAATAGTCCCCCGACTTCCAGGGGTGCAGTGGCAGGCACTCTGCCTGCATGCACATCGCACATGGTGGCTCTTGTTTTTAAAGAGGCCATGGATGCTTGGAAGCACAGAGCAGTTACTGTGCTGATCTTTTCTTCTATCTCCTGGCTTCTCCTGTATGACAGAAATAGTACATGTTTGGTCACGTTTTAATTTACTGCAGGTCCAGGAGCAATAACGGTTGCGTCGTCTCTGTGTTTCATTGGCCATTTATTTTTCTAACACGTTTTCTGAAGGAAAACCATTTCAGGATTTGTGTGGTTGATAATTCAACAGCATTCAGCATGGTTGCTCATAAGAGTATAAGAAAGCAACAATTTTTTTTTACTAAGAAATCTTATTTATGAAATTGCAAAATAATTATTTTTTTAATGTCTATAAAAGGAGGACTGTTCTCCTTTCATTTCCCTGAAATTAATGACTGTCTGCTGATAGAATGAGCATGTAAATACTTGTGCATGTGAATATGAAAGCTTATGTATATATGGAGACCCTGGGGATGTGGGCTGTGGAGTCTGCCTTGACTGCTCTGTGTGGTGATGTCTTCTCCGCACCTGCTTTACCCTTCCACACTTGTTGTGCTCCCCTCTCCCCTCTGCCCCTCCCCTCCCCTGGACCCCTCCCCTCTGTTACTGTGACAGAAAGAAGGAGTCATCTGTACTTGACTTGCTCAGTTCTTAGTACTCCGTTGTCTTGGTTTGGCATCTGTATGCATTTTTTTTTTAAAATTTCTTTATTGTGCCTCTTTTCATAGCAGACCCAGAGTTTTAGAATTCCTGGAATTTATTAGGTTGTTTCTGTGTTCACCATTGATTCATTCCTTTGCCACAGATTCAGAAGGCTCTTGAAGTGTCAGGCTCACAGCTCTGTGCGTTGTGGACTTCATTTTCACTGACTGACTGTGGAAGCTGTTGCCTGGGAGGACAGAATGTTTCCCCCGATGCGTTTTTCGTGTTGGCAGACCTTCTACCCCTAATCTTAGTTAGCTTCAAGTCTTTGATAGTAGTTGCCTACAGTGAATACTAGGTCGGGACGTGTTATGAAGCCATTTCGTACAATGTGGGTGGCACAGTTTTAAGAGGCAAAAGATTGTTCGGTTTTTGCTTTCGACCGTCAAATGTAAGTTGTGTAGAAGGCGAGGTGGGAGGCACAAACCTTGAATACTGTCCTTTCCAATAATGCTTCTGAGTTCCTTGCAGCTCTGCACAGACCACATTAGAATTCAGTGACCATCAAAGGGAAAAACAAGTGGTCCAGATAGATACTTTAATCCAAATTAGCTCCTTCAAAACAGCTTATAAAGAGGGCAGACTAAACTGTCTGTCACAAGCCGGCCCTGCAGAAGGAATAATGGGAATTGGACCAGCAGATGCAGAAGCAAGTGACTTAGATGTGGTTCCTTCGCATCTGGAGCTATTTGCATACAAAGCCAACAGGAAAGTTCAAACATTCCTCTCAAGACCTTGGCAGAGGGGAACCTGGAAGACAGATGCCTTTTTGATTTCATGGTTCTGTCTTTCCGTTCTCCACTCTCCTGGCCGGAAAGCCTAGGACAGCAAATCGGTCGTTTTACTAATCCTCGCTCCTCTCTTCACTGGCCCTGCTCTTCCAGGGGATCCGTGTTATGCATCTCGAGGGCTCAAGACCCGAGTCTACACATTTTTTTTTTTTGTATATTTTTTATGAGCGGTTTGCATGTTTGTGCGTGGTAGTAAAAAGCACTAGATTCTTTGGTCTGATCTGCATCTGTGGTAGGTTTGGAAAGTGACCCGGTACTTGTTCACATACCTGTGTCTTACAGGCAGCGTAACCGGCCTGGCAAACGGCATTTAAAGAGACTCTGTGTCTCAGTCTGACTAAGAGACCAGTGAAGTAATGGGCCTCCCAAAATGAAAATTTCCCAGAAAGTTGGTGCTGAGAGAAGGAAAAGAGGGGGCACTTGTTCCCTGAAAGGAGATTTCACACAGTTCTAACCCCTTGTCAGACCACCTGACAAACAGACTGGAGCCACGCCTTGACCAAGACTGCTGAGATGTCATCCCTCGTCCCGTTTCCCTCTTCCCCACATGGCTGTCTGAAGTAAAGTTCCTTTCTGGTCTCCTTTAATTTGACTCTTTTAATTGACGTATTGAGGATGTGTGACTGGACCTGACTTGGGGGTCTGGTTTTAACCCCCACATTGGATAACAGTAGTGTGAGTAACATTTAAAACTTCCTCTACTTCCTGCTTACTATCCATTTAGACATTTTGTTAGCTCATACACTGGGTTTTCTTTCCTTTTTAGTTTATTTTATATAGGTATGGGTTGATTGCCTACATATAGGTCCATGTACTATATGTGTTCAAGGAGGGGGCATTAGAAGAGAAGCCAGGGCAGGAGCTTGAGGTGGAACTGAAGCAGAGACCATGGAGGAAAGCTGCTTACTGATTGGTTCCCTGGTCTTGTTCTCCACTCTTATGCAGTCTAGGATTGGCACCGCCCACAGTAGGCTGGGCCCTCCCACATCGATCAACAATGAAGAAAATGCCCCACAGACATGCTCAGAAGCAAATCCAACAGGGAATCCCCAGGCAAGGTTCCCTCTTCCCAAGTGTGTCAGATTAACAACTGAGGCTTACAAAGGCAGTGGCCCTCCAGCTGTCCATGGCATCTTTGAAGTTCTGTTAGCCAATGTGTAAACTGAAATGCCAGGTGATCTTTAAGGATACTTCCTGATTTTGAGTCCTGAACTTATTATTTTTTTCTGATTCCAGCTCTGTGATTTACAAAGCTTCCTCTAGATGAACCAGGGTGCCTGATTTTAACTGCATGGGCCAAGTGATGTGACACTAATGCCAATTACATTCTTCCCAAGCAGATACACACTAAAAACACAAGTGGGAGAGGCTAATACTTAGGAGAAAGCAATCCTGTTTTATGTATTTGAATTTTCACATCTGGTCTAAAGTTGCTGTCATGGATTCTAAAGACCAGGGCCGGCCATTGCAGTAGACAGAACCAGCTCCTTCCTCTCTTCCTCCTTTTCTTTGTTTCCCACATCCTGGTGTTGACCTCTTACAAGCCTCGCTATAGATAGATAGAAACAGTAAGTTTTCTGTAGTTGGAATTCTTAAGGAGCAGGTGGAGAAGAGAGGGAACTGTGAGGCCGTCTGGCAGAGGGGTCAGGGCCTGTGATGGCTATTCTTAGTTGTCAGCTTGACTACATCTGGAATAAACTACGGTTCAGAAATAGGCACACCTCTGAGATAACTTTTGCTTGGTGTGAAGTAGGTGGCTCCACTTCTAGTGGGACCTTTGAGATAGGAAAACACTCGCCTTTAATCCAGATCTCGAGGCACGATAAAGACACATCTTTAATCTGGGCCACACCTTCTGCTGTGTATAAGGACATGGGAGGAGGGAGCGTCGACTCTTTCCTGCTTGCTCCAGCCTTGCTGGCGAGTCCATTCCTTCACTGGCAGTAAGTCTGCTTCTTTGGGATTCCAGTGTCTACTGAAAACCAGTTGAGACATCAGCCTTTAGACTGAACACTGCTGGCTTCTTAGACTTTCTGTTCACTGCCAGCCATTGTTTGATCTCCGAGACCTCAGCCTGTAAGTCATTCGAATAAATCCCCGAGAAAGAGAGATTCATTCTTAGGTTCTGCTGCTCTGGAGAACCCTGACTGACACAGGGCCCACCCCTCCGTTGTCCTGTGTGCATGTCATCTTTGCTAATGCGGGCTTGAGTCAACTCTCACTTTGTGCTACAAAGTTGAGTTTTAGGCTCGTCTGTGTTCCCCTCTGAGGTCTGTGATCCCAGAGTCTCAGAGCTTCCTGTCTGCTCTTCTTATTTCTGGCCCTTCCACTGAGAGCTGGCCTTATTCTGTGAGGTTCTGGAATCCCGTAAAGCATCCCTGTCTCCTCAGTGTGGTTATCTGCCCCGCATCTCCCGTCCCCCTTGCGTGACCGCATCTCACCCGTCAGCTGTCACCCTTTGCTCTTCTCTACTTTCGCTCCCTGCCTGAGCCAAGCCACCGCCACGCTGTTTCCGGGGACTGTGATCACTTCTTCTAGCACCCGCTCTGGTGTCCAGCGAGAACCCCGTGGGCTGGACTTAGTCATCAGGGTGTCTGTTGTTTGTGAAATTTTACTTTAAAGTTTTTTTCCTCTCATTTGTGTAGTTTCCAGAATATTAAAGTGTAAGACATCTACTTAGCTATGATTTTGGTGATTATGATTTGACCTATTTTTATGATATTCCTCTGAGTGTTTTAGTAACCTCTGCAGTGTATTAAAGTCTTGCACCTATAATTACCATGTTCTTCTGAATAAATCATGTGAACTATGCAGTTACAAAATTTCACTTGATCTAAGTATTGCTATTAGGTCTAGTGGAAGCCGTTTGATCTCACTTTTGACTTCTGTATTAATTTACTTGATACTCTTGCCTTGCAGCTAATAAATATTAAGTTTTTTTCTTATTAAAGCATGGCTGATGTGAAGAGGTAATCATTTCACGTAACTTCTGAAGTAGGGCTTGATGGTACAGGCCTGTAATCTCAGCTACACCAGAAGGCAAAGTAGGAGCATCATGAGTTCAAGGCCAATCTGAACAACTTAGTGAGACCCTGTCTCAAAATAAAGAGTGGAGGGAGGGCTTGGCATGTAGCCCAGTGCTGGGTGCTGGGCAAGCGTATGTGAGGAGCTCAGTTCAGTTCCTAACCTGAAAGATCCCTTCTTTAGATTAACATGGAAAATATTTTAATCTTTCTTTCCTCTCTCTCTTGCCTCTTCCTCTTCTCTGTCTCTCTCTCTCTCTCTCTCTCTCTCTCTCTCTCTCTCTCTCTCTCTCTGAATTTAATGAAGGCTAGTTTTATTGTATACAACTTCAGGTAGATTGTGTTGGCTAGTTGGACCATGCAAAGTAATTTTAGGTTAAATAACATAGATATTGCCTAATATACTAAGAAAATAAGCAGGGATATATGTGTGTAGAGATACTTGTTTGAACTGTGGAGAAATAGTGAAAATTTTACCTAAACTTAGTTCTACAGAAGTGTTTTCTGCAGATGGTTTGAAGTTTCAGTCATTTTGTGCCTGAACAGTAGTAAAAAGTTGTTATGGAGTGTGGCATGCATGTCGTAGTGTTCACACATATCACACAAACACCTGTTAGTGTCATGCACATACCCACATCAACACACACACACACACACACACACACACACACACACACTTAAATTTTTATAAGTGATTCTGTCAGTGTGGAGAAAATGCCACTTGAGTTTGAGTGCGCGCAGGCTGGTGAGAACACGGATCGCCATCACCTGTCATCACCCAGCAGTGCCTGTTAGCAAGGACTCAGCAGACTCAGTCAGTAGTCGCTTTTCTTTTCTAACAATCTCTTAAAACTAAGCACAAAATGCCATTTGTTTTCATTTGAAGGAAGTTGTTAAATTGTTAGTTCATTTATTGAATAAACATTCAATGAATTCACCAGGTATTCAGGTCCCTAAAGGATCAGTCATCAAGAATTTTAAGCCCTTTGCCTTCTGATCTAAGCAGAGTGTTTGCCTTCGTGTGGTGTGTTGATGATGCTCACAGGTTTTATTTCTCCTGATCTTTTTAGATTCCTGCTGGTTCTTTTCCAATGTGAAGCAAGGGCCCCACATTTAATTGTAGGTTGTATTAAGCACAGAAGTAGAGCAGGGAACAAAGAGCAGTTCTGTCTGCCTTATGGGTGTGTATGCTAGAGAAATGGGCCCAGATTAAGTGGTCACAAAAGTTCTGCTGGGTTAAGTACTGCTGGGCTGTATAACCAGTGGTACTTTGGAGGCAGCTACAAGGATCAGGGAAGCCTGTCAGAAGGGGGAAGAGAGTGTGGCGGCACTGCCTTAGACTGAGGAATAATTGTCATCAGATGCAGAGCCCATCAGTTCAGGGTGAGTAGGGTGAGGTTCTGTTGCTGTGGAGGCAGGGCTCAGAAGACCTGTCCTGAGAAGAAGCCTGATAGCTTCCATTCACCATTTTCTGTCCTCCCCTAATTTGAGTAAAATTGTCCATTGAGTTACTTACATTTTTGCTTTCTCTTTTCATCTGTCACTGTCCCCCAAGCCCCTCCTGTCCTCTGCCCCCCCATCCTCTGCCCCCCTCCCGTCCTCTGCCCCCTCCTGTCCTCTGCCCCCTCCTGTCCTCTGCCCCCCCATCCTCTGCCCCCTCCTGTCCTCTGCCCCCCTCCTGTCCTCTGCCCCCTCCTGTCCTCTGCCCCCCTCCTGTCCTCTGCCCCCATCCTCTGCCCCCCTCCTGTCCTCTGACCCCCTCCTGTCCTCTGCCCCCCCATCCTCTGCCCCCTCCTGTCCTCTGCCCCCTCCTGTCCTCTGCCCCCTCCTGTCCTCTGCCCCCATCCTCTGCCCCCCCATCCTCTGCCCCCTCCTGTCCTCTGCCCCCATCCTCTGCCCCCCCATCCTCTGCCCCCCTCCTGTCCTCTGCCCCCTCCTGTCCTCTGCCCCCCCATCCTCTGCCCCCCTCCTGTCCTCTGCCCCCTCCATCCTCTGCCCCCCCATCCTCTGCCCCCTCCCATCCTCTGCCCCCCTCCTGTCCTCTGCCCCCCCATCCTCTGCCCCCCCCCGTCCTCTGCCCCCTCCTGTCCTCTGCCCCCCTCCTGTCCTCTGCCCCCCCATCCTCTGCCCCCCCCGTCCTCTGCCCCCTCCTGTCCTCTGCCCCCCTCCCGTCCTCTGCCCCCTCCTGTCCTCTGCCCCCTCCTGTCCTCTGCCCCCTCCTGTCCTCTGCCCCCTCCTGTCCTCTGCCCCCCCATCCTCTGCCCCCCCCCGTCCTCTGCCCCCTCCTGTCCTCTGCCCCCTCCTGTCCTCTGCCCCCCTCCTGTCCTCTGCCCCCCCATCCTCTGCCCCCCATCCTCTGCCCCCCTCCTGTCCTCTGCCCCCCCGTCCTCTGCCCCCCTCCTGTCCTCTGCCCCCCCGTCCTCTGCCCCCCTCCTGTCCTCTGCCCCCCACCCCTGCTCTCCCCCACTGCCCTTGCGTCCCACACTGTCCACTTTTGATGGAGTGTCTGAGAGCGTCCTCCTCTCTGACTCCCCTGACGGTGATGCTGCTGCAGAACAGGGTCTCACTTCCTTGTTCCCAGCTCATGTCCATCTTGAGGTCTGTGGATGAAGGAAATATGTGGCTGGGTCCCACTCTTTTCTTCTGCACACACAAGGGTCTGGAAATCAAGTTGAAGTCTACAGAATTTGACAAAATTTGCTTCTCTCTCTTGGTTAATTCCTTTGCTTAGTTTTTTTGCTTGACTATTTTCATCTATGTTCAGTTTGACTTAGTTGCTTTCTTTGAGTATTTTAGCTGGGTACCTAGCCTTCTGTTCACTGGAAAGAGAAATTTTAAAATCCACAAAAAGAAGAATAAAATAAAGTAAAATAAAACCCTTCTATCAGTCTGCTGTTGCCCGACTCTGTTAATTTTGTTGAAAGTGAAGAAATGTTGCTGTGGAAAACAAAGTGAGAATTTTGCTAATCAGAGTCTGGGTGTGAGTCTCTTGCCAAGCCATTGTGTGTCAGAGTGCAGGTCACAGCTGGGGAACGTCCCCTGGACTCCATAGAAACCATATGAGCGAATGATTCTAGAACTCTATATCCTCAAACCCTGCAGACTGTAAGTTCACATCTCTTAGTTGTGTTTAAGAACTTCTCATCTTTGTGAAACTAAGTAACAGAGATCCTCTGTTCAAAGCGATTGCATCATGTGCATTTACTGTCCTGCTCTAGTAAGGAGGACACTGTGGTGTGAATCCCTTGGGAACATAGCTCCTGTCTTCTGTAGTGAGGGCGGCACTGTGGTGTGAATCACTTGTGGTGAACACATTTCCTGTCTTCTGTAGTGAGGGCGGCACTGTGGTGTGAATCACTTGTGAACACAGTTATCTTCTGTAGTGAGGGTGGCACTGTGGTGTGAATCACTTGTGGTGAACACAGTTCCTGTCTTCTGTAGTGAGGGCGGCACTGTGGTGTACCATCTCTGGGCAGGTGGCTTTAGGCTGAGCAGGTCAGGGGAGCAGTCAGTAAGCAGCTTTCCTCCACATGTCCGCGTCAGGCCTGCCTGAGGCACTTGTCTTGAGGTCCTGCTTTGGCATCATTTGTGGACTGTGACCTGTAAGCCTGCAGATAGATCCTCCCTCCCCAGACTGCTTTGGTTATGGGATTTATCACAATGACAGAGAAGAGACTGGACAGTCATCTGCAGTACGGGTAGTTCACTTTCTGCCTTTTGCAGTCGATCGTAGGGTTCAGTCCCCCTATTTCTGGCTAACTATTTGCATGTAAACACACACACACACACACATATATACACGTGTGTGTGTGTGAATATATATATATATATATAATTTATATTATATATATTATGTTGAGTGTGTGAAATGATAACAAAGTTCAGAAGTCCCTAAAGCTGATGCTGAGAGGAGAGACTCAAGCATTCACCTTCTGTCTTCCCAAAGAATTCCCACCTGTCTGCCCACAGAGTCCATTAGCTTCTGTTTCTTCCTCCTGCTAGAGTCTTGGCCCCTTAACAACTCTAACGTTTGTCTTCTGTTATTTTTCTCATCTCAGTTGCTTAGTCTATAATTTGAAAATCTTTCAGAGTTTTTTTGTCAGTTTTAAGTTCTCTACAAATTAAGAATATTGGGCTTTATTTGTGGGGCATTTGCATATATCTTTTTCTAGATTGGCAATTGCTGCACTTTAAAGGTAATAAACAATTTTTGATAAGCAAAAAAGTTTTTGTATATTCTGTAATCATTCTGTTTTTTCTTTTAATAACTGGGCATTAGGACATTTTTCTTGTACATTACTTGATGACCTCAGCCCTGTTTTAGTTTAATTTTTATGTGATCTTGTTTTTTAAAATACTTTACTCTTTGATCTTTTAAAGATTTTATTTAGTTTTTCCTTTGTGTTTATGTGTGCATGCACACATGTGTGCAAGTGCCTCCATATGCCAGAAGAGGGCATTGCATTCTCTGGAGCTGGAGATGGTTATGAGCCACATTATGGGTGCTGGGAATTGAAGTTGGGTCCTCTGGAAGATCAGCAAGCGCTCTTTACTGCTGAGTTGTCTCTCAGGCCCTAAATCTTTGATTTTATGAGGAGTTTGATCTGTGTCTTATCTCTTTCCAAAAGGCTGAAAATTCCATCTTTATGACCTCAGTGACTTAATACGCCATATCTCTTCTGTGCTTGTTTCCCCCAGATGAGTCACTTTCGGGGTGTTCTGATCTGCTTTACAGCATCTTCAATGACCCAAGTTTTGCTACATTTCACTGTAACTTCATACAGGAGTTTTCCATGAGGCTGGCAGCACACTAGGGTGCTGATTTCAGTGAAGAAGAGAGAGACTGTCATCCCAGTGGCTACTTCTTCATGTGGCCTGTGTTGTCCATTTATTTTGCCCCATTGAAAAGCCTGTTGATACTTCACAAGGAGCACAGGAAGCCTATAACATAACCAAGGAAGGATGGCAGCTGGATGGTGCTGAGGTCTTTATCATTCCAGGGCTTCCTTTGTCTTGGCCTAAAGCTTTCCTCTTGTATCTTTTGTAACTATTTTCCTCACATTGCTCACTAAATTTATGAAGTTTTTTATCTTGTTGTACTAAAAAACAGTAGTTCCTTTTGTTATTGTTCTCATGGGGTATACAGCCTTTTGACGTTGGAACAGGATGTTGTCATGTAGTTAAAAAATACATACATGCATATTGCATATATTTTCATATTTATATATGCAAAAAACTCTCAGCGTTTAAGTAAGTTCATGGTTTGTGTTGGGCTACATATTGCCTGTAGGCCACTTTTGAACACTCCTGGTATTTTTTTAAACCACTTTTTCATATAAATGCCACTGATGCATTTTTTGAGTTTTTCTTGCTACTTTATGGAATAAATACTTTATGGTCTGAGATCCAGGGTAGGAACCAAGTGTGTGTGGTCATTCAGGTGACTGTGTGTGTGTGTGTGTGTGTGTGTGTGTGTGGTCATTCAGGTGACTGTGTGTGTGTGTGTGTGTGTGTGTGTATGTGTGGTCATTCAGGTGACTCTGTGTGTGTGTGTGTGTGTGTGTGTGTGTGTGTATGTGTGGTCATTCAGGTGACTGTGTGTGTGTGTGTGTGTGTGTGTGTGTGTGTGTGTGTGTGTGTGTGTATGTGTGGTCATTCAGGTGACTCTGTGTGTGTGTGTGTATGTGTGTGGTCATTCAGGTGACTCTGTATATGTGTGTGTGTATGGTCATTCAGGTGACTCTGTGTGTGTGTGTGTGTGTGTGTGTGTGTGTGTGTGTGTGTGTCGGTCAGAGGAGAGCTTGGAGGAGTTTGTTCTCGCCTCTCCCTGTGTCTGTGCTGGGGATGAATTCGGGTGCCCGTCTTGGCGTGGTCAGATGTGTTCCTCGGCGCCACCCTGCACCCCCTTCACTGCCTTTGCGGGTTTGGTTTGACTGATGCATTCCTATTAATGAGGTTTTCTCTCATTTTTATTTCAGAGTGTTGGGATTATGTAGGTTTGGCTCTTGGGGAGAAAAGCCTTGTGATGTCATTGGAGCTTCATGCTTGTCTCTGGGGTCATTGCCTGATGGCTTAACTTCCCCCAGAAATAGGTGTATTCCTGGAGACCTGCTTTAACTTTGCAGTCAACTTTGAGAACTCTGTTTCTTTAAGCACTTGCCATTTTGATAAAAATTTAAAATTATTTAGAAGTCTAAAGATAAAATAAGGGAAATTTTCTGTTTTAAAGCTGTGATTGTTGCCATTTAATTGTATGTATTTGTATTTTACCCATTTATTGGACTAGCTGCTATATTTTTAGCTCTGCTTTTGAACCCAGAATTTTAAAAATTAGACCAATTATTTTATGAATCTTTTAAATTCCTGTATTATCCTTTTCAGTTCTCTTTTCCTATTCTACTTTTTCTTCTCCATTTCTTTAGTTTGATCTGTAAAGAATTAGTTTTTTTTTAAGTTTCTAGAATATATATATGTATGTATACACATCTATATCAATTACTGCTTTCTGTACATTGCAGATTTTGGTAAGTAATGTTTTTAAGGCCATTTATTTCTTAGATATTCAATAATATTCTTAATTGAAAGTAGGTCATTAGAATTGTGATTAGGTGGATAACGGGGCAGGTGGGATGACCCTGGGAACGCTGGTCTTCGGGTGTGGAAAGAAGACCCCATCCTGGTGTCCACTTGCCGCTGTGTTTCCTCGCTCACCCAGGGCCCCTGCTGATTGGGTGCTGTGTCTCTGTCAGCTTACTTAAGCATCCACGTGTAAGTTTGAGGTTCATGTCATTTCCCACTTTTGTAAGAGGAAACCGTGACTGAAGGGTTTGTGTAATTTGTCTAACGTGCCTGGTGTTCACATTGGAAGCCAGGTTGGACTTCCTAGGTTGGCTTGTGTTTGAGCAGTGGTACTGTGATGTCATAGAGGCACTGGACAGTGTGGCCGAACTGTAGGCGCTAGCAGCGCAGTGTGACTGGATGAGGTAACACTGGCTTGGCAGATCCAGTGTTGAAGTTAATGGAGAGTGAAACATGAGGCTGATCTGGGCTGTGTGAAGTGACAGCTGACTAATATGCCTGTGGGACATCTAAATGGATCCTTGTGGTAATCAGGTGAGTGACTGGCGTGAGAGGGCCAGGGAGCACTTGATTCTCGAGATGGGAATTTGGTTTTCATTGCTTTGTGGGTCGTAGAAGGTTTAATAATGGCCTTGAAGGTGGTAGAAGGAAGTGGAAGTGTGTGTATCAAAGTCCAGAGAGTGGAATGCGTGTTCATCAGAGGACCAGCAGCACCTTACGTAACAGCTGCAGGAGACTGGCCTGGGTGGGAGTGAGGAAGGTGGAGATGGGCTGCAATCTGCCGAGGAAGTGTGGTTATGAAGCGGAAGGTAGGGTGGTGGTGCCTGTCTGAGAGCCAGGCCCGCCTCTCTCCTCCTCATTTTTCTTCTGTAACCTCTTCTTGCCTATTGCTTTTTTCCCACTTTCTTCCTTCCCATCCTTCACCCTTTCTACCTATTGTCCCCTCTCTTTTCTTTCTTTTCATGTGACACACTTGGATATTCAGTGTTTGAAGAATTTCCCTTAGGACCACATGACATCTTGTCTTCAGTCATGACTGTAGATGTGAACGACAGGGATGGGGCGATACTCCAGCATTAGGGCTGTCTTGGTCAGGGTTTCTGGTGCTGTGATAAAACACCATGACCAAAAGCAACTGGAGGGGGCAAGGGTTTATTTCAGCTCGCAAATCCTCACCACAGTCCACCACTGAGGGAAGTCGGGGCAGGAACCTGGAGGCAGGAGATGATGCAGAGGCCATGGAGGGGGGCTGTTTGCTGGATCATTTTTCATGGCTCACGCAGCCTGCCTTCTTCTGTCACAGAGGACCACAAACAAGAAAGGGCACCACAGGCTTGCCCACAGGCTTGCCCACGGCCATGCCCATGGCCATCCTGGTGGGGTATTTTCTCCATTGAGCTCTTTCTTCCCAGATGACTCCAGCTTGTGTCAGGTTGACAGAAAGCACAAGGGTGGCACTGCTTAGAGTCTGCCTGTTAACACATCGTGTCCAGGACATTTAATATCTGAGATGACAGCCAGTGTGCTAAACGCTTTCAAGCTTGCTTTGTAGTTTTGTCTGCTTTACAGAAGATGTGGAAGGACAGGAGGACAGGCTACTCACTATTGTTCTGTGCTTAGTGTGACTTTGTGATGCCAGGCAGTACTTTTGTTCATGCTTTTCAGAGTTCATAATATGTTATCAATTAAAATTCAGAATGAGAAGCTGGAATGTTTTAACATTTTTAGAGAATTCACTTTAGCCATATGTAGGGAGGATTTGGGAAAAATTCTGAAAAATATATGGCAAGTTCAACCTTTATTAAAGTTCTACTGTTTTGTGTTTGAGTTGAAAAATTGAAATATAATACAAAATTGTGCAGCTAGACATACACACACATAACACATGCATGCACACAGACACGCTCATGCACACAGAGACACACACACCCGCACACACTGATTTAAGTTTAGAAAGAAGTTAATTCTGCAGCTAAATGATTTCCTTTTTTAAAATTAATTTTCTTTTGAGAATTACATGCATGGTTACTATATTTACATCTTCTCCACCCTCTTATCCAGTGTGTAACATACTCTTACAAAGCCACAACATTATTAGATACAATAAAATTTTACATAATTAAGAGTTCCTTAAAATAGCAATCAGAAATCTGTGCATTTGGCTCGTTAGTACTCACTGCCTTCTATGTGTCTTTCTTCAGGGCAACACGCAATTGTGAACCACCTTCAGTTTGTGGTAGGACCCGAGGACAGAGCCACTGATGCCAATGTGGAATAAAGGTCATTGCAGTTAGGCCTGGGGTGTGTGAGTGAGTTGACTGCTGAAGATGACTCCTCAAATTTCAGGGCATATTAGATTCATTTGAATTTTGGAAGCATTTAAAAATAATATAAATATCTGCTTTTTCTTCATTTGTATTTTTTTTTGTACCTGTCAATCAGCTGCTTCCATAACCTTCTAAAGAGAGCCTTAATCACAGTGTAACAGTGGTTTATTATGGATCTAATAGCAAAATTGTTTCCAACATTACTTTTGTGGAAACAATCCAGTAAGTGAAAATTGATTTTAACATGAAAACTTTAAAAAAATTATTACAAAAGAGGAACTTCAGGTTTTTATGGCAGTCTTCCCTCCGTCTCCATTTTCCATAGTGAATGTTTAGCTGTTGAGCTCTGCTAGACTGGAGCTAGGGCCACTGTGTGTGGCAGTGTCTCCCTGCACCTTGCACATTCACAGCACTCCTGGCCATACCAGGCCAGTGCCCCTTTACAAAAGTTCAATCAACTCTCCTGAGTTAGTGGGTGGATGTGCCATGTTGTAGGTTGAATATTTTCTCTGCTGGGAAATGAACATTTCCAGTGGGCTAGGCTAGTGTGTGTGTTAAAGACGTTAAAACATGTTGTTTGCGACTCGTGGAGACATCGTGTGTAACTCAGAAACACTCCTTTGGATTTTAGACATTAGCCATAAAGTCTGGATTTCTCAACTCCACTGCACCTAACTAACTTCTGCACCCTTTCCTACCCGCCTGCGCGTCTCTGTTTGGTCTCTGACACCCCTCTTGTGCTTCTGTCTTCAGTATCCGGAGTGCGTCTCTCACCAGCTTCTCCGGAGCTCATTCTGGACCATGACCACTCATCACCATCCTCTGGCCGCCTCCCTCCAGATGCCATCATTTCAGCACCAGATGATACGCGTGCAGACAGTGGCCTTGTGAGTCAGACCATCCCCAAAGCTCAGGTGAGTGCTGTCGTCATTCAGAAGGAAGCTTGCTTATAGAATCTGCATCTTGACTTAATTAATTCATGTCCTTACTTCTTTTTAAAATAGAATTTTCCGAAAGTTATTTCTGTAGTAGGTAGGATATTCTAATTTTGAAGCCAAGACTAGAATTTTTTTTTTTTAAAAAAAAGCTATATAATACTGTTTTGTGATGTGATTGCAAAAGACTTAAGTACCTTAGTTATAAAAGTTTGCTTTGAGTGTCTCATTTATTAAAATTGACTGAGTACTCGGGCCCATGGCTCCATTTAGGGGGCCCAGAGGACACTGGATTTAAAAAGAAAGCTAGCTGGCAGGACTTGTTCCATAAACATCCACTGAGCTTAAAGGCTAGTACAGAGCCCAGAGCTTCCTGGGTAAATTCCCGAGGAGTTCCTCGATGCTGAGTGTCAGCTCCTTCCTCAAAGCAGTCTTCCGGTCACCATGGTAAGTCCTGCTGGGGCAGGCAAGAGGGTCCAGCGGTTGAGAGTACATAGGGCTCTTGCAGAGGACCTGAGTTTGGTTCAACACTCACATCAAGCAGCTCCAGGGGATGCCACCTCAAACACACACAGACACCCACACACAGATACTCCTACTCCCCCAGGTAAAATTAAATCTTAAAAGAAAGAAATGTACCATTGATTCTCCTGTTGAAAGGTGAGAAACTGAGGCACAGAGGAGCAAATTCCCTACAAGAACATTGCTGACAGGCTGGAGAGATGGCTCAGAGGTTAAAAGCACTGGCTGTTCTTCTGGAGGACCCGGGTTCAATTCCCAGCAACCACATGGTGGCTCAGAACCATCTGTAATGAGATCTGATACCCTCTTCTGGCCTGCAAGCGTACATGGAGACAGAACACTGCATACATAATACATAAATAAATCTTAAAAAAAAAACATTGCTGGCAGGCTGCAGAGACAGAGCTGGGTTTCACTAAGTAAACTGAGGCACACAGGGTAAACTTCCTACAAGAACATTGCTGGCAGGCTGCAGAGACAGAGCTGGGCTTCACAGCTGATTTTTTGCCTACTTTACAATTTAACTGTGTGTGAAATTGCATTGGAAGAACATCCAGCCTGCCTGTACTCAGTTGGTGGCATTTCTGCCACCAAAAAGTTGATGCTTTACTGTAGTAAACAGCTGTGCATGGTTATTTAAATGGACTTACCTTTGCATATGTTATCTTGGACTTAGAGATTAGTAACAAAAAAGAATAATTGTTTTTGCATTTCGAACTTAAATTCAGAGTTAAACTTCAAAAGGGAAATAATTATTAGAATTGTTTTTCTTTTCTTGGAGTATTAACATGTTTTTTAGGTACAAGAGCATCTATTTCAGTTTTAGGGTAAAAGCCTCCAAAGACAGCATCATCATAGCATATTCATTTAAGTATTTGCAGAGCTAGACATCATGCTGGATACTGAAGGCAGGGTTCCAAAACTCAGTTTTAAAATGTCAACTGCAATTTTAAGTAACCTGTTAACTTTGCTAGAAGTTGATAAGGTAGCATCATTAATACATATGAAATTCTGAGTTGAAATTAATTCTAAATGAATCCTAGGTCGGTGTATACATTTCAGAATGGGTGTGTTTCAGATGTGTCTATGCTCAACTGTGCATTTTTGTACATAAAGGTTTTAAGTGTTTTAATGTGTTAGCAGTAATGCAGTAGTGAGTATTGTAGATATAAGAGGACTTTTCTTTATGCTTCAAAGATCAGGCTATTGTAATAGTCTGAAGTCTTCTGTTGATTCACTTAGAGGGGAGATAATTTCATTGCTTTCAATACAACTTAATTCTGAATGTGGTTTAGAATACCCTTTGAACATTTCCTTAAAAGGATGGTCTAACTTTTCTCTGTCTGTTAACACATGGTTTAGATTCAGCAGTCAGCACACACACATCTGAATATACCACTTTTTCCACTTGGCTTAACGGATGAGACAACCCATGGAGCGCTTGCACTGGAGGATGACCCTGAGGGTCCTGGAGCCGACGTGTCCCACTCACAGCTACAGCAAAAAATATCAAGTCTGGAGACTAAACTGAAAGCATCTGAAGAGGAAAAACAGAGAATTAAAAAGGTGTGTGTGTGTACATCTGCATGGGAATGTAGAATTGTATATGCTAGCAGTTTGACATCAAATTTAACCTAAAGTGGGTTAAAATTTCACCAAAGACTGTATTGTCTTCCCTGGGGTGGAGGTTCAGGTCAGTTACATCAGATAGTGGAGGCACTTTATTAGAAGCTGCTAGTCATGGGCTAGAGAGATGGATGGCTCAGTGGTTAGGAACCCTACTGTTCTTGCAAATAGACCCAAGTTTGGTTCTCAGCACCCACATCGTAGCTCACTGTCTGAACTCAAGTTCCATGCCCTCTTCTGGCCTCCAAGGGTTTTCTGTATGCATGTAGTGCACATTCATACATGCAGGCAAACACATACATAAATAAAAAACTAAATAAACCTTGAACAAAAGTCTCTAGTCAGTGGTTGGCACACCCATGCGTTCAGCATCTGATTCAACCATCCATACATGAGGGACACATCTTCTATGTGCTATGGGTGTATGTTTACAGACCTCCAAAATAGCTGAAGATCTTAGTGTATATGGTAGGATATGTGTAGGTTATATGGAAATATCCTGTTGTTTTTTTATAAGGGTCTTGAGCATCCTGAGACTTTGGTGTCAGCAGGGATCCACATGAACTGAAAGGAGGTTGAATGCAGTTCTAAGGCATGCACAGATTTCTCTGGGGCTTTTTGTTATTTCTTGCTCCTCTATGGCTTACGTTTCTGTAGGCAGTGTTATACTTGGTGTGTGGATTTTAGGTTTGCTGTGTTACCTTATCCCTTTGGGAAGTCAGGTACTCCTTGGGTGTTTGAACTCAGATGTTCAGGGAAGGGACTGGTATATGCTCTCAGTTCCTTCTGTCTTTCCATCTGTCTGTCTATCCATCTGCCTGGTTTCTATCATTTATCATCTGTCAGTTATTTATCATCTCTCTACATCCTTCATTCTATCTGTTTCCATCCATTTGTTCACCCATAAGTCTGTCTGTCTGTCTTAGCCAGTTCATCAAAAGTACTTTCAGAGATTGGGTTTTATTCATTGTACTCATTGAGACACTCTTGTTCTTATTTACTCCTTGTTTTGTGTTTGTGGTGGGTGCCTATACATGGTGTATGCATGTAGGACATGCTCATGTGTTCTGTAGAGGCTAGAAGTCAGCTCAGGAAGCCTTCATCCATCACTCTACACCGTGTGTCTCCTGACCTGGAGCTCACCATTTCCACTAAGGTGGCTGGCCACTGGACTCCATGGATACTCTAGTCTTTGTCTCTCTGTTCTGGAGTTGCAGATGTCTGTGGACACCCTTGGCTTTTTATGTGGATATGGGGGTCTGCACTCAGGTCCTTCATGCTTGGACAGACAGCACTTTGCCCTCTAAGCCGCCTCCCCAGCCCCACTCTTAGACATTTATGAATTTTAATGTTATGTCAGTATTTGATATTGGCCTAGAAATTAGTTAACTTTGGTAATTTCCTACATACATAATTCTGAGACTTTAAGCATTTTTTCCTAATTTTCTTCCCTGACAAATATTTTTTGTGTTTACTGAAAAAGTATTTTATGCCATGGAACATTGCAAGCTTGTGTTTGGGTTCCTGGTAGGATGTGGACTCGCTGATGGAGAAGCACAGTGTCCTGGAGAAAGACTTCCTGAAGGAAAAGGAGCAGGATGCTGTGTCCTTTCAAGCCAGATACCATGAGCTTCAGGTGAGCAATTCCTTAAACACACTCTTGTTTCCAGACATGTTCAGTGACGGTTCTGAGCGAGTGAGGGACATGGCGAAGGGAGTGGTCTCCTACATTTAGTCTGGGAGGAACTGGAAAGCGGCATTTTCAGTTGTCACGACTTTTCGGGATGCTGGCATCAGATCTCTGACTCCATGCTGAAGTGCACTAGCTTATAGAAGATGCTTGCAAATAGAGAGTTGGAGAAATTGGGGAAATGGAGTTTGTTTGTTAGGGTAATGCTTTCTACCCTTAGGAAGTCATTGTAGGTAGAAGGGTGTCAAACTGAGGGGCATTTGGACTGGGAAACACCTGTTGTCTCTCTGCTTGCTGCTTAGTTGCTGAGCTTGTTCCAGGTTTTCCTGGGCTGGGTGATCACATTGCCTATAGAGTACGGTGGATGGTCCAACTCACATTTCCTATAGAGTAGGGTGGACAGTAAGTGCTTTCTTATACTCAGATATCTAACATGTGCTTCTTCTGAAAATATTGAGAGTTAAAGAGGAGCCGGTTTATTTTGTTAAGATGGCAAGGGTGGTAGAGTGTTGGCTGGATCTCTAGTGCCCACAACATGAAGTAAACTGTGGGAAATATTCTAAGATGTGCCAAAAGTAGAGTATGCATGTGGATCAAAATCACTTCTCCAAAAGAAATGTCAGGGTGTATAGTTCTAAAACGATACGCTTATTCTGGAAAATATGGGCAATATAGAACAAAGAAAGCAAAACTCTTACTACAAGGAAAATTAGAAATCATTTCTCATGATTTCAGAACATTTGGCTTTTAATTTTCAAGTTTAAGGAAACCTGCCATCCTAAGGTCAGCACGGAATGCATGCTAGCAGAAGTTTTGACTGACCCAAGAAAGAGTAATGAACAAGTGGAATGTGATTAGAACTTTAGCTGACTGTTTAAAATATGAAGTATTGCAGCGTTCTATTGTTTTTGTGATACATGCTCATTACTAGGATAGGTGGGGAAGTGTGAAAACAGCAGGACACGTGGAAATAAGACCGATGTGATAGCCAGGGAACAATGGGGACACCTCCCCTTTCCTGCCCTGTCTAGGGTGTGCAGATGGAGGAGAGGAGGAGAGGGAGACAGTGAGTCAGCTGATCTTGCTGGACTCTGAAGGGGCTTTCCTAGAACCGAGTGGAGTGTGCCTCCCTCTCTCCAGCATGGGTCCCAGGTCTCCCTTCTGTGACCCTGCAGTGGCTCAGCACCTCCACAAGCACCAGGGAGATCTGCTGCCTTCTCAGAAAGCACGGCACGGTGCTGTGTTTAAAATGTTACCAAAGGACTCGGCCAGTTCCTAAGGCTTCATTTCTAGTAGTTGTCAGCTTGGAGCTGTGGCCAACCTGGAGCTCTCAGTGTAAGTCTGGAAAGACCAGGCTTGTTGTGTTTGTTCTCTGTGGTGACTAAGTTTCAAGTGAGTATACCTTCATTATGGCGCTGTCACATCATCAGACTTCATTCTGATTCTTCCCCATTCATTTTTCTACAAAAGTGCTTTATAGTTACAGGAGATTGAATATTTTCTGCTTGAGAATTAAAGCAAAATTAAAAAACACACCCAGAATGTTGTGGGAAAGTGAAGTATTTCAAGGACCTTAGGTTTACGTATATAAATGGGTTTTTATAGCATTAGGTCACCACCCGTGTTCTCTTCCTGACTTCACAGACTTGTCAAGCTTCCTAAGAGTGGGGATTATTCTCACGATTGTCAAACTTGAAATATCCAAGTGTTGAACCCTTGGTCTCTTTGCCTGACTCTGTTATAGTCACATTATCTTGAGGCCTTTGGTTATAAGCGTATATTAAATGGGTGGTTTCATAGCCCTAGACTTTTCATTTGGTAATCTCAGGCGTGGGGAATTAACCAAGTCTGCACAGGAACCTGAAAACAGCATGCTAACTGACTGAAGAATGCTGAAGGAAGTTGCCCTGTGGTGTATCAGCTGACACCTGCTGTACTTGGGTAGTTTTTATGTCGTAGAAGAGGGAACCTTAATTGAGAAAATGCTCCCACCAAACTGTACCCTGGGCAAATCCGTGGTGCGTTTTTTGATTGATGATTGTAGTTTGGTGTAGCATGAATCTTAAAAAGTTCTTATTAATAAGATCAAACCCGGACCAGGTATTGGGGTGAATTCTGGAAGATCAGAGAGACAGAACAAGCCACAGCTAACCTCACCTGGCCAACTTATCAGCTGGTTTTGTTTTCTCAGACTGGAAGCTTCTGTGTCCTCATCCCAATGGCTCTCAGCTGAACTGTGCTGCTCAAAACCTAAAAGCTTAACCAGCCAAAAGCTTAACTAGCCAAATGCTTCTAGTTTCTGGTTCTCACGCCTTATATACCTTTCTGCTTTCTACCACCACTCCCTGGGATTAAAGGCTTCTTCCTGGGATTAAAGGCATGTGTCACCATGGCTTGGCTGTTTCCAATGTGGCCTTGAACTCAGAGATCCAGAGGGATTTCTACCTCTGGAGTGCTAGGATTAAAGGTGTGAGTGCCACCATTTTCTAGCTCTTGTATCTAGTGGCTGTTAAGTTTATTAGGGTGCACAATATTTTGGGGAACACAATACCACCACATTTGGGTCTGATCCATTGTGGGTGGTGCTACCCCTTGGGCTGGTGGTCCTGGGTGATACAAGAACGCAGGCTGAGCGAGCCATGAGGAGCTGGCTAGGAAGTAGCCCTCACCTGTGTGTTGTGCTTCAGCTCCTGCCCTGGGGCTCCTGCCCTGAGGCTCCTTCCTTGGTTTCCTTCAATGATGGACTGTGATGTGGTTGTATAATCAGAAGAAACCTTTTCATCCCCAAGTTGCTTTTGGTCATGGTATTTTATCATGGTAGTGAAGACAGAAATTTGTACCAGAGAGTGGACTATTGCTGTGACAGACCTGACCATATTTGTGAGTGGACTGTGGAAGAACTTTGGTCTGGAGAAGCCATTAAGTGTTCAGAGCCTAATGAACTATTGTGAGAATGTAGAAGATAATGCCGAGAGCAGTGTGGGCAACAGAGGCCTGGCTTGTGAAATTTCAGAGTGAAGTTTGAGGGTCCCTTACAAACTCTACTGGGGTATCCAATGTTTTGAGTTAGGAGCCACTGAAGTGAAACTTGTGCTTTTCTGGGACAGCCAATACTAGTCAGCTAAGGCTGCACTATCAGCTGCAGTCAAGAAGAGAACAGCACTGCTGAGGTCAGTTCTTCCAGGAATGGATTCCTCAGGAACAGCGTACAGAATCTTTGGTCCAGACTGGGCCAAGGCTGTGCTTTGTGCTGTCAGATGAACTTGGTTGTATGTAAGTGTCTCTCAGGTGGTGTTGGTTTTGAAGGCATAAAAGGGAACATGGGGAGAAGGTAAGGCTTTTACCAAATGGCAGGTCAGAGTCTGCAAAACGAGCCCAGGAGGGGCTGTTGGTGAAGGTTCACCACAGCAGCACACACTGGCACTTAGACAGTTCCACAGTTTAAATTGTTAAAGAGGGAAGTATTCCGTAAGAAAAAATTAATGCTCCAGTTTGAACCTGCCTTACACAGAGGTCTCTAAGTTCTCAAGATGATGTCTCTGACAAAAATACATTCCTGCTGTATATTCATATAGTCTTAAAAGTTCTCAGTCATTTAAATTACGGTTCACTCAGTGCTGGATGCAGAAGCTTCCTGGCCCTATAACCCAGGACCTCTTGAGATTGATGTTTCTGTAAAGACTTGTGCACAAACATATCTAAATGACAGAGTTGTAGTCATTGATGGGCTGGAGCTTTGTTTTATAAGATGAAATAACTTTTTGAGCAGCACAGTTCAGCTGAGAGCTATTCGGATGTGAGGACACAGAGGCTTCCAGTCTGAGGAAACAGGATCAGCTGAGAAGTTGGCCAGGTGAGGTAGCTGTGGCTTGTTCTGTCTCTCCGATCTTCCAGTGTTCACCCCAATAACTGGCCTCAGGTTTGATTTTATTAATAAGCCTCTCTAAGATTCCTGCTACACAGTGGGCCTCATGATGTATGATTGGATGTTGCCAGCCACTGCGCCGGCCCCGGGGATGTCTGTGTGCCCCTCTGTCACCACTGTGCGGTGTGCACGGAGAAGTACCAGGTGTGCAGGGTGTTCTCAGTAGTTGTGTTCTGTAATTTGGGAAGTGCTCATAATAGATTGTTTTTTATTGTGTCTAACGCCATTGCCACAAGAGGAAAACAACGACTTGTAATGTGGCTAAGCCTTGCTTTTACCCAGTGGCAAAGGAACCTGTTATTTTTGAAAACACCAGTTTACAGTCCCTAGGGAGGCTTTTGCTCTGTTTCTCTACTTATCTGAGGTTAGACCCTGACCTCAGCCATTCTAGAGCAAAGCCACAGACCTCAGTAGTGGATGTGGAGACGAGTTTGGGGCAAATTCTCATAAAATCTATATAGTTTATCTAGTGGCTACACCACAGAGACTTTTCTCCTCAATTACAGAGTTTCCTATAGAACACAGAGGAAGAGATGAGTCTGTGTCCATTGTCAGAATATGGCAAGAAGCTTAGATATCTGAGAAAACTTTGAGAAGGGGTAGATATTTCCCAGTGCTGTGTTTACATTATGATCATTTGAAGGATTTTAAATTTCAGACTTTTTTTCAGTTGAAAGCATGGAATGTGGAAAAAGGTGAAGGATATTTGCTGTGTCCTTACTTGGTTTGAGGTGCTCTGCCCTCTAAATGTTCGCTGTTGAGAAGGCATGCCTTAGCATGTCTGTCTGAGGAACAAGGGCATTGTGGGAATGAAGAGCCACTGTTAGAGGGTGATTATTTAGGTCATACTAGTTTTTGAAGTTACTTCATGAGACAGCATTTTTCCAACCTCTGGCTAAGGTTGGTGATGACTCTACCCTATTTCTGTTACTTTCTTGAAAACTTAGACTCTTGTTGCTGGATTCCTTGTTTCACTGCTTCCTGTCTGTAGGGAATGGAGGAAGCCCCGAGTGAGTGAAGTCCTGATGATTGATTGTGTGTTGATGACATGAGCTGGCATGCCAGGGACCCTGATAGAGGAGTAGAAAAGCCTCTCCCTGGTGTTGGAGTTGGAATCTATGGAAGATAGGTATAAACGGAGTCTCAATACTTGGGGGCTTTGTAACGAGACTTGAAAAGCCCTCAGCAGAAACTAACCATGCAAAAAAGGCCTGGCCCTTTGCTCCTGTACTTCCAGCTTCCAGAACTGTGAGCTATTAATTCTTAGTATTTAAGCTGTCAAGTCTTTGAAAATTCATTAGATTGCACAAGCAGTCTAAGAAACGTTGCAGAGTTGTTGACTTTTAAGTTTCAGTTTGTACTATAGTTGTCCATTTAACATACACGGTTTATCCATTTGTGCTTGGCTTGGTTGATACCAATTTTAAAGTAAGATTAGAACACTGTTTAGTTCACCGTATAAAGCAACTATGTGAATTTACAACTTGTGGAATTTTTCACTAATTATTTTTTAATGGGTATTATGGGACTTTCGTCTGCATGGGCCAGAAGAGGACATTGGATCCCCTGGGATTGGAGTTACACACGGTTGTGAGCTGCCCTGTGGGTTTTGGGAATTGAATCCAGGTCCTCTGGAAGAACAGCTAGTGCTATTAACTGCTGAGCCATCCCCTCAGCACCAATTTTGTGATAGAAGTATTGCTAATGTTTATTTCACTTCAAGCCAATATATGCTATTATATGACATCTTCCAAAAAGACACTTCTTGGAATGTAGCTTCTGACATTAGATAGAGATCATTACTGAAAACCACAGCCAACCAAAATGCAGAGTCGTGGAGCGCAGTCCCCGCTGATACATCTACAATACAACTCCTGTATCTGAGGCTCAGGGAACATTGCAGAGGAGCAGGCTGGGAAGATTGTAAGAACCAGAGGACCAGGGAGTTTGCTGTGAAGAATTACTGTATTTTGGAAAGGTGTTAAGAGATGAAATCAGTAGATTTAAAAAAAAAAACCTCTTTTATTTTTATTTATAAACTAAGAACAAATACCTTCTTAGCTTTCCTTTTTAAAATTGCTCAGTAATGGACTATTTAGCTGAAAATAGCTGTTTAAAATAAAAATCCCCCGCCGGGCGGTGGTGGCACACGCCTTTAATCCCAGCACTTGGGAGGCAGAGCCAGGCGGATCTCTGTGAGTTCGAGGCCAGCCTGGTCTACCAAGTGAGCTCCAGGAAAGGCGCAAAGCTACACAGAGAAACCCTGTCTCGAAAAACCTAAAAAAAAAAAAAAAAAAAAAAAATAAAAATCCCCGAGCTTGGGGATTTAGCTCAGTGGTAGAGTGCTTGCTTAGCAAGCACAAGGTCCTGGGTTCAGTCCTCAGCTCTGGGGAGAAAAAAAAAAAAGACAAATAATAAAATAAAAATCCCATGTGTGGTTGGAGTTTTTGAAGTGGAAGTCACTGACGGAACCTTCAGATAGTCAGATATGATGGTATTTAGGAAAAAGTGTAACCCATTTACTTTGTACTAACCCTGTACAGTGTGTCTTTTGGAGAATAAAAGTGTATGTTTTTCATACTTGGACCATCCAGTGGCATTGAATGGGGAATAGAGGCCTTCCTGAAGTCACACTGCAGAAGCTGCCGTGGTAGACAGCTGTCTGTTGTGCAGATGTGTGGGGCTTCCAGGACCAAGAGGCTTCATGGGAGCAAGGTGTATGGACTGGACTTCTCCTCCTTTGTCCCTTGGTTGACTTTCCTTCGTTTTACTCATTTTAGAGTGCCGTGGAATGAATTTCATTACCACTAAATCCTTGCTCTTATGTCACACCCTGAGATGCTCTCCACGGGGCAGGGCCCTCTTACTGACCTTGCAGATGAGAGTCTATGGCTCCATTGCTCTCTGTGGACAAAACCCTTGTCTGCATACTTCAGTGCATTGTGCTTAGTTTTTTTTTCTTTTTGATACAGGGTCTTACTGTGTATCCCTCGCTAACCTGGAACTCACAGAAATCCACCTGCCTCTACTTCCTGGGTGCTGGGATTAAAGACATGCACCGCCATGCCAGGCTGCATGTGTTTAATTTAGTGTTATTGCTTCCATATCTACCTGGCACACTTTGCATTTATGTAGGAGGGGACATGCATAATTAGTGCTCAAAGGACTGTCAGAGCTAGCGTGTGTGGACAGTGCAAGTTTGCGAGATATTAAAGAGTGCAGTGATGGAATATAGCAGGGTTGTTCAACACTCACAGGCCATTGCTCTCCTGGGACTTCTTTCTTTCCAGTGGGAGATGGGTGCCCTGATCTTGAGGGAGAGTAATGCCCATAGCTGGTTTTCACCCTTTACAAAAGGGCACAGAGTGAAACTGGTTGTAGAAGGAAGCCTTCTGAGAAGGCCATCTTTGTTTCTTGAGGAAGCCGAACACCAAGCGAGCCTGCTCATCTGAATTTCTCTCAAATAAAAAGTTCCTGCTCTCAGATCAGAAATTATGTTTTCAATTAGATGTCTGAGTTAAATGCATCTTTGGGGATTGTAATCTAGATTCTTTGACATCTGTTTAAAAGATCAGGGAATAATCCTGAGGCAAAGACAGTTAAACCTGGATCTTTTTCTTACTTTTATTTCATTTCCACAATGTAAAAAGTGGTGAGCTACAGGCCGAACTGCATCCTGACCCCAAAGACAGAGTACTGTCTTCACTCCAGGCTTGTGGTTTCTGGTTGTCCATGGTCTCAGGATGAACATCCAGGACCGAATGTTTGCAGCCAGCACAGCTGTCCTGACAGAGGTTCATACAAGGAAAAAGAGTCATGCTGGGCTAACGTTACAGAGGGCAGGAGGAGCTGGAGTGCCGTGTTCTATGGAAGTGGTGATGCTCTGTAGCTTTTGCTATGAGCCTTTTAAACATTGTAGAAAAGCCACAGCTCTTGAAATATGAATCCTCTTCCCCCTCTTCTGAAGCCCAGGACATTACGGCAATGATAGTCATAACAAATTAGTCTATTTTTGGAACTATTACTCTGCAGGGTTCTTTACAGAACTAGGAGTCAGTTCATGGTTTGTCTGCAGTAATGTTAGCCCTCCAATCAGGATTTGTGGTAGCTACGTGCACGTATCAGGAAATGACAGATACACGGTGTATGGCTAAACTGTGTGGATACTATAAGCACACTTGTGACAGAAGTCTAGGTAAGCCAGATGTGGGGCCTCCTGTTTCAATAAGGACCCCTCAAACTAGTAGAAATCAGCATGGTAACAGGATAGCGTGTTAGCTTGTCAAGACAGACATAGTCAGCTTCTTGGGCAAGGGAAGGCTTTCATGTTTAGTAATGTAGTTAGCTGCATTTCACAAATAGCTTGTGTTTTAAGGAAGACACTGGGAACCATGCAGAGGGCCGTGACACAGCTGCCAGGGTGTTGAGGGAAGGCCCACAAGTCCAGTGAACTTGACCTTGACTTTTTAAAGTATTGGTTAAAATGGCCATTGAAAGTCCTTTTCTACCTTTCTATTTCTTATAAAGAAGTAAGAGGAAGCCCCTGTTCAGAGTGTCTGTCTTCATTTTTATTCATAAAGTTCATCTAATGTTTTATGAACTTGAATGAAGTCTGGGAATGTGAATGGCTGGTTACTATCATAGTAGCCTTGGAGCTGGGGAGGTGACTGGTCAGTACAGTGTTGACAGAGCAGGAGCAGCATCTCGACTGGTTGTGGCAGCATGCACCTGCAGTCTCAGCACTTCGGAGGCAGGGGGAGAATCCTGTCAGCCAGTGAGCCAGCCTGTTATGCTGAGTGGGTGAGCTCTAGGTTCAGTGAGAAACTCTCTCAGAAAACAGGGTGGAGGGAGGCTAAGGGAGATGCTTGGCATTGCCCTCTGGCCTCTGCACATATGTGGATCCTAGAGTCGTCTTCCTCGTTTGATCAGTGTTTAACCTGTTTTATGTGCATTCCTGTTGAAGTCATCTTGCTTACTGTGTACTGTTGATATATTAGCCCTGGCCCAGCTGGCAGCAGTGTTAGTGTCTGAACGAACCTGGTGTCAGTATTTTGTACTTTAACCTGCTGGCACTAATGAACACAAGACAGCCCCTGAGCTCAGTGCATAGGGACCTCAAGGGCCACCATAAACAGTGACAGTCGTCAATAACATACACAAAAATACAAAAGCACAGTGTTGAAAAGATCATGGAAATGTTGGTTGTTCACAGTGCCACCATGGAAACAAGAATGTCACTTTCTCCTAAAGTTTAGGCCACACCACATTTTCTTTTTGTTAGAGATTGGTTAAAATAAAATGTGTTTTCTCTATGTGGATGTGTGCACGTGTGCTCACAGAAACCAGAAGCGAGTGTCATCGCCTGGACCTGGAGTTAAGGAGATGGTGAGCCACCTGGCATGGGTCCTAACTTAGGTCCGCTGCAGGAGCTGCACACGCTGGTAACTGCCCAGCCCTCTCCTCTCTCCAGCCCCTGTACTCAGCATTTTCATCAGTTTGTTTCTTTGGTTTCTTTTTTTTTAAAAGAAGCTTCTGATGTGTTGACTTGCAATTGCAAATACATTTCCTGAGCAGACGGTCATAGGAGGACTCTGTGGTGGTCTGGGAGGACTGAGGGGGCTGCTGGTGCCTTGTGTTTTGTTCCTCACTTTTACCATTTTGTGTTGGTGGAAGTACTCTTTAAGGGTCTCATGCTTCCTTATCCTCTTACGCTTTAAAAATCTGATCTTTACTTCAGCTTTGCAACCTGAAAACGTTAGCTGTTCCTTACCTCAGTTTACACACAGTCAGTGTAGAGTGTCATGAAGCCTAATCAGAAGGCATGTTTCAAATTTATCAGAATATTTCTCTAGGTTATGGATACATTACTGTGTGGCCTTTTCTGTACTCAGCCAGTTCTTAATATTTGCATTGTTAATATTACCATTTTAAAACCATATTGAAGGGCTGGGGAGGTGTAATGCAGTGGTAGAGCATTTACTAACACACGCATCAAGTTTGAGTCCCAACTTTGATAAAACTAGCAATTAAGCATATATCCAATGGTTTATTATGGTTTGTTTTCACATATATAATTTTTATTTTTATTTTTTGACAACTGATTTTACTTTGTAGCTTGGACTGGCCTGGTACTTACTAAGTGCCCTGGATTGGCAAAGGCAAACATCAGTGCTCATGGTTTTTGGAGCTCAGCGACTCCTGCAGTGGTGTGTGTGTGTGTGTGTGTGTGTGTGTGTGTGTGTGTGTGTGTGTGTGTGTGTTAGTTAACATCTTAAGTAGGGGTTGATCTTCAGAAGGTCGCTAACCAAGGTCTATGTGGTGCGCTTGGTGGTGGGCAAGTCTTTTGCTGGAAGAGTTGCCTTTCCACGTTTAAAGTGGGGTGTATTCTTCTTTAGCTTGATGGCCTTGCCAGTTAGAAGGAGTGGTCTTAACGGGGAAAATAGGTTTATTTAAAACAGTTATTTTCAGACATTCAATGACAGGTGGTTTTTCTTGGAATTACAGATAAATAGTTCCTTTTTCCCAGAGAGTTCAGTTGCCTTAAGAGTCAGGCTCTATTCCTCACCCTTCCTTTCCTAGTGTTTGGGTTCTGTGGAAGCCAGCATTTCCCTGTTAGGGCAGTCTGCAGAGCACACATTCTGGAGAACACTTCTTTTGTTGTTTTTTGACACTTGTATTTAGTTCTCAGGATTTCTTTTTCCCCCTAAGAAATGGTTTTCTGGGTTTCTGGTCTTTTGGCTTGCCTAATGATGTAAGGAACCCAATCCAGTTCAGTCCAGTGGCATCCTAGAAGTGGGTCCCCTGGCTTTTAGCTTGATGGACAGGAAGAGGCAGGAAGTTGGGCCTGCCTGTGAGCAGGCAGGTGACCGGCAGGAGTTTCAGGCATGGCTGTGCCCCTGACAGAGCATCTGCTCTGCAAGGCTCATTGTGAGGGCAGTTGGTGCAAAGGGGCTTCACCACCATCACTTGCTTAGACAAAATGTCACACACACCCTTTTCCTTTACTATTTAACTTAAAGGCCATTTTGTATTGTATTTATTAAATTCTTTCGTTTGGGGTGGAACTCCAGAACGAGGCAGGCAGCCCTCCTTTCCACTTGCTTTTGTTAGTTTGGAAATGGATCAGCCAGGACCGCCTGAGTTGCAAGCCGCAGCTCCAGGTACGCCTGTTCTTGCTGTTGTGGCAACAGGGTGCTTCCTACAAGAGAGCCAGAAGAAGAAAACCCAGCATGTGCACGTCTTGTGTCAGCAGAGATGTCTGTCAGATACCTTTGTTTTCTTATTAATGATAATTGGCTTATTGTTAGGGAATAAATTTAAGTTACTTTGAGGGGTGGATTACAAGTACAAAAATAATTCCTTCGCTTGTGCTTTTCTCTCCCCACATCCCTTCCCAGGGAAATAAAAAGAGACGTTAATCTAATTTCTTAGCAATAAGTGGGGAAAATAAAGGGCCAACTCCAAGTCACTGAGTCCCTAATTCAGGATACTTCCAGGGTGAAATCTAGCCTGGTGCACTGTGAGCAGGGAGTGACTAGTGATCGGCAGGAGCTCACAGGTGCAGAGCTTAGAAACCCAGCTTCCTGTGAGATGCCTTTATAAACAGTTTTCCTTCAGCTCTGTTGGGATAAACAGATTTCCGGTTTCCATGGTGTGTTTTGGAGATTTCAGCAATGGTTATATCGTGGCAACTTCTGTAATTGTGGTTGCATTATCTCTAAAAGGGAACTTAAAAAGGCTCAACAATTCAAGTTGAGCATTTCATTCAGGCAGGCAGTGGGCAGGGGTGGCTTAGGCTGCCATTTTCTAAAGCTTGAGAAGTTGTGTCCAGACTCTTTGTATTACTGCTTCTGGGGAGCAGAGCTCCGTTCCTGAAGGCAGGCAAGGGTTTGGAGAAGAATCATGTGGGCGGACATAGAAAAAGCGAAGCTGCCGTCTTGCTCTCTGGCATCTTGTGACGGCCTCCTGCTGACCCTGGAGTCTCCCAGCTCCCTTGGGTTCAAAGGGAGATGAGAAGGAGCCTTAGCACAGTGCTTTGTGGGAAAACCTTTTTTACTTTTCTCCTTAAACTGCAACCTGGCAACTGTTCTATCTTTGAGCCTGTACGTGGGTTTTCAGTCTGTATGGTTTTTGCTAAGTGAGGATGTTTCCCATTTGTTAGTCTGTTTACAACTTTTGCTTTTTCTGTAAGAAAGGCTGGGTTTCGGCTGTGGAATGCTTTATCCACATGCTTGTAACATAGTTTTCCAGTTTACCGTTGGTTGAAGCTGTTCCAGGCCAGTTGTCCTCAATGTGCAGTGGTGACTTGCTCTATTTTTTCAGTTTATGGCACAATTTCTGTGGTGATGTTGGCCCTTGTAGATTTGCCCTTAATGCCAAGAGTCAGTGTTATCCCTCGGGTTTCCTCAAACACCAGCTCTGTGCTTGGCCTGTTGTCCTTAGTGAATTTTCACTGTGGTCTGATGCATGCCTTCATATCTACTGTTAATCTAGCATAGCACACATCCCTGTTTTCTTGTGATGCAAACATTACTTTGGTAGTATTCTGTCATGGGAGTGAGCCCTATCATTTCTGTGTGCTTGCACATCTGGGTGTTTTTTTCTTGCTCTAAAGCCATGTCCCTGTATAGCTAGTTTCTTTTGCAGGTAGTGGTGGTGGTGGGGATGTCAAACCCAGGGCCTTGTGCATGTAATGCAGGCACCAAACCTCTGAGGCACACCCCGAACCTGTCTGCGTGCATTTGTGCAGCGAAGCACAGCTGGGAGGTGGAGGGGACGGTCTGGTGGGTACGAGTGGTTGTTTTTGTAGAGGACTCGAGTGTGAGTTTGGTTCCCAGCACCCACACAGTGCTTCACAGCCGGCTGTAACTCCAGATCCACAGGGACCTAAGGCCCTATCTGGCCTTTGGGGGCACCTGGCACATACATGGTGCACACACATATGTGCAGGCAAAATACTCACGCACATAAAAGAAGGTAATGCTAAAAAAACTTTAAGGAAAAAACCACATTTTGACTTTGATAGATTTAGTGTAACTTGTCAGAGGAAATTTTGCTGAGTCAGAGGCTGAAAGTATAGATATAAGATTCCACAGGCTTTCTGAAAGGCCAGATCAGGTGGCTTTTGTTACGCTTGTCTCCTGCTCTTACCAGTAGCCCGTTTAAATTACACTTTAAATGACTTGTTTGGAACTTAAAAAATAGTATCATTAGCTTAGAGTGTGTGTGTGTGTCTAGGACACACACTGACGGCAGATGTCATCCTCTATCACCCTCTACCCACTTTCTATGGCAAGGTCCCTCCCTGGACTTGGAACTCATCTGTCTGGCTGCCACCTGTCTCCACAACTCAGCACTGGCAGGTGCTCATGCTTGTGTGATAGCCTTTTCCTGACTAGCTGCCTTCCCAGACTCTGCATTGGAGGGCAGCTTTGTTTTTAAACAGGGTCTCACAATGCAGCCCTGGCTGGCCTACAATTCACAGAGACTATCTGCCTCTGCCTCCTGAGTACTGGGATTAAAGGCATGTTTTCCTATGCTCCTACCAAATTTTAGTTGTTGAACATTATATATTGAATCTTCTTTGGTCTCTTTAAAAATTAAATATTTATCAACCATTTCTATAGGTATTAATTTAAATGTCATTATTCTATTATGAACACTTCTTGATTTAATTTCCAAATGCACAATAAATTCTGAGAGCTACTCACAAGGCTTTGGTAGAGCCCTGAGCCCAGGAGACAAACTCCTGCATTTACACACTCACATTTTAGGAGTGCTTACAGGGAACAAACAGATTTGTAGTTTTTCAGTTGCTAATCATGCAGTGAAGAAAACCAAGGACAAATAAGACCTTGAAATCACTGGCTTGTAGGTGGTAAAGGAGAGCGCCAGCAGTGGAGATTGAGCACAGAACTTGGTATAGAGGGTTTGAATCTGGTGGTGGGTCCCAGGTTTGTGCTGGGGACGGCAGAGAGAGGAAGCCCATGAAGACCCCAGGTAACACTGTTTTCAGAAAGCACAAGGACATGGTACTGGCAGTCACAGCAGCCTTGGAGCACAGCTAGATCAACATGTCACTGTGCTTACAAACCACACTGTTGGTGATATCATCAGACCCAGGACTTCTGGAAAATTACACCGCATCCACGAGAGAAGATGGTGATACCATGTCACTGGCTGTTTGGATATTGTCCTGAGTTTAGACACTCATGAAGTGTCTCGGGCACCCTGTGTGGTAGATTTCCATTGCTGCTGAAACAGCGGACCCACTGATGCCGATGGGAGCGAAGAAGAGACTGAGGGGCAAGCTGAACAGGAAGCTGCCAGGCCATGCACATTGAACTTTCTAAAAAACCAAAGATCCTGCAAAGCATCTCCCTCTGTAGGGAGGGTGGGGAGAGAAAACACAGAAAGGACTCTGCCCATTGCTGCTTTTTTACCTGTAGATACATCTTCTATAAAATATTTAGAGAAAGGAATTTGGCTTTTTATTTTTATGGTCTTCCTGGTTCCATAATTATGAGATATTCCACTGTTGGCAGATTTTGCAAACAGTACGAATGTATGGAAGTGGTGTCTCGTTTTATAAACCTCTCTGCTGGTGCTCCTGCCAACAGTGTTGCTACCTGACCTGTTTGGGGCCCAGGAACTTCAGTCCTTCAAGGTAGACCCTCTGCGTCTGCACAGAACTTTCTGTGTGTCTTTAATGCTAACTTGAGAAAAATTGGCATGAGTTTTCTGAGAGCTAATGCTTTTGTTGATTTGCCAATTACTTAGAATAGTTGAGAGAGGAAAAAAGTTGCGTTTGTGAGATAGGACACATATTTTTTTTTGTCACAAATAGTTTCTTCTGGTAATCTAATTTCATATCTAAAATAGTTATTTTGTTTGGAATCAATATATATTTCCCAAAAAAGGAAAATTTGAAATTTTAGGGGCTGTAATTTAGTGAAACTTCAGTTATACTAAAAATGTAATATTTGTATAAAATTGAGTTTAACAAGTTGCAAATATTACAGAAAAATATGTAGTTTGGAATTTAAAGGCCACTTATTAATCATTTCTTGCCTATTTTCAAAAATAGGGAATTTTGATACTTTATGGCAACAGATATGCTTAACCCTTTTGTTTCCTTTTAACATGACTAAACTCTAGTCAATACTTCTTAGTAGAAACACCATCTCTGGCCACAGACAGAGGAGAAGATATTTTCTTGGTAGCACAGACTGTCTCCTGTTTTGATGGCTCTCTTCTTCCAGCATTTCAAAGCACAGGTTCACATATATAACATGCTTACTCAGTGTCAAACAGTATTAGAATGTGTGGTCTTTGCTTTGAGACAGCTTAAGAAATCGCTTTGATTTATGAATTTCCAATTTTCTTCAAAAGCAAAAGGAAGATAAGAAAAATGGGTGTGAACTTGCCTGGTCCTGTGTGTGGCTCTGTGGTGTGAGCACACTGGTGTGAACTTGCCTGGTCCTGTGTGTGGCTCTGTGGTGTGAGCACACTGGTGTGAACTTGCCTGGTCCTGTGAGCAGCTCTGTGATGTGAACACATGTTGCCTTCAGAGATGGTGATGCTTTCTTAGTTGTAGACTTTTGGTCTTTCTTTGACTCACCAGTTACCCACTCTTTCTCTCCTCAGCACATACTTGTTCGTTTATGTCCTTTCCTTCACGCCAGGTAGGGCCCACACTGACAGGCTATGAATCTGGGATGGCTGCGCCCTCCCCCAAGCTGTCATTTCTTTGTCCCCAGCCTTGGAGTCACCACCATTATCATTAGAGAATTACGTGTGGTTTCTAAGATAGACAGTTTCGCTTTATTATTTATGGTCATCAACCTTCAGAATAAAAACAGACTTATGTAGCTCAGAGTACAAAAGGCTGTGTACCATGGAGTCTCCTTCCACAGTGTCTGTTGCCTGTCCTCCTCCCAGGAATCTGCCCATGAGAACCGTTTCTGTGAATCTCCCCATGGTCTTTAGTTACATGTAAGTATACCATGTGTTTGTAAGTGTGTGTACACACACACAGAGTGTTCTTCCATTCTTCCTAAGTACATGAGTCACCACATGCCCTTCCGTAATGTGCCTTGCCGCAGGCCGTCTTTCTGTCCTGAGAGGGAGTGGCATATCCTTGCCCTGGAACTGTGTGTATTGGATACTGTTACTGAACACAGAACTCTACTTTGATGATTTAGGGATTCAGCTCTCCCTGTAAGACCTAAACAAGGTAATTACCAAACTCTAGTCGCAGTTTAATGAAAACAGCACTGACTTTTGATTTATCAGTTGATTGACTGGTTGACTGTGGTGCTAGGGATGGAACCCAGAGTCTTTGGATTTGTGCTCCTCCTCCTTCAGCCCAGGTTCTCTTTGCTCCCTACACCCAGGAGCACTGCACACAGTCAGCTTCTTAATTTGGCTGCTTTTGTGCTGGAGACCCAGAAAGCTTGCAGGGTGATGAAGGCACTGTCCTTGTACCCCTTGCTGCCCTAAACATCTGTTTCTTGTATTTTGTTTAGTAATTTGCCTTCTCAGTTTTTCTTTACAGTTACTCTTACATTTTACTAAAAGCAGCAAGGAGAAACCAGGCTGTGCCATCAAGCCTTTGCTCACACACATTTCATACACACACACACACACACACACACACACACACACACACACACACACACGGAAACACATCACTTATAAATGGTTTTCTGCCCATTAGTAGGTTATAGTTCATCTACAATGTCTACCACTCTGTCTAAAGGCAGAAGTCACCTTTATTTTTCAAAATCATGTTCTTCATTTTCCTCTGTGCCCTTCCCAGAAGCACTGTTAGTATTCACGTTTGCGCCAGTTTTCTGTTTGTTGAGCCATTTTTACCTTAAAATGAGGCCTTTTCCCCCAGCATTCTTTCCTTGTCGCTTCATGGAAATGTCCGTATTACAGTACAACAACGCAGAGCTCTTCAGGGTCAGGCTTTTCTCTCTCATCCCGCAGTTCTCGCAGACCCCGCCCATGCTGTCATTCTCATGCCGCCTCTGACTAGTCAGATCTTGTTGAAGACTCCCTTGTAAGGGTGTTTGGCTTGCAACAGTGTGACTGTTCTCCACATTGTCCTCACTGCCTTTCAGTCTTGCTGAGGGCCTGAAAGTATACAGAAAGTGACAACTAGCATTTGACAAGTCAGCCCACCAGACTCACAGTCCTCCTTATGTCTCTGTCTCATGTTCCTTCCCTTTCCCTTGCAAAGATCCCATCAGTTGGATTTGTGGTTCACACTAACTCCAAGCTGGTCACATTCTATCATCGTCCAGGTATAGTTACATTGGAAGTTATATTGGAAGAATGATGACCGGAACCATGTCTTTGGGGGTGAGGTCATTTCAGTTCACTCTGAGTATCAAAGCTGGGATTTTAGAATGTTGAAATACATGAAACCAAATGATAATATTGTGGGCAGAAACACCCAATACAGACTAGTGGCCAAAGCATGAAGAAGTGATTTTTCTTGCTCAGCTACTTTATAATGACTGAAGTGTTAACTATTTGGAGAAACTGTTACAAGTGTGCTCCTGCCACTGGGATTAAACTACAGCAGACTTGGAGAGTGTCCTCACCCCTGGATGAGCCATTAACATTGCAGCATTTATAGAGAAGTTTGTATCCATAATGATTAGAATGTTGTTTTTAGATGTCTTATGTGCACAGGTATTTTTTCTTTCTTTCTCTCTCCTTCTCTCTCTCTCTCTCTCTCTCTCTCTCTCTCTCTCTCTCTCTCTTTTCCTTCCTTCCTTCCTTCCTTCCTTCCTTCCTTCCTTCCTTCCTTCCTTCCTTCCTTCCTTCCTTCCTTCTTCCTTCTTCCTTCCTTCCTTTCTTTCTCTCTCTCTCTTTTTTTCTTTGTCTTTTGTGTGTGTCTATGTATGAGTGCACATGTGTGTATAGGGCAGAAGTTGATATCTGATGTCTTCCTAAATCACATTCTGATTTTGAGATTGCTTGTTTAGCAAGCCCCAGCTCTCCACTCCAGTACTACCAGGTTGTTCTCATGCTCTACAACAGACATTTTACCAGTGAGCCATCCTCACTGCCTGGGGACTCTTTGCTCTGCTGTTGGTTGGCTAAATACCACCCTCTGACCCCTGGTAGGGAGGACTGGAGGTGGTCATCTCTGTACAGGGAGAGAGGTGCAGCTTTCCTTGGACATGGTGACTCTTCCACTACTTCCCCTTCCGTCTCACCTTCTCTTCCCCTTTTCCCCACCCCATTCCTCCCTCTTCCTTCATTCCTTCCGCCATTTTCCTACTACATCTTTGTGTTTTCCTTTTCTAACTTCCATTTCCATCTTTCCCCCTCTGCTTATCTTAAATTAGCTCTAAGCATGTCTTCTCAAGTATCTGCCTTTGAAGAATTTAGCATCCCAAGTGGTGCTAATCTGATGCCGGCAGCTTCACAGGAGGCTTGGTTCTTCCCAGGCTCCTCATGGGGGTGGAGTTGTTCACACCTTAGAACCTGCGTGGATGGATGAGCCTTTGTGCTCAAGGAGGGAGACACAGGCATCACCCTGAATTCCACAGGAGTGAATGTTTTCATCTTTGTCCCTCATTTGCTAACTTATTAATTCCTTACAGTTTGGGTTTAGATATGGATATGGGGTTGTCATGTCTAAATGAAAACCTTTGTAAATTAGCATGTAGGAAAATGAGCTCCTTACTTCTGTGCCTCTGTGAAGAGATTTGGAGTTCTCTGTACAACCCCATCTTTTATTTGTTAGTAAAAGTTTTGGAGGAATTTGCTTTAGTTTCTTCTTTTTGTTGAGGAAGACTCAGCAAGGCCCTTCTAAGCTTGTGCATGAAATGTATGCAGTATGTGGAGGTAGCCATTAGTGGTCAAGGTCATTCAGTCAGGAATCCTGGGAGATTTGCTTTACCATAAGCTGAGGGGACAGTCTTACTGAGGTCACAAACGTAAATGCTTCAACAGCTTTGCAAAGGATGCTTTGCTTCTGTTTGTAGTTCTGCATGATACTTTTAGACTGATCCTTAGATCTGTTATTTCTCACCATTCAATATTTGTCTGAAAATGACATTTTTGAGACCCATGGGAAGATTCCCAGGTTTTCGGTCATGTGGTATTACTTGTCACCAAGTATAAAGAAACCGAAGTGCCAGATGCCTTAAGTCTGCAAGAAGTAGGGAACCCTTTGGGCTCAGCCAGACCTGACACTGTTGTCAGGAAGAAGCTGAGTGTGGTGGCTCAAGCCTGAACCCCAGCACTTGCCAGGCAGAAGGAGGAATGCTGTCAACTTGAAACTGCCTGGGAGACTGCGTAGTGAGTCCTAGATTGTTAACCCAGGCTATCGAGGGAGAACCTGCCTCAAAAACAAAGACCCTGAAGGAATGTCTTGTGTCACAGCTAATGGAAATCATGGAGGTGGTGTTGCACCACATCTCTTTGTTTGGACATGTGTGTGACAGCCTGAGCTTTCCATGCTCTGGTTTACAGTAGGCCAACCTGGGTGGTTCCCTAGACCACAGCGGGACCAAAGCGTGCTCTGCTCCTCAGAGCCTTGAGCTTTTTCATGCTGTCCCTTGTTTTAATCTCTTGCTGGACTCATTTCCTTGTGTGTTGTCTGAAGGTGCATGTGCTGCCTTCTCCTGTGGGGTTGACTTAGTTATTATGACCCGTGGCTTCAGAGAAAATGCTGGTCAAGCCTGCATTGGAAGTATCTCAATGAGACGACGTTAACAAATTCAGTTCCTATTCCTAGACTGAGCCCCACCGAAGAATTTGAAAGGCAACATCGGTTGATTACCTTATCTTAGGTAGAATGTCATGTTTGATTGGCCCACACAATTTCATTGTTTTCTTATTCCTTACCAATCTGTCAATCAAAAGATGGCTGTGCATCATCTGTGTGGCAAAGGGTGCCCTTGCTCTGCCTTGATTAATTTATTAGAAGGGATTCATGTGAGTTTTAGTAGGCTTGACAGTGGCAAAGCATAAAAGAAAAATAATTATTGAAATAATACATATAATATAATATAAAACTAATATACAAATAAACATTGAAAAATAATTTTTAGCCTGGGTGTTGAAGAATGAACCCCCATAGTTATGATAGCTCAGCAAATGTTGCTGTTGATTATACAGCTCCTGATTTACGCTATGTAGTCGCTAGATTTTGAGTCCCCATCACATCTGCCTCTGCAGCATAGGGTAGCCAGGTGACTTGAGTGCTGGGCTGAGGTGCTCTGTGAAGTAGGAGTGCTTCTATTGTGACTCTAATACATTCAGAAGCCCAGGCTCTACAACACTTGTGCTGGGATCTTTCTGGGCATAAGGAAAAAAGAATGGGCATTTCAGGATTACTAAGTGTGATCAAGGTATCTTATTTTCAACAGAAGGAATAATGGAAGACATAAAAGTCCATATATTACTGAATTCTATGTAGAAAACAAACCTGTTTATTGGAGAATAATACTCAAATACTTCCATTTATTTTCTTATTTTTGAGACAGAATCTCACTGTTCGGCTCTGACTTACCTGTCTTTCACTATGTAGACCTAGCTGGCTTCAAACTCACAGAGATCCATTTGCCTTTGTCTCACAATGCCTCCTTCGTTCTCTGCATGCCCATGCTTTAGATGGACTTTTATCTCAAAAAAACAAGCCAACAAATCCATTTTCTTTTTGATGTCACCTGCAGACTCAGTGTTCTGCATGCTACAGGGCATAAAGGAAAAGGTACTGGTTTATTACGATTGTGGAACAAACATGAAGAACAAATTGTGGATTCAATTTCTTTTTCCCTTTCAGGAAAAGCATAAGCAAGAATTGGAAGACATGAGGAAGGCTGGGCACGAGGCACTGAGCATTATTGTGGATGAGTATAAGGTAGGTTCAGGAGGTTCTGCTGACTTTGCAAGCCCCAGGGAAAGCTTTACTCTTGGGTATGCAGAATCACACTCAGGTCATAGACCTCTCCTAGCTGTATGTGTTTGTCAGATCTCTTCACTGTCATAGACCATGACTGAACACACTTACTGGGAGGGAGGGTTGATTTTGGCTCATGGTTTGGAGATTTCCACTCACAGTCTGTTGACTCCTTGCTTTGGACCCAAGATAAAGCTGGGTGTCATGATGGAGTATGTATAGAAGAGATGTCCACATTCTGGCAGCCCAGGAGATGAAGGACAGGAAGGGTCTTAGAAGGACATGTCCTCAGGGACCTACTTCCTCCAGTTGCTTCCCCTAAATATTGAGAGGTTAGACCACCATGGTTAGTCATTTTCCAGGTCTCATCATCTGACACCAAGGTTTTAACATATGAGCCTTTGTGGGACAGTTCAGATCCAGACCATACCGTATTTGGTGAATAAACCACTGAGTGAAGTAGGTGGCCATTGAAAGTGTACTCAATGATTACAGAGTTATGCTAAATATTGTGTTGTATTTGTGAGACTCAAAATATTTGAGACTATTGGCAGGTGAAGTCTAATGTAAAATAGTATATAATTAATTAATTAGCTAGTTGCCATAGTGTCTTTACCTCTGATGTGGATTTACCTGTTATAGGAAAAATATTAAGATATTAAATAACTTTGAAAACATTATATACTTTGCTTTCTTCTTTTAAATTAGCTAGATCTATTTGTGTATAATTAAGTAGTAACAGGTTATGGTAATGCCCTATCAGTGATATATAGTATTGGTATGTAGTTCACCAATGGATAGCTACAGATATCCTAAAACTGGAGTTACAGATAGTTGTAAGCAGCCATGTGGGAGCTGAGAATTGAGCCCACGTCCCCAGGCTCTTCACTGCTGAGCCATCTCTCCAGTATTCCTTTTCCCACAGCATTCCTTTTTCAACAAGCATGTTTGTATCATTCTCAACACTCATAGTTTTGAAATGTTCTTTGCAAATGTCATTTTTGAAGGAACATGACTGAGACCTGCTTGTTACATCTACTTCTCTACTGTTGTCACGGTTTAATATTCAAGGAGGTCTTAAAGTTCCAGTGTGCTCCATCGTGATTTAATGAAAAGTGTTGGGAATTAATCAAATGGCCTACAGAGTGGCACTGAATTTGTCGTATCCTGGATAATGAGTTTCTATTCAGATAGCATAAATTTGTTCCCATGAACTGCTGTGTGGCTGTGTCCACATGCCACTCTCCTCACTGACTCTTTGGTAAGCTCCATCCCAGCACAAGGGAGTTGAGTACACTGAGGAGGAACAGCTCAGATACGTTGGGACTGTAGCATCTTTCCAGCAGGTGCTTTAGAAACAGGCTGTGTAGACAGGCTGCGCTGTAGCTCTTCCTCTGAGATTGGAACATTAGAGAGCTATGATTCTTAACTGTGGTGTGCTCTGCCCCTCTGAGATATTCTCACCAGTATCCTTTAAAGCTTCATTCTGTTCCCTTCTCACCTAACTTTGCTATTATGTTTACCCCTTCTTTCCCCATTGAGTCTGGTCTGTGTGGCCAGCCAGTCTTGGGATTGGGCCTGCTCTGGTGCATGGTCAGCCCGCCAGCCTGCCATCATTGGAGAAGAGTCTCTCCCTCTCCCAGCAGCTATCAGATGCTAACTGCTTCTCAGCTGGAGAGATTGCATGTCCACCATTCCTCTCTGCTGGGATTCTCTCTGCCAGATTTAGGACACAGTCTCTGCGAGTTCTTACCCCTTCTGCACTGTTGTGTCCAGAAAACAATTTCCTTAAAGTCGTCCACCCCATCTGGCTTTTAACATCTTTGCAACCCCCTTTTCATGAAGATTCCTGAGCCTTGGGTTAAGGAGTGCGATGTGAATGCTGGGTTAGGGCTGAATATTCCAGTCTTTTGTTCTGTTTATTGACCAGTTCAGGAGATGGGGTGGGGGGTGGGGGTGTATTAGCATGGCTTCTTTATCTGCTACTGCTCAGGTGAGATGTCACTTTTTAAAATGTCCAAATGAAGCAACCTGTAGTTTTTTTTTTCTTTTTCTGTTTTGTTTGGTTTTGTTTAACCTAATATAGAAATAAGCCATGCTATGCCATGAACTTTTCTTTAAGAAGAGAAAGTTCTGATCCACTCTGCAACATTCCTGGATTTATGAAATGAGAGGAATTTAGTTCTTGTGATCCTGAGAATATATTCAAGCCAATTCCATGTTTTAATGACTTTAAGGTTTAAAGTCATATTATATTAATAAGCTGGATATTCTATTTTATGCTGTCTATGGAGATTCTGCATAATATTGTAGACATTTATTATAAGGAATGTTTCATAGTGACCACAATTTGTACCTTGTGGCTAAGTGCTCCTAGTAGTAGACCTGATGGCCCAAGAGCAGAGGCTTTATAATCAGATGTGTATATTAGAGCTGGACTCTGTTGTTGACTCCTGTGATCTTGAGGCAGCTTCTCTGATTATGACATTTATTGTCTTCAATATACAAGGAGTAAGGATGCCTCATGGTCATGGGATATTGTACACATGCTGAACAAACCTATCACATAGGTAATAAGCCCTAGCAGATAGATGCTGGCTAGTGTGTTCAGCATGTCAGTTTCCCAGCTGACATGTGAGTGTCCTTTCGTTGTTTTATGACTGACGACTCTCTTTTACTTCTGTAATAGGGTGGTACAGATTTTTGTTGCAAACCTTTCAGAAAGACTCACTTGAGAACAGGAGATGGTGGCCTAGTCCAGCCTGTAATCCTTTTGGGCTCCTATTTAAAAACCAACATTCTTTTATTCATTTAGAAACTCAGTAGTTCACCAGGGCATGAGAAAGACACAGGAAGGTCTGTTACAGAACAGAAGAAAACCAACTGGAAAGACTAGTGTACTGAATATGTGGATTCCCCCATAGTGTCTACTGAGTTTTGTATATTTTCCTTTTATGCACTGATTTTTTTTAACATAACGTAATTATCTTTATTTATTTATTTTACATCCTCACTGCAGTTTCCCCTCCCTCCTCTCTTTCCATTCCCTCCCCCTACCTCCCCTCTACACCCCTATCCACTTCTCTGTTTTTGTTCAGAAAGGGGCAGGCCTCCCACAGGGATCAACAAAACATGACAATATCAAGTTATGGTGAGACTAAGCACCTCCCCTTGTGTTAAGGCGGGGGAAGGCAATACAGTATGAGGAATATGTTCCCAAGAGCCAGCTAAATCATTAGGAATATCCCCAGCTCCCACTGCTAGGAGTCCCACAAGTAGATCAAGCTACAGAACTGTCATATATATGTAGAATGCCTAGGTTGGTCCCATGCAGGCTCCCTGGCTGTTGGTCCAGACTTTGTGAGCTCCTGTGAGCCCAGGTTAGTTGTTTCTATGGGTTCCCTTGTGATGTGCTTGACCCCTCTGCCTTCCTCTCTACAGCAGGATTCCCTGAGCTTGGCCCAGTGCTTGGCTGTAGGTCTCTGCATCTGTTTCTATCAATTACTGAATGAAGGCTCTCTGATGACAGTTAGGGTAGTCACCAATCAGATCACAGGAGATGGCCGGTTCAGTATCCACTATTGCTAGGAGTCTTAGCTGGGGTTATCTTTGTAGATTCCTGGGAGCTTTACTTGTACCAGGTTTCCACCTGACCCTGAACTGCCCACCCCCACCCCACCCCCTGCCACTTCCAGTCGTCTCTTTCAGCACTGTCCCCCTCCATCCATTCCCCTAACCTGATCCCTCATATTCCCATCCCCACTTGTGCCCCCCAGTCAACCCAGGAGATTTTTTTCTATTTCCCTTTCTCAGGGAGATCCATGCATCCTGCTTTGGGCCCTCCTTGTTACCTAGCCTCTCTGGGTCTGTGGAGTGCAGCATGATTATCCTTTATTTTATAGCTAATATCCACTTGTGAGCGAGTACATACCATGTTTGTCTTTCTGGTTCTGGGTTACCTCCGTCAGGATGATTTTTTTTTTTTTTCCTGGTTCCATCCATTTGCCTTCAAATTTCCTGATGTCATTGTTTTTAACATCTGAGTAATGCTCCATTGTGTAAGTGTAACACATTATCTTTATCCATTCTTTGGTTGAGGGTTATCTATGTTGTTTCCAGGTTCTGGCTATTATATGCACTGATTTTGAATGTCTTTTTTTCTCAGGATTTAGCACAGTGAAGCAAATGTAAATCCTGAAAGGCCCTAGGGTCTGGTGCCTGAGATTGCTGAGCACAAGCAGCAGGAGAGCTTTTCTTCATTTGCTTATTTTATAGTCTTGGAATCCTAATTTCTGATGTGATTGCTGCCTCAGGACCAGTAGTTCTGAGAAGCACAGGACCTTTGCTGGAGACACTGATCAGAGTGTCTGCCTTTCCTGACATAGGTAGTTATATCACAGTAGGGGTTTTTGTTTTAAGGTGACCTTAGCAATTATTTACGGATCAGAGTACTGTAACTTTTGGTTCTCAGATTTCAAAGGGCATGATAAATACCTTGTGTTGCTTGTCAGAGACACGTGTGCTAGGGTAGGTATCTTCCCAGGAAACTAGACCAGTAGGTGTAGCTAGGGCCTGTGTCTTTATTTCAAAGTTTGAACATTATTCTGCTTCCCCAAAGGGCTTGTAAGCCATGACTATTTGCATCTCCTTGTCTGTCACTGTGTTCAGCTTCAGCCTGTTGTTGCTATTTCCCATGTTTTTATCCCGTTATTGACTGAGCCTTAAGGCTCTGTATCCACTTGTTCGTACACATGATTTTCCAGTGAAACTACATATAAGAGAGATGAGATAAACTCAGGGAAAGTGAGTGAGTATATGGAGGACTGTTCCTTGTTCTTGAAAGTTAAGGGGAAAACCAAGAAAATTTGAGTTTTAATTGTAACTAAGCAAATAGGATTTGACTTAAAAACAAACAAACAAACAAACAAACAAACTCCAGCCTTGTGTTTCTGGAGTCAGAGAGCTCTTTGTGGAGGAGGGTCAGTATAAGAGCCCAGGGAGAACCATAGAAAGCCATGTGTGGAAAAAGTATGGCATGTTTACTGACCTAGTGGTGTCTTCTTGACTTCTCTAAAGAGAAAGCACCTTCTGCAGAGACACTTGCTTTCTGGTGTTCTTTACCAAGTTTCTCCTCATGCCTCAGTCCAGCTAGCACGGTGCCCATCAATACTTGAGGTAAAGTAATTTTCAGTGCTAACTCTCCTTCAAAAATGGCTTTTATTTTTGCCCTAAATAACTTTTGGGAAGAATTTTCCAAGGAAGCACTTAGTTGACTCAGTGTGTTGAAATCCAGCTTCTAGCTTGCTTTAATAGTGAGGGGATGTTCTCAAGACACTTAGTCAAACATGTTGCTTTTATTTTATCTCACTTGAAGCTCACTCAGTTCATTAGAAAATTCCAACTTGACACAAGATCTGAACATGTTGTTTTGCTTAAAATTTTTGTTTTGCTACTGTATAGAGGGTATTTTTTCAATTGCAGCCCTGCCCTTTCCCACAATTTTTTTTTTGTTTTTAACTAAAACCTAGCATAGTATTTACTTAAAGATCATTTAGTAAAAGGCTTTTTTTTTTTTTTGCCGTTCTTAAATATGGACTTAGAATTTTATTCTGTAGAGGCATTTATAAGTTGTTCTCTTGTCTAGTTCACCTTACCTAATTTTGGAATTAAATTACACTCTTTTGCTGTTGTTTAAATAAAATATTTAGGGGAAGTGAGATATCTCAGTGGTTTGCATCCTATCTAAACAAATAAATTAAATATCTTTTAATTAGAAGGTTTAGGCTTTTGGAAGATCACATTGGACCAAAGTGTTAAAACCTTGAATTTTTACCTGCTCGGTGAGTTAAAATACCAAGTAGAGTTTAGTTTTTTATTTATTCACAGATCATGCCTAACAAGTTATAACTGTAAAGATGTGTTGTATTTTTTGGCATATTTATGTGTGGCTCTACATTTTTGGTTTTTTTTGTGAAATGAAAATTAGATGCTGGCCAAATATCAGGGGAGGGTACCTTTTCCTTCCCCATTTTATTGTTGACATACACTTGGCCAAGAAGCATACATTTACGAAACTCATTTTTTGGCTGGGTGTGGGAGCGCACAGGAGCTAAAGAAGGACACTTGTTGAATTCCAGGCCAGGCTGAGATGCATAGTAAATTCAGAGCCAATTTGGACTACTTACTGAAATCCTCTATCAGAACAAATGTACAAATCAACAAGCCAATCAACCAGCCAGTAAGCCAATCCACCAATTGACCAACCAACCAATCAATCAACCAACCAACCCACCAATTAAACCAACCAAACAACCTACCAATTAACCAACCAACCAACCTACCAATTAAACCAACCAAACAACCCACCAACTAACCAACCAACCAGTCAACCAACCAATCACCCACCCAACCAACCAACCAACCCACCCACCAGTTGACCAATCAACAACCCAGCCAGCCAACAAACGAACAAACCAACCAAACAACCAACCAACCGATCAACCAAGCAACCAGCCAGTCAACCAACCCATCAGTTAACCAACCAACCAACAACTCACCAGTTGACCACACAGCCAACGAACAAACCAACCAACCAACCAACCAGCTAGCTAGCCAACTAGCCAACAAGTCAACCAATCAACTGATCAACCAAACAACCACCAACCAACCAGCCAGTTTACCCTGACCTTATAGTATCTACACACTTGAAGATGTCTTCTCCACAGGCACATAGTGCCGCTTTTCTCTCTGTTTGTGAAGCTTAACTCCAAGGATATCTTTAGTTCTATATAATCCAGAAACCAAGGTCTACTCCTTACTGAGTATATGAATAGTACTTGTAAACACTGGGCTATTGAATGAGAAAACAGTACATGTGCAGATTCTTTTTCTCATGATTAGAATATTGTGATGATCCCCACTCCCTTCATTATTCAGGCACTGAGTGAGATGCACTGAAGTTGAGGCACAGGAGTTTCTCCTACTTACAGTGGGAAAGTGGTTCTGGAATAATCTCAATTCAATCTTGAGTATCCCAGTTTCCCATAGTAACTAAACCATGTTTTTTGTGGAAGCATTAGTCTTTTGCTTTTTTTTTTTTTTTTTTTTTTTTTTTTTTTTTTTTTTAAGTTTGCATATGCCTTAAATTCCTTTGGTAAGCATTGCATTGAATTGTAGCAAATCAGTGTCAGTTACGTGCCAGCCTCGAGAATCACATGATTGCTGCATCCATTTTTCCAGAGCCTCTACTGGCTGGTAGTACTGCATTTGAGCTCTTGAGATGACTGTGCCTTTTAGTAAGGGAGAGCATATTGCATTTAGGAGACTTTTTCCCAGGGTGTACAGTTACTCCATATTATATAAAGTTCTTTTCCAACTGGAGAAACAACTTTGTTTTCTCTTTGTTGGGTAATTTCCATTGATTAGATGTTTCTGGGTCTTCATCCAAAGATGGGAAAAGTAAAATTTAAGATACTTTTATTTGAATCTCACCATTCTGTTAGCCCAAAGGTATGAAATAAATTTATAGCTTTTAGTTATTTGATTGAGCATGGACTCTCATAAATTCCAAGTTTTATCATGTGATCTGATTTTTCCTGGACACTAATGTTGTTTGCTGTTGCCAGCAAAGTTTGGCCCAGCAGCCTGCTGCTTGATATGAGTGACTGGATTGGGACTCAGGCCTTGGCCTGTCCTCCCTCGTCCCTCCCACCAGACTCAACCTCACTGGAAGTTTGAGGAAGGTTGAGTACTTGAGAATGGCTCTTCTGTGCCTCTGAGTTTATAGAGCTGAGCCAGAACTCCACATGCCAGGCTATTCTTGTGGTTTTTCTAGTCAGGCCAAAACCGTAAGACACTGGGAACATTGGAAGAAAGCTTGTTCTATTATAGATTATGGCTTTGCCTATGTTGTTGGTAAGTAGCAGCCTGGTAATAGGGCAGGAGGGAGACTTCTGGATGAAGACACAGATCTTCTTACTCTCTCCTTCCTCTCTCCCCCATGTCCTCCTCCCTTCCCCGTTCCCTCCCTCCTCCCTCTTCCTTCACTGTATAGCAGATCTCCAGGAAGAACACCCAATATAATACACTTGAGAATGAGCCAGAGTTACTTGCCATTTGTCCCCTGAGTGCACAGCACCTGCTTCCCCCACACTGCCTTCCCTTTACAAATCACAATGTTCACGTTAAGGTCCTTTTAACCTTTTATGATCAGTACTGTTCAGTGTTAAGCATTTGATCTGATCATTGTCAGTCTTATTCTACCAGCTAGGATAGATTGCCAATTTCTGCTTATTACCCTGAAAATTCTGTTAGTGACTTGGAAGGACAGTGAATCCACAGGTACTGCTCCCCCTTTCCTTATTTACATGGTTGAGGCCTGGCATGTTCTGATGGAGTGGACAGCCTGAACCCAAGCTGATCCAACAGTGTCCATCTCTGCTCATACTGTAAGAGAAGGGACTGCACAGTGGCATCTGTAAAAATGTGTTTCCTGGCAACCTTGACCAGTGTCATGTGTCAGTCATGCCATCCCTGAGCTCTCACTAGGGCAGGTCTGTGGAGACTGAAGACTCAGAAAGTGCCTGAGAAGCAGTGATTGGGATGGACGAAGAGTGAACATGTTTGTAGCATAGATTTATTTATTCATTTGTCATCAACATCCCATTTAGTGTGATGGGACAGATGCCATGGTTGTTGCCAGCAGAGAAAAACTGATGAGAGTTAACATTCTTACTCTAAATTGAATTCCTAAGTATGGGAGAGGGTATGCTTATAGACATCTCTATAAAGACAGCCATCTACAAGAGTCTATTTTTCTTTTAAACTTCCTGCCTGTTTGACAGATATAGAGAGAAGTGATTAAATTTGTTCTTTCTTGTGTAATAGGCTCTTAGGACAGATAACAGAGATGTAATGAACCAAGAAACTCTTTAACTGTCTGTCCTGTTTCTAACTAGTGTGTAGCCTACTGTCAAGATCAGAAAGGCTGAGTTGTATTTTAGTTCTTATTTTCTAGCTAACTTTCTGTGTATTCCCAGTGTGAGAACATGAACTTTTCTATACAATTGTATATTATTGAAGGATTAGTCTTAATAAAGCTACTGTTTTTTTAGACATACTAACATACACAATGAATAATTTGGAAAATTTGAAAACAGGTGACTATCTTTTTAGAACTTAATATCTCTATGTCTGATCGGGTTGCTTTGTAGCAGTAAGAAGGAATTTCAGTGGAAGAGTAATCCGTGACTCCACTCTACTCCCATTATCAGCAATCAGCACATTTTGGTTTCGTGATTTTGTGGGATGTCCATGTGCCGCTCCCCCATCTAGGAAATCTGTTGGTAAAGACCAGCTAGGGTTGATGGCAAGGCTGTCAGGCCAGCTCACACTATTTAATAGTGAGATTCTTCCATCCTAGTTAGTGACAGTCTGGTTTAGTCATGTGAGTGTTGAGTGACGGTGTGGCCACCACTTCTCTGTGGCCTGCTCCTCAACCCTGGGGAAGCTTCAGTTCTGGGGAAGTAATCCTTGACTTCTAAGAGTCTTAAGTCAGCAGGTCTTAAGAATTTCAGATATTGGCCTTCATGCAGTCCCTTCTGTCCTGTGTTGTTGCCTTACAACTCTAAACAACCTGTGGACGTGTCTGGTAACTTTGCTCCTCATAATTAAATTAAGACATCCAGGCAGGTGTGTCTCTGGTGCTGATCTAATGAGTTGGTTTGAGTCCAGCCTCTCAACAATCAGTGTTGATAAGGTTCCATGTGAGGAACTATTTCTTCTCTCCTGAGAGACCTATACTTGAAGAGTTGATCCCACCAAATTGGAAAAAAAAAGTAATGATTTTAAATCTAGCAACTACTATAAGTAAGGCTGACACCAGTTTGTGTCAAGGAGTCTATTTGATGTATATAGAGTGAGGAATTTAAAACACAAAACAGTCAGGAAATTGTCAGAGTAGTTCCATTTCAGAGCATCATCAATAAGAAGAGTGAAGACACCACCATTATAAAAGAGCATCATCACCAAAGGGAGGTTCTGTAGTTCTTCCCAGTTACCACTGCTGATGGCAGAGACATAGGCACCATGTTGATACATGCAGGTAAACAGATGGAGGAGGAGTTATAGTAAGAGCCAGGTCCTCCTGTCCTGATGTAGGGCTTGCTTCTGCTTGGGACGTTCAGACCTGTCCATTCCAGCGTCATAGCTGACCCCCCAATGCCTTCTCCTCTCTGTTTCAGGCTTCCTGTACTAGTAACCAAGTACTTCATTTAATCCTCTGAGGACTCATGAGGAGGGAGGCTGTTTAGGCAGAAATCGATCTTGCTTTCCTTTCTTTGTTCTTTCAACTGAAACCATAGTAGTGATTCAAGTCACAAGGAATAAGGCTGTGGCATCAGAGAGGGAGGCTGGTCCATGTGGCAGCTTTTCAAAAGGTTGAAGTATCTGGAAGGCAGACATGCACAGCCTCTGTGCTGTGCTTAATTTTAGAAACTTCTTAATTTTAATGTGTTGTCCATGGCACAAAAGAAATTTTCACTGGGAGACTTCTGTGGTGTTTGAGGTAACAGCTCTTATGTTACTAGAATCCTGTAATGGCAAGGCCAGCAGGAACCATTCCCTCTGTCCTGAAGGTTTTCTTTGGCTTTCACAGCCTCCAAAGCACTTTATAACATGGCTAGACTGTATTGAATTTCCGCTAAGATCGACGCCCATCAGCTAACATTTCTCTTTTGAATTGTGCATAAATGCAGCACTGGTCCTCTGTCTACAGAAAAGCCTGAATGCCAGCACCTTTCCACACACCCAAAATGGTAACAGACATTGCCTGCAGCCTCTGTGTGACCTTGCTGGCATTGTTCTTTAAAAAAAAAAAAAAAGGAAGAATGGAGAAGTCTTTGATGTCTCAATTGAGAGTTAAAAAACTTAGACAATAGTTTTTCCTTTTCTTTTTCATTTTTATCAAATGAAATAGATCTGTTGTGGACATGGGGTGTTCACTCCTGACATGAGTCCTCTTTTCTTCTCCCCAGAGGTTGAGCACATGGGGTCTGGATGGCCTTTTCCTGACTGGGTCATAGGGACTGCATGTTTGAACTTGAATCAGGAGCCAGAATGAATTGGAAATCTTAAATCCAGACTGAAGCCCTTGTTCCATGCCGTTATCTGTAAAGACTGTTACAGAAGACAAGTTAGGAATGTTAATATTGATGTACCTTCTCTGACTTAAGATCCATGAGCGTTTCACCTGGAAAGACAGTTGTTGTTTTATACAGTAACACAGGAAGCCAGGCCCACAAGTGGGTGCGTGAGTACTGAGGCACTGACCACCCCAGTGTGGAGTAACTGAGGAGGTCCGTCAGGGTCTCCCGCCTGTACTGCCCCCCCTCTGCTTGTCTGCATTCGCCTCCACTCTGGCCTCTGCTTCCTCCTGCCAGCTGCTGTGCTGAGCCTTACCAGCAGGCTTCGATACACACACAGGTATCAGAGAGTGCTTCTTTTCTGTCTTACTGGTCCCTGAGGTCTTTAAAATGTAATGTGTGCCATCTGCCTACCTTGCAGATAGGAGGTTGTGTGCATGCGGCCGGGATGTTGGCCTTTTCTTCTCATTCCTGAGCAGCTCTTGAGGGACTCATCCTCAAAAACTGGTGTTTAAAAGAAGAGGGGTCGCGTGACACATTGGTGAAGGTGGAGGCTCTTCAGATGATGTCTCCTTCATGGGAAGAGAATGCTTTATTTTCTGTCTTTCTAAAAACATAACTGACTAGAAATTAGAGTTAGTCACTTGAATTCAGCATAGTTTGGGACCACAGCAAGTAGGGAAGTGAAAATAGCTCTTTCATTTGAACAGTTCTGTCATATTACACATTCCAGCGGAGAATGACGGTTTTGTCAAGCGTGGGGCTACACACTGTCCTCCCAGACTTGGGATGTAGGACAGGAGTATAACCTAGCTATATAGTGAGCTTGAGGGCAGCCTGGGCTACCTGACACCCCATCTCAAAACAAGAAGGCATTCCTTACAAAAGACCTGCAATTAATTATTCAAGCAAATTGTCTATATTATTCTTTAATTAAGATTTTTTATGCCAAGTGTGGTTGGCACACCTTTAATCCCAGCAAATGAAAGGCAAAGGCAGGTGAATCTCTGTGAGTTCAAAGCCAGCCTGGTCTACAAAGTGAGTACCAGGCCAACCAAGACTACATAATGAGATCCTGTCTCAAATGAAACAAGACACTGAAAATAATTTTTTAAGCTAACAAATAATAAATTTTGCCAGAGGAAAATTAGAGATTCACAGCATCTAGTCCAGCTCAGAGACTTAAGTTTGGTTTTTCTGTCCATCACTCCTTATGCTTCTCAGCCTAAGACTGAGGTGGCTTCAGGAGCAGTCTCCCCATGGGTGACCACTCTATCCTTTTCCTTCCAACAGTTGAGCACTAGCCTCACCCTCTGCTCTGCTATGACATGACGTGAGGCTGAGATAGCAGCGTTACAACTCCTATTGCAAAAGAACCAGTTTTCTGAGCATCTGAGACTTATCCAGAGGTTTAAAAAATATTTTTAGTTTTGTTAAAAAAAAAATAAAATGCATGCCTGTTTATTTAGGATTTTGATGCCTGTTGTTTCCAACTGAATAAGTCTATTTTCAAAACAAAGATTAGGAGATTTGGCTCACTTTCGTTTGCTGGCGAATATGCCAAAGGTCTGTTTCCCATAAGATGTGTCTGCCTTCAGTTGCCATTCTGACTGTGAGTAGTTTATTATACCATACATTTAACAGCAGAGCGTTTGCTGAAGAGCTCTTGTGTGCATTTAGGATGCTAGAATCTATAAATAGCACACAGATATTATGCGAATATGGTAGAATCACACAGTGCTTGGAGCTGGCAGTCTTGTAAACATGTCCAGGAAGGGGCGCCTTGGCACCAACACTTGCCAACTTGACTTTCTCAGAGTGGTGAGATGTTCCTTTCCTGGCTTCCGGTGTCCACATTATGCAGTTCCGTCTCACAAGCCTTGCTACCCCTTATGAATACTGTTTTATGGCTGGTGTACACATACCTAACCTCCACCCTTTCATCTTGGGGGCATGAGCATCCTGGGGGGCAGGCTTTAGTGTCTCAGTTGCTCAGAGCCGCCATCTGCTTCCACTTGCCTTGTGGTCTCGAAGATCATGCTTGGCCCATGGGTACTGCAGTGTGTCCAGAGGATGTGGAGTTTTGTCAGCCAGTGAAATATGTCTGGCTTTTTTTCCTTCCCCCCACACCCCCCACCAGCCTTCATTCGCTCTTCATCCTGTGTGGTCTCTACTGAACTGAATTTCTGTTTAACAGAACTATTTACTCTCTTTATCATTTTCTATGGCTTGATTTTTTTTTTTTAAGGAGAAGGTGTGTAGACTTTGAGCCAAAACAGTGTAGTGTTGGAAGCAATAAAACCTAAAGATAGATGCTAATGTCCCGTGTCAGCGCGCCCACCGTGTGTGTGGGTTCTGGAGCGCAGATTGCCCACTTGAGACGCAGACCTGTAGGACACTCGCATGCCAGGAGTCAGCTCCGGGTTGTCGGGTCCAAATACCTTTTTCTTTTTCATGTTTTTAGGCACTTCTGCAGTCTTCAGTGAAGCAGCAGCTAGATGCCATTGAGAAACAGTATGTGTCTGCAATCGAGAAACAAGCTCACAGGTGTGAGGAACTGCTGCACGCTCAGGTACTGATTAACCATGCACCTCCACACATCCTTCTGCCTCCCTCTCCCTCCCTTTCCCTGGGGTGCTGTCCCTTCCCCATCAGCTCTCTGGTGTTTATGCCCCTTGATGTATCTTGGAGGAAAAGTACACTTGAGTAAGCGTAGCTTGATAATTTTATGATGGACTTGGAATAGGGCCACAGGTCTGCACTACGTGGGTTTCCCCCAATGCACAATTACTCTTATTTCCATTTCTGGGTTATATTAAGCTTCACAAAGTCACAGAAGCAAAGAGATTGCTGAGTGCTTCAAAGCGTCTGAATGACTGTTGTGACAGATTTATAAATGATGTTCAGATTGTAAAATTGATTATTAATGGGTAGAGAAAAACAAAATATATCTGCACTCAACAGGGAAACAACCTGTCCATCTTGGAGTTTTTGATTATTTTGTGTACTAGTTTCTGTTTGAACATTTTTCTTTCACTGTTTTTAAAAGCCAAAACAATTAGCTACTTTACATTAATTAAGCCATCAATTGAAGAGCGTTTATAGGTGTTCCATAGTCAGTAATGTGTGTAAAACACTTCTTGTAATGTTTTATAACATAAAACTTGGAAAATGAAGTTGGAAGTAGCTTTTTAAAAAGTCCTATTTAATACGATAGGAAGAAAATTAACAATAATTTCGGAAATAAAGTATAGTATTTGACGGAGATTTTTAGATAAACTAGACTCAAATAGAGATCTGTCTGTTAGAGAGAGAGGGGAGAGAGAGAGAGAAAATATTTGGCCAGAGGATCATTTTGGGTAACAAGTAGTCTCTTTGGCCTCTTACTATTTTATTATAGTCTGCTCTGCTTGCTAAAGGCAAAGCCAAATGACAGTTGGGTGTGTTTCTGTACACTGTATTTGGACTTCTCAAATTGAGGGAATTATGCCTGTTATGGTAGGGCTAAGAGTGCCTGAAACAAACCCCACCAACCAGGGGTTGGAGCATAGAGGGCGTCCCACATTGTCTGACACCTACCAGAGATGACCTGTGTTCACTTTCACCTAGTTCAGTCTCAAAAATACTTTCTTTTAAATGTTTCGTAGTTTGGTGGTTTGGAAGTATATAAGTATACTGAGGTATATCAGTTTAAACTGATTTATGTATGTGGTGTTTGAAATAGATCAGACTCCTTTTTTTAAATTTATCAATACATATTTTAGTTAGGGATTTATTGCTGAGCTGAGACTGTGGCATGACTACAGCAACTCCTATGAAGGAAAACACTTAACTGGGGGTGGCTTACAGTTCAGAGGTTTAGTTCATTATCATTGTGGTGGGAAGCATGGTGGCATGCAGGCAGACATGGTGCTGAAGAAGAAGCCGAGAGTTCTTTATCTGGATTCTCAGGCAGCAGGAGGAGAAAATGAACCACTGGGCTTGGCTTGAGCTTCTGAAACCTCAAAGCCCACCTCCTGTGACACACTTTCTACAACCAAGCCACACCTACTCTAACAAGACCTCCAATACTGCTACTTACTCCCTATGGGCCTAAGGAGGTCATTTCATTCAAACCACCACAATACGCTTTTCTAGTTTCTTTTGCTGAAAAAAGATAATCTTCCATATCTAAATCTCCTTTATGTGTTTGTCAGAAAACAATTATCATGTGTATGTGGACTCGAATGACTTCCATCTCGCCTGTGTTCCCAACCTGTTCAGATGCTGTGTTTTATTTATACAGGTGTCTTACTGGTCTTGAACCAAGAGGTGTAAAGCCCTCCACATCCTTCTTGTAGTCCAGAATTGCTTGGCTACTTGATGTCTTAGGTTTCTGAGTAAACTTTATAAGCACTGTGAATTTTTATGACAAAGCAGGTTGGTTTGTTGATTAGGACTGAGTTAGGTTTGGAGTGCGATGTCTTGGCTGCACAGAGTGTGCCTGTGTGTGAGAGGGTACATCATTGCCTGTCAGGGGCTGCACAGAGTGTGCCTGTGTGTGAGCAGGGTACAACATTGCCTGTCAGGGGCTGCACAGAGTGTGCCTGTGTGTGAGAGGGTACATCATTGCCTGTCAGGGGCTGTGCACAGAGTGTGCCTGTGTGTGAGAGGGTACATCATTGCCTGTCAGGGACTGTGCACAGAGTGTGCCTGTGTGTGAGAGGGTACATTGCTGCTTGTTCAGGGTTTTAGCTTATTGCTCCACTTCCTCGGTGTTTAGGGTCAGCACATTGGTTTCATTTCAGGCTTTTCATTATTGGAAATCTGTGTCATCACCTCTCCCCCTGTTTTCAGTTATCCAGTTAGTGCTTGTTGCTACTACATAAAAATGCACTCTATCATTTTTATATCCTCTAAGGATCAAATATTACTTAGCAGTTTTAGCAGGTTTTCTGCTAAAAATCCATGGAATTTCTGGGTATAAGACATTTTTTGCATCTTCCCTTTTATTCTTGATGTTGCCATGGTTACTTTCTTTTGCTGTGATGAAACACCACAGTCAAGGCAATGTATGGAGGGAAGAGTTTATTTGGGCTTTGGGTTCTAGAAGGTTAGGGTCTAAGGATGGAGGGACATCTTAACTCACCAAACTCTGAGACCATAAATACAAGACAGAGAGCCAGCTGAAAATGGAGGAACTCATGTGCACTCAAAGCCCATCCCTCTACTGATGCACTTCCTGCAGCAAGGGTGTACCACTAAACCTCCCTGCAAAGTGCCACCAACCAGGGACCAGGTGTTCAAATGCCTGAATCCATGGGGAATTTTCACATTCAGACCACTTGAGTGGCTTCCTCTTCCTTGCCAGCTGAAGTTCTGTGGTGTTGAAGATGAGGAAGTGGATTGTGTGGCCTTTTGATTGTGCTGCTTGAGGAAAGTGCTCCTGTTCTCACCATGAGTGTAATTCTGGCCTCCTGTTCTCACCGTGGGTGTAACTCTGGCCTCCTGTTCTCACCATGGGTGTAACTCTGGCCTCCTGTTCTCACTGTGGGTGTAACTCTGGCCTCCTGTTCTCACCATGAGTGTAATTCTGGCCTCCTGTTCTCACCATGGGTGTAACTCTGGCCTCCTGTTCTCACTGTGGGTGTAATTCCAGACTCCTGTTCTCACCATGAGTATAACTCTGGCCTCCTGTTCTCACCGTGGGTGCAACTCTAGCCTCCTGTTCTCACCGTGGGTGTAATTCTGGCCTCCTGTTCTCACTGTGGGTGTAATTCCAGACTCCTGTTCTCACCATGGGTGTAACTCTGACCTCCTGTTCTCACCATGAGTGTAATTCTGGCCTCCTGTTCTCACCATGAGTGTAATTCTGGCCTCCTGTTCTCACCATGGGTGTAACTCTGGCCTCCTGTTCTCACTGTGGGTGTAATTCCAGACTCCTGTTCTCACCATGAGTATAACTCTGGCCTCCTGTTCTCACCGTGGGTGCAACTCTAGCCTCCTGTTCTCACTGTGGGTGTAACTCTGGCCTCCTGTTCTCACTGTGGGTGTAACTCTAGCCTCCTGTTCTCACCGTGGGTGTAACTCTAGCCTCCTGTTCTCACTGTGGGTGTAACTCTGGCCTCCTGTTCTCACCATGAGTATAACTCTGGCCTCCTGTTCTCACCGTGGGTGCAACTCTAGCCTCCTGTTCTCACCTTGGGTGTAACTCTAGCCTCCTGTTCTCACTGTGGGTGTAACTCTGGCCTCCTGTTCTCACCGTGGGTATAACTCTAGCTTTGGCTGCCTGTGGCAAAGCTCTATGCTAAGGTGAGCTTTCAAATAGGTGCTTTTATTCTAGAAATAGATGTAGGATTTTATTAATCATCTGACTACACATTCTTCCTTTAGATAAGTATATTTGTATTTAAGTTTAACATAACATTCCAGATTGTCCTTTTAGTAATGTGGAAATTTTGGTTATGTCTCTTGTGTTCAGATATTGGTAATTTGTGTCATATTTTATTTTCTTTGCTCATCTGCTAGAGATTGATTAATATTTTGGAACTTCTCAAAAAATCAGTCGATGAGACTTTTGGTTCTATTGACTTCCTTTTTTATTTTTTATCTCTGTGTAACTAATTTCTACTCTAAAATTGCTATTTAAATTTTCAGATTAGTTGGATGCCAGTTTCCATTCACTTAGGTCCCCAGCTGGGGCCTCAGGTCATCACCAGTGGAGTCCTCCTTGAGTGCTTTGTGGACCTGCTCTAGAGGGAGGGAGTTTATTTTCAAAATCATGTTTTCACTTTCAATTAGAATGACTTTAATTTGTCTTGTAATTTGGTCTAGAAGTATCTTATTTCTTTTTCAGATATTTTGATGTTTTGCAGATGTATTTTTTTTTTATTGATTTTAAGTCTTATTCTGATGTAGTGAGAGAGCATACTTCATGTGGTTTTGATGTAATTTTGAGGTCTGTTCGATGTCCCAGAATGTGGTGTCATTTTTTTTAATGTCATCATTTAGATAAGCCTTTTGGTTGTCCTCTCAGGACTTGTGTATTGTTATAATTTCCTGTCTGCCTGCCTTGGAAGTTGTTAAGGAAAAGATACTGAAACACTTGACCCGTGCTTATAGATTAACCCAGTTTTCTGTGCTTGTCTGTCAAGTTTTATCCTTTCCTAGAACATTTGACTTACAAACAGTTGAGGCACACACATGAGAATTACTGTGCTTCCTTCATGTAGTTGTCCCTATCCTCCTATGAAATGTCCATCTCTTACTCTGGTGATACTAGTTGCAATGAGATATACAGATGACCCACTTTTATTTTGATTATGGGTTATGTTAGTTGGGTATAATTTACTCTGTTTTTATTCTAGATGAATTTTTCTCTAATTATTTCAAAGGTGTTTCTTGTAGGAAGCATATAGTTGCATCTTATTATTGAACCTATAATACTTTCTGGCTTCTACTTATGTTTGAAGATTCTTAAGTTATTTTCCAAGTCATCGTTAAGGCTCATTTCTTAGAATCTATTTTAGGTATTAGCTTAAAATATTATTTGTTTGTAAAGTGGATTTTAAAATGAGTGTTTTAAAGGATTTTTATTGTTAGTAAGCACCTAGCCATGAAATAACAATAAATATATTGGTAATCTTATATAAAATATTATTTGTGACATTATGGTTTCTCATATAATCTTAACACATGTAAATTGTGTTAAGAAATCTGATTATATACCAAAAAATACATTTTAATACAGATAAAATTTTGGGTTGAAGATGACTCACTACCCAAAAAAATCTGCTTGGAAGCATCTGTGTTAATATGCAGTAGTGAGATGTGTTTCTTTTTAAATAAATTTGGCAGTACTGAAATTATTGACATATTTTATGATGAATCTGGTTCCCAATATTACGTACCACAAATGCTATTTTGATAAAATCTTCAGTACACTTTTATTTAATTAACCTCAAACAACAACTTCTTCCTGTTTATCTTGTAAAGTTGTGATATAATTTGTCCTGAAGCAATAGAAATTCTTGTAAATTGGCTTTACTTAGAAGCATAACTTCGTGTGTCTTTACTTCTTTCCTTTCCATGCTACTGTGTGCTCAACTGTGAGACCTCTACCACATAGTTATGCCGTAACCATGGTAACATTATAGCACAAAGCATCACTCATGAAGCTGGTAATGATGGTGATTGGTGGTGTGAACATCATCTATGGTTGTGTCCAGTGCGTGATATTTGTTTGTGAAGGGCACTAATTAATGTGTCTGTTATACTTTGTCATTAAAGACTTCTCTATCTGCTAATCAAACCCTGCACCATCAGCCAGAATGCTGTGCCGTTGTCCCAGCAGGGGCTGCCTGCCTCCTGTGCTTACTGCTTCTTGATGACCAGGGCTTCCTGTGAGGTAGTTGTGTTAGACCCTCTTGGATTGTGTACATTGAATTGTACTAAATGCCACAGTGACACAATCACACAACAGTGTTTTTCTCTGAATAATAGCCCTCTTGTTAACGAATGTATGAGAGTATAAATTTAGGAATTAGCTTGTTTATTGCAAAGTCTTTTGGTATTGCAGTTTGAATTATGTTTTTTTTTTTTTTTTTTTTTTTGGTTTTTCGAGACAGGGTTTCTCTGTGTAGCTTTGCGCCTTTCCTGGAGCTCACTTGGTAGCCCAGGCTGGCCTCGAACTCACAGAGATCCGCCTGGCTCTGCCTCCCGAGTGCTGGGATTAAAGGCGTGCGCCACCACCGCCCGGCCAGTTTGAATTATGTTAAATCAGTGAAACTAAAGATGCATTGACTCCGCCAGTGCTTGAACAATGCTTTCTGCTCTCTGTGTGCCTGCTTTGAGAACTTCTGTTGGTGAATTAATGCGTTTTCTATTGCGGGTCACAAAGCGCACAGACTGAAAGTGTGTGAATGAAGACAGGTTTGTTTCATCTCCAACTGTGGAGCTAGACACATCGGGGGATGCTGTTCTTACTGGCAGAGGCCTAACGCTGTTGGTAGGACCATTTAGTAGAGAGATGAGAGAACATGTGCATGTGTGTCTGGTCTCTTTCTATTCTCATAAAGACAATAGCATTCAGCTTTCCTGCTTTTCCCACTTCTGTTAGCCCCCAAGTGTGCTACCTCTAGATACCACAGTGATTAAAGTTCTGCCCTCTTAGGGCCTCATCGCGGAGGATCAAACTCCAGCATGAGTTTCAGAAGGGACAAGGCCTATGCACAGATTTTGTCCACATTTTGGTATTTCTGTGGTTACTTCATGTTTTAGTGTGATTGCAGTTTATTTTATATTAATTTCCATTTATCACCTTCTAGGTGTTTTGTTATTGTTCTAACCCAGACCTTGTATTGCTGTGAGATGTCTTTCTGTACGTTGTGAATATGTGTTGCTCTGATTGTTTTGGCCAATGGCAAGGTAGAATAGGTTAGTTGGTAAATTCGAACTGAAGATACAAGAAAAGAAAGGAAAGTGAGGGAGACGCTTCGAGTCGCCACCAGGAGAAGCAAGATGTGAAAGTACGGGTAAGCCACGAAGCCACGTGGCAAGACATAGATTAATAAAAATGGGTTGAGTTTTGTTATAAGAGCTAGCTAGCAAGAAGCCTGAGCCGTAGGCCATGTGGTCTGTAATTAATATAAGCCTCTGTGTTTACTTGTGACCAGCGGGACCAGGCCCGACAGTAAGCATGCTGTCCTTTCTGGATGAGCAGGACACAAGGAAAGTGGGGCTAGGCGGAACCGAGAAACTTCCTGCAATATTGTATCCTGTGGCACACTTCTATCAGTGAAGAAAAAATTAAACTGGCTTTGGAGATTGTCAGTGATTTTCACCATAGAAGCCATGCCATTCTGAAGTACGAGTGTTTCGTTCTGCTGTACATGCTTTCCGCTCCTGCCCTTATCGGGGTGGTGTCTCCACAGTAGCACTGTGGAGGAGTGAGTGGCAGGCTCCTGCCTAGACAGCAGAGTCCAGCTTCCAGCATTATTTTCTCTGCTGTAACAGTACCTTTTCATCATCTTAGAAATCTGACTTCATCTTCCTCAGAGTCGGTGACCTTCTTAGTTACGTCTCTCCCCCTGTGAGCCGGCCACCGAATTGTCACTCTCTAAGCCTGCGTGACATGTAACTAAAAAGACAGTGGCCGCTTCCTCTGTCCCGTGGTTTCTAGTTTGCCTTTGAATAATGTCTTTTCTGTCTCCATTTTGGATTTTGAATTATTGGGTGCTGACTAGTCTTCTTTTTCTTCCATGATCATCTTGGCCACAAGTGAGACACTGTCCTTACCCTCTACCAAATACAGTCTTTCAAAAGTTAATTAAATTTCTGGGTTCTTGAAAAGTAAATAGGTGGACAAACAAGGCATCATTTTCTGTCAATAAAATATTGGATAGTTGATTAATTGCAGTTGATGTATATGCATGTGGCATGCATGTGAGTGAGTTTGCACATGTGTACATAGTTGTGTGTTCGTGTATGCAGAGGCCCAAGGCTATGTCAGAAATCTTCCTCTCTTGTTTTCCACCTTATTCTTTTTTTGAGTGTGGGGGCTGTTCTTTTGAGATGGTCTTTCTATGTATCCCTGGCTGTCCTGGAACTCATTATGTAGACCAGGCCTTGAACTCATAGAGATCTACCTGCCTCTGCCTCCCAAGTGCTGGGATCAAAGGCGTGCGCCACCACACACCTGGGTCCACCTTACCACCTTATTCTTTGCTGCAGGGACTTTCAGTCAAACCCAGGGCTCTCTGTGTTGGCCAGTCTCTGGGAATCCTGTGTCAGTCTTTCAAAGCTGGAATACAAGAGGTCTGCTATACCCACCCAACATTTACAGCACTTCCGGTGTCTGAACTAACCCTGCTGAGCCATCTCCCCAGCCCTAGATGGTCTTATCTTTTAAGCAGCATTCTTTATGTTTTTACATGGGCTTTAATTGCATTTCAGGAATGGTTTAGTCCACTCTGGACTTGTTTACATAGGTGTCAGGTGAGTCCCTAGCTGTTTGTTATCAAGGGTTGTGTCCTTTGGGGCACCCTGTTCAGTGCTTCCTGGAGTTCTCTCCTTCCCTTTGCTGGAACACTGACTCTTCTGTACTTAGGTGAGTGTTGGATGTTGTAGCCTCCTTCTCTTGGGTCTGCTCTGTCTCTGTGCCCCTCTCTGCTGGATACCCCGTGGTTTGTCCTCTCTGGAGCACCCTGTGTGTCTTGGTTGGTGGACTCAGCCATGCTCTGCCTTGCCCAAGGCCTGGCACATGTCATTGTCCTCGTCTCTCAGTTAACCCACTCCCAGTTGCAGTGGTGCAGGCACTGGTTTTTTAACAGGTAAGAACTTGAGAAAATAAATATTGATAAACAAGACTGAAGGAATATAAATCAAAAACCAAGGAAAAGGTAGACTTGTATCATGACAACTTATTTTCCTTAAATAAATTAATTTTATGAAATAAAGTTGAGGGAGCTTGTGTCCCCTGACAGCTGTGACTCAGTGGATCAGATTGGCATGAAAGCAGATGAAAGGGTATTTCATTACTCTGTTCCTCAGACAGGGTGTATTTAGGAACGTGTGACAAGTGGGACTGATATCATAGAAAGGGAAAGTACTGATATAAAATAGCTTTTAAATGTAACTGGACTACAGAGGAAATGAAGGCTGAGAAAGGAGAGAAAATACAATAGGTTCAGCAGAGTTTGAGCTGTGACTTAAGCAGAGGTCTTTTCCAAAGGACAGGAAGCTACCATAATTAGAGCTTTCCTCCAACTTCATAGTCCAGAAAGGAACTTGCAAGCAGGATATGCACAGAAGCCGCAGGGCATACCTGGGGAGATCGGTGTGGAGAGGAGTGTGAGATGAAAGCAAGGGTGTGCGTATGTGGAGACCCAGACATACTTAAAGAGGAAAAGGAAAACTCCAATAGCTAACTTGATGCCTCACCCTCTCAGTCAGTTGAAGGCCTGAAGTACTTTCCTGCCACAAAAGTACTTGTAGTGTAGAAGACCTGAGTTCCCAGTCCTCTTGCAGACCCTAAGGGCTTCATGCTTTTTATCAACACTTACCTCTTCCCATCTTCCCAGCCTGTTTGTAAGGTTCTTTGGTGAGCCCCTTCCTTAGTGATGTATCCCTAAGCTCTGTTCATCTGCTTGTGGTTGATATGACTGTCTAAGGATGCTTCACCACGTCCAGGGATGTTCTCTCTGCACATGGCCGCTCCTGTCTGCTGAGTCTTAGCCATTAGCAGAGTCCACAGAGGTGGTGAGAGGCTCTATTTAAGTCTGTCACCCACTCACCCTAGCATTGTCAAGTATGTAGTGTCCGTCCTGTGTTCCGTCTAAGTAGAGAAGTGATTTGTAGTGCAGAGTGCTAGACTCACACAGCAGGGGGAAAGTCTAGCTCCCATTCAGACTCAACAAAACCCTTTAGGTTTTATCTAACTCAGGGATTTGCTTACGGTGGTTACTTTTGCATACTGATACTTCCGTGGGCAAAATGAGATGAAACTGTTGGTATCAGAATTCAGACTTTTTGAAAATTGTTTAATGACAAGTATCACTAGCTCATTTTTTCTTAATTTTCTATAGAATGGTTATAAAACAACAGTTTTGTCTAAATTCTGCTGGTGTTTTTGTCCAATTTTAGCTGTCAGGACCACTTGAGTCTCATTCTCATGAAGTAGGCAGATAAAGTATGCCCCAAGACCATTTGTCTGCCAGGACAAACACATTTTATTAACTGCTAATTAGTGTCCCAGATGTATACATAGGGATGCGGTGAGCAGATTGCGGCCAGCCAGAACTTGTGTTCCTCTACCGCAGACCTCACTTTGCTTTATTCTCTGCGTACAGGAAATTTAAGAAATTTAAGAAATCATTATTTTAAAATGAAGCCTTCTCCACTAATGAGATACTTGTCCCCATTTCTCTTGAATGCATTATTTGAGGGAGATGAGTCACCATCCTCCTAAAAACAAACAAACTGTAAAGAGAAGTCAGGTTCATGTTATGAAGAAGGCCAGGACATGCTCCATGCTTGTGTCGTGAGAGGATGAAGTAGATGAACCTCCTGCTTAGCCTTTCCGGGAGTTTCTTCACTGTGGAGTCTCTCTCTATGTACAGATGGATTCCTGTTGACAGTGGGTGTTGTCGGGAGAGAGCGCAGCAGGATTGTTCAGGGGTTTTGTCAGGGAACGGTCACAGGACATTGGGAAACATGGCCTGCAGTCCTCAGGTGACCTGAAGAATGGCCTCAGTGCCTGCAGCTAAACATGGAAGAGGACATTCTTCGCTTCCGAAAGGCACATTATTCAAGCCAGTGCTTGTAAGGATTGTTATAGATGCTGTATGGTGCTATTCCTGGGGAAGTGTAAACAAATAATCCAGTGACAGACCACAACACGGATACCACCCAGGTCGAGTCAGTGAACCAGTGAGTTGCTGGGGGTAATTTACAGGAATGTAGGTAAGGGGTTATGGGAGCAGAAATGACCCAAAGACAAATGCATCACCAACAGCCCACCCCAGCATAGGTAACAGCTCACAGACAGCTGAAAACCTGGACCACTTGCACAATTTGGAGTCAGCTCAACAGTTTGGTGACTGTCTCCTTCAGACAGCTCAGGTGATCTGAGCATCTTCAGGCAGCTCAGCTTGTCTGACCCTCTCCCTTGGCCAGCTTTACTGTTTGTATAGGGAAGGGCCTAATGCATCATCAGGTCAATTTCTTTCTTTTTTTTTTTTTTTTTACAATTTAATTTAATTTTACATATCAGCCACGGATTCCCCTGTCTTCCCTCCTCCCGCCCTCCCCCCAGCCTACCCCCCATTCCCATCTCCTTCAGGGCAAGGACTTCCCTGGGGATTCAGCTCAGCCTGGTAGATTCAGTCAAGGCAGGTCCAGTCCCCTCCTCCCTTCACCCAGGCTGAGCAAAGTGTCTCAGCATAGGCCCTTGGTTCCAAAAAGCCAGCTCATGCACTAAGGACAGGTCCTGGTCCCACTGCTTGGGAGCCTCCCAAACAGTTCAAGTTAATCAACTGTCTCACTTATCCAGAGGGCCTGATCCAGTTGGGGGCTCCTCGGCTATTAGTTCATAGTTCATGTGTTTCTACTAGTTTGGCTATTTGTCCCTGTGCTTTTTCCAATCATGGTCTCAACAATTCTCACTCATACAATCCCTCCTCTTTCTCTCTGATTGGACTCTTGGAGCTCCACATGGATCAGATTTCTCTCTGATTGGACTCCTGGAGCCTGGCCATGGATCTCTGCATCCGCTTCCATCAGTCATTGGATGAGAGTTCTACCATGACAGTTAGGGTGTTTGGCCACCCTATCACCAGAGTAGGTCAGTCCGGGCGTTCTCTCAGCCATTGCCAGTAGTCTATTATGGAGGTATCTTTGTGGATTTCTGGGGACCTCTTTAGCACTTTATTCTTCCTATTCCCATGGGGTCTTCATTTAAAGGATGACTAGACTGCTACTCACAATTCCAGGGAGGCTACCTAGAAAAGAGGACCCTAAGAAAGACACAGGGATCACCCAATGACAGAGAAATGGATGAGATCTACATGAGCAAACTGGATGTGAGGGGGGTAATGAAGGGCAAGAATCGAGGGAAAGAGAGCTTAGGGGAGTGGGAGATCCCAGCTGGATCAAGAACAGAGAGGGAGAACAAGGAAAGAGATACTATGATAAATGAAGACCCCATGGGAATAGGAAGAAGCATCAAGTCAATTTCAAGGACTTCTTGAAACTTTTTAGTTGTGTACTTGCTGAGCTCAAGAGCTTCCATAGAGGATGGACTGTTTCACCACCACCACCCCACCACCCTTTAGAACATCCTGTTTCTAAGGAGCTTTCCTCCAAGATGGAAGGTTTTATCCCAGAGAAAATAACTGCACAACAGCAGTGTTCACATGGTAAGCTATAAAAAAGGTTAGAAACTCTAACCAAAGATACTTTGCTAAGGAAATATATCTGGACCTATCTGGACCTTTTGAGGGACCGGTTAGACTCATCAGATTAGAAAATGGGCTAGGGAATATTTGTACTGCAGGCAGTTCTTCCAGAAACCCTGTGGACAGAAGCAGAGTGTGTGAGAGGATGGACTTAAACAGCTGACCGCTAGCAGTGGAATGACTCCCGTGTGGATGGGTGTCGGCTGGAGTCGGGGCTCCTGTGTGGATGGGTGTCGGTTGGATTCGGGTCTGTGGTGGAATGCAGCTTGAGTGTGTCTTCATTCTGCTCAGTATTTTGTGAATGGTTGGGATAGAGAAGACCCATTTCCACATTGTGATTAACACACTGGAAGTCTTAGCAGCACTGTGTCTAAAGTGCAGTTCGGGGGAATGAATATTAGGGTCTTACAATAAAAGCTTCTGTATCGGTAGAGTATTAGAAGGAGCCAAACCTAGCTGTCCTAGCTGTGCTGTGTGCATTTAATATTTTGTCTTTAAACATCAAGTCTTAAGAGTTAAAAACACTAATTTAGTTTGAGGATCCTATAATATTAATTTAGTTCCCAAAAAATACTAGAGGTTCCAAACTTAATCATTTCATAGTCAGATTGCAGCATCTTTCAAGGATGGTGAATACAGAGTTAGCGGAATGAATCTGTATAGTGCAGAGAGCAGTTGATGGTACTGATGATACACTCCTGTTTGGAAGCTTATTATGTAGGAAAAAGGTTAGGCTTGTTAGATTATTCTAGAATTAGGGTTAAACATGAACCTCTTATCACACTGGGATGCATTGGCCACATTTATCCAATTTCATATTAAAACAGCGATCTCGCATCCCCCAGCCTTGTGTAGAGACAATGAGTGGCAGTTCCTTAGAGGTGGCAGCTCTCCTCCCTGTGGAGGAGCTAAGGTGACCTCACTGGAGTGTTGGTGCCTGGGTCTCTAACATGTTGAGCGTGTGTTCTTGTTTCTGTGATTCTGGAAACTGCTTCTGATTCACCCGTTGTATCCTGCTTAGTGGAGGTCCTGGTGTCCCCAGTGTCACCACAGGGCACCATTGCTCCTGAGTAAGAGTGTGGCCATTCTCCTGTGCAACTTAACACTTCCCACTTGACTAAAAGACAGAAAAATGGACATGGTGTGTGATGGTGGCCATTCCCTCTTCTGATAGGAGTATTTTTTTGATGATTTTGCTGTTTTTACATTAACAATTTAGGAAATCTTGAGACTTTGTATAAACCAATGTCTCTTCAGGAGAATATGTTTTTTAGAGTGCTCCTGTGAAATGCTTATTAGCTTTCAGCCGGAAAATATCAAAAGTAAATCACAGGAAGACAGTGCGATGGCTGCTGAGCTTGGAAGTTGCCTTGGGAGGTGACTTCTATCCACAGTCTCTCCATTTCTTTGTCTGGAGGTCCTTGTTGATCATGATTTTGATGAAGATACAGGAGAAAGGTCTGTGTTAATGGATCCCATGCCAAACAAGGGATTAGAGTTAGTTGTGATTTTTGGTACCTTATAGTCCAGAATTTGTAAGGTTGAGTTAAGTTTTATTATTTGGACCCTTAATTTAAAGAAGGAATTGTTCCACTATACATAAGGCTTCTCTGAACCAAGCATTTCAGTGCCCCTCATTTGAACCCTGAATGCCTGTATGAAGACATAAGGGTTCATTAGATATGATGATTTTATTTGTATATTCATGAGTCTATATCCACCTTACCTTTTAAGAGAAACTATAACATTTTGATGTATCAACCAAGGAGCAAATTAATGGGTTAAGTTCAGATTATACAATTAACAAAATTACATGTGTTCTGTCCAGAAAAGTGTATGTGATCACATTATATACAGTGTGTGTGTGTGTGTGAAACATTTTGCTGCAACTCATTAAAATTCATATTTTTATATATTGCCAGAAGAAAACAAATACTTTAGACAATCAAGAGCACACCTCCATGAGAAATGTGCAGTTCCACCCAATATAGTAACAGAGTCAACTCTCCTCTGTCAGTGAAACTGAATTCCCACAGCATTCCTCCATGTGAAGAGGGACTTGGTATAATAGAAGCTTCTGGAATGCCACCAGCTTCCATCTGTGCCCAGGCAGCTTTCCCTGTTTACTCCTATATCAGAAATGCCAGAAGCCCACCTGTGGGCTGGCGTGATCTTTCATGAGCTCACAGACCAAGGAGTCTGTGACTCTAAAGCAGGGTAGGAGGGAAGGTTAAAGGGCTTTGGAATAGAATTAGTCATAGAATGGTCCTGCAGTCATTTGTCCAAATTTACAAGATAAAACCACCAGGATAATTTAACACAGGGGCTTCACAGAGTCACTGTTAGCTACCCTCTTGGAAGGCATGAATCTGAGTGACGCATTATTCTGATGGTTATACTCCAGCCAGGTTTGGCACAGTTTATCTATTTTATAACTATTTTGTTAATTCTGGGCTGTCTCTGACAATTTCCCCTCATATGCTACTCATCAGCAATGTTCCTTCTCTCCCCTTTCCTCTCTCTCCCCTTCTTTCTATCTCTCCCTTCTCTCTATGTTCATGCACAAGGTTATAGATGACTGTGTATGTCTAATGTTTATTTTAATTCTCTACTCTAGCCTGTCCTCTCCTGCTGGGGAACAGTTTTAAAATGTCTGCTGTGTCTGTCCTTAATTGAATATGTAACTCACAGTGTGTTTTATGATATTTATTTCACAAAAATGGTACGTATAGAAGTCATTCCCTATTTTCTACTAGACTACTCTGGAAGCCATTTAAGCATGTTCTTAAAATCCTGAACTATTCCTCTGTGTGAATGAGTATGTCTTCTTACTGTTGTCTGTTGCTGAGTAACTTGCATGTATTCTAACGTGCGTCTGTGCTATGATTCCACTGTGTTTTCCCTGTCTGCCCTGTAGTGTAACAGACATCCCTTAGGCTGTCTCTCCACAGACCCCTCTATTACCTGCCAGCACTTCTGTAGGAGACAGCAGGTGCTAGGCGAGGACCGCAAGTCCTTGGGACTGCTGTCTCGTTCTGACAAACTTGAGTTTTACATCCTCAGTTGTTGGTATTTCATTCTTTGCTGTGAAGCCTCTTTTTTATCTTGAATTTATTGTGCCTGTTGACTCTGGGGTTGATCCTTTGATAGATTTGCCTTTTAGTAGCACTTTCCCCACGGACACTTATCTGTTTTTCCTTGCCAGTTTTCAAGTGTTCTTTGTGAATAAGACATATTAATCATTGTTACTTTTACTTCTGATAATCCCCTAAAGAAGTTTATTACATCTGCAGCTGGTCCTGATGTCCGCTGCTTCCTCCGACTTCTCATTCTCAGCCTTCAGTACTATGTTTGATGTATCAACAGAAGAGCAAATTAATAGGTTAAGTTCAAATTATAAAATTATCAGAATCACATCAGTTCTGTCTAGAATTGACATGTGATTTCCTTATACAGTTTGCACAAAACATTTTGCTGTATTAACTCATTTAATACTTATATTTAAATATTATTGGTTACAAATTTCAAATTATTATAGTTTGATTGCTGAATTATTGGCAGTTTTACACCCTAAGTTGATTTCAAACTTCAAAACTTGTCTTGGATAACACTTCCAAAGACTAGACCTACAAATAGGGCATTGGTGCCACACAGGTTTGGAGAGCAGTAGGAATGGAAATTTCTAGAACTCTTCCAGACAGAATGTGATGACCCTTGGTACAAAGTCTGCACTGCCTAAGACCTGACTGGTGTGACTCTGTGTGAGGGGCAGGCTGTTTGTTACTGAGACCATCACTCCGTTCTTCCTGTTCATAATTATCTCACTATGTGTACTGAGACTTCATTGAAATATTTTGCTAGAGGAACCATATAATACAGTTTTTCTTACTATAGTAAAGAAAATATTGTGGCTGAAACCCCCCCCCCCATTTTTTTTTATAGCTAATGCATGTTTTTTGCATGTAGAAGAGAAAGAGACAGTGGGTTTTGTTGATGTTTTATGTTCTGTACAGTCAGGGTCTCACAACTCTGTTCTCACACTGAGCTACACCTCTAGCCCACGGCAGTCTTTTTAGTTTCTATATTCTTCCTCTATATGAACATAGGATTTTTTTTAGGGAATTAGGGGTTGAAGATATTTGATGGTACTAAGGTATTTGCCGCTGTTAACGCTAATAAAGACATAAAGACAAAGATGTGTCCATTCTTCCCAGCACAGTCTTAGCGCAGTCCGCACATTCTGACCATTCAGGCCACTTTGTATGAGAATGGCTCATGCTTTGTTATGTCTTTTCCTTCATGACCTCATGACTGTCAGCTCAGTGTTGAGGACTGGCGCACGGAGGTCGGTGTTTAAATCTTTTTATTGGTCATCTTATTTTTGTTCCGTCATGTACCTCTGGCCTGGGTTTCCCCTGAGCCAGCAATCTAGTGCATTTCTGGTCTGTTTAAACCTTAGCCACCACTGTTTCTCCAGGTGGTCTGGGTGGTGATCTCCACTTGGGAATCTTGTAGACCAGCTGGTTAGGGAGGCTCCTGTAAGTCCTTGAAACTTCAGTTGCACATGGAGACTTGCTTGATTAACTTAATCCCACTGTTTCTGTGCGGGGTTTAGATGGGGAAGTAGCCTTTCCCCCTTTGTGATTCATGAAAAGATGGTTGCTTATTTTTGCCAGTCAAGAATTACCCTAGTTCTCACTTTTCTTGAGTTATTTTGGCAGTCATGTTGATATGCTAAAACTTGACCACAAACTTGTTTGTATAATATATGGCTATTTACTCTCAGAGCTTTCAATACAGCATGCTCTGTACTTTAAAATATAGGACATTCGGTGTCTCTAAGAAGCAAGTATGCCATAGAATCAGCTATAAAATGAATTATACATAGTTATAAATACTACACTGGAGATGAGAGCAAAGTACAGTGGGGTCAAAAATACTAAATATATATTAAAATATAAAAATTATATTAAAAAAAATATATATATGGTGCTAGAAATAAAACCAGTTCTAGACTGTGACCTCCTTCAGATCTTTGCCACGTCCTGCATACCTTGGTCCTGGAAACCTGATCAGAGCAGTGTGACAGTGGAGAAGGAAGAGGCGCACAGACACAAAACAGAAAAGCTGGGATTGGGTGGGCTGTGTCCGAGCTGATGGAAAGGCACGAACTACGTCATCTCCCCACAGTTACTTTAAGCAGCACAGGGGAGGGGCTGGCTGGTCTCTTCCTGGGAGGTCTCAGGTTTATCATCCAGGAGGAAGCTGCAGGTACTCGTCCTTGCACACTGTCAACATTCGCACTCAGACCAGAAGTCTTTGCCATTCCTATAGGTCTGAGGCACTGGGGCCCTTGACATGACTGTGCCCGTGTCAAGCAATGCACACTCAGAACTTTACCAACTCTTTACACATTCGCTCAAGGCTTCCTTGGCTCCCCAAGGGACCTGTTTTCAGTAAATTACAGGAGGACATGCAAGAATGATCTTGGCAAAGCAGTATGAATCCTACACGATAGGTGCTGTTATCTTATACAATATTATAATGTAATATTAATGCTATTCTAAAGTAGATCAACATTTAATTACAGCCACCCTTACATTCTTTTACAAAAGTGTTAGCACTCATAACTGTCTCCTTCCACCACTCTAATGCTAATGTAATCTTTCTCAAAGCCGTCAGCTCATTCTTCCACACAGCTAAAGTGCACTTAAGAAGCAGAAAAAGCTGTTGCTTTTTAGTTCACTTCTGACAGGGTTTAGCTGTGTAGCTTAGGCTCCCACACTCCCATTGTAGCTCTCAATGGTCTGGGCCCTACGACCTTCCTGCTTTGGCATCTGCAGGGCTGGGATTCCAGACTGTGTTCCTATTGGTTGTATTTCCTACCTGTTGGAAGAACTAACTGGCACAAGATGAAATCATATCAACACTTATTATAGTCATTCTTAGATTCTTTGTTTTAAATTTTATACAGGGCCTCACTATATAAATTAGGCTAGCCTGGGACTCACGGAGATCCACCCACCTCTGTGTCCCGATTTCCAGGATTAACTATGTAGACCACCATGCACTGCTATCCTCAAACTCGTTAAGATACACAAATAACTAACCCAAATTTTGGAAGCTCAAAAGAAATTCCTGGTTTACAAAAAATGTCTCATAAGCCAATCCCAATTCAAGGTATTTCTTGATCTCTTTGAAAAATGTATGTGCATAAAGGGCATAAGGACTGTTTTGCTGTGCCATGTTTTTTTCTTCATTTGAGTGATTACTGCAAGGCTGTGTAGATTTGTCCATCTTCATAGAACAATGCACCATGGCAGATTGGTGTGAGGAACACTGCAGCAGACCCCAACCAAGAACCATGCTTTCTTCCCAGCCATAAGAGGCCCACTGTTCCGCCAGTCAGCACCCATTCCTTCAGGTCCCGTCAAAGTACCTACTGTTGGTCAAGTCTTCCCTTAAATCTCAGGAAGAATTATTTTTGAAGAATTGTGTATGTGTGTGTGTGTGTGTGTGTGTGTGTGTGTGTGTGTGTATGTGTGTGTGTGTGTACATTCTACTGAATTTTCTATGTTGTGTGCAGATGTGTTTGCATGTGCACATGTGTATTTTAGAAAGAAAACTCAGAATTATGAGATGAAGCTGGTGAGGTAACTATCCTGACAGGAAGAGTATATGGTTGTCACACCTCTGCTCCTGTGATGGGCACTTACTCTGTTTGCAGACCCTTACCACTCTTTCCCTGTGAAGGAGGAATTGCTGATATGGTTGCTAAGTTGCGAAATATGATCCCAGCTGATTGTAACCTATGAATCTGGCTCATTTCTTTCCTCTTGGGACCCCTCTGTCTTGGAGCTGTCTTAACTAGAGTGCTACTTATATTGTATCTGACATAGATCTTTAGTACCTCAATTGTCTGCAACTGAAAAGTGTATCTGTTTCAGTACAGAATTTTAGAATATTTTTAAGCCAGGCAGTGGTGGTACACACCTCTAATCCCAGCACCTGGGAGCCAGAGACAGACAGATCTTTGTGAGTTCAAGGCCAGCCTGGTCTACAGAGTTAGTTCCAGAACAGCCAAGGCTACACAGAGAAACTCTGTCTCAAAACAAACAAACAAAAACCCACTCCCCATGTAATATTTTTTAAATGCAGGTAGGATCTTTGTTTATAATTGACTCCTAAGTATTTCATTGTGGTCAGATAATATTGTCTGTGAATACATACATGTATACATCCCATGTGCACAACACTGAGTTTTGGCATGTCATCACTCCTTGGAAAGTGTGTATTTCTCAGCTGTTGTTCATGGTTTGCATCCAGCGCACTGTGGTCAGATTGTGCTACAGACACATTCACAGCCCAGTGCATTGGTTCTTGAGAAGCATTGATGGGTTGCTTATAAAGCCCATGAGAACCCATTGCTCCAGTGATGAGTCATCCTTCCATATGGCCCTCTCCATCTTCCCCTTACATGCCATGGATGTGTGTCATAGGCACAGGCATGTTTACAGTTGTGCTGTGCTCTGGAGATCATGGTTCCAGTGGTACACCACCCCATGTGTCATTAATAAAGCAGTTTCTGTGTCAGGTGTTCTAAAGTTTGCTTTGGTGTCTCACTCTCCACATGCTGGTTCCCGTGCTTTTGCTTTAGGGTGAAACCCCTGTGAGCAGTGGGTATCTGAGCTTTTCTTTTCACTTGACGGACAGTTTCGTTCTAATGACTGTTTTTAGGTTATAGAAACTGCAGTTCCTATCTGCCTGGTGCAGCCACTCATCACAACTTCCTACATAGTCGGCTTTCCTAGTAGCACTTTTGTTACAGTCCGTGAACCATCCCAGTATCACACAAAGGATATAGTTCCCCTCAGTGTTAGTCTGGAAAGTGCACATTGAAGAGTTTCCACAAATGTGTAACAGCCTGAATCCAGCCCTTCACAGCCCTGAGAAGCACGGGAGATGTCTGTGGTCTCCTTAGTCTGCCCTGCGGTGAGATAGAGCTTGGCTTCTTAGCTGAAAGCCTTTAGGATCTGACACACCTCTTTGCTGCTGCTATTTCCTTTTCTTTCTTTTTTTTTGGGGGGCGGGGTTTCGAGACAGGGTTTCTCTGTGTAGCTTTGCGCCTTTCCTGGAACTCACTTGGTAGCCCAGGCTGGCCTCGAACTCACAGAGATCCGCCTGCCTCTGCCTTCCGAGTGCTGGGATTAAAGGCGTGCGCCACCACCGCCCAGCTGCTATTTCCTTTTCATAAAGTGCTTTATAAACAGGTTCTGTCCATCTGTTCTACACTGAGTGGTGTCTTGGATACTTGTAAATTTTAGCAGTTAGGATAGTGCTGCACACAACTGTGTCCACATCTTTGTGTGGATGTGAGTTTTCATCTCCTTCAGGTATGCTTCAAGGCAGCATGATTGATAGGCTGTATGAGGGAACCATGTTAGCTTTGTAACCATGTTGCCAAACATACTGCCACAATACTTGTGCTCTTTTGCACACTTAGTGTGGCTTTCTTTCTCAACTGACTTTAAAAAGTCTTATTCTAACGGTTTAGGGATATTGCTGTGTAAAATATGAAAGTGGAGTTTGAAAGATGAGCATGAAAATCCCCAGCTACCAGGTAGTTTCTGATGCCTTCGTGGGAGTTAGACCTACAAGCTCGTTATGCCTCTCAAGGAAAGCTCGGGCTGATTTCTGAAAAGTTAAGTGTGGAGTAAAACCCTTGCCTGGACAGCTGTGTCTGTCCCCCCTCCCCAGCGGCCATGGGTGAATGTCTGTGTCTTCCAAAATGCATGTTGCAAGATAATTCTTAGCAAGGCAGTACTGAGAGTAGGGCCTGGAGGAGCTGAGTGAGCTTAGTACCTCAGTTTACCTTTCAACAATGAGAACACAGCCTTGAAGGCATTACCGTGAGACCAGGGAGACTAAACAAGTGACATATAGATTCCTGGTGCATCTGACTTCCATGTCTTGAAGTATTTGTCACAGTCACACAAACAGGACACTGCCAAGACGTGAGCTACCTGCTGTTGGGCTTGGTGCACAAAGGAGTCGTTTCTCGAGCTGCTGGTTACTGCTGGGAGAGTTTACTCTGCTGTTTAGGTGAACAGAACAGGGCTGAGGTGAGTTTTCAAGAGCTGTTTCATTAGAAGTTGTTGAGACAAAGACTGCCTCATGTTTGAAGTGCGTCTGATCCTCTGATGTAATAAAACGCTGTCTAAGATGGAAGCCTGCTGTGTCAGTGCTGCCTGGCCTCCCAGTGTGTGCCTCATTTCTTCACCCTGGAATTCGGTGTGTGCTTCATTTCTTCACTCTGGAATTCAGTGCATGCTTCATTTCTTCACTCTGGAAAGCCAAAAAGCCCTGTTTAAATCGGAGCCACTTGCTCACCGATGCTCCCTGTGCTTGTTATGAACAGGACTGTTGGTCTGTTCATAGAAGTAAATCTGCTAATACAGACATATAATGGTCTGATTTTGTTCACAGTGAGAAGTGTGCTGATGTTCCCGGCTTTGTGAAAACCTCTTCAAATAGATGAAATCTCAGTTTACCTTCTATAAGGTTTCTTTCCCAGTATTGTTGACCCATAAATGGGTGACTGACTGTAACTCACATTGTGGTAAGATGCTTATTAAATTATCATGTGTTTCCATTCATATCAAACAGAAATATGTGTGGGAGCACACGCTTAAGATTCCTTCTAGATCACCTGGTGTGGGTAGGGTCAGCAGCTTGGAGAATGACAGAGACTGTTGTACAGAATATGTACTGCCACCACCCCAAACATGGAAAAATAGTAGGACGTTTCAGTGCACGGTATGTAGGTAACTGTATGCCTGGCCATGAGCACCAAGGTGGCTTAGTCTAAGCTGCAGTATGGAAGGGGCACCATGTGTGACAGGGTGGCTCTGTCTCAGACTTGTATTGTGACTTGCATTCACATTCTAAGGAAGAAGAGGGTGTTTGTTTGTTTGTTGGTTGGTTGGTTGGTTTTTTGCATGTTTGGGATTGGATAGAAACCACAGAACCTCTATATTGGTATTTGAGTCTGCAGGGAGCATTTGCACTTGCCATGATTTCTTCCAAGGAGGTGTGGCATTCTATTCCTAGATGCCTTTCCTTTTGGCTATGTTTTAAAAGATTGTTTTTGACACCCTTGCACCCAGCTTCTACTCTGTAAAGACAGAACTTATTTCTCCAATTACATGATTTTTATAACTTTCATTTTTATATTTTCATGTAAAATACATATAATTTTTTTAATCAAACTTGCACTGCAGTTTTAAAAAGCAGCATAGTATCTTAAATAGGCAAAATGTAACAGACCCCTCTTGGATGAGATTTGCTGGGATAGTTTCAGTTAATTTTCATAATGTCTTTTATAGGGCTGTAAAGCCAAGTCTTGTTAACCAGAGCAGTTGGGGTAAAGCCACCACACATCACCTATTCCAAAGTGAGAAGCAAGAGTCAGCCCCCTTCACCACAGCTGCTCAGCCTGTACAACCCAGTGCCTGCACCTGCAGATAGACGTGCTGGGACACTGCCACATTTCAAAGCCCCGCTGGTGACTGAAGTCAGCCTAGCTTTGGACATTAACTTGAACCAGGTTGTAGATATTTGTAAGAAAAATAAAGATGTGTTTTTAAGATAATTTGTGACTGCTTTATCCATGGTAGAATGGGTAAATCTACTGTATATTTATACAAAAAATTCTTAGTCATAAAAAATGAATCAACTAGTGATACATGCAGTTAAGTTCTACATATCAGATAGTGTGTCTTTAATCTGTATAAGCATGGTGAATTAAAAATCCTTGTCTGCCATTCCTCTCCTCTTCCCATGAATCATAGATTGAAGAGGAATGGGCACTAATTCTGTCTTATTTTAAGAGTACTTTGGAAAGGACAGGAATAAACAGATGAAATCAATTCTGCTATAGACTGATTGGTGTGAGTGAGGCCTTCTGTGGAATATTATGTAGCTTTTGTTGCTGTAGGTCATAAGTAGGTCGAACTGATAGTTATTAACACAGTTATTAGAGAGTTGACCCTTCTGGAAATGAGTTTATAAAGCTTTTGAAGAATTCATTAATACATGAAAAGGGATCACCCTCACTAAGGCTCAGATTGCACATTGGAGCATGAGGAGAGTGGGACAACCCAACAGACAGCTGTGTTTAGTGTCGCCCCACCTCATATAAAGCATAAGTGTGCAAGGCCCCAGGGGATTCACAATTATTGTCGCCTTGGCTGTTTAGGTAAAGAGCTCATTTCAGGTGGCAGTATCAGTCTGCCTTTGTCTGGACCAGGCCAGAGTTGGCGCTTGTGTGCTATACTGGGTGCTGTGGAGTAAGAAGCATCCTTCTGGTGCATTTTCTCAGCAGGGCACTGGCATCTTAGTGCACATGTCCTGTTTGTGTTCTTGTTGGCCACTGAGGAGGGTTGGCTCACCTGCCACTACACTTTGTTGACAGAATTTTTCAAGGAAAGGTTGTTTGTAAGTTATTTGTGACTGATAGTTTATTGATTTTTTTTTTAATTTTAGAAATTTTGTTGAATTATGTTTACCAAACCTCTCTAAGCCTAAATTAGTTAGCTTTCTCCTCCTCAAAAGAATTGTATTTATCTGTTTTCATGTTTATGTGTATGTGGCATGTGTGTATGCATGTCTGCATGTGTAGTATGAATCCTAATTGGTCTTATAATAAAAACCCAGGAACCAGATATGGGGCAAATGCTGAAAGATCAGAGGAAGTAAGCCACGGGCACTTCTCACCTTGCCAACTCCTCAGCGGAAAGGGGAAGATCCTGTCTCCATGAATCTTGAGACTGAATGGCCCCGAGTCCTCATCCCAAAGGGCACCAAATTCCTGTCTCCTCCTGCCTTATATTCCTTTCTCTGCCCAGCCATATCACTTCCTGTCTCAACCTTCCTGGTACTGGGATTAAAGGCCTGTGACTCCCAAGTGCTGGGATTAAAGGTGTGTACCACCACTGTCTGGCCTCTATGGCTAACTCTGTGGCTGGCTCTGCCCTCTGATCTTTAGATAAGCTTTATTTGTTAGTAAAATATCACCACATGCATATGTGTGGGCATGTGTATATGTGATACACATATGTGTGCAGCCTCTCTGGGAGCTAGAGATTGCCATCAAGTGTCTGCTTTCACTCTCCACCTCTTATATGGAGGCAAGGTCTCTCATCTGAACCCAGAATTGTGCTGTTTGGCTAGTCTAGCTAGCCAGCTTGCCTCAGGGATTCCATTGTCCCTGCCTCCTGAGCAATGGGATTCCAGGCATGTCAACACACTCGCCCAACATTTACAGGAGTACTGGCACTCTAAACTCAAACTCTCACACTTACATGCAAACACTTTCCTGATGAGCCATCTCCCTAGCCTCACATGTATCAATTTTCAGTCTGTCTGTTTGTCTCGTGTATATCTGTGTATATCTTCTCATATGTGGATTTTGTTTGTGGTGCTAGGGATGGAAATCAGGACCTTATATGTGGGAGGCAGACACTTTGCCATGGAGCTATGCCCCAGCTTTCTTTTTGGTCTGTTGTATTTTGAGGCACAGTTGGACTTATGTAGCACAGGCAGGTGTTGAACTTGGCGTTTTCATGTGTGTAATTAAATTTAATTGGATGTTGTCTCTGACCCTATGTACTTACATGGGGTGAGAGCTAAAGTCTTCATTGGATGAATTGCCAGCTTGGGTTTCCTGCACCCTCCACCCTCATTTTGCCAATATTTCTGTGTTTCCACCAGTGATCACTGGTTACCTGGGCACAGATGTTCTCTCTTCTTACTGGTTGATTTTCAGAGCCATAACAATACCTTAGGTGTCTTTCCTTGTAGCATCAGAGGCTCCTGGAAGTGCTGGACAATGAGAAGGAACTGTTAAGGGGAAAAATCCAGGAAGCTTTGGATCAGCAGTCACAGGAGCAGAAGGTAAGACCTCAGGTACCCAGAGCTTGAGGAGGGTGGATCTACTGCCTGGGGTACCCAGAGCTTGAGAAGGGTGGGTCTACTGCCTGGGGTACCCACAGAGGGAGAAGGGTGGGTCTACTGCCTGGGATACCCAGAGTTTGAGAAGGGTGGGTCTACTGCCTGGGGTACCCAGAGCTTGAGAAGGGTGGGTCTACTGCCTGGGGTACCCACAGCGGGAGAAGGGTGGGTCTACTGCCTGGGGTACCCAGAGCTTGAGAAGGGTGGGTCTACTGCCTGGGGTACCCACAGTGGGAGAAGAGTGGATCAACTGCCTGGGGTACCCAGAGCTTGAGAAGGGTGGGTCTACTGCCTGGGGTACCCACAGCAGGAGAAGGGTGGATCTACTGCCTGGGGTACCCACAGAGGGAGAAGGGTGGGTCTACTGCCTGGGGTACCCACAGAGGGAGAAGGGTGGGTCAACTGCCTGGGGTACCCACAGAGGGAGAAGGGTGGGTCAACTGCCTTCCTTTGCTGCATCCTCCCTGTTGTCTTCTTGTTCATAGGAAACACTGGAAAAATGCCTGCAGGAAGAAATGCAGAGGAATAAAGAGACACTGGAGTCAGCTGTGAAGGTAGTTAAACCATTATCATTGACAGTAACACAGTGTAGAACAATACTTCATTATAGAAAATTCCCACTTTTTCGCCACTCTTTTTTTTTTACTTTCAGTATGATCCTTCATATTCCTGTTAATTCATATTCATAAGATGATGGCATTGAACGTAGGTTATTAGTTACTTATTTTAAAATAGTTATGTTAGAACAGTGATACTTACCTCTAGTACTGGATGGATGAGAGAGAGGTGGGGGAGAGGGGAGAGGAGAGAGAGAGAGAGAGAGAAGAGAGAGAGAGAGAGAGAGAGGAGAGAGAGAGGAGAGAGGGGAAGAGAGAGAGAGAGGAAGAGAGAGGGGGGGGGCCATCTCCTGCTCTCCTGCTCTCCTGCTCTCCTGCCGGCCCACAGGCTGGTCAGTGTTCCCAGCAGCTCCACAGAGGCTGATCAGTTGAAGTTTCAGCCCCTTTCTGCTCTTGCCTGGCTGCCTACAGTCGCGTTCACCTGCTCAGAGCCACGAAGCAGTTAGGTAGCCTCAAAGGAAAACAATTAGATGGCATGGTGGTACTCTCCCATGGCTCCCGAAGCTCTTGGAATGAAATCCAAGGAGACCTCTGCTCCTCCCCTCTGCTTGCCACACACCAGATCCGCCCTGTGTGTGTGTGTGGCGCTGTGTGGCTTAGGTGTGTCATTAATGGAAATGGGCATTAGCTTCTGGGAAATAGGATGCTAGACACAGGAGAGCATTGGTAGAGGGCATGTGCAGTGTGGCGTAGGAGACAAATAAATGGACAAACAGCTTAAAAGCCAAAGTAAACAAGTGCAGAAGTCTACGATGAATTCAACACATGTGAGGAGTAGCTGATGAGAGCCAAGTTCTGAACAGAGAGTGGATCCAGGAAGAACAAAAGGTCAGGCTGTTGGCTTGAATGGAGACAGAGGGAGACCAAGCAAAGGTACTAGTTTGGACAGTCCCCGTGTGCTTTCCGGGACTCGGAGGTTGGTGGTGAGAGTGGGAACGTGCGAACGGACACAAATGTCACCTGCCAGGTAACAAGGAAGTGTGCAGACTTCTGGAGGAGCAAGGCGGTGAATCCGTGTTTTCCAAAGATCAGCAGTTTAGAAGTCATGTTTAATTACAGGAGTCTTTGAAAATACAGGAAAGAGTTAGGTTGTAACAGACTGTGAAAGACATATTTCAGTTTACTGTAGTTTCTTCCTTATTGTAAATAACTTTTAAACAATAATGTATTTATTTTTATTTTATATGTGTTGGTGCTTTGCCTACATGTATGTCTGTGTGAGGATGCTGGATCTCCTGGAACTAGAGTTACAGATAGTTGTGAGCTGCCCTGTGGGTGTGGGTATTGAACCCGGGTTCCCTGGAAGAACACCTGGTGCGCTTAACTGCTAAGCCATCTCTCCAGCCCCTATAAATAACTTTTAAGACCTACTTTTTGATGTCTGCTGCTTTAAGCTAAGGCTTGATTTCTTTAAAGTGGAGAAATATCAGGAGGTGAAGGGGGAAATCTGTATCAAAATGATTGAATGCACTGTGCCTTTATGTAATATACAGAAATGCAGCAATGTTGGGACTGTGTGTTAAGTTTAATGTCTGGGATTTGAACTTACTGTTAACATTTCTGTTTTGGCCTTTTTTTTTTTTTTAAAAAAAAAGCTTGAGAAAGAAGCGATGAAAGATGTCATCACCAAAGCAGTGGAAGAAGAAAGGAAAAATATGGAAAAAGTTCATGCTGAAGAACGGGAAATGTGGAAGGCAGAACATGCAAGAGATCAGGAAAGGGTAGCAGAGGCTATCCAGGCCGCCGTCCAGGAGCAGCGGGTGATGAGTCAGGTAAGTCACCCAGAAGTGTGGCTCCTTGGTCCCCATCCCTCAAAGGAGAAAGTACCTTGCTATTGCTACCTTACTTTTAGGAGGCAGGTATTTTATTTTTATCACAATATTTTTGTTTTGACCTGGTTTTTTTTAAATATTCAATAATTTTTTACCTTACTAGTATTAAAAATCCTATAACATATTTTATGTTTTTCTTTTATTTAAGAAAGATTAGAATCTATGTTTCTATTTTGTCATTCTAACTGTATTAAGCGCCCCACATTCATTCATCATTCATCCATTCATTCATTCTCTTTCTCTCCTTTCCTATCTTTCATGCATACACATGTGCATGCATGCAGGAATATGTGCACATTCACACAGTAATAATGTATTTGATTAGAAAAGCAATTTGATTCAAATAAATTATTTCTGACTTATGTACCTGTATATCTTTAGTTGGCAGCAATAATTAACATAACCTCACAAGTCTCCCCATGGTCTTCTGAGAGGAAATGTGCAGTGAGCCAGTATGTCCTCCCTACAGAGTAACTTTTGCCCATGATCTCCCGCTTTGTATGGGCAGAGGTGCTTGAATAAAAGACAAATACATAAAAAGACCTATTTTCTCTATAGGATGTCAGGCTTCTATATGGTATAGCACAACATACCATTTAAAATGTGTCCCCTCAAAATCTGGGCATGGCAGTGCCCACCTGTAATCCTAGCTCAGGAAATAGAGGCAGGAAGATTGGTGGTTGAAGACCAGCCTCAGCTGTGTAGCAAGTTTGCAGCCTGCTTGGGCTAATAAGACCAAAACACAGATAGCACAAAATGTGTCCCCTGTAAGTTGAGAATGTAATGAAGATTCTTAGCAGTGTAAGCTTTTGCTCGAGCCTGTCTATCTGAATGTGAATTTCTCTGATTGCACACAGGGGACTCTGGGCAGGAAGTGGCTATAAGGGAAGCAATGTGAGTGTGCTGGCCTATCAGATGCATTCGGAGTCATTTCCACATGTTGACTTCAATTAGTCATACAACTGACATTCCATTGCTTAAAGCCTATACTCCTACTCAGGGAAAGTGGCAGAAACATGGCTTTTGTGGAATGCTCTGTGAAGCTCATACCTCACCTGACTATTTAGGATAATCAAATAAGTGGCTACAATCAAACTTACTCTTTGCTGTATTAATAACTAAAGTGACTTCCTGTTTCTCTCCAGTGCCATTTAGATACAGTAGTAGAAAAGCATTTCTTTAGATACAGTAGTAAAAAAATAGTAACCCAGCCTTTTAAAAGATGATAGGAAGCTGACAAAGGGGTCGTGTCAAGTGTTTGGTGGTCCTGTAAAGTATTTGGTGGTCCTGTCAAGTGTTTGGTGGTCAGTTGTCATGAAAAAACAAAGCTGCAGAGGTGTGAGGAGCTTGCTGTGCACAGGTTAGTGTTTCAGAGGAGAGCAGAGCAGAGAAGTGCCCGGTTTAGCTGAAACAGTGCTGTTGTCTAAGAACAAACAGGCTGGGAGAACATTGGAGCAGGCACCAATCCAGAAATACCCAGTCCCTCCTAGGATTGATACATACAGTGATCATGTGACAGATTCCATGCTTTGAGTCTGTATTCCCTAGAAGAAGGCCAAGGTAGTCTTAAGAATTTATTAAAATTACACAAAACTGTACATATGTGCATATTTTTCTGCAAAGATAAATTTTACTTTTATTAAATTCTCAAAAGAATTTTAATTAGGAAAGTTTTTTTAAATACTGCAATTGGCTTCCCATTGCCTTCTGAACTTTCTATGTAAAATATATCCCAAATTGATTAAATACTTAAATTGTAAATTTTATATACCAAAGAAGGAATTAGGCAAATATTAACATTCTTTGAAAGGAAGACTCTGGCCTGTTAGATTGATGGATTAAGTACCACCAAAATCAGCTTTATAAAAGTAGGAAAATATTAGTAAAAGTTATCCAAATTTTTCCAAATTCTTATACCCATCCAAATATTTATTCAAGAAAAAAATGGTTAAATATTCCTAAGCTGGCTTCCTGAAGTTCTAACCAGCTCCTTACATTTCCGTCTCCTTAGTGCAGCTTTGGACAGGGCATAGCTGTGCAAGCCAGTCTGTGGCCCCATGAGGTGCCAGGTTTGCAGCCCCACAGAGGCTGCATGCCTGGAGGATTGTCATGTGACCGGCTCTGCAGCTTCCTGAAAAACCTGCGCTTTGTTTTTTTTTGTTCAGTGTAGTAAGTATTTTTACTGTTTCAATACAGTCTTTCTATTAATTCTTGGAGAATTTCATTTGTGAATAAGTGGATTTTGATCATATTCCCGTTCTTCTTCCCAACTCCTACCAGATCCATCCTGCCCCATAGGAAAGCCCTGTGTCTAGGATGTTTGTCAGTGACAGGGATGGTGATGATGATTATCATCTCAGCTACAGAAATACCTGTTGGGGTACAGTAGAGGCTGGAAAACACTAAAGAGGAAAAATCTAGAGGAAAAACTCATTTTCTATAAATGGCTTTGGAAAACTCTGACTAAGGTCACACACACCCTGAGAGGGGCCTGTGACCCGCTGGCCTCTGGTAAGGTCACACACACCCTGAGAAGGGCCTGTGACCCGCTGACCTCTGGCTAAGGTCACACACACCCTGAGAAGGGCCTGTGACCCGCTGGCCTCTGGCTAAGATCACACACACCCTGAGAAGGGCCTGTGACCCGCTGGCCTCTGACTAAGGTCACACACACACCCTGAGAAGGGCCTGTGACCCACTGGCCTCTGGTAAGGTCACACACACACCCTGAGAAGGGCCTGTGACCCACTGGCCTCTGGCTAAGATCACACACACCCTGAGAAGGGCCTGTGACCCGCTGGCCTCTGACTAAGGTCACACACACCCTGAGAAGGGCCTGTGACCCGCTGGCCTCTGACTAAGGTCACACACACCCTGAGAAGGGCCTGTAACCCGCTGGCCTCTGGCTAAGGTCACACACACCCTGAGAAGGGCCTGTGACCCGCTGGCCTCTGACTAAGGTCACACACACCCTGAGAAGGGCCTGTGACCCGCTGGCCTCTGGCTAAGGTCACACACACCCTGAGAAGGGCCTGTGATCCGCTGGCCTCTGACTAAGGTCACACACACCCTGAGAAGGGCCTGTAACCCGCTGGCCTCTGGTAAGGTCACACACACACTGAGAAGGGCCTGTAACCCGCTGGCCTCTGGCTAAGGTCACACACACACCCTGAGAAGGGCCTGTGACCCGCTGGCCTCTGGCTAAGGTCACACATGTCCTGAGAAGGGCCTGTAACCCGCTGGCCTCTGGCTAAGGTCACACACACACCCTGAGAAGGGCCTGTGACCCGCTGGCCTCTGGCTAAGGTCACACATGTCCTGAGAAGGGACTGTGACCCGCTGGCCTCTGGCTAAGGTCACACACACTCTGAGAAAGGCCTGTGACCTGCTGGCCTCTGACTAAGGTCACACACACTCTGAGAGGGGCCTGTGACCCGCTGGCCTCTGACTAAGGTCACACACACTCTGAGAAAGGCCTGTGACCTGCTGGCCTCTGACTAAGGTCACACACACCCTGAGAGGGGCCTGTGACCCGCTGGCCTCTGGCTGAGATTCAGTGAGTAGAGACTAGGTAGGATGTAGAGCTATAATTAGTGTCCAGGTTGCTATAGCAAGGGAACCTTCTGAAAAAGGGTGGAAAGCTCAGTAATTTGAAATAGTAAGGAAATCTATGCCTCCACCTTTTAGTAGATCACTAATGTAAAGCACAAATAAGAAACTTCAGTAATACAGATGATGAAGACTGCAGGTTTTGCAAAATTAATCCCCAAAAGTTACTACATGAGACAGTCCCAAACAAACAAACAATGTGTCACATTTAGCAGTCACACGGTGGGGAATAAATATAGAAGAACAGAAAAGATTTGTTTCTGAGTCACTGTTTTGTATTATTTTAAATGTGCATTGTTTAGAAACCAAAAACTATTCAAAGAAACAGTAAAATAAAATCCACAGATAGGTAGAAAATCAGTCAGAAATACCTAATAATGGCTTAAAAGACTAAGACTTTATTCTGCATCATGAAGAACTCAGTTTTTGTTTGCATTCATAAGCCATTGTCTTCTGTGTCACGAGTGCCTGGGCTCCTTGAGAACCACAGGTCTTCTGAAGCCTGCTCATGAACTTTCAGAATGGCAACTTCTTTCTCCCTACCCAGAGCAGGTGTACCTGCTGCATGTGACTCTTCCTGCTGTGCCCGGGAGTTCTGGCGCCCAGATTGCCAGGAGCCATCCCTGGCGGTGGACAGGTCCCAGCAGAGGATGTAAGGAGTTGGCAGGGAAAGGAAGTAAGCCAGGCCATGATAGTCTGGAGAATCTTGCAGCCTGACTGACTAGCAGCCAGAGTGCTTCTTTATTCATACAAAATTTAGTAAGCAGGGATACATCCATTATGTTCCAAAGACAGATCATATCATTTTTGTTTTTGGACATGTGTTCCACTTCCTTTTGCTCATCTTTTAGTCACCATTAATAAACTATGAAAGAACATAGTTATCATTTCCAATCATTTTCCCTCAAGTATGGATATCATTAATAAACAGAGTTATCATTCTTACTCAGTAACCCCATAACCCAGTTTTAAGACTCTAGAAGCATATGACAGTCTGTTCACAGACTCATAGCTTTCGTTGCTTCAAGGACTCTAGACCAAAACAAAATCTTCAAGCCACCCTGGGCATTTTGCCATGTCCCAAGCCATTGTATTATTAACTCTTAGTGGTCAAAGTGCCCAGGAAAATCCTCAGGCTAAGGCTGCTGCAGTTACTATTCAAATTCTGGCATAATACAATGTTCACATTTATATCTTCATAGAATTTGTCTATATGTCTAATCCTGGCATTCTGTTGTTCCTTGGTCATATGACATTATTTGGCTCTGTATGAGCTAACTTATCTGAGAGAGTGGGGTCCTGACACCTCATACTTTTTTCATCTTTCCCCTCCACATTTTGCTCATCAATATGTCTCTGTGCAGGGCAGAGGTATATGCCATCTAATTGCCTGAGTGTACAGTGGGAAGAGGCTTGGAATCCGAACTGTGAACAACTCCAGCCCACCAAATCTTGTTTTGAATATCTTATTCCTGTGTAAGTACGGAGACAGATGTTTCAAGAATGTCTCATAGCCTCATGAAGAGACCTCTGGCTTCTTTATGTGTCACAACCTCCAAGGCATAAGGAAGACCTTCAAGTAGATAAGGATATCTCCCTAAAAGTGGGAGGGGGAATAGTATGTTCAGGACTTTCCTGGGGAAGCTTAGAAGCAGCATTCCTGGGAGAAAGCATAAATGATTCATAAGGAATTTTACATCAACCCAATATCCTCAAACTGTACAAATATTAAAAGTGCACCAAGTATGTAACAGGTGGAGATGAAAACCAAAGGTGGCATGGCGGCCATCATGCGGCTCAGCTCTGCTGGATCTTCGTCAAGCAGCTGTGTTGGCTTTATGACTTCTGCCATTCCATTCAGATATGGTTGTGCCACCAGATTGTAGCATGAATCTTAAAGAGTCTTATTAATAAAAACAAACCTGAGCCAGATATTGGGATGAATGCTGGAAGGTCAGAGAAACAGAACAAGCCACAGCCACCTCACCTCATCAGTTCCTCAGCTGGTCCTGTTTCCTCAGACTGGAGGCCTCTGAGTCCTCATCCAGAATGAATCTCAGCTGAACTACTGCTCAAAAGCCTGAAAGCTTAACCAGCCAAATACTTCTAGTTCCTGGTTTTCACGCCTTATATACCTTTCTTTCTGCCATCACTTCCTGGGATTAAAGGCTCACTTTTTGGGATTAAAGGTGTGAGTCACCATGCCTGGCTGTTTCCAGTGTGGCTTTAAACTCAAAAAGATCCAGATGGATCTCTGCCTCCCAAGTAATAGGATTAAAGGTGTGAGTGCCACCATTTTCTGGCCTCTATATATAGTTGCTGTTCTGTTCTCTGACCCCAGATAAGTTTATTAGGATGCACAATATTTTGGGGAACACAATACTACCATACCAGATCATGTGTCTTCCACAGTTACTTTCTCTCACAACCTGAGTTTGATTGAGTCAAGTGTTTAAAAATTGTCTGACCTTACTTATCTGAGAGCTTTGTATATGATCTCTGCCTGCCCCCATGTCTCCTAGGAGGTCCAAGTGTCTAGCTCACCAAATGTGTTTCAGAAAATGTCCTGTCCTAAGACAAGTCAGGGACGGAAGTCTCTTACAGTTAATTCTACACTAGTGGACATCTGATCCCACAATCCAGCACAGTCACCAAGAGTCATCACCATTGGCTTTTTTTGATGGCATCAGATATCACGTAGAGGTTTCATGTGGAAATGTCACTGTGTGTCTTCTACAGCAGCCAGTTATTAGCACAGAAATGCCCTGAACGTTCCTCAGTGTCCCTGGGCTTCTGCTGTCCACAGCTAGACCTGTCATCAGTTCTGCCTTAGTTCCTGCTGATGTCTCCTCCTGTGAGTCACCAGGCTTACACACTAGTCACTGAATTCTCTTCGTCTTTTTATGTGCATCTGTGTAGGCCTGGGATGCCCAGGTCCTACGATAGGCTCAGAGGTGCTGTTGAGACTCATCCATGCAGATTGTCCTATGACTGCTGACCACAGTTCCTGTTCCTCGACCCTTGACCTGTCTCCCTACAGTGCCCAACCTGGCAGGGTGAGGTGGGTTCTCCTTGAAGTCACCTTTCACGGATCAGGTTCCACGTTTATTTTTAATATTTGAGTTTGTTTATACATTAGAAAAACCAGCTAGTTTCTCCATTCTTCCTCAGTCATCAGCCTGATCAGAGGTAAGCACAGCCTCTGAGAAGCTCCCTATGTGTATCCTGTCAGCTCTGTCTGTCTGTCTTTCTGGCATGTACTGTCTCACTTCATTCCCCTGCCCCCGACCTCCAGTAGAGTAGAGGCTTGCCTCCCTGAAAGCCCTGCATATGTGAAGCCTTGCTTCAGCTCTTCTTCTCCCATGAAGGAGCCATGAAGTTCTCTTCCGGGCAGAGCTGGGACTGCTCTTGTGCTGATGTAACACCATCCGCCATCTTCGCTCTTACCTGCCTCTTTGGGCCTCAGGAACAGCCTTGTCATGCCTTGTCATTGCTGACAGGTGAGACAGTGCCATGAACACTCCCAGGAAGACTGGTGGGGTGCGGGCAGTCCACCACCCTTCCCTTCGGCAGATTTCTTGAGCAAAGGGGCTCCCTGTCACCATGTCCTGGTAGCTTTGATGTGGTTGACTCCATGCTCACCCAGGGAAAATGAACTTCTCCGTGTGTGTGGCTTCTTGTGAGGGCTGTTTGTGCCTGTGTTGCTGTTGGTTCTGAGTGTTCATGGGACGAGATCATCAAGGCTTCCTTTTCCATTCTTGCTGGCATCATATGATGTGATTATATCTTGATTTTTTTTTCTAAAACTCTCAATATAAAGGGAAAAGTAAATTAATGAATTTAATAGGTCAAATAAGAGAAATAAAATTATAGGTGTAAAATACCAGCTTAAATAGACATTTAGAAATGACACAGTGCCTGCCACTGAAGAATAGACTTTTTGGAAGCTCCTTCCTGTGACCTCCTTTTATTCAGCCCAGAGTTTTATTATTGTTTTAGAGACACAGTCATGCACAGAGCTAGAATCACACTCACTAAATAGCTGAGGATGTCCCCAACTCCTGATCCTCTTGCCCCCACCTTCTGAGTGCCAGGATTCCAGGCACATCTGCCACAACTAGCCTTATCCCAAATTTTAAAATAAATTTGTAGGCGTCACTTTATGAATTAGTTGCATCCCCCAGGGAAAACTAGTTGAAAAAAATCAATGAGTTATTATAAACTGCTCTGAAAATTTTCCCACAGGTTAAATTAATTTTCCTAAGTGAGTTATGTGGCTAAGCCAGAAATATAACTTATAAATAGACTTCCCCTTGGTTTATTAGTGATAGGAATCTGAAATCGTGTCCCTGCTTTCTGTTCCTACCCTGGAGCACTGTAGCTGTGAGTTTTAGATGTATAAGTAATGTCCTTGTTATCCTTTGGAAAGCCCCTCAGATAGGAAGTGTTACAGAAGTTGACAGGACATGATTGTATCTTAAACAAGGAGAACAGTGATGGTCTTCTTGTTCTGGGGTCATTCGGGCAGCTTTATTCTCCATGACTTTATAGGCTATTCTAGACAAAGAAGCCGCTTTAAGGATTGGGGGAGGAATAGATGAAAGGCTTCCTGTGGGGAGTAGAAGTCTTAAGAGGAGCTGCTAGTGGTTGTCCTGACATCAGCAGTGACCATCACAGCATTGGCTCATCACCTCCAGTGAGTGGCACGCACTTTTCTGGTTGGTTGCTAATGTGTCTGAGTTGACTTTTTACTTTTTCACTACATTCTTCCTAATCAGCTACGTTATGAGGCAGGTGCCATTATCACCCCAAGTGTGTGCACTTCTTATGGAGGTTCATGTTTGAGCACCTGGAAGCTGGAGGTCAGGTCGGTCCCCCCCGCTCCCTCCCCCCTTCAAGGTGGACTGTTTCCTGTTCCTGGGCTTTCTGGTTAGGCCTAGAATGACTGTCCAGGGAGCCCCAAAGGTGTCCTATCTCTGCTCGCTTCCCACATGCTGGGATTACAAGCATATGTTACTATGCTCAGATTTTTATCTGGGGTCTTGCAGGTTGAACCTCAGTAAATCTAGGTCCTCAGGCTTGCATAGCAAGCATTTTAATGACTGAGCCATCTCCCCAGCCCCACCTGCCTATACCACCGTGAAGATACAGGGGTTCTATAGCGCATCACAATGGGCATCTGACCTTGTCAGGTCCAGGCTGCCTATCTCGAGAGGCATTGAAGTTGCCACAAGTTGTCCCCATCCCCGACCTCCATTTCCCCACCCCAGGCTTCTCATCTTTAGTATGAAGTACAGATTTGTCTTGGATAGGAATAGATAATTATATAAGAAAACCCTTAGGTGGCATTATTCTCCTGCTATTCATTTATTCTGTAATTTTTGCTGAGCACTGACCCCATGTTGTCAATTCTAGAGACGGTTTTGGTACACAGAGTTGGCCCTTGTGAAGTATATAAGGTCAGTTGAGAAGGAGCCATAGTAAAAAAGGCTATGATAGAGAAAAAAAAGTATCACGGCTATGTGTTTGACAGAGTCACTGGTGGGGAATTCCTTAGATATAGGAAGGAAGCCAGAGGTGGGGAATTAGTATGCAGGTTATATGGTACACTCACATGAATTCTTAAGGAGAGAGAATGTTGTGGTAGAAGTTACACAGTAGTACCAGGGCCTTGGGAACTTCTGTCTGGTGTCTGGTGATAATATGAATTGTGATAAACTGAATTGGGATAGTGGTTTCATTTGGCCAGACCTATCAATCCTCAGAGCCATTTCTTTGTAAATTGTGGTTTTTAAGAACAAATTCCTATTATATTAAAGTTTTGAAAAAGGCTCAAGTTTTGTTGAGATTAAAAATCTGTTTTGTATTAAATATCTGATGCGTGTTGATAATCTGTAGATAAGTCTAGAGGAGAGATTGGACCTATTACATCCTGCTACAGAGACACCTGCATACCCATGCCCTATTGACTGTGATGATCACAAGGAAGTGGAATTAACAAATGGTGGGTAATGGAAATGTATATAAACACAGTGGACTTTTACTCAGCTATACAGATGAAATTTGTAGGTAAACAGATGCATCTGGGAAGTAATATATTAAATGAGGAGACTCAAACTCAGAAATACAACCAAACCAAACCCCAAACAAGCAAGCTCTTGCATTCTCCCTTATGTCTGGATCCTAGCTCAGTAGTGTTTATTTGTATATGAACAGGAGGAAATGTGGATAAAACCTAAGAAGTAGAGGCTAAATGAGGGTGAAAGGATGCTGAGGGGCTAGGGGATGGGCAGAAAGGACACGGCGGAGAATGAAAGTAGGGACGGCCGGGGTGGAGGGGGGAGGGAGGACGCATGTGGATGGGGAAGGGAGACGGGAACTAAAACAGGTTCTGCTCGGAAGTGGTGAGGTGGCACCTTTGAGATGTTAAGTGTTTGTCACTCTGGTTTATACTTTGTATGATAATTTTAAAATTCTTGAAAAAACCTGGTCTGAAGTTGGGTGCCTCGTCAGGATTAGTGTTTGGAACAGATAAGACATGGGTGCTGTTTAAAGCATGGGACGGGGCTCTGACTTTTTTTATGGAGTGTGACCATCTTCTAACTATAGATGACACAGTTTGCTTCAGATTGACTGTTTAGTGGAGGTGATTCTGCACATAAGCTTGTGCTTCATAAGGGATAGTGACAGTCGCCCATGTTTGGGGGCAGAGCTTCCATCCTGTTGGATGCTCAGAGTTTCCTGTGTGCACAGCTGAGTGACAGAGGACAGCACTCCTGTCAACTCTTTTAGCTGTGCTAGGCATGTGTGGGTCCCCAGAGGTGTAGCCCAGCCATTCAGAGAAACAGGAGACTTGAATGAACCACGTTAATGGAAGTGAACATCTTCTCTTGGCTTTTGAGTCCAGACAGAAGGGTAGAACATGGAAGAATAGGCCTCAGGTAAGCAAGCCTGAGTGCTAGAGCACCTCTGAGGAAGGAAGTGCAAGAAGCCTGCCTGCGGAATCTGCAGGAGCACACAGGCAGGAGACACACCTACTGTTCCACAGACCTTACTTGAGGGCTGTTTCACTTTGGCCTTCATCCTAAGTTAAGACCTGTTCTATTACAGAGTGCACCTTTTAGAGATATTAAAAGGAAGATTTGTAACCCAGGCTTATTTTCACATGAAGTTAAGATCCTTGCTGAAGGAAGGGAAATGCGTTTGTAACAGACCCCAGGCACAGAGACAGGGTTCGTTTACTTCACTGCTGCAGCACAGTGCTTGTGAGGAACCCCATCTGATGCTGCAGCCTCTTGGCTTACAACCTAGCACAGCCTCTATAATTTGGGGGCTGTGTTTTCTTAGAAGCCACATATTCTCAGATATTATAATTAGGGCTTAAATTTTCTCAAAGAGATTGAGCATTGCCCCCTAACCCTTCTTAAGAAGGAAGTGACAGTTCTGTCCAGGCTTCTCAACCTGATACTTTCCCAACCCCAACCCCATGCTGTACTGATATCTTGGGTTTGGATTTGTTCACTTTGCAGTTTACTAAATTATTTGATGGGTACCTCATTTGTAATGGATAAAGTTCAGTGACATTTGCTGTGGGTACAGCTGTGAATGTGCTGCTCTGATTTGGTTGATAAATAACATACTGATTGGCCAGGATCCAGGCAGGAAATATAGTATAGGCGGGACAAGCAGAGAAGAGAATTCTGGGAGGAGGAAGGCTGAGGCAGGAGTCACCAGCCAGACACAGAGGAGGTGAGATGTAAAAGTACTGGTAAGCCACAAGCCATGTGGCAACTTGTAGATTAATAGAAATGGGTTAATTTACCATTTCTGCTAGGACCGGGAAGGACGTTGGTGTAGAGGACATCTGCCACCATGAGTTCCGGTACGTTGCCGAAACCTCAGATGCGTGGTCTTCTGGCCAAGCGCCTGCGGGTTCACATTATTGGTGCGTTCGTTATGGCCCTGGGAGTTGCCGCTTCCTATAAGTTTGGCATGGCTGAACCCAGAAAGAAGGCATATGCAGATTTCTACAGGCATCATGACTCCATGAAGGACTTTGAAGAGATGAGGCGGGCTGGTATCTTCCAGAGTGCGAAGTGACTTCAGAATGTACAGAATATTTGGATTGCACTCGATAGAAGTTCATTGCTGACCTGTGTTCCTGAACTATGAAACATGAATATGTGGGCTAAGGAGTGGGTTACCTCAATAAACAATTAACAACTATATAGACAGTAAAAAAAAAAAAAAGAAAGAAAGAAAGAAATGGGTTAATTTAAGATATAAGAACTGGATAGAAAGAAACCTGCCACGGCATACAGTTTATAAGTAATATAAGTCTCTGTGTGTTTACTTGGGTCTGAGCGGCTGCAGTGCTGGAGAAATCTCCAGCTACAGACATCCTTAATTATTAAGAATGTAGAATCCAGAAGAAAGGATTAGCTAGGATCCCAGCTTGTCTTCTCTGCCCCAGCCTTTCCCCTCCTGTATGACTGCTACCCACTTCATTCAAAGAGAAAACCATATTCTCCTTGTGCATGCAGAAGGTTAGGATTTGTCCCAGATTGCCCTGCTGTCATCCCCATTTCCATGCCTCTTTAATCATCAGAACCTTCCCATTGTGCCGGAAACATAGTTCATTGAAAATGAAAGTGCTTAGCCTGGTATGGGGTGCCCTCCTGCAGTCCTATAGCCTGGTATGGGGTGCCCTCCTGTAGTCTTACAGCCTGGGATGGGGTGCCCTCCTGCAGTCCTATAGCCTGGTATGGGTGCCCTCCTGTAGTCCTATAACCTAGTATGGGGTGCCCTCTGTAGTCCTATAACCTGGTATGGGGTGCCCTCTGTAGTCCTATAACCTGGTATGGGGTGCCCTCCTGTAGTCTTACAGCCTGGTATGGGGTGCCCTCCTGTAGTCCTACAGCCTGGTATTGGGTGCCCTCCTGTAGTCCTACAGCCTGGTATGGGGTGCCCTCCTGTAGTCTTACAGCCTGGTATGGGGTGCCCTCCTGTAGTCCTACAGCCTGGTATGGGAGTGCACACCTGTAGCAGCACTTGGGAGGTGAAAGCATGAGGTCAGGAGTTTAAAATCATCCTCTGGGCACATGGTTCTCAATCTGTGGGTCACGACCTTCATCACAGGGGTTGTATATTGGATATTTACATTACAATTCATAACAATAGCAAAATTACAGTTATGAAGTAGCAATGAAAACAGTTTTATCATTAGGGGTCACTACAACATGAGGAACTGTATTATTTAAAGGTCATAGCTTTAGGAAGGTTGAGAACCAGTGCTCTGGTACATGACACACTCAAAAAACAAAAACAAAATAAACAATAAATAAAATAGTAACAATAGAATATTATCTTCATATATGTTGTTCCCTCTAGCCTAGTATTGTTCTTTTAAAATTATTTTATTTTGTGTGTATGAGTGTTTTGTTTTCATGTATGTTCACCACATGCCTGCCTTTTGCCTATGGTAGTTAGAAGAGGGTATTGGATCCCCTGGAACTAGAGTAACAGATGGTTGTGAGCTGCCATGTGGGTGCTGGGAATCAAACCAAGGGACTAAGCAAGTATTCTCCAAGGCCAGCTGCTGATGGAGATGTGGACCACGAAGACTATGTTCTCTGGGCTCCAGGTGGCAACAGAAGACCTTGGGAACTGGACTAGAGGTCATCATGTTGTGTGTTGGCTGCATTTTACCAATGTCCTGAAATTTTAAATGAGGTCATATTGAAAAGTAATTAACTAATAATAAGAGCTAAATATTCTTGGTAATACTCATGAGATAGCCTTGAATATGACACACCCAAACAGGAGAGTGTTACAAATGCTTTCTGGAAATGGCTGGATATTTAACATGCAGGAAGAGGGCTTCCTGACCCATGTGGGGGTGGCTGAACTGGTGGAGGATGGACAAACAAACCTTGAAAAGAACAAACCTGGCGACTGGCATGAGGATGGAGTCTTGTGACTCCAAGAGCTGCATTTTGGCTGGGAGTTGGGGTGTGACATTTAAGTGCAGTCTTCCTGCTCCTGCTTACGTCTGAAGCAGAAAAGGGACATTAGTGAAAAAAATGGGTGAAGTGCGGTGAAAATTGATGATCATCTAAGGGTACTGTGCTTTGCATCTGTAGGAACTGTTGTCTCTGTGTGTGTCACACAGAGACATTTCTGTGTGTCTGAAATTGTTAGAAACTGTAGAAGTAATGCAGCCCCAGTGGGAAGAGCATGTAGGAGATTCAGTGATATTTCCCCCTTTCTAAAACCCAGTTCAGTGTAGGATGCCTGAGAGACTTTCCAGCTCGTGGCTCAGGGGAAACTGCATAGAGGGAAGGTTTGGACTATAAGAAAGAAGGCAAGGTCTTGAATCAAGAGCAGGAGCCCCTTTGAAATATAGCTGTTACCCCAAGTGGAGTGGGTCAGCAGAGGCGAGCACTCGGTGCCGAGTATTGAGAACCTCACCTCCCCATCCACCCCCATCTCAGTTCTCAGATGCTGAGGGCCATGGGAACTGGGAGATGTTTTTTTCCTGAGGAATCTGGACAGCCCAAGATGAAAGACCTAAGTACATTGTTATAGGAAATGGCCCCAGGGAAGCAAGCAGCCAGATGGCTCTGTTCTCAAGACCTGGGCCACAGGCTGTAACTGCAAGCTCTGGGTTGTCATCCTGCGTGAGTGTATGACTCTTTAAACAAAAGAGTCAAGTATGAAGAGACGGCTGCTTGTGAGCACAGAGAGTAAAGGAAAGATTTGGGGGATAAGAAGTTATTAAAAGCTACCCTTGATTCCTCAGAGATAGAGGCATGCACACCAGACAAAGACGACTCTGTGTTTCTTTTAAGTTTTTTTTTTAATTTATTTTATTTGTATGGGTGTTGTGCCTGAATGCATGTCTGTGCACAAGTATGTCTGGTACCCACAGGGACCACAAGAGAGTGTTGGAACCCCAGAGCTGAAGTTACAGTTTTTATAGACATGCCATGTCTATGCTGACAATTAAACTTGAGTCCTCTCAAGAGCAGTCAGTGTTCTTAACTGCTGAGTCATCTCTCCAGTCCAGGAGGCTGTACTTTTAAAGCAAGAGAATAAGAACATATATTAAAAATAATCAAACTCAAAAGTCAAAAGTTGAAGTTGTAAATGATTTCCAGAGAGGAGTCTAAATATACAGATGTAGCCCATCTGGTTCCTCACCTGCCACCATCAGCAAATGCACAAACCTTCGTTCAGAACCATGGCCTGAGGTCCTCCTTGTCCTTGAGACACCTTCGCTGGATAATTGTAGCTGCCCTCCCTCATCCAACAAGCTTCTGTTTACAGCTAATGGAGACCATCACAGGATACCACAACTGGACCAGTGCCGAGATCAGCAGATTGTGGGAACCCAGCCCCAGTGGATACATGTGTAGCACAGCACCTTCATTTGTGGCTCAGACAACATTGTGGAAGAGGGGGCGGAGAGATTGTAAAAGCCAGAATTCCAGGAATCCTGATGAGAAACCATCTCTCCTAGAAACGGCTGCATAAACAAGACCAGGACAATGGCAATAGTAATAGATGTGCTGAAATGGAAGGTGGGAAAACCTCCTGAGTCCCTCCCCTGGACAAAGAACTACAGGCAGCTAATGGCTGCTGGTGGAAGGAGAATTAGCCCCTCTCGGGGATGAGCCTCCTTATGGGGTGTACAGTGTGGAAAAGTCAGTCCTGTAAATGGAAGCTTATCTCTGTCCTGCCCTGTCCCACGGCTGCTTCCCAAATTATCAGAGGCTTATATTAATTTTAAATGTTTGGCCATTAACTCAGGCTTGTTGCTAATTCTTACACTTAACCCATAATTCTTACCTATGTCTAGCCACATGGCACATAGCCTGTTACCTCATTTTCTACATGTCCTGCTTGCTCGTCATCTCCTGACTCTGCCTTTCTTCATCTTCATCCTCAGTTTGATTGTACCATCTAACCTTATCTTGCCTCGCCATTGGCCAAAACTGCTTTATTATCACCCAATGAGAACAACACATATTCACAGCATACAGAAGGGCATATGTCAGTACAGCCCTAAAAACATATCCACACAACAACAAAAACAGACTCAGCAGATTGTATGTATGTATGTGTGTATATATATATATATGTGTGTGTATATATATATATATATTTACATGTAAGATACATATATGTAATAATAATAAAGAAAAATAAGCTACCAGTTTGGGAGTATTGGGAGAATATTTGCAAGGAGGGATCTTGGAAGGTGCTAGAGGGAGGAAGGGGATGGAGGAAGTGATATACTTTAATTAAAAAAAATGTGTAAAATTTAAAAATGGGAACGATCATGTGATAATTTAAAAAGCTAAAGTAAATCCATGCTGATATAGAAAAGAACCAGGCAGTCCATCAGAAGGCCTGCAGCTATATGGAACTCAGATCAATCACAACTGGAAAGTTGTAACTCTGTACTAATCCTTCATCACTTATTAAATCTAGAGTTAGAAGGTGTAGCTTTCTAAATTATGGAGACTCATGTCTAGCTTTCTAAATTATGGAGACTCATGTCTGATCTGCTTATAACCAGGTTCATAATGAAACTTAAGAAATGAAGCAAATACATTCTTTGAGATTCTGGACAGTATGTCCCTCCTGTGGCCCACAAGCCTCACTACCCCAGGATAGCTAGGAATTGGGCCTAATACAAAATTGTAATTTTACTTAAGAAGTTGGATTTTTTTTTTTTTGCAATTTTTAAAAAACTCAATGTATGTTTCTTAGAGTAAGCTCTGTATTACAAGGTGTTACAATGTCAAAAGGTACAATGCTCCAGAGGGAAAACTAAACCAGTGTACCAGTGATGAGGAATCAGCCTGGGATCATATTCTCAAAGTGTTTAAAACTGCAGAAATTTCCATCCTAGAAATCCAGATCACCAGCTATATGATGAGGTAAAATAAAAACATTTTCAGACAAAGCAGATGCCCAGGCAAAAAAACTCCTAGAGGAGATGGTCTGCCAAAGGAAGGATCAGCCAACAAAAAATAGTACGTAGGTCTAGAATCTAAGAGATTCTGATAAAAACAGATGCGGAGGATCCCAGGAATGTGGCTGACGTGATCCCAGGTGGTTAACAGCGTCTAGAAAATCTACAAGTCCCTGGTGGCTTTGACTTTGCTGAGAAGGCCGTAGACAAGAAGAGAACGTGGGGGCAGCATGGCTACAGTAGCTGCATCGTCCCTGAGCCTGTCCTAGGAGGCCTCCATGTTTTCAAAGTACTCTTTGTTTGCAAAGTACATCTGGCTTTCCTAAAATAAATTCTAAGCATCTTCCTGTCTAGAGGATGGGAGATCATCAAAAGAGAGTGGCCCCATCTTTGAGGCACTTCTTTTTAGGCCACTGTAGTTATAGGTAGTCACATTAAATGGAGCAGCTGATGACAAATAGAGAGTTAGATATGGAGAGAGCACAGATCCAAAGACCTGCAGAGCTGAGCCAGCCCAGCTCTCCAGCATGGAGACCATGGCCGAAACAGGTACTGGCAACGCTTTCCTGTACCAAGCCAGAGAGTAAATCCTTTAAGGGTTTCAACCAAGTGGAGGTTCTAATATGATGAGGGGATGTTTTCCCTTAGTTGGTGAAAATCAATATAGTCAAAGAGGATTTTTTTTTTTTTTTTTAGCGTAGACTCACGAATACAAAGAATAAGATTTTCTTGTGAGGACAGCATTTTGCTTACTTAGAATTCAGGGTCCCCATCATCTGAGTCACCAGTGCTCCCATCCTGCCTCCTGGGTCAGTAAGCGTCTGAGTTGATGGGGTATGTTGGTTTCCTGGTGGCATGTCCAGGACCTCCTGCATTCTCTTCATCTCCTTTTGTCATTCATGACAGTGCAGACTAATTACTTCAAAGTCAAGATGGCCTGACATGCTGTTGCACAGCACATGGATTTTGAGATAAAGTTTTCTTTTTACTCCATCAGTGTCTAGGTTGTAGATTCTAGAAAACCCTTCTGAACCACAGTTTGAGCTTTAAGTTTGTGTGGAAATGGAAGGGTATTGACACACAGGAAAGCACACAAAGTACCCATGACTCTTCACGGTTTGCACACTGCTGACTGTAGCTGGGCAGGTGAGACCCTGATGATAGTTCTACTTTGACTCACTTTGTTCAGTGATAGGCAAAGTGAACTGAGGCAGTGTACGTACCCAAAAGTGCTCTACCATTGGGCCACAACACAGCTCTTTTTCAGATGGACCTTGAATTTGCTTTGTAGCCCAGGCTAGCCTTAAACTTAGTTCCCCCTGCTTGAGACATTCAAGTATCTGTTACTTTCATTTTTAATAGAAACATAATAACCATAATAACTCCACATACAATTATAGTGGGCTCTAATGTCTCAGCACATGTTTATATTGTGTGTTTTAAATCAAGGTATTTGACATATTCCTCACATTTTTACATTTGTTGTTTTTTGTTTTGAAAGATTCACTATAATATTTTGTTTGTAGTTATCCCACTGTGCCATAGGACACCAGAACTCTGTCCTCCTTGAAAATAGCTTTGTATGCATTGAGCAGTCTCTTTCCATACCTACCACTTGTGTGTGTGTGTGTGTGTGTGTGTGTGTGTGTGTACATGTGTAGGTACAATGTAACTGATCCCAGTAATTATGAAAAAAAAAAAAAAGTAGCTCACCACTTTGGAGGCTGGAAGTCCAGGAAGGATAGTATTGTCATTCTGTTCCTAGGCCTCCTGGGCTGTGCCACTCCAGGCCTATGGCAGGACAGCAGGAATTTGTACAAGCAAAGATCACATGGTGAGACAGGAAGTGAGGAATTCAGAGATGAGTTTGTAGGAACTAACACAGCCCACTAGAACAAGACTAGTTAGTCCCTTCTAGAATTCCCCAATGAAGTAGGTACCTCCATCAAGTCCCACCCCTTAATGCCACAGCATGGGCTAATCCTCCCCTACACAAACATTGTCAATTCCAATTCTTGCACACCCAGCTTCTGTTAGCACTTATTACACCAAATCACACCACCTACCATACTGAAACATCATGTTTCCATGTATTAAGGGAGTGAAAATCTAACTTCAGGCAGATCCATTGTCTGCCTTGCTTACTTGGCTGGGTGTGGACACAGGCTGGCCCTTGTCCATAGTGAAGGGAATGAGAATTCACACACGCTTTTCCTTCCCTGTGGATAATTAAGAGTGAGTTTGAAGAGTGTTGTGGGGATGACCAGGCAGATGCTGACTTTGGGGAGAGGCTGAGATGACCGTGGGGAATTGACCAAGCATGTGTTTGCCAACCCACGTGGCAGGAATGGAAGCAGTGCACTGGGCTCCTGGGAACCCTGCGCCAGGTCACAAGTGTGGCTTGAGCTTTCAGGGTCTTTGATGTCTGCCTGGCTTTTCCTCTTCCTCTCCTGCCACTCCCAGAAGAACTGTCAGACAAATTTATTTGTAACAAGCATCCAGTGTCCAGCAAGCACCTCTCACAGGCCACACCCTGTCTTCTCTTAGAAGGGCTGTGCAGACAGACATGAGACATCTCTCCTAGCAACTCCTAAAATTCGGGTCAGCACCACCCATTGGCCCTAGTGTCTTTTGAGACCTCTGTTTCTATATTGTTGCTTCTCTTTCTCTTGTTTTCCTGTTTGTGTGGGTAAATTACAGCCCATCAAGAGGAGGAGAGCGGAGGCTCCCGGATCTGGAATTATGTTTTACAGGTACTACTGGACACTTAGCAGATAACTTGACAAGTGAACACATGAGCAGGAGGCAGCTGACCACAGATGAGAACTCTGTGGCATCTGAAATCTGACCCTTGCATCTTATAATCACCCGCTTTCTATGCCTTTCTACAACCATGTGTAACTTTTAAAATGATGCTTAATTACATTTAATATGCATAGAAATAAAAAATTTAACTACATGATAAATGTGATTTACTTATTAAGAACTGGTAAAAATAAGTCATTATGCAACTGTATAAAGGAATATAAACCATACTATAAAAGACTATAAGAGCCTAAGAAAATATTCAGAGCATGTTTCAGTTGAAAACTTCCAGAGATCGTAGGCAGCACATACAGTATAATCTGACTCTATGTCCAGTTTCCTCCTGCTCTGCCCCTTGTTCTTTGTACACATTTGCATGTTTACACGTTTGCGTGTATATCACTGTATGCTCACACTTTCTTACATTCTACAAGATTCCTACAGTAAATAGACTTGTGATAGTGAATCATTATTGTTTTATATTTTCTGGGTCATGAATACATGTCTAAACTGATTGAGGAAAAACTAAGAGAATACATGCATAGATCTCAAGAATCAAAAGTGAGGAGAATACTCTTTGATGGTGTTACCCAAGTAGAAAGTCCTGACATCTGTGGATAGATGGAAGTTAAGTAATTGTGGTTTGTAGCATTCATTTCAATCAAACACTATCATTTTATTTATTTTAATTAAAAATAAAAGAGTAAAGTACTATTTTTGCAGAAAATAATGTTGCTTTCTGAGAAGCCTGTCTGTCTGTCTTAGAATATTACCTACTCAGCCCTTTTCTGTTTATCTGCTGTTCTGAAATCCCTCAGGTTTCCGATACCCAATTCAGTAAGGCAGTGAGTTCCTCTTTCCTCCCTAGAGGTCTGGTTTCAAATAGCAGCTAACAGGGTGGCGTTCCACCTGGTGTCCAGCTCTCAGCATCTTGACCTGGCAGGAGGCCAAGTGTCTGTAATAAAGCTTGCTACCCAGACTGCATCTGATGACTGCTGTGCAGGAGTAAACACTGAGTTTGTGTGGGTGCAGAGGACAGGAAGGCAATCTGACAGAAACCAGGAGTGACAGGTTGCTGAGGAAGCAAGTGGCATCTGTTAGGTTCATCACTTCCTTCAGAAAATGGCTAATTCCATTTCTTTCCTCCTAATGCCTCTGTTACCAAAAGCTGTTACAGGGCCACCCTCCAGTCTAAAGATTGGCTTGCAACAGAATGAGCTGCACCCAAAAAAAGCCCTTCAGTTCTATAAATGCACAAGTGTGTCTTTGTGCATGCCATACTGACCATGCTTTCCTACCCCAAACAGGAAGCTGTCAAAGCAGCAATAATAGAGGAGCAGAAGAGAAGTGAAAGGGCCATGGAGGAGGCAGTAAAGAGAACAAGAGACGAGCTGGTGGAGTACGTGAGGGAGCAGAGAAGGGTAAGTGTCCTGTGTAGATCCCTGCTTTGTACAAGCTCTGTCACAACAGAGGCTTTCACGTGTGATATGGTGTTGAGATTTTGAAAAATACCCTCAGTATAAAATTAGTAATCTCCTTGGAGGTTATTTTCTCGAATAATTATATATTAAGCAATTATCTCTAGATATCCTATTAGACAAGAACCAAGCAACAATGAGCACTCAGGAAGATAGTTTTGGACTTGAGAGGGGCTGCCATGTGTTTATAGATTCCTTTAATTCTTGTAGGCACTTGCATATGCTCTTGAGGCTTCTTTGTTAACCTGACTGTGGTCCTAACAGATTTCATGACAGTCAGCAAATAAATATCACATTGCTCTGGTTCTGTTTCAGAGCAGGTCAGAGCATGCTGGTCAGAATTCAGAAAACAAGCTGCAGGGACTAGAAAGTAGAACAGATTTCACTTACTGTCTTTCCACAGACCTTGAGTATAATAGGCAATATAGGATGTACTGTTAAATGGGGTGTGTAATCACTATAATAAGGATGTAACGTATTACACTAAAGTGTTTTCGTATGTTTTGTTTACATACCTAACATATGCATGTAAAATACAGTAATTCCTATATACCACATGCAGATACATACTATAAACTATCAGGCTTTCTACACCATAACAAGCATCCAAGCGGAATGGTATATAAGGAAATTTGGTGCATGATGTCTAAACTTAATTGTGGGCTGAACGGTCGAGTGGAAAGTGTTGGCTGCTGACCTTTAGTCAGCAGCAAAGCTCTAAGAATGCAGGGAGGGTCAGGGCCACTCCAGGCCTGCACTCCCTTCTTGAAGTCAAGTCTGTATGGTGCAAAGAAAATTCCTCATATCTGTGAGGCCTGTTAGATTTCAGCAAATAGTTTGTCATCAGAATACAAAATCGATAAGGAATGTTTCCAGATAAGTAGTCATCTACAGAAGCACTCTATATGTGGTTATCTTTGGGGTTGTTTTTTTTAAAAGTGTTTTCACCCTGATTCGTGATAGATTTTCACATTCTGAACTCAAAAGTGAAGTTGGTATTTTAATTATATGTCAATGTTTCCCACAGAGGTTATTTCAGATAATCCAGTTTATGAGCTGTGCCCAGAAGGAATATGGATGCACATGGATTAATTGGAATAGTGAAGAAACACAGATTTAAAATCAATGTAGGGGTTCTTCTAGGTCCCTCCTTTCTATCATCTTTTCTTCTTTAATGTTCTCCTTGGTGGTTATAACACTCGGCATGAAGTCTGCCACCCCAGTAGTATGACGTCTCCCAGGCGTCGTCACTGGCTGTGGGTTCTTGTAGAATGGCTCAGTAGAAGTTATTCACTGTTCTGACTGAAAGGCTATTGGCTCATTAGTGCTGCCTCTTTCCCCTCCCCTCACCCCAGTTCTATGAATTGGACCTCTCTGAACCCCAGTGTGAGTGACTTGGCAGAACAGGGTGTGCTCCGCTTCCTTGTTCCCATTAGCCTGACGCCCTCAAGGCTCCTGGGTGGGTCACATGGTCCAGACTTTCTTCTTCAGGGCTGAGTGGTATGTTGTATGTGTATATTCTCTTAATTTGTCTGTTGATAGACATTCAGATTGTTTCTTCATACTTAATATAATTTCCTGAATCAATCAGTCTATATTTGAAATATAAATCTGCACAGAGATTATAGCAAAGCACATTTACAAGATCATTTGGGGGTAATTTTTTTTCAAAACTGTATTACTTTTCTGTATTATGTAGCTACCATAAAAGTATCTGGTTAAGATTAAGAATGCCCTTTTTAGGTTCCTCTAACCCCTATATGTCAATTTAATGTCTAAAAAGAACTAATTATGGGCTAGGCCATTTGACCTGTGTTCCTCCAAATCTGTTAAGGGCCTATCAGTTGCCTGTTTGTGAGAAGTAGCCTGATTTGATATGTAAAGTTCATTGACAACAGTGTCAGTGACAGCGCAGCAGAATCAGGCCCCATTGTACCGTAAGATTCTCGCAGCTTTCTTTCTCGTATTGTGTTATTGCATGTTGTGGTCATGCCTTAGTGATAGGCTACAGCAGCTGGAGTGAGGATGTACACCCTGTGCCATGTCCATACTTGTTCTGAGCGCTGTCTTCAGCACGTTAATAAAAATTACCCAGGAGCCACTTGTTGGTAGGTGGGTTTTGCTAATTGAAATGTGTATTCAGCTCAGTGTTGGTGCTGTCATTTACTGTGTGAGTTCTGGAACCTTATCCCACTCCTGTTACCGATTCCCGGGAGATCACAGCCCTCTTACCGTAGAAAAATTAGAAAAATTACCACTTGCCCTAGGCTTGCATTTGTATTGGTGACGCTATGAGAAACTTTTGAGTATCTGGGTATTTTGTCTTTGCAAAGGGAAAAGCTAACTTTGAAAAGTCCATGAAAAAGCCCATAGTGAAAGCAGCAGCTTGTTAATATGTCTTTTTATGTCACTCTTGAAAATTTTAGAGTCTTAATTCTGTATTTGCTTCTAAAATAACATATTTACCGTGTAAAGTTAATTTTAATATAATATCTTGGGACTTAGAAAAACTAGAGCTTATAAACTAACTTAAAGGAAATGTTTTTCGTTTTGTTTTATTTTAGCAAATTCCTGTTATTCTTGTCTCTTTCCAAAAAAAAATGTAATTGGGGCAACTTATCTCCACTTCTTCCTTTGGAAGATAGTTTTTTGTTTTTTGTTTTGTTTTGATCAAATAACATTTTCAGTATAAAAATTTTCCTTAACTTTCTTTAGCTCTTTAAAAACAAAAAAACCCTAGATCAAGCTTAGGATTTTCAACTCAGATTCCTCAGAAACCCTTAAGACCTTGGTTCCTGCTGGCCTTAAATTCCAGTCTCTAGGATAGCCTTGAAGTTTTGAGAAGTCTTTGCTGGTGGAAGTCTCCTGTGGAGCTAGGCCTTGCTCTGTGGGTCCCTCAGCAGCATCAGACCCTTGCCCAAAGCCCTGAAAGTTTGAAATGAACACTACTCCACTCCACATTTCCCCGTATGGTTTTACTTTTATAGGACTGAGAAATATGGAATAGAAGAGTCAAAATACTAAAATTCTCAAATAACTTAAAATTTTTTCCCATAGTGTAAAATACAGGTCACCATAAGAGGTAATAGCTTTTTCTACATGTCTAAATCAGTAACTTTCTGATCAATCATTCAACGCTATTGAATGTTAAAAATATACCCAGGATACTAGAATTAATACTGAACTCGTACTGTGAGAAGTCTGAATGGTGTTTTTCGTTTCGTTCCTATGAGTGTCATCAACAGAGGTGCTGTTAAACGTTGTGTACAGCTGTCATTCATCTAGTCCAAACATCTGGATGATAGAGTAACCTTTATGCACTAGTTAAGAAGTCTCAGTGCATGCTCAGATTTCTCCAGCACTGTTCACACAGTACTGCACCACAAAAAAAAAAAAAAGGTATAATCAAAACATCCTACCAATAAGAATTTTGTGATTAATTGGAAAAATAAATTAATAATGAGACATTTTGGGTGTTTAAAATGATTATAAATAAATATTCAGCCCAGTCATAATTTTAAAAAGTCCTCTGCAAAACTTGTCCTTCTAAGGCCAAGGGAAAATGTTATATCAGTTTTGTAAATTTGGGGTGGAATAGAAAAACTGTTTTTTAGCGTAGCACTCCAAAAGTTTTCCATAGTATCTACTAGTTGTCTACTAGTCAGTGGGCTTAGTTCTCTGTCCTGTCTATGAACTGCACACAGAAAAGCCTGGGATTTTTAGGCCAGATGTCTACCCTGAGCATTGGCTGTGCACCACAGGCACACTGACTGGCAACCACACTGCATCCTGCTGAATTTAAATTGTGCTTTCAGACTCTTGCGGTACCTGCCATTCTAGATTGGGATGGGCCAGATCCACCCTACTGCTTGTTTATGAAATTCCAGGAACACTCAGCTTTGCTTTGTGCTGCAGCAGCTGAGTAGAACACCTGCCATGTGTTATTGAAGCATCACTGACTTCGATCAGGTGTCCAAGGGCTGCCAGTCAGCCCTTTAATTCTCTCACCATGGAACTAGGCAGTTGTCATTCGCTCGTGTTCTGAAGAAGTCTCTCCCTTGTCATATAAACCTGAACAACTGTTACAGCAAACATCAGTAGTGCCACAGGCTTTGTTTTGTATAAAGGAGAGAATGCAATGGGAAAGATCAGACACTTCTTGGGGGAGGAAGGATTTGTGGTTTATAATGACCAATAGCCCTTGGGCTATAATGAAGAGTTCCAGCCCATCCCATAAGTTCAGACTGGTACACATGAGCTCGCCATGAGGGAGGAAGTGAGAATAGCATCCAGCAAGCAGTGGCCACTCACAGCCAGGCGGTGATTCCTAAAAATAAAATCTCATCCAAATGTAATAAAAGATTATTATTTTTTCCTCTTAAGAACCAGAATTATGGCCTGTGTTTTCAAAATCATCTCCAGGAAAATAACCTTCACTTGGGAGGATTCTTTTAATTTAGACTTTTAGAGGGGAGTAAGGAGCAATTATCTTTACTTCAAAGATTTGAGGCCAAGACATTGTCAGAATTTCTTAATTATAGCTGGTCTCTTTAAGGCTGGCTATGCTGCAGTTCTCTGGGGTTTCACTTCCATCTTAAGCTGTTAAAGGCAACATTGAGCCAATGTGAACTTACTTTACTTCTGATAATTTCAGTTACTGGAATTACAGACAACTCTAGGGAGCGGGTCACGTCACCATGCTGCCTTGCTTCTTGTCTACTACGTTAACACTTTGTTCCTCGCAGTTGTGACATTCTACCCAGAGTGTGATGGCGTGTTTCTTGACAGCTGCTGAGTGTCTTGAAGGCTTTTCAGTTCTTGCTATAAATTGGTCGCATTAGAGGAGTTACTCTCTACATTGTTGATACATCCCTGCAGAAGCAGTGCCATTTCTCTGCTTCCCACCCCCACCCCTGCTTCCTTTATGCTAATTAATCATTCTTCTGTGTGGCCTGGGCCAGCTCTGTAGTCAGAAAAGGATAAACTCAGGAGTATGTCAGTGTTGGGACCCACAGGGTCTGCTGCGGCTTTTGGTTTGGATGTCATGTTTGAGTTTGCTTCTCTGGACTGAGGCACGTGGGGGTGGGACCTGCTCCTTCACAGTGTGCTTTCTGGTGACTTGGGTTTAGTGCCTAAGTGGGCTTAGCCTTCCTTTTCATTTAAACCATTAGAATTTTACATTCTAAATATATAACATTTTGTACATGTCAGATGGCCTCTGGAAAGTTGTTGAAAGTCAATAAAGTCAGCTAGTTGGAGCTACCTTGCTAAGTGGCCCCCAGTGGGCACTCTCCCTAAATGTGAAGCATAGAAAAATTTTATTTAGAGGAAAGCTAGCAAAGCCAATGAACTATGAAGGTTTAAAGGGTCCTTGCAGCTTTCAGTATCAATACAAGTGGACTCTAGATGCTGATTCCTGTCCTAAATTCTTCCTTGAAGGTTTCTTTTATAAAATACACTTGAATCTTAAACCTACCTCTGTTTCACATTTCTTGACCTTCATTCTTGATCTGAAGTGTCATTGTGTAAGAAGACTCTTGGGAATGTTCACAGATATGTGAATAGAGGCCATGCTAAGACATCTATCCATCTATCAGATTATTACATCAGGCCAGGTACACTGTTATTGAAGGCTTATGATTTTGATGACATCACAGAACACAGGTGAGGGGTTTCTTACAGAAGCCTGGTTGACCCCACAGACAGAAAGTCCACCATTGTGGATTGCAACCTGAGGAAGCTGCTCCGTGTATTCCTGCTTTAATCAGCCTTTTACTACATACAAGACCACGGGCAGCTGGGCAAGGAGTGACCGTCTAGATCCCATGCAAGAGTCTCCTGGGAGACACTCATAGGAAGGCTCAGGAGCTCGTCACCAGTACCGGATATCTCCTAGTTGCCATGGCCACTGGGCAAAGACCAACCAAGGATGGTACCTTGTTAGGACCCCAGGAAAGGCAGTGTATAATAATCTGTGGGTGTAGATTTATTCCTGTAAGAGACCAAGTCTTTTGCTTTCACAAACTGTCTTTTTTTTTTTTTTTTAACTACAGAGGCAGTTCAGATTTATTTTCTGTTTCAAGTCAGAAACCCATGGACAGTAGCCCATTCCTTCCCAGCAGCTGTGGTGGGAAACTTCACTAACGTCTGCCTGCCAGTCACTGCCTCCAGCCTTATCTTAGCTTCACATAAGGACTAAGGGGGAGTTCACGCTTAAGCCTCCAAAAGGACTTCACATTCTTCCGCATTTTTCTTCACATGGGCTAATGCCAGACTCATTTCAAGTCATGCTTCCCTTGGGCATTGAGAGAAAGAAGAGCCTAACATGCCAGGGCCTCGCTGGGTCTTGAAGTGTATCCAGACATACAAGTTGTTATTTAAAATAAGGTTTTGTTTTGGTTGGTTGTAGCAAGTTAAGAATACTGAGTCATGGTCCCAGTGTGCTCTGAAAGCCGTCTATTTTGTTAAAGTTTGAAGTTGAGTTGGCTCAGAGGGTATTTTACAAACAAAAGCTTACTCCTCCTCTGCAGCATGAAGGTAAAGCAACACAGCACTGGTGTGTGCTGCTGTTGAGTACTTTTTCTAATGTTCTCACTATCAGATCTTTCCTGCTAGTTAGAGATACTAAGTAGTTGTCACAAGAAAGAGAGACTGGGCAAATTTCAGGCATTGAAATAACTTTTACAATAGTTTCCCACAGAATATCTAGAAATACAGTAGCCATTGTGATCATGGGTATCAAAGACTTGGCCGCTAGGAATTGGATGTGAGGTTGAGGTATAGCCGTAACAGGTCAATACTCTTCCCTATACATCTTGTGTGTCTTAGGGAGACTGGTGAGTTCTTGGCCAGGTTCTGCTTTCTAAGTGTAACTCCAGAAATGGTCGGCATCGCCTTTCCTTATTTTCAGTGGAAGGGAAATGACTTCTTGACTAAAAGACACTCAGTGATGTCTTAATCTGTTTGATTTATCATGTTGTTATTTTCTATCATGTGTATCTCTACAAACATTTCTTTCCTTTGAAAAATTAGCAAATAAATAAATAAACAACAGTTGTAACTAATACTGTTTTGGAAATATCATGAAGATGTCCTTCTCTGAGGGGTGTGTTGTTTCTCTTCTCCTTTGAAGACAGAGCAGCATCCTGCCCAGCAGTTTGATGCTGATTCACAAGCTATGGGGAGTCACTTCCGGGTGCTCCCTCCCAAACGAAGGCCAGCCTGTGCAGGGAGAAGAGCGATTGCTCATCTCTTATCACTGTATTATTTTTGAATGATGTCCATTCGATTGTGGGTATACGGTAAGTCTGGCTTTGCCTTTGACTAAAATTTCAGACTGTTTTTTTGTTGTTTCCTAGGCAGAGAGTTCTAACTGGATAGTCAGAGGGTAACTGGAGCACTCATCACCTATGGCCTGTGCAGCCCTCTGATTGTGGGTGTTTCTCATCACTGGATCCTTGTACTAGTGACTTCCGTTTTCTTCCCTCATTGCCAGTTGGTTCAGCTGTGGTTCCGTGAAAGTCCATCATCCTCTGCTGTGTGCCTCAAGCTCAGTACTCACATTGCTTTACATCCTGTAAACTCATTTTAATTTTTTTCCTTTTTCTTTAGAGTATGTCTGTGTGAGTTTATGTGCACCGTGTGCATGAATGTGCTAATGGAGACCAAAAGAGGGTGTCAGAGGCCCCTGGAAATGGAGTTGGAGGTGGTGAGCCACCCAGTGTGAATGTTGGGAACTACACCCAGGTCCTCTGACAGCACCTGCCTTTCAGCATTGAGCTGTCTGTCCCATCACTAAAGCTAACTTTCATTATAAATCTACATATCAGTGTTTGAAATTCACCTAAGATGAAGCTGCTGTGGTTCACTTGAAAATTCATACACACACAAACATTTATATCCTCATTGAATTTTTGAGAATGAATGGGGGGAAGATAAGCTGATGTGTGAAGAGACATTTATATGAAGGATTCAGGTGTTCAGATGTGGCTTTTAGAAGCAAAGCCCAAGGAAGTGGTATAGGTCCAGCCACCATTGCTGCCCTTCCAAGACCCACTTCTTCATTAATGTCCCCTGTGAATCACAAACCCCGTTTTTCTGTGTCTCCCGAAGCTGAATTACTTTCCCACACCCTCAGCAATAAAAATGGTCCCATGAAGATGTTGCCCCTCAAATCACCCACCTCACATTGAAGTGTTAGAATCATACTATGGAAGACACAAAAGAACCCTTTTTGTGGGGGTAGAATGTGTATTCCTCAGCACCTATTTTTATGCTTCCCACCTGCAGATAGAAGGCCACAGTGTTGTATCCTAAGATCTGGTGCAACATAGTAAGCCCTGGTGTGAAACACTGTAGATTGGCAACCCTAATGCTTCCATGTTGTCTGAGAGACAAGCCCTAGAGGACTGTGTGCTCCCTGTTTATGGGATGCATGAAAAGCGTTTGCCTTATTAGCCTTGTGTGCTGGGTGTTGATACAGAACTCACATCTGAGTCATTGTGTGGCCAAGTATCCCACTGTTCACTCACCTCCGGTACCCACAGTATTTTCTGGAAATGACTGAAGTCTGTGTGTTTTGGACTATGCTGGGCTCAACATGCAGCACAATTACCTTAAAAAACTTCTCCTCCTCTGATGGCTGCTGGATTCCTTCCTGACCAGGGGTCCACAGCAGCTCTCCAGGTCCCCAGTTTTTTGACTTAGTTCAAACCTCGCAGAGGCAAGGCCAGGGTGAAGTTGCAGCTCATCTCTGTGATGTCATCACTATGGATATTCCCACTCTGAAGCCCCTGGGTTGGGCTAGGGTTGTGCCTTATACAGTAGAGTGCTCCCTAGCACGGATGAGCCTTGGCTCCTCTCCCTAATTGATTTGGGACTAGAGTTGAAGAAGGCATCACATGGCTTTGTTGTGTGACTCAGACTTCCTGGATGTGTCACAACTCAGCTGACTTCTTTCAGTGACTGTTGTAGGTGTATAGTCCTCTGATGGACTCCCTGCAGTCTGAGTTCTGTGACTGCCTAGCCCTTCTGGTAGTGACAATCACCATTTCCTTCTGGCTTCTACCATTGGGTGCTTTTCCCAATCTGTAACCCCTGTCCCCAGTCTGGCCCCCACAACATCCCATTGTGCACATTGAAAGCAGGGTGACTAAAAGTGCCCCCAGCCCTCAGAAGGTGGGCAGGGCTCCGTGACTCCACATTAGCAGTGACTGCTGGCTGAGCCTCTCGCCTAGAATTGAGAATTGGCTTCTGTGGGCTCCCCCTTTCTTTTTAAAGCCTTCTTGAGAAATGGACACACCATTTTTGTCTGAATTCTGCTCTTCTACAGGGTCTCCCCAAATTTCAGCAAGCTCTGAAGTTAATAATTTATTACAGACTACCAAAAGTTTTGGCCTGCACACTTTATACTTGTTTCCAAAATCACCTGGATAATTAGCCCTCCAGCCTTACAGAAGCAGAGAGCAAACCATAGGTCCTTCTTATTCTTCTGAGTTTCTAAAAGTGTCTGTTCACACAGAAGCTGCCACCAGCTGGGTGAGCAGCCACAAGGATTCTCAGAAGGACAATGAGTGCTCAGCCAAATGGAAGGCTAGAAACCAAGCCTAAGGCTAACCATAGGCAGTACCAGAATCTACACATAGAATGGGCTAAAGGTAACATTTCCTTTGCTACAGCTGTCACATTAGAAATTATGAAAATCCACTGCTCAGCTGAATCTGCCACATCCCACATTTTAGAACAGGTACCTGTGCAGAGACCTCAGTGCTCACTTCTGACTTAGAGTTCTGCTCACGTGACCAGGTAGTGGCATCTGAGAAGGAGAGCAGGCCAGACGGCAAGCTTGCTCAGTTTGATGTAGGGGAATTGGACTTCATGGGGCTGAGTAGTTCCATAGGAAGGATGTCGGAAGTCAGAAAATATTACAGATTGCCACCACATACTTTGGGAATTTCTTCCAACTAACCATGGTTACTGCAGAAATATTTCCAGTTTTTTATCCTCTCAATGAATCCTAAAATTGATCCTTTGAAGCCAAGCTGGGAGGTGGGGGGTTCATTCTCATTAAAACAGAGCTTTGGTGACTGTCAGGCATCTTAGCAAATGTTTGCCACTTGGCTACCACAGTGTCATTCTTTTTTAAGTACTCAGAAATTTTCTGTAGCCGATGCCTGCATTGTGTAGCACCCTCCAGAGGTTCTGCTGTGTTTGATAGGATAATGCTTTTGTTTCCACGGACTTACAGAAAAAGCAGTTTAGGAAAGTATGTTGAGATGGGTGTTTCCATGTGTCTGTGATTCCACTGTTGTCTTGCACTGACCAACAGTCACCACCACTATAATTTGGGGCTATTTTGTGTGTAGTGGTCACAACAGTTTTCCTCATTGAAGGGTCACCACAAAGCTCTGTGGGATAAAGAGCTTGGCGAACTTGCCTTTCCACAGAATGCACTGGGGTAAATCCCAGCATGTTCGTTGGCCTTCTGCACATCTCTGTTCTCTGTATTTATGGCTGACTGTTGTCAGGGGGTCTCTTTCTCTTTTCTTCCTTTTCTGTGTTCTTGCTGCATTAAATCTGTTACCTTGACTGGGGATACAGCTCGGTGGCAGAGTGCTCACCCAGCATGCCTAAGGCCCAGGGTTCATTAAAAACCAGCCAGCCAGCCGATAACCAGCAGACCGCCTTAGCGTGGCCGCTGCTTTCTCCAGCACCTGCTCTAAGTGTAAAACTGGACAGAGATGAGAAACAAGGCAGCAAGAAAAGTGTGGAATGGGTTGGCTGAGGTCCTAGTTGTATGAGAGGTAGACTTGCTCACTGTCTGTTTTTTCTGTACCTCACTGTTTGATCTTAAGATTAACAGCTCCAGCCAAGGTGTTAACTAATCTTCAAACACAGAGCCTTCCCGTCCATTTGTGTTTTTCCAGATGTTGTCTTTTAATAGAGGCTTTCTGAACTCTGTATTTGAAGTAAAATACATTGGGGTGCATCTTCCTTCAGTCATTGAGTTGAGGAAATGGTTGCACTAATCCCACTAATGCTTGCCTGTCTGTGCCATTAATAGTCTGTACAAGGACATTGAATCTCGGCTTCCTTGCTGTCTGTCAAGAACTTCAGTGTCTCCCTCTTTATTTTATCGATTGGAAGCCATTGGGCCTTCAGGGTAATGGTATTGCTTAGCTTTTTCCTTACCAGTTAGCACGCTGATTCATTTAAGACTTAGTGTGACCTGCACTGTGCTCACTCTGCTGCTGTCCTCGGCGTTTGTCCCATTTCTGTGGCTCAGTCTTTCTTCTTATGTGTTTCCTATGTTGAAAGTGAAAGCATCTTGCCTGGTATGGAGCTGAGCCACAGGACTATGACATGCCCTCTTTCTGTTCTTAGCTGAGTTTATTGGTTTCTTTAGAACCCTGTCTTGAGAGAGAGAGGAGAGAGAGAGGAGAAAGGAGAGAGAGAGAAGAGAAAAACCGTTTTACACATACATTTTTCATTATATACTTTCGTAGTTAGTAAAAATTCCTTCTTGTTTCCTCTTACCAGGGTACAACATGACCTTCTCACTTCCTTTGTACTTAAGACTCCTACACCAGGAGTCAGAGGAGGGTGAAACTAGCATAAACATTCAGGAATCAATAGCCCCTGAATTTAGGCAAAGAAAGGTAGCTGGTTGAACAGTGTCTAGTACCCGTGCCAGCTACCCAGAGATGTTACCCAATGCGCTAACACTGTAAGCTGACTGTGTAGGATCCGCCCCGTCATAGCAGGAGGTCAGTGGGGAAGTCCATTCTCCCTGGAAGTGTGGAGGGAAAGAGGAACGGCTTTAGCCAGTGATTATCTCCTGGGAGAGCAGTCCATTAGCTGCCCTCTCCATAGCAGTGCTGTTCTGCCGAGCACCAAGTGCTCTTTTCTCTGTCGTGCCACTGTCTGAGATTGTTCATGTCATTGTGTTAATTCATCATTCAGTGAACGAATACCATCAGTACCAAGTCATCTGGACCAGGTATGCTGGTCAGCAATGTCTGGCCAAGGTCCAGCTTGTGTAGTGCATGTATAACTCACAGCCAGGATACAGGTAGAGGCTTAGGGTAGTAGCCACTAACCAAGCTAAGGAGAGAGACTACCCTTGGAAGTAATTAAATATATAAAGTTGCAAGTATATTTGTGTGTGGTTGATTAAAATGGAAAATAGAATGAGAAAACCCTGTCATGTTTTTTATTAAAAAGTGGTTGACATTGAACTTGCCCTTGGAAAGAATGAGCTAATAATGCTTTTATGTAGGAAACTGGGAGTCCTTGTGCCTGCTCTTCATCCCTACACACTCCCCACAGGGACTAAGGTGTGTGCCTCTGTGTGTGTGTGCACCTGTGTGTGTTCATGCCTGTATGTGTACACATGTGTATGATGCCTTTGTGTGTGTCCATGTGCCTGTGTTTGCCTGAGAACCATGAGTGTGCACACCTATGTGTGCATGTATGTTTGTCCTGCCAACGAGTGTCAAGTTTGAAGTGAGTATATTCTAAATCTCTGCAGGTTTTAAATCATGGGTATAAAAAGCACCTGCTGAAATGAGGATCCTTGGATGTTTTTAAATTATAAATAAGAATAAGATACTAACAGGATGTCTTACAGTGTCTTTCTGGAAGCCAAAAAGTCTCCACTAGATCAGATCATTGCTTGTTTAATACCTGAAGCCTTTCAAACCTTGGTTTCCCACTTCCCATAGATGCAGATTTGCTCATTGGTAGAAGACAGTGACCTCCTGGAAATATCTCCTTCTCCATCACCAGGTGGTGAAATACTTCTAGGAAAGGGGGCATACATTATGTAGACATTCAAAATCTCTCTGCCCTCTATGAAACTAGTATTACTTTGTTTTGTATGATAATCATTTGCTTCTAAAATTTTATTCTTGACAATTTTGTTTCAACCTTTTTTGTTTTTTTTTTCTTTTTTCATGCTTGTTTTTGAGACAAGGTCTCACATTTTAGCTCAGGCTGCCTTGGAACACATGCTATAGCCCAAATTGGCCTCCAGATCCAAGAGACCCCTAGTTAAGATCTCAGGTGTGCCTGTGGCATGGCACCTTGAACAATGGCCTTGTATTCCTTGAAGCCCCTTATGCCCAGGCCTCCACAGAGAGCAGTCAATGCCAATTGTTGGCACCTTTGGGCCTCTGGAAGCTTCTCTGGAAGAGGATTGGATTCCTTTGTAGATTTTGCCTTGTGTGATGTGTATTGGGGCTGAAATCAGAAGCAAAGCAGTAGGTGGTTGTGAATGCAGAGATGTCACTAAATCTCACTTCTATTTAATTTAGTTCAACATTAATTAAATTAAAGATTTGATGCTGAGACACAGCCATTCGGAGTCCTGGTTCTTTGCTTTCAAGTGTTAGAAACTGGACCAGCCCAACTCTAGGAAGTGGGGATTTCCTGAAAGAGTTGATTGGCATCTGTACACCAGACTTGTTAAGATGAAATGAAGCAAGACGGCTTGGAAACTAGAGGCAGCAACATTAATGATGGCCTCTGAATGACAAATAAGAATGGACAAAGCTAGCCGCCGCTGCTGCCACCACCACCACCACCACTACCACCACCACCGGCCCTCATTTCTCCAGAGTCTCTAACCCAATTGGATTAGTTGGGAAAGACAAACAGACTCCTAATTGCATTCCACAGAGAAAGAACAAATTCCCCAAATGAAATTGGAGTTGCCATTAGAAAGGGGAAATCAACCCTGGAGATGGCAAGACAGCGTGTTCTGCACAGCTGCTGTGTGTTTGGTGTGTGTGACTCCCCAGAGACCTTGTTTCCAGAACACTGTCATGTTTCTCCCTTACTGCAAGCCCAGAAGTCAGCTGTACAATCTTCACTTTGTAAGGTAGGAATCTCACTCAAGATGACGCTAAAATATGACAGAACTGAGACAATGGAGGGAGCATCCCTGAGGGACTCCTGTGGCCCTGTGTGGAGGAGCATCCCTGAGGGACTCCTGTGGCCCTGTGTGGAGGAGCATCCCTGAGGGACTCCTGTGGCCCTGTGTGGAGGAGCATCCCTGAGGGACTCCTGTGGCCCTGTAGTCTATGTTATCTGTGGCTGTCTGCAAGGCCCAGGTGTAGAACTGGTTACTATGACAGTGGCTCAGAGACTCTTAAAGCCTAAAATATCTTGTCTTGCCCTCCACAAACATTTGCCATGTGCTGATTGACAAATTCACCCCCACCACAGGGACTTGAGCCTTTTAGCTGTGAACCAAAAGATGCTAAACCATGATCCTGGAGAAAATGAGATCCACATGATATGAAGTTTTCTTCTAACTAGGTGCACCTCTTTTATCTACCAGTACCCAGTACTGCTATCAGATTATAAATCCATCCGTGAATTAATCCATTTAGGAGCTCAAAGTTCTCATGATATACTTGCTTCCCCAAAGTGCCACCTTCAAACATCAGAACCAACCTTTCCCATATGAGTATCACATCATAACCAAACTTCCCAAATGTGAGCATTGTAACAGGACCAACCTTCCCACACATAGGCATCACATCAGGACCAACATCCCCACTTGTGAGCATTGTATCAGGACCAATGCATACATTGTCTTTTTGAGGAATGCTTCATATTCAAACCATAACAAGCACCTAGCCATTTAGTCTTCTTGATGTGGACCCAAACATAGAGCCTAGACAAAGCTGCCCCAGCTGCGCCATGCTCACTGAGCCAAGGAGTACTTTAACCCTTGAAACCATAGAAGTAAATGTACCAGAATCCCTGTTTCCTTAGAGAGTTTATATAACATCGACAGAAAGCAAAATAGGATATTTTGAGGTGGCCTTGGGAAGACCAACACAGTGAGTGAGTGTTGGGGGTAGTGAGAGAGTCTTTCTTAGTGAACTGAGCCAACATGTAAGAAGAGGCTGAACAGAGTGGTTAAGTCTGGAAGAGCACCCCAGACACAGGGAATTGGAAGCACAAAGGCAGCTGTGGGTGAGCCTCTGAGAGAAAACAGACAGAGAACAGCAAAAAAATTGAGCAAGAAGTGAAGAGAATAGAATGTTATCAGAAAAAAAGTAAATGAGAAAATGAATTTGATGGAGGTTTGAATATTTTATCAAATACTGTAAATGTGTCAAATAAAATGTGTATTAAAATTGAACAACCTTTAATTACTGTAATATCTGAGTTTGTGTTGAAGGTACTCACATATCATTTTAATCCCTAGAAAGGACAAATAGATTTATGATGATAGCAGTTATTTTTAATTAAAATGAACATATCCATGTCTGGGATGTAAGATAGAATCATCCCCTGGTGTTTTATGGCTAAGATAGAGTATCAGACATGAAAGGAGGGCTGGGGGACACATACAGAAGTTCATAAAGAGCAGGAACAATGTAAATGTTATATATCTTCAAAAAGAATACTTTAGCATATTTTTAAGTTGGTGATGGCAGGGTATCGATAAGAAACCTAAAAGAGTGACGGTCACAGTCATGACAGAAGCACCATGGACTGGAAATCCTGTCCTTTGAAGAACTTCTCAGAACACATGCAGATCTTTACTGGCACCTGTAGTTAGGGGTCCCCTGCAGCTGTGGTGTTGATTAGTGGTGGTGGCTCCAGCACTGTGTTTCATCTGGGAATTAAATCCATGCATCTCTCTAATAGTCACAAACAGGCTTCATTTGTAACTAGGCACATGTCTGTGTTATGCTCCCATTGAGTCACCCACTTTTAATTACTCCACAGTGTTCTGGTCAGGTATTTCCACTAGCTCCCTCCTGCTTTGTTTCTGTTTGTACAATTGTACCCAGCTTATTCCATGTCAGGATCAAACTCTTGTGGTCAGAATTAGAAGCAGTTCTGGGCCAGGCAGTGGTGGCACATGCCTTTAATTCCAGCACTCAGGAGACAGAGCCAGGTGGATCTCTGTGAGTTTTAGGCCGGCCTGGTCTATAGAGCAAGTTCCAAGACAGGCTCCAAAGCTACACAGAGAAACCCTATCTCGGAAAAGAAGAAGGAGAAGGAGGAGAGGAAGAAGAGAAGAAGAAGAGGAGGAAGAGGAGGAAGAAGAAGAAGAAGAAGAAGAGGAGGAGGAGGAGGAGGAGGAGGAGGAGGAGGAGGAGGTTCTGTCTGCAAACCAAGTAGTCTTTATTTTTACAGTAAATTTGTTCATTTTCTATGTACAGCTTGGTTGCCTATAAGACACATACTTTTTTTTTTAAATACTCCAAAATTTTGTGTATTGTTTGTCTATCAAGTAATTTTAGTAGTTAGTCAGCCTTAAAATCTTTGTCATTTGTAACTAGTTTTGATATCTTATTTGATAAATGTGCCTCTCAAATGTACTTTTTTTATTACTAAAGGCTATCTTGAGGTGTGTGTCATTTAGAAGTATATGTTCAGAATAATCAGACATTATAATGACCCTTAATATTCATTATATCCCTACTTCTTGCCTGTAAGGGGTTCTAAAGTAGCAGAATACTGAGATGCAGGTTTGAGAATGCTGCCTTTCAGGGATATTGTTTTTGCTATCATCATCATCATCATCGTTGTCGTCAAGATGTTTTCCTCAGTCCCTCCTGTAGCTCTACTGTTTGATCTGGACAACTGACATCCTTTGCAGTCTTTGTCACTTAGGAGTGTTTGGAGATATTTTTTCTGATCAGTTGTTTTTGTTCGTAAATGTTTTCATATACTTTAAAAAGTACTAATTGATTTTATGTGTGCTGTGTCCCTGAATATATATATAGACCGTGCACTTACAGAGACCAAAAGAGGGCATTAGATCCCCCTGGAACTGGGGTTGCAAGAGGTTGTAAGCCTCACGTGGGTAACGGGAAATGAATTCTAGTCCTCTGGAAGGGCAGCACAGATTGTTGAACCATATTTCCAAGGTCCTTCATATAATCGTGTATTTGGGGAGTGGAGTAGTCTTTTGCTGTGTTACTCATTCATTTTACAGAACTCAATGAGTTTCTTTAGAGAGGTAACTAACCAGCTCTGTTCAGTGGGTTGGTATGAGGCCAGACTTTGCTGATTCCCAAAGACTGTTCTGTTCTGCTTTGATTTTTGAGATAGGGTTTCACTTTGTAGCCATGGCTGGCCTCAGACTCACACTAATCCCCCTGCTGTAGCCTCCCAGGTGCTGGGGTTACAAATGAGCAATACCACAGTCTCAGATGGGGGCTTTCCATTGCCTCCATCTTCCTGTGTGTAGAACAGGAAAGTGGAACAAAAGGCGTAGTCTGGTCAATGTTTCCTTTCTCTTTTCACCTTCCACTGAAAAGAGTTCATGAAACTGGGTGCTGATTCCATGTAGCCTTTGTGAAGAGTTTTAAATCAACAGCTGGCATTTGCAGTTCAGGAAGCCCTTTGAAATGATGGTGAGTGATATGGAGTCAGTCTTGCAAAGCACAGAAATGCCAGCCAGCTGCCCGTGGCTTCTGGGACGTAGCCCATCTATGACTTGGCACTTGTGATTTCATTTCCTCTGAACAGGATAGATGCAGAAACTATTTCTAACACCCTTGGGAGCCACACCCTTCCCCTGAGCGAGTCTCAAATGTGTCTCAGCTTCAGGTCAGGACCCCCGGGAGAATGAGCACCATATTGGTGCCTTTTAGACTAAGCTATGAACTGCTGAACTTTGGTCACCCTGCCTTTCTCCTACATTGAGGAAAGTGCCTTAGCAAGTGCTTTCCTGGGTGAGCAGTGAGGCATAATGGTGGTCTTCCTCCCTAGACATCATGCCTGCTTTACCCCATTTCTTTTATACCTAACCCAACTGGGCAAGGCTAGATGTTTACTTTATTTTTATCTAGACTGCTTCTATCACCCAAAGACTATGTATGTATTTGTAAAGTTTGAATTCTTAAACATGCCCTCTGCAAATAAACTGTACTTTCTTTGAAAAAATAAAAATCCATGAAATGGGAACCTGTTAGAGCCTCTTATGCTATATTTTCCTAAAGAAGTAGATGGGATCTCCAGTTGCTCAGAAACCGTAAGACTAGATTGGCAGCTTACCATGTTGATGTTGAACGGATTTTAATGTATATGGCTGTGTTCTGTGTACTGGCCTTTCCCAAAGACTTTCAGTTGTGTCTCTTGTTCAGAAGAACCTGGATATGTATTGCCAAAGCCATCTTTAGTCTGCATCTAAGCACAATGATGCTGATACAGTAAAAGGGCCTGTCTTTGAGAGAAGTTGCACCATGGGATTTCCGTCTGTCAGTGGTCTTCAGGTGACTTGCCACATGTTCTTTAGCGGACTCACCCTTCCGTTTCCTGTGTAATGTCATGTGTTTACATTAGGGCACAGAAGAAAAGAGTTTCCCTGTCTTTGCTCTATCACCTTAATTGGGGCCTTAGAGAGTAAACTTGCACCCACAGACAGTGGTGACCTAAAGGTAGGCCTGGTTTCTCACTCATTTTCCAGGAGTCTTCCTACCCCTTATTAATCTTATCTCCCAGTACCAATGGACTAGAACGTTGGGAGAGCCTGGCTACAGGCAAAGGTTTAAGTAGTTCTGCCAGCTTCTCTTTCCAGTGGGAAGTCTTATCATCTGGGAATACAGTAATGGGGAAGAGGCTGGTTTTTGTTTGTTTTGTTTTTTGGGAATGCTCTTTGTAGCTTGTGTGGGATTAATACAAATCAAACTAGTAGGTCAGAGTTACTTAGTTGACAAGAAAGAACAGAACTGAAATAGGAGGAAAGGCCACGTATCAGCGCTTCTATGCCAGGGTCACCATAGGTTCATAAATTCCAACAGACATTAGAAGACAAAGAAGCATCATTGCTCCCTTGATCTTGATCTCTCTCTCCAGCTCAGACTCCTGAATTATTATCAGAATTATGTTCTAATGATTGCTTGTTCAACCCCCAAATTAAATTTTCCAGTTCAGCAAAACCTTCAGTCTTATTCATTTAACATGTTGAGCCTGTCCCCATGTTCTTGTTCATGATCTAAAAGCTGAGTTTTCAAGGCTGGTGAAATGGCTTCGATTCTACAGCATCTGCTGCCCAGCCAGGAATGCTGGTGTTCAGATCCCAGCACCCACACCAAGTGACTCATCGATGCCCTTAACTCCAGCTTCAAGGGACCAACATACAAGGAGTGCAACATGCTCCCTAGGACCTGATGAGCAGGTTCTCTCTCTCTCTCTCTCTCTCTCTCTCTCTCTCTCTCTCTCTCTCTCTCTCTCTCTCTCTGTCTCTCTCTCTCTCTCTCTCTCTCTCTCTCTCTCTCTCTCTCTCTCTCTTACACACACACACACACACACACACACACACCTGTGTATAAAAATAAAAAATAAAGCCAAAGTTAAACTTGCATTTCTGGGAAGTGAGCTAGCTCCCTTATCATGTAACACTTCAATTTCCCGGATCCCAGACTGAACGCGGCAGCAGCATACGCCGGAACCTACAGTGAGAGAAGCTCAGACGTCTCGTACTCTCTCCAGTCAGGGACTTGGGACTCGATGCCCGTTCTGTTTGGCACTCTATGCACTCATTCTGCCTGTAGCACCTAACTATCATCCGTGCCACAGAGTGCCAGTTCAGGCTCCAGCAAGTACATTTTAGAAGGTGGGGTGAGGAACAACACAAGAACAGAACTGGGGAAGAGCAGATGTCCCCTGCAAGACCCTTTCTTGAGCTCCGGTGACTTTTCCTTTCCTTCTGCTAACCATAGAAACCATGCGCTCCTGGTTGGGGTTTGTGGGCTTGACATCAGCTAGGGTTATCTGGGAAGAGGGGCCTCAGTTGAGAAAGTGCCTCCACTAGATTTCCTGTAGGCAGGTCTGTGGGAGCATTTTCTTCATTGATGATTGATGTGGGAAGGCCCAGCTCACTGTTGGATGTGCTGCCCCTGGGCAAGTGGTCCTGGGTTGTATAAGAAAGCAGGCTGAGCAGAGCCATGAGGAGCAAGCCAGTGAGCAACACTCCTCTGAGGCCTCTGCTTCAGTTCCTGCCTTCAGCTCCTGCCCTGACTTCTTTTCTTGAGGGACCACAGCTGTCAGTCTCAGACCAGCATTGCTCCCCAGGTTGCTTTTGGCTGTGGTGTTTATCACAGCAACAGACAGCACTCTGGGACAAAGAGTAACCCAGAGATGTGTGGTTGTTTCTAGAATTTCCCTTGAAGCCTGCTGGTGGAGAAGATGGGAGCCTTCTGCCAAGGCTTAGCAAATTTTACCACAAACCCTGCCTGAGCAGGTGCTGCCCCTCTCTTTATTTCCATGTTTTCAGTATCGTCTAAGTTTAGTGTGGAATGAGAGCAAACTTCCTTTACTTGTACTGGATGGAGGGGTTATTGTTTTCCCCATTCCCAGGTCTAGCCGGGAGGCAGCAGCGGTTCTGCGAGGCATGGCAGGGAAGGTAGTTATGCCCTTGGGAGCAGAAGTCTCTTTAAAACGTGCCAGGTGGTTGGTTCAGTTGACAGTGATCAGATTTCACAATCATGTACGCGTTGTAAAATCCCTAAAGATGTAGAATGTTTCAAAGCGGGGAAAATCTATTCACAGTAACTTCCACTCAGTTCAGTGGTGCGTTATGGACTCCGTTTTAGGCACTACGTAATTAGAATCCCTAACCAAGTATGCACCCCAGCACATGTTGGTCTCAGGCTACCCAGCCTCTTTCCCGGTAGTAAAAATGCAGAAATGAATGAGCAGAGGTCACCCAGGCTTAAGGTGGCTGTGCGCTGCAAGGTTGCACACAGTGCAACTGAATACAATTGAACTGAAAGCCTTTGTTTCCTTAGGAACTGGGGCAGGAGGGAGTTTTACACTGTTTTTCTGTGTAGCTGCTGGCATTTCCAGATTTTTTAAGGCAATGTTTCTTTTCATGGTGTATTAATAAGCTGAATTTTCTTTAAATGCTTCCAGTGTGTTTTCAGGGGCCCTTTTGTGTGTTAATTTCTGGAACTTTCTGAATCCTCTGTGGAGGGAAGACAGTTGTATTGTTTAATAGCTGCATCTGCCAGGTTTTGGCACCTTGACAGGTGTTTGTACTTGGGTAATGCAACAGAAAGAGCCCCTGTGTATTTATAGCAAAATAGACCCTGTGCCAAGGCCCCCAGTCATAACTGAAGCTCTTATCTGAGAAGGCTGTGCTGTGTTGGGGTTGGAGGATAGGCTTGGGTGTCACACACACACACACACACACACACACACACACACACACACACACACACACACACCTGGTGTTAAGTCCCAGCTCTTGCATTTGGGCAAGTCATAACCTTTCTAAGCCTCAATTGCCCTATTCATATAGTTGCCAGGAGAATAAAAACATGACATGACTTAGCGTCAGGCTCATGAGACAGAAACACCCTGGGAAGCTCTGTCCAGCTCCTCAAACACTCAGGAAAGCCATGTCTAGCTTCTCAGACTCTCTGGGACTCAGTGTCCAGCTCTTTGGGTCCTCAAGAGATCAATGGCCAGTTCCTCAAACACTCCAAGTGGTGATGTCCAGACTAATGAGCCAGAGGCACTGTGGGAAGCAGTAGTAAGCTTTCCTTTTTGTAAGCTTTAAATCCATGGCCTTACTTTTTGCTTGTGTTGTCATTGCCATTGGCAGAGCTATAACTGTTGGAACCATGCTTCTTCCTTAGCTCCCTGGAGCCTCTTATCAGGAGCCATGTTCTTGACATTGAACGTACTACCTGCCCACTTCATATCTACTGCAAGGCACTCTTGACTGGCCAAGCATTGCTACTGAGCCTGTAAAGTTGAGCAAGATTATATGCTGATGTGTGTGCATGAATGTAGATTCTAGAGTGCAGAAGTGAGTGTTTGCATTCCCCGTGGGCTCTATAATAGTTTGAGACAAAGTGCAGACTGCTTAGATGTGAAGAACTTAATTTAGATGGTTCCAGAACAGAGAAGTTTTTACCCTAAGACATCTTAAAACAAAACAACAGTCCTTCAGTTGTGGCCAGTGCAGTTTAGACTCCCTGGACCCACTTACCCATTTTTCTTTTACTCCCAATGAGCATCTGGAACAGGACTTCTCTTTGTGGTGACTTCTGGGATGCATTGGAGACATAAACTCTGAGCTGGGTGTCATCATGGAGTGTAGATGTGGACTGTGAGTATTCTGATGAAGAGGCCAGACCCACACACTCTGAAGTTTCAAGATGAAGGCTACTGGCACTGCCTCAAGGTCAAACCACTGCCCAGACTGTTGAATCTTTGAGAGTCTGATTTATTCTAAACATGTATCTTATGTGACATTAATTTCCCTGATTGATTCACTCTCTATCATCATGACTTACAGTAATGTCACAGATACATTCCCAGAGAGGGGCTCTGTGTCTGACCTTTAGCTTTATGTACACTGTGGACACTAACTACCATCAGACTTATTTATCTAACAGTAGAGAAAAAGCCTTTTAATAGAGAAACTCCTTACAGCAGGCATGGCCCTCATGATGTACCAGAAAGTGTCTATTAAAGCAACTGGACATGTTATAGACAAAGCTTGATTGCTTCTCAACTCTGGTGAGGAGAAACAAGGGAAGGAAAGGTAGCAGTATTCATCAGAAGTGCCAAAGCATCACAATTCAGACCACACAGAAGAAGAATTCCATGTCTTCACATTTATCAGCCCTTTTGTGGATGACTAAGAAAAAGTCCAGGATCTTACAGCTATGCGTGGGTCCATTAGTCCGTGTGTGTTTGTGTGTGTATGTGTGTGTGTGTCTGTGTCTGTGTCTGTGTGTGTGGTGCATCTGGAAGTTGGTCATGATCTTAAGTCAGGTATTGTGTCATTATCCAGAGCTTTTCAGTGTCTCTCTAGCCTTTGAGCAGGTTCTTTTGGAATGAGCCTCTGAAGAACCTATCTCGTCAAAAATAAAGGCAGAAGACTCTCCTTGATATACAACAGCCAAACTCAGATGTATTTAAATGTCCTTTTAAGAAGTGGCTTGTCTTTTGTTTTTGTTTTTGTTTTGTTTTGTGTGTTTATTTTTTTTTTTTTAAGTGCAGAGGACTATTGAGAATGCAAACCTAAATTCATTCACTCAGTTTCTCTCGCCTGCCAAGATTCTCTTCCAAGTGGGGACTGGCACATCACTCATTCAGAGATAAGATGATGTCATCTTCCAAATCAGAGTTGTCCGAGCTGTCTGTGTCACCCAGGATCAGTTCCACTTCCTCATCTGCATCAGAGTCTTCATCTTCCCCCTCCTCTCCCTCCTCTAGAAGGTTCGCTAGCTCCTCATCAGAGGGAGAGAAGTCATTGTCCCCATCCTCTCCTGCGTTCTCATTGTTGTCATCCTCCTCCAGTTCTGCCTCCAGCAACTGGTCAGTGTCAAGTTCATCTAAATCATCGGTGTCGTCATCATCTTCATCATCATCCTCTTCCTCCTGTTCTTCCTCTTCCTGGTCCTCCTCTTCATCTTCATCCTCTGCCAGACGCTGCCTGCCCACTTCATAAAGCCTGCATACTGTGTCCATGTTCAGGGCATCCATACTGCTTTGATTCTCAATGACAGCAAGATAACAATCTTTGGTGTCTGTACACAGGTCAAAGATGTTCCATTTCACATCAATAGTCGCTATAGGCTTATAATCAGTTGCATTAAATGTTCGGAAGGATGACCCAAAAGGGCTTTTCATCCTCTCTTCCAATAAGTCATCTTCATCTTCTGCCTGCAACATTGCTCCATACATCACTGTCCCAGTGTGGTTAAACACCACATGACATTGATCCAGAGCAGGAACTGTGTGTAAAAGATGGAAAGTTCGCAGGTCCCAAATCTCTGTGTTGATGATGACCTCCAGCCCATTGGGATGGAAAACACCACTGATATTCCTGTTGAACTTCTCAAACTTGTGGATGGCCTGTGCAGAGCGGACATCCCAGAGGACGCCATCATTTAAGACAAGATCATCTGTAGGATTAAAGGTGGCACAGTTCCTCTTGTAGTTGTTGGCAAGATCTGGGTTAAACAGAGTCAACAGCTTGTTGCCAGTCTGAATATCATAAATATGGGCAATGTCTTCTTCTGTGCCTATGATCTGATCCTGAGAGTACTTACTGAACTCAACATAATGATCTTCTGTGAAGGAATGCTTCATATCAAATACTGACTTCATCCCCCAAAGTGCAGACAAAGGCTGGCTCCAAGTGGCAGATGTCAGAAGTAATGACCCATCCCTGGAAGGTTCAAGGTGTGTGATGGCTGAGTTGTGACAGTTGTAGCTGGCCTCTTCCTGTCCACTGAATACATTGTAGAGCTTCAGCTGCCCTGTACAGGTACCGAGCATCAGGAACCGCTCCCGGGCTGAGAATGCACAACACGTAAAGCCACTCTCGTCTTCATTAGCTTCCCGGAACACGGAAATAGGACGAAATCTGCTAAAAATAAGGTGCCTATCAAAGCATCCGCCGCCTTTTGCTGTCCCCCAGGGCTGTCTGTTAAGGAACTGTGTACCCTGCATTCAGAGGACTGTGATTTAGAGTCTCCCTGGAATCTGAGGGCCCTTCTAAAAAACAGTAACACACACACACACACACACACACACACACACACACACACACACACACAGACTACAGGGACTAGGCCCCAGTGTGTGTCCCCTCCTCCTAGGACGGACATAGCTTTCCTCACGGGAAAAACAAACATGTCTCTGGGTATTTCGCAATATATTTTCCTTGTATAATGTTCTTTACTTAAAGAACAAGAAATAGTTTTTTATAAAACTTTAAAAAGAAAAAAAAAAAGCAAGAGGCATTTATAACCGAGGGTCTGAACTTCTACCCGCCAGTCTATCCCTGCACTTCATTTTCTTTGGAAGAAAATGATGTCTACAGAACAATATAGAGGCATTTTTACATACGTATTTAAATGAAGAGGAAAATCGTGGTTTCTTAAATTGATAAGGATTAAGAATATTTTATTATAAATATAATATATGATTTTTTAACCTGTTTTGTTGCCTCATACGCTGTCAAGTTAATTTGTTTTCTTTGTGCCAGAGTGGGAATGGAAGGCGAGGTCTGCTCTTGGGAAGATGCCTAACTTCCTCCCCTGGTGGCCAGGCAGCAGTTGTGGACCTTGGTTTTGTGGAGTTGAGAACTTTAGGGGTATAAATTCACTCCCTCTCTTTCTCTTTGTGATTCAGTTTTTCAGAAGTCTTTTTTTTTCCTTCCCTTTCTTCCCAATGTGGAAATTACAAATCAAAGGTCTTTTTCTTTAATGTAAAGTGTATTTATTTAAAAAAAATACAAAATAAACTACAAGTCTGTCTTTGAAAAAAAAAAAAAAAAAAGAGAATGCAAACCTAGACTCTTAACTACTAAGCATCAGTTTTCCATACTATGATGCAGGAAAGTTAGACTGAGCAGTTCAGTCTCACCATTAAAGTACCATAACTGTGTGATCCCAGGAGCAATCGAACACTGTTCTCCATGTATTTACAATTTGTTTGTTTGAGGTCTAAAAGAACTGTTTCAGAAGAAATAAGGTCATAGAATATTTTTTCAAAATTTGCTTTATACATACATGGATTATAAAGTTTAAAAAGTCAGGGAAATATTACCTGTCCTTTAGGCATCCAGGAACTTGGTATCCTGGTTAGTTTTTAATCAACTTGGCATAAGCTAGAGGCATTTGGGAAAGGGGACTCACAGTTGAGAAGTGCTCACATCGGATTGGCCTGTGGGCAAGCCTTTGGGGCATTTTCTTTCTTAATGATTGTGGGAGGGCCCAACCTACTGGGTGTAGTGATCCTGGATGATATAAGAACAAGGACTGAGCAAACCATGAGGAACAGGCCTGTGAACAAGGCTCCTACATGGCCTCTGCTTCAGTTCCTGCCTCCAGGTTCCTGACCTGAATTCCTGTCCTGACTTTTCCTGATGATGGACTATTACCTGGAAGTGTAACATGAAATAAACCCTTTCCTCCCCAACTCGCTTTTAGTCACGGTGTTTTATTACAGTAATAGTAACCCTACCTAAGACATTTCTCAATGTTCATTATACCCAAAGGCTAGTAATAATATTTAAGAAGAACATTTTATAAAGTACCCAAGAATAAGCCTAACTAAGAAAGTGAAAATACATTGAAAAAAAGAAATTGAAGAAGATACTAGACCATGGAAATACCTTTCATGCTCCTGAATTAGAAGAATTGATATCACAAAATAGTATATTACCAAAAGTAATATACATATTCAGTGAAATCCCTCTCAAAGTCCCAGTAGCATTCTTTACAAAAGTAGGGGAAAAGTCTTAAAATTTATTTGAAAACACAAAAGATCATGAATTAGCGAGAAAAGTACTAATCAGAAAGAATACTGCTAGATAGACCTCAGTGCATGACTTCAAACTGTCTTACAGATCAATAGTGACAAGAACAGCATGACACAGAGTGACCGGACACAGGATCAAGAAATGAACCCACAAACACCAGGACACATGGGGTGGAGTGGGGACAGCTAATTTAACAAGCAGTGTTGACAAAAATGGATGTCAGATTGTCAAATGAAGTTAGATACGTATCTCTCACTGTGCACAAAAATCATTTCAAGTTGGACCAGAGACCTTGATTTAAGTCCTGAAATGCTGGAACCGCTAGAAGAAAACATAGGAAGAACATGTGAAGTCATAGACACAGGCAGAACTTTCTGATGCCAGGAGCACATGAAATAGCTCTAAGAATTGGCAGGTACAAGTCCTTAAGATTTACAAGCTCACACAGAAAAGGAAACTATCAGAAGTGAGAGCAGATGGCCTCCAGAATAGGAGAAAGTATTTCCCAGTCATGCTGCAGACAAAGGCTCAGTGTCTGGAATATATAAATAACTACAAAAATTAAACACCAAAACAAGCAAACAGAAAACCCTACTGATTGCTAATGGACTGACAGGACGGGCAGTTCTCCAAAGAAGGAGCACAAATGACCAGCAAGTACTTAAAGGGCTCTGCATCCTGATTCATGAGTGAAATGCAAATTTAAAGTACTTTGCTCTTTTACTTCATCCAGTCAGAAGGGCCATCCAGTGGCTGGTGGAGGTTTCTTTACAATAACTCACATATGGCCTAACTCCATCTTACCCGGACACATACCCTAAGGACTCCGTGTCCTCCACAGAGATGTTTGTACATCCCTGTTTATTTCTGCTTCATTCATAGCAGCAAGGAAGTAGAGTCAGCCTAGAGATCTGTTGACAGATGGATAATGAAAAAATGTAGTGTATATCCACAGTGGAATTTTATTTAGCCGTAAAGAAAAGTGAAATTTGCAGAATAAATGGATTGGTCTGGAAATTATTCTATGAAGCAAAGTAACCCAGACTGAGAGAGGAAAGAACTGGGGCTGAGGGGGTAGGCCATAAAGCCTGAACAGGGACCACAAATGGGAGAAAGAAGTTGTGTGGAAAGGAGGTGGGTAATGAAACACATGTGACATGAACATGGGGGCAGCTGAGGGTGAGAGGTCACAGGAAGATCAACAAATTATGTTCGATAATGCCAAAATGAAACCTATGACTTTGTGTACTAATACCTAAAGTAATAAAAATTTAACAGAATCATTTGAAATTTTGTATTTCCCAAACTCAGCAGAAAGCCCTTTGTAAAAATAGAATACATTACTGCACAAAACTTCATAGGACACAGCAAGAGAAGCCACCGTGACACAGAGGTCCCCATAAGACACAGGATGAGAAGCCACTGTGACACAGAGGTCCCCATAAGACACAGCAAGAGAAGCCACTGTGACACAGAGGTCCCCATAAGACACAGCAAGAGAAGCCACTGTGACACAGAGGTCCCCACAGGACACAGGATGAGAAGCCACCGTGACACAGAGGTCCCCACAGGACACAGGATGAGAAGCCACTGTGACACAGAGGTCCCCACGGGACACAGGATGAGAAGCCACTGTGACACAGAGGTCCCCACGGGACACAGGATGAGAAGCCACTGTGACACAGAGGTCCCCACAGGACACAGGATGAGAAGCCACTGTGACACAGAGGTCCCCACGGGACACAGGATGAGAAGCCACTGTGACACAGAGGTCCCCATAAGACACAGGATGAGAAGCCACCGTGACACAGAGGTCCCCATAAGACACAGGATGAGAAGCCACCGTGACACAGAGGTCCCCACAGGACACAGGATGAGAAGCCACTGTGACACAGAGGTCCCCATAGGACACAGGATGAGAAGCCACTGTGACACAGAGGTCCCCACAGGACACAGCAAGAGAAGCCACTGTGACACAGGTCCCCATAAGACACAGGATGAGAAGCCACCGTGACACAGAGGTCCCCATAGGACACAGGATGAGAAGCCACTGTGACACAGAGGTCCCCACAGGACACAGGATAAGAAGCTGCAGTGGCAAAGAGGCCTCCCAGGGAGTGGACCCCACCTGAGCTAGCTGTCAAAGGCTGTTCAATCAATTTACGACAGAGGCATGAAGCCCAAAGCCAAGATGTCTGAGCCAGGCTCTCTTTGCAGGCACAGGGGATACCATGGTCCTTGTCACCCCCTCTATGTTGTGTATTGGTGTCTCTTATGAAGGCATCCCTGGTTGCATTTTGGGCCCACTTTTATCCAGTGTGAACCCATCTTAGCATGCAAAGACTTCTCGGGTAAGGTGGTATTCACTGGAGGTTTGGACTAGCGGGTGCTAGTTTAAGCATTGTGAGTTACCTTACTCAGATGATGATACTTGTATCTGATGCCTGTGAAGAGGCATCAGCTTTGTTTTGAATGGAGCGCTTGGTTAAGCTTTAGATTTTTCTGGGAGGCTTTTTTTCTCGTTTTGTTGCTGCTGTTTGTTGTGGTTTTGTTTTTGAGGCAGAGTCTTCTGGCCCCAAAGCTTCAAACTCCTTATGTAGCTGAGGCTGCCCTTGAACTCCTGGTACTCCTGCTTCCACCTCTCCAGTGCTGGGATATAAGGTATGCACCATCATGTCTGTCGTGGATATTTTTCCATTTTCAGGCTGGCATGGATAGTGGAGCATAAGTGAAGCGAACGCCCATGAAGCCACCTCCAAACCACCTGGAAAGGGAAGGCTCTTCTGCCTGTGTCTACATCTGAAGATTTCTGAGTTTTGCTTGTTTGGTGCTTTCTGAAAACTTAGTTGAAGACTCCATTTGGTCTCTTCCTTTCAAATGTTAATTTTGTTACAAATGTCTACTGGTTAATCCTCTTTTAAAATGACCATATGTGATAGATTGATGTATTATACAGCTATAGTAAGATAGTGTAACATCGTGTGGAGACAGATGAGGCCAGGAACACAGTGGACAGTGGAGAATTGTGAAGACAGATACCTGCACATGTGGAGAGAGAGCACAATTCATCTTCTGGATAGCAGTCTGTGACTGAAGCAGTTGCTACAAGCTGCACTCTGCATAGGTCTTTGTAAGGGTTTCTGTTGCTCCGTTGTTGTTTTTGTTTTTGTTTTAACTGACTGAAAGCAGGTTGGGGAGGATAAGATTTATGTCATCTTAGAGTTCCACATCATAGTCCATCACCGAAGGCAGTGAGGTTAGGAGCCTGGAGAAGTAACTGATAGAGAGGCCACAGAGGAACACTGCTTACAGGCTTGCTCAGCCTGCTTTCTTATAGAATCCAGGACCACCTGTCCACAGGTAGTGCCACCATCAATGTTGTGGGGCTCCCATGTCAATAATCCATCAAGGAATCCCACCACAGGCTTGCATGTAGTAGAGTCTGAAAACATCTACTAGCTGTGTTAAACTGTAAACTTACCATGGGAACGATGCAGCTGTTTAAAGAACAGAATGAGGACAGGGTCCTCTCAAGCTGGGGACTGATGACTTGGTATACTCACTCTGGAAAGCAACTTGGTCACACCTGTCACTGCCTGAGTAATCAGCTTATATGCCATAGAAATTCCACATACTGAATTTGTCCAGGATAGTTTTGAACATCTTCTCATATGAATAGTGTACACTTGGATTTTAAATGTTCTTATTGCTTCAAAGACAACACAGTGTGTGTGTGTGTGTGTGTGTGTGTGTGTGTGTGTGTGTGTGTGTCTATGTGTGTGTCTGTGTCTGTGTACACATACACATGCCCTGCACATATTAAAATGTCTTTTTAGTAACCCAATTCTGGATGAGATTGGACCTCCTGTCGCTCTTGGAATTTAGGATACAAAGCCATTTCCCAGTAGGTGCCTTGGCCCTTATTGGGCTTGTGCACAGATCAGTTCAGTCATCCTCAGAAAACTTGACAAGTGTCTAACACTTCCAGACAGTCATTTGCAAGGCAGACCATGTCTCTGCTCACCTGGGACTAAAACTTGGAGGCCCCCTTGTTGATCCTGTGAGTAGGAGGAATGTCTGTTTTTATAGCTATCCAGAGGCATCAAAGGAAGAAGAGAAAGGCTGAGAAGGAGAGAGGAGCCGGAACGCTGCAGTACATTTATGAAAACCTCAGCTTCCCAGAGTCGAGGGGAGTCTTGTCCAGCCCAGTCCCTCTACACCGCTGCTTTGCTAAATTACATTCTTTGTCAGCTGACTCTTGGATACTTTGAAAGTTTTGTCTTCCAGCCTCTAATCATCCTGAATTTCAGTGGATTATTAAGTGCAGTTTGATAGAGAACTCTCGCTTGAATTTAGGGTTGCTTATAAGAAGGATATGACAGGTTTACATTATAAAATAGAACCCCACAGAGCGCTCTTGAAGGCTCCCCTTGTCTAAACTGTGGGCACCATGGGCACCAGCTTCTGTACCGTTAGCGACATCATCTTCATCCAGAACGTTCTCATTCAGATCACTGTGTTTGCTAAACCTGGTTTTGATCACTGCATTAGGTCACTATTGATCTACTGAACTAACCCTAATTTAAAATCTCCTAACAGGAGAAATAGATCATACAGGTTTCAACATTATTGAATATTTTTTAAAGATTGATTTTATTTTTACTTATGTATGTGTTTGTGTCTGTGTGGTGCAGGCATGTGCATGTGGGTACTCTCGGAGTCCACTGAGGGCCTCAGGAACTGTGGTTACAGGCAGTTATGAGCCTCTCTTTGTGGGTACTGAGGGCTGAACTGCAGTCCTCTGCAGAAGCAGTACCCACTCTTGACCGTAACTGATGAGCTGTCTCCCCAACCCCTTCAGTTTTTTTTTTTTTTTTTTTTTTTTTTTTTTAACATAGTCCTCTCCACCCCACAACACTTGGCTAATTGAGGGTGTCACCTCATTCAGCATCCCTCCCGGCTCCAAGCGTGATGTAACTGGTTGATTTCCTTTCTGTGCATCTGTGGTATCGATAGGATCTTTGAGGGGTTTTGATCTCTTTTTTAAGAACCAGCATATTTGTACTCATATTTTATAAAATCATTCTGATAGTCTACCTACAACTTCTCCGGTAACTGCAGGCCATAGTCAGTTGTGAGAGCATAATGTCACTCTCACAGCCCAGATAATAGGTCAGCGACAGTGATTGCATGGGCAAGATGGTTGGAAGTCCCACTGGAGTCTTCTCACACAGAAAGCCCCTCCTGGTGGTCTCATTGGCATCATATTGGCTTTCTCCCAACTGAAGTTTCTCTCTCTCTCTTCCTCTTTCTAAACAATTAACAGCTCGATCAAGTCACCCGCCAACGCAGCCTGTCCAGCCTGGAGCTGTTCCTGTCCTGCGCCCAGAAGCAGCTGAGTGCTCTCATAGCTACGGAGCCTGTTGACATTGAATAGAGACAAGCTGGCCGACCCGTCCCTGTCATTAAGCCTGCCTACTCTGAAGCTGTTCCTCTCCTGCGCCCAGAAGCAGCTGAGTACTCTAAGGTCCATGGAGCCTATTGGCATTGAATAAAGGGAACATGACAGGCTACTTGCCCTGGCCATTGTGTCAATCACTAGACTTCTAGTAGATGCTGTGACTGATGCTTTTGTTTTCTGATTAAACAGCTGGTTTCTAGGTCAAGGATGAGCCAAAGCAGTATCTAGAAGAACCATCAATGGATCTAACTTATTCTCTATTATTTTGTTACAAGTAGAATGAAAGAATATATATGACCCAGAGTTCATGGGGTAGGAAAGCACTACGGCTCCAGGTGGCCTGGTGACACTGTGGTGAAGGACCTTTTGAAGCCTCGTGGTGATTTGTGTCACCACCATTCACTTGTTTCTGAGGAGTCAGTGGATAGAAGCACTGACGTGGTCATTGTTGTGACTGACCTGACTGCTTCTCTAAAGGTGAATCTGTGCATTTTCATTGATTTATCAAAAATAAACAACACTAGCTGACCAGGCTTTGAGCAGCTGCCACATTTAAACTTTGGGCGTGTGGCACAGGCTTGCTTCCTGCCTTTCTTCAGAGGCCTGAAAATCATTTTTCATAATCTAATCAATCTCTAGAAAGAACATAACTTGGAGTTCTAGACATCTATGGGAATTTAATCAAATATCAGATATATGGGTTCATCGGGGTGTTCTTAATTCACGAGCAGTGTGCTCCAGTATGAAATCATGAGCAGTTTCAACATCAAAACTGACAACAGTGTACCTATGCAGACACTGTGTCTCTGAAATGCTGCTGCTTTCAGGGCTTTGTACTTCTCTGGGATTTCTTGGTATAATAAAAGAAACTCCAAAAAGTTGCTTGGTTGTCATCATGTGTTCTATTTCTCTTTGCTATTTCTTCCTTCCTTCTCCCCCGACCCCTTGAGTCAGGGTATTGCTGTGTAAAGTCCTGCTTTAAAATCAGAGAGACCCACCTGCCTCTGTCCCCTAAGTGTTAGGAAAGGTATGCTCTACTGTGCCAGGCCACAGTCTATTAATTCTTCACAAGTATCATTTCTTTCTCAAATTTTTGTACCATGAATGATTGTGCTTTGTGAGCACCTCTCATTAAAGAATGACAGTGTTTACCAAGAATCTTATAATTATTATCATAGGAACTTAAAATTTGGAGTAAGAAAGCCATTGGCCTGAGTTAGGACAAGTGAAAAAGGGGGGGTGTTTTGAATTTAGAAACAAGCCAGTACGTCTGGGTCCAGTATTTAAGGTCACTTGACTCTTTCCAAATAAATGTCAGATACCATCACACATCACTCAGATGGGCCAGCCAGCCGTAGGTTAATGGGGGGTGTAGGTCACTGTCGCTAAGGTCCAGAGAGGGCAAAGGTATCGGGCAAGTATCTAGTCTTGTCTCTGCTTCATCCCTGTCACCCCTGACCACCACAGGATACGCTTTCCTTTTTCTTCTTGGGTTTCCAGCTTTGCTTTCTATACAAAGTAATTACTCTCTGAAATAACTTGGAATCTGTTAGATCTGTCAGCCCATGGGTGCTGGGGACACCCACCAGGTCCAATGCCATTTCACTTGGATTGCTGTGATGCTTTTTCCATGAGGATGTTCTCAAAGATGCCTGGAACTCTATTTGTGATATCCGATGCGTGTGCAGGGATTCTTGATGCTGAATTAGCTACTAGTGTTCAGTGACATTTAAAGTATATTTTCAATTAAATGTACTGTGAGTTTTGCTCTGGTTATCCAAATTGCCTAGAGCATCTCTGGTTTCATACCCCAGGAGAATTAGATGATCAGGCACTTCTTACTGCAAAGGTATGACTCTATCCTTGAGACGTGGACCTCAGTCTCACCTCCTCAGCCTGTCCTCCGGCTCTCCTACCTTTGAGTTCAGGTGAATAAAGAAGTAAAAGGTTCAGTGGGGCCTTTTTGACAGATGAATTACTTTCAGATTACAGGTGTGGCACTACTGTGCGTCAATGGAAAAGACCCCCAGCTTCCCATCTTTGTAAGCTCTGTGCCAAACATTTTCACATGATATCAGTAACCATGGATAGGAGGTGACGTGTTGGAGTTTATTAAAGGAATATGTCTTGAGTTTCTCGTGTGGGATTCAGATTCCAGCCTTTTAACACGGGGCTCTGCTTTGTCGGGCTGCTGAGCCCCCTCCGTGAGCAGCACCTCGTGTGTGTACTGGCGTGCCTTAGTTTTCTAAGTCGGACCTTTAGACACACAGCCTCGCCCACTGAAGTCTCGGGTTCCACATTCATGACAGAGAAATGATTTTTAGACTGTGAGACACTGCTGGTACTCTGTGTGATGAGCATTGCTGGAATGGCCATTGGTACACAGTGATAAACCCTACAAAACACAGGGATGACTGCCACAGGCAAGCAAACTATTAACTCCTTGATTGAGAGACCTGCAGGTGAAGACCTGACCCTTACCTGGACTCTTGTGAAAAGCTAATTTGGAACGTCACCTACTGAACCCTTCCAAGGTCAGATTGCTTACACCTTACGTTCTGAGTGTTGGACTCTATGATATAACCCAGGTGTTCTGGAAGTGTATGGGTCCACTTTCCCTTCAAGCTAGCCAGAGCCCATGTGATTTACTTGCGCCGAAGAAGCATCATTGAAGGCTGTTCAGAGAGCCCTGCCCATAATCCCTGGAGACCAGCACATACCAGCTTGTCTCCACATACTAGTCCACACTGGAGTGAAAAGACTCGGGTTTTTTGTAAGAAATGTTGAATACATCATTGAATCAGTCTCATCCGACAAAACTGAAAAAGTCACTGACCCTGAGACTGAGCAGACAGTGCCGTGCTTTGACATTTGCTGTCAACTCAGAATCAGTGGTGGTTTAAAGTCTAGTCCCTTAGCTAAGTGCTGACTCATGTTAAAAGTCCAAGGAGCTGACTCAGCAATTGCCCTGGGGTTGGTTATACTGCAGAGTCAGGTGTCCATAATTATAACTTCTTATGAATGCTTTTATATAGTTTTACAATTAAACTGCATTAAATTAGAAAATGTTGTGTTTAAACAGTAAAAACAAAAGCTCTGTTCACTGAAAAAAATTTATATAATAAATTTCAAAGGAGGAGGGATATACATACGTCTGGGAGGCATTTTTGAAACCAAGGGAAGAAGAGCTGGGTCTAAACCACTCTCATGCCAATAAACTGATCTGTTGTGTCCTAAAGACTACTGACAACCCAGAAAGCCAGTGCACTAAGCATGTACAGCCATGGACCACACACTAGGCCTCCCAGGCCCTTTACCTTAGCAATAGCAATAGTATCCCAGGCCCTTTACCTTAGCAATACCACCAATGTCAGGCAGTGAGGAGAAGCAGTTTGTGAGAGCTCACAGCTAAGACTGCCAGACACTGAAAGCCAGACCAACTAAAACTATTTCACTTTAAAACAAACACATTTTCACACTTGGCCCCTAACAAAAGCCTCTTTGGCCATCAGTCGCTGGTCTTTGTGCACAGAGGGAAAGCACTGGTCTTTCTCAGATCACTTCTGTCTGCTCTCTCCCCAGTAGCCTGCCTGCCATCATTACCGCTGTGTCATGTGGATCATCTGAATAATTAATTATTCTGATTAAATATGATTGTTATTATAATTCAGAGGTTATATCCTTTTTATGTTGTCTTCCTCCTGAAGAGAGAGCCTGTATCAGGTGTGTGTCCACATGTGTGTGCAGCTTGCACAAAGGCCAGTGGAAGACATCACATGTCCAGCACTATCACTTTTCTCCTTATTACCTTGAGACAGGGTCTCTCGACCTAGAGCTAGGCTGGCAGCCATCCCGCCCCATCCCCGCCACACACACACACACACACACACACACACACACACACACACACACACACAAATCATCCTCGTGCCTGCACACCAAGTGCTCTCAGGTGCTGAGCTGTCTCCCTGCCCCAGTTTTGGGTTGCATCACTAAAGCATTTTACGGTGGCTGCTTCTAGTGACCTCAATGTATGGTGACTTAACAATCAAATCAAGAAGTAAAACACTCCACCTTCAGAATGACTAATCAGCTAATAGTCAGCTAATAGATCCTGTCTACTAATTGATGGGATTTAGCTAAAATCATGGTATTCCTAAATGAGGTCCCATAAGAACCTGGAGCCACCTATATTTAACAGTAGCCAGCCTGTGATAAGTCACCAGGGCCTGAAAATTATAAAGCAAGTTTTTCATCTCCCAGTGTTGTTTGGTGACTAACCTACCTTGATAGGAATGTGCTGCTCACATTCACAAGGTTGTCAGAACCATAAGTGGGGAAGAATATATGAGAACTTCTATAAGAAATCCCAGGAAACATCTCCCCTTGAGAGGCTAAGCTCAGTGCTCCATCGGTGCAAGCAAGGAGGCTGAGGAGCAGTGTCAGGTCTTCTCATCCAAGGTAGGCTGTTACAGAGCCCAGGAATGGCAGGCGTGCATGAGGAGGAAAGCATCGGGTCAGGCTGGAGCAAAAGGTGTACAAGTGCTGCTTAAGACAGAGGCTGAGCCTAGACAGGAGCCTTCTGAATCCGTCTCTGATGCCCAGATGGGATACAGACTGGCCTTGTGTGGGGAGTATGCAGAAATCAACAAGCACACTCATTCAGAAGGCAGGAAAATTTGACTCAGTGCTGGCAAACATTCAGTTGTCGGAAGTCCGAAGCTGACTTAGAAAAAATAATAATACAGCCACAGAATGTACAAATCGTTGACTTTAACACAACTTACTGAGACAGATTCTAGAAAATTCTTTGTGGCTAGATGTGTATGTAATGAATGTTGAGTTTTTGCCCATTTCATTGAAGTATTGTTTTCTAAAAATGTTAGTAACTCTGGTCATGGGAACAGCACTGAACTTTATAAACTATTTTCACTGTAATTTTTTGGTTTTTTTTCTCATAAATGCCAAAAATATAAATGCTAGAAGTCCACACAAATGGTGACTACTTTCTTATTAAATTATTAAATTTATAGTTATTAGTGTATTATGTTCATCTTGTCATTCCTACAAAATGTCTGATGCAAGCAACCAAAGAAAAGAAGTGTTTATTTTGATTCAGGGTTCCGGGCACAGCACGTCATGGTGGGGATCACATATGGGGCTTGAGGCTGGACACAGCAGAGAGAAAGGGACATGGTGTGCGGCTCGCTCAGTTTGGACCCCCAGCCCATGGAATGGTGCTGTCCATAGCCACTGTGTGTTTTCCCAGTCCAGTTAATACAGGTAGGTAATCCCTCACGGGCTTGCCCAGAGGCGTGCTTCCTAGGTGATTTTGGATCTTGTCAAGGTGACAATATTAACTTTCACAGTGAGTTAGCCTTTAAAATTCATTACATAGTGTAATATTTTAGACAAGGTTTGTTTTCAGTCATGTAGAAAGCTAAAATTATCAACATTTTTAATGTCCTCTATTTTCTTATAAAGCAGAGGAACACACTACAAATTAACTTAAATCTAGTATATGCTGCCAGCTATAGAAAATGAGATAAACTCAGTAGATATCATGTCTCAGATTTTAGGAAATGGTCTACCTTACTCCAAGCAGTTCAGAACAATAACTATCATTGAAGAGTCAAGATTTCTTCACTTTTAAATGAATGGAACTCTTCCTCTGTGCTCAAGAGCTCTTCCTGTGTGAACCCTGTGCCTCGATGCCAGTTCTCCGCAGGAAGAGGATTTAATCTCAAGAAATAACATTTTATGCCTGTTTGCAGTCACAAGTACATTCTCCATTGTATATAAACACAGTCTGCTGGGGATGCTATGAATGTGTTTTTCTAATTGATTGATAAATAAAATGCTGATAGGCCAGTAACCAGGCAGGAAGTATAGGCGGGACAAGCAGAGAATTTTGGGAACAGGAAGGCTGAGTCAGGAGACGCCAGCCAGACACAGAAGAAGCAAGATGTAAAAGTACCGGTAAGCCACAAGCCACGTGGCAACTTATAGATTAATAGAAATGGGTTAATTTAAGATGTAAGAGCTAGTCAATAGTTAGCCTGAGCTAATAGCCAAGCAATTTTAATATGAGCTTCTGAGTGATTGTTTTTATAAATAGGCTGCGGAACTGCAGGGGCCTAAGCGGTACTGGAGAAAACTCCAGCTACAATAGTCTACAGCAAAGTCAAAAGCTTCCTTAACCACTATAATGCAGTGCTGGGTGGACTGTAACCCCAAGTGTAGGGCTGCTAAGCTCATCCATTTCTTACATATTTTTAAAGATTTATTTAGGGGTGTGAGTGCACACACACAGAGCTAGAAGAGATCACACTCCCTTGACTAGTTAGAGCAATGGGAACCCAATTCCTCTCCTCTTGATTGCACAGCAAGGGCTTTTAACCATTGAGCCATCTCTCCAGCCCCCTCATTCACTTCTCATCCTGTGATCTCAACTGACACTATGATAAAAACGCTCTCCATGTGCTGGTAGCCACCAAGTCTGTATCTAACTGCGTTCTCTCTCCTTTAATTCTGAATCTTCCATTTAACTGCCTACTTAACATGTCCTGTGATGCTCATCATATCAAAACCAGGAATCCTCATCCCTGGGTTTAGGGCAGAAGCCCTGGATCCTGAGCCCTCAGCAGGCAAGAATCTGCCACCCATGCCAGTGTTGCAATGGAGAGAGGAGAGATAGTGAAAAGCAAACAAAAGGGATTGAATTAATACGTTTTGGGGAAGAGGAATGAATAAAGATGACCCCAAATGACTGTCAAGTATTGACATGAGCTATGAGCTTAAAGAGAAAGAATTGGAACAGAGGATAAAAGGTGTGTGAAATTAAACAACCAGTATGGCCTGGCCCCACATTGGTCCAGTTCTGTTCCTGCAAAGTGGGCTGATAGATTATTAATCTAATTATCGTCATCTCAGAGGGGCCAGTTTGGCTCCTGCAGTGGGACCTGCTTCTGGCTGCAGCCTCTCCAACACAGATGACTGTTCCCATCTAGGGGACAGTCTGTCCTAGGTATGGTCTTCTGGAATCCAAGGTGGCAACAGGTTTGAGACGATTATCTGTGTGCCATTCAGACTTAAATGGGAATGAGGTGTTCAGCAGACTATTCATAGTGACTGACATGGTTGTGCAGATCCAACAGGAGTCTGGCCCAGAGAAGAGGAGACACAGAAAGGTGGCAGGGAAGCCAGCTTCACACTGCTCTTGTTTATGTGTGGGCCCAAGCAAGGAGTGACTGCCTGTCAGCAAAAGCAGGGTCTAAGCGCCTGCTGTATGCCTCTGAGGGCTTTTCTAGTTCTTAATCTCAATGGACAGAAAATCAACACCACACACACACACACACACACACACACACACACACACACACACGGTTACATCACTCCATAGTGGAGCCTGAGTCATCTACCTCCCCTAGCCATCTCAGTGCCTCTTCCTACCCAAAGCCTTCATGATCTCTTCTCTGGGCTTTTGAAGAGGAGTGCAGATGAGCTTTGTTCCACACTTGCCCCAAACATCCCTTAAGTAGCATGATGACCTGGGAGCTAAGCTAACATCTCCAGAAAGATGTATTTACTGGTTCTTCATTGTGGATTGTTGGGTCCCGGACAATGAATAGTATCAGGCATTGGTGGTGCCTTGTCTCTAGAGTATGTATAATAATGACGTTTGCCAACCATGAAAGGACACCTGGGCAGATAAAGTTGACCAGCTAAGAGTCCTACAAACCTCCAGTCAGTGTATGTGTGGTCTCTGCCCCTGGAGCCCCCTTTCCCCCTTTCCTCTATGAGGAGCAACACTTAATCTGCCTCCTGTTTCTCCTCTGCATTCTTCTCCAGTGAGAGTTTCTCTCCGTTAAGGCCTCCTGGGGACCAGGATTCAATGTATAGTGCAGTCTCTCCTAGAGGACATAGTTGCTCACGAGTTGGTCGTTTAACATGCAACAGAGAAAGTGAACTCTTATGGGCTGCCCCCCCACTGCCCTTTCTCCTTGTCCTTTGCCCACACGTGGCCAGGGGACGCTCAGTGCTTGGCCGTGGAACTGAAGTGTACAAACAAGGTTGTGAGGGGACTTTTCTAAGTTTATACACATCTCCACGATGTGATCATACTGAGAGTGTCAATATGGAGGTGTCCTTTCCTAGGGACACTCTGTCTCCTGTATCTTTACTCTGTTAGATTGTGTTTCCTCCTGCCACCCATTTGTGTTGATTTGAGTCAGGGTCTTGCTGTCTAGTTCTGGCCAAACTGAAGCAAAAGAAGCCTGCAAAGTTCCCTCCAGATGATCCCTGAGGTGAGCAGTGTTTTAGTTGTGTCTCCAAAAGAAGGGCTTTCTCTGTCCCACGGAGTCTTCTCTCTCTAAAGTTCAAGGAACACTTGCTTGGAGAACAGGTACCCTCAGTTGAAATGAAGAAGCAGAAAGTTGTGCATTGTGGTACATAACTGTGATACCAGTGCTCTGGATAAGTGGAGGCAGAAGATTGGAGCCAGCCTCAGCTACATGGTGAATTTGAGGTTAGCCTGGGCTACGAGATCCTCTCTCAACACACACACACACACACACACACACACACACACACACACACACACACACACACACACGGAGGGAGGGAGGGAGGGAGGGAGGGAGGGAGGGAGGGAGGGAGGGAGGGAGGGAGGGAGGGAGAAGGATGGAAGATAGAAATTTAGTAACCTTAATGAACGCTTCAGCTTACAAATGAAGTTTGTATGAATAGAAAATAGTGTCTAATGAATTGTAAGTATTCAAAATTATTCTGCTTATGCTTGTTCCCTGCTATCTTGGAATGTGGATGAAGCTTCTAAAGTTAAGGAAGCAGCAAGTGACCATTTCAGCCCTGATGGAGTATTAATTTGGGCCAAGTTTGTTTTACTGTTGGCCCATCTGTTCTGATTGACAGTCTTCTAGGAAGCCATACATAAGCTTACTTGAAGATCACTGAACACTAGATGCCCACTAGTTCTAAGTAAATGTTTTCTAATATGTGCTCATATTACTTGTTAATTAATATCTGTTGAACACATTCACACTGAGTTCATAACAGTGCTTTACTGCAGCACACAGGCACACATTTAGAACTAGTATTCTGAGTTTCTGGAATATTCTCTTCCCTGAATGTTTAGAAGGTGCTGGACCAGGCACCTCTGGTTGCAATGCGCCCTGATGTGATGGTCTCTGCATCGTGACCAGGTGTGTTCAACCTTAGCAGACTTAACACCATCCATCTCTTTCTCCCTCCTCTTTCCCCAGCCACTGGATTCCTGTCTGCCACAAAGAGTGGTGACAAAATCTAATCTGAACTAGACCACAGTCAGACGCAGTCCGATTGAGGGCTTGGACTTGCATCAAACCAAAGCAGAGTGGGAGGGTGGAAACTGACTGTCTTGTAAATAGCAAAGCCACCCAGTGTGTGAACCTGAAAACATGTAAGGAGCAGCAAGTCCCATCTGCTGTATTCCTCAATTCCAGCCTGCTGCCTCTGCCAGCTGGTTTCACCAAGTGTGATTTGCAGTGTTATTTTATTGAAGGTTTCTTAACAATTTGAGCACAGTTCCGAATGTAATATTAAATCCTCTTCTGGCTCAGCCAGTTGCAAAATTGCACATTCTGTCTACACATCAACCCCCAGGTCTGGAGGGGAATTGCAGGCTTTGCCTACCCAGCACATCCCGAAAGTACTCATTCTGTCTACACATCAACCCCCAGGTCTGGAGGTGAATGGCAGGGTTGGCCTACCCAGCACGTCCCAAGGGTACTGCCTTGGAGATTTCTGTGCAGGTGGTACCGTGTGCTCTCCTGAATACATCCAAGCAAGATTAACTATGATTAGAAACCATTTTACTCAGAGGCAAGCATGAAGCTTGGCTTCAATTTCTCACAAATCCACAGGGCCTTTTTTCTTGCTCAGGACATCTAGCCAGGTCCAATGGCCAGACCTCTGAGCCTAATCCCACTTCTGTGGGAGGAAACTGGAGATGACAAATGATCTTAGCAATTTAGGTCTAAATTCCTGGTGTCAACTTTATATGTCAGGTGCAGGGTTGGTCATTTATTTTTTTTAAATCCATGTGAGATCTGGTATTGAAAAAGCCCAAAAGACACAACACTGTAAAGAACCCTTAGAGAATTAACTCAGTTCTCAGCCTTTGTGTGTGTGTGTGTGTGTGTGTGTGTGTGTGTGTGTGTGTATGTGTGTGTGTGTGTGTGTATACATTGTATATGTATATATGTATGTAAGTGTTTGTATATACTGTGTGTGTGAGTCATGTGTGTGTGTCTGGATCTGTATGTGTGCATGTGTGTGTGTATACTCATGTACATCTATCTGTATGTATATGTGTTCTGATGCATGTGGTGGCCAGATATTCTACTTGGGTGCCATTCTTTAGGGGCCATCTACTTTATTCAGTCCCCTGTTGGCCTGGAGCTCACAGATTGGGCTCGTCTGGGCAGCCAGCAAGTCCTAGGGTCTGCTTCTCCCTGCTCCGTAGTGCTGGGGTGGGAGAGCTCCATGGTCTCCCTTGTGTGCACTCGGGAACTGAAGCCAGGTCCTTAGGCTTGCACAGCAAGCCCTTTGCTGCCTGAGCTGTCTCCTCAACCTTTCCACGCGTAGACTGAGATGACCAGAGACTACCTTAGATGGCAGCTAGCTTTGGCCTAGTATAAATACAAATTATCACTACATAGTTTTCCCAATAATTCCACAAGGAAAAAATATGGCTTTTACTTAATTAAAAATCATTCGCTCCCTATGACTGAAGTTTGCACGTCCAGGGGTGGAACAGCATCCTCCTCAGAGCAGTGTATCCACCACTGGGTACCCAACCTGCCATCATCACAATTTTTGATTCTGAATGTTTTTATTAAGATGTAATTAATTCACTTGTTCATTTGTTCTACTCTCCCTCCATAAACAGGCTGTTGCTCTGTTGTGAATTTCCTTGGAAACCACGGACATTACTGTAGAAGGGACTCGCGGGTCTTATCATTGCAGTTCTTCCCTGGTCTGTGGGATGTAGGGTAGACTCTGTCCCTCTGCCATGGCAGTTACAGATAACAATAGCAGGCTACTCACAGGAATGATAAATACCATGTCCAAGTCAGAACGCCATCACTGTGCAGTAACTTTGGAGATCAAACCATCACAACCAGGGTGCCACAGAGAAGATGGTCCCCAACAGCACTGCTGTGGGATGATGGCCACTGTACAGTTAGTTCTTTTGGAATATTATGGTGATATTTCATTTGTATTGAAATGTAATTTTATTTATATGTTAATAATTAAAGTTGCCCGGGGATCAGAGCTAATAGCAAGCCATCACAGAAGCCGGGCAGTGGTGGTGCACACCTTTAATCCCGATCATATGACAGGCAGATCTCTGTGTGTTCAAGGATACGCCAGCATGGAGACACACGCCTTTAATCTCAATACCAACCATAGAAGACCTGGAGGTCTGTATAGACAGGCAGTGATGAGGAGGTCATGTGGTTGGGTTTACAACCAATGAGATGGCATAACAGAAAGTCAATAAAAAGACAGCTACATGGGAAGTAGGTCTCTTGCTCAGGGGAAGGACAGCAGCGGCAGGAAGGGTAAGAAGGAGGTTTTAGTCTCAGCTCTCAGCTACTGCTCTGACCTCTTGGGCTTTTAACTCTGCATTTGGCTCTGTTTTTCTTATTTAATAAGACAGTTACATCTACAGAATATCACTGCATAATTCATGACCACATCAACCTCAGTGGAATTGTGTCCAGTATATCATGTCTGCAGGCACAGTACCCAATTTCAGGGATGAAAAATGATGAGACTGTGACTCTCTTGCTGTCTCATTGCCTAGAAACACTTGTTCAGCTGTGTTGACCATTCTCTGTGATAGATTTTGCTGAAAGATTTTTACATTACAGGAAAAGGTATGTTGAAAGTGGAAGCAGGGCACAATGAATCACACTCACAATCCCAGCACCCAGAGGATTGAAGCAGGAGATCAAGGCCTGGCCGGGTACCCTAGGATACAGAGTGGGATCTTGTCCAGAGGAAAGAGAGAAGGGGGGCAACAGGAGGGGCCAGGAAGAGTGAAGAGGAGATAAGAAAAGGAAGAGAAAGATGAAGATGGAGTGTGCACACACATGAAATACGATGTCATACATTGCCATGCTGGTGGTCTTTTTAAATATTATATACAAATATCCACGCTTAAAAAGGTGAGAAGAGAGAGATGAGGGATCTGATACTGAGTTTTTCCTCTCCCCAGATTCCAGAACTCAGACAATGAGCTGGTCTGTGTAATTTCCTCTGCCCAGCTCCATCCTACACTGTTCCAGATGGCTTAGGAAATGGCTGGACTCGGGTGCAGTCAGTTTTGGACAAGTGGTTTCGGTTTCTTCTTTTGTAGAATGAATGGCAGTTTGAAATGAACTGACACAAAGACCTCTGTCCAAGTGTGCCCGGGTGTCCACAGCACATCCTTTGTCCTGGCCTGTGTGGAAATATCATGGTACAGAGGAGCCCTGTGGAGTTAGCTTCTTTTCATTGAGCTTCCTGAGCAGGAATTAGTGTTTCAGAACCACACGGGCATCTGTGTGGCCCCTGCTTTGCTCTTCTGCATTGTGATGGTTTTTAACGCACACTGTCTCTTTCTTCCTTGCACCCTTTCCCTGGAGAGCCTTGTGGTGTCCTGTTAAATTCCAGGAAAGTGAGACATGAAAACACTTCCATTCACCTGTCCCCACAGCTTTGCATTATGAATATAAAGATTTCTTTGGACAGTAATCATTTCTGTAAAACATTCATTTTAAAATGCCAAGGTTTTGAATCTCCAGATTAATTTTGGGATTGCCATGGTTACTCGAATGAAGATTTAGGGGTGTTGGTTAGTGCAAATGTTACGGCTCTGGGGGGACAGGCTTCCCAGTGGAAGTGTTACAGCTCTGCTCCAATAGGGAAGCCTCCCCCAAGTGTTCCACTATGAAGGGAAAGGTATCCTGGCAGTCAGGAGCAAAGGAACATCACACTGCACAACAGACATCACACAAGAGAGTTCTTGGGAGAGACACAGGAGGGCACTGCCTCTGTCAGGAGAGAAGCAGCAGAGAACTGAGCAGAAGACAGGGTTTATATCAGATTACTTGGGGGCAGAGCTTCCCAGGGTGGAGAGTTCCAGGATGGGGATTGGTGGAGTTTCAAGTCCAGAGTTTGGGGCGAGTCCAGGGATTGGTGGGGTTTCAAGTCCTGAGCTTGGGCTTTTTACTCTGTAATGTGGGTGCTGGGTCCAGTTGTTAGGGCAGTTAGAGTGTTTTGTGGGTGGAACCTGGTGGTTGGAAGTCTTCAGGGGTAAGGCCTGGCCACTGGTGAGCATTGAGTGACTTACAACTAGGGTCCATGCAGCAGAATTTCCTGGGTGCTACACATTCCCAAGATCATACCTCAGCATCCAAACCACAATCTTCTGAGGAAGGCTTCCTTCTGAATGCTCCAGATAGTTCTAACACAGTGAAGTCTGAGCACTTCTCCCTGGATGCATTAACATTATTCTCAAACAATGGAGGAAATGTGTGTAAGTCATCACAGAGGTGACTTGGACTGTGTCAAAAGAACAAATCAAATATCTTTAACATTGACCTCATCACCATGTCAAGAACCTCAAGGGAGAACTAAGCTTAGCTGGTAGCAGAAGCCAGACAGTAGTGATAGAAAGAGATGTGATAGGAAAAGCTTTGATCTGCTGTGTGATTTGAAGAAGCACCGAGCAGGGTTATACACATGGGTTCATCGTAAGGTGACTTAACAGATAAGGGGAGGATGTGGTGGCTGGGGAAGGGGAAAGGTACAACCAGCATTTCACTTTAGCTCAAGTTTCCATCACTGTTGCTTTAGATGGTGATTTTAAACTATTAGTGTACTGTGCATTTCAGAATCACTGAAAAGGGGTTTAAAGCACTTTTACCACCAAGAAAATGCTGCAGAGCTAAAGTTAGTTGTTAGTTGACTCCATTTTATCATTCTACAATGAAAATATACATGAATTATCACATTATGTCACATACACAATTGTTATTTTGTTGATTCAAAGTGTTTCTTAATTTTAAAAATAAGATTATGTTGCCGGGCGGTGGTGGCACACGCCTTTAATCCCAGCACTCAGGAGGCAGAGGCAGGTGGATCTCTGTGAGTTCAAGGCCAGCTTGGTCTCCAAAGTGAGTTCCAGGAAAGGCGCAAAGCTACACAGAGAAACCCTGTCTCGAAAAACAAACAAACAAACAAAACAAAACAAAACAAAAAAAAGATTATGTTATAGGAAAAAAAAATTAGCCAAATAAAACAGCTATTTTGTGGTTCAAAAGTTAAGACATGATGTGGAAAGGCAGGTTTAGGAACATAAAATCAAGATTTATCACTGAAGAGTTTTGTGCTGAGTAAGACTGTGTCAGAGGAAAGCAAGGCAGGTGTTCTGGGCAGCCCAGGAGGCCTGTCTGTCAGTCAGGGGTGCGGAGGGCAGGACAGTGTTTGGAAACGGAAAACAGCCTTTGCACACACTCATTTAATCAGAAGTTAAGTAGTAATATCCTGTTTTGCAGTCAAAAACTGAGTCACAGCTGTTCCCTGAATTGCCAGAGGTCGATGGGTTAGTCAATGGCAGAACCAGCCCTGTCCTATTGACTCCAAAGCCAATGTTTCTCCACCTAATTACCCCTCCTTCTCTTTTGTTTTCAGCCTTGCGGCTACTTTTCAGTCTTTCTGAGGACTGAACTCTTTTACCCATGAGAATGTTCTAGTTTGGGGGATGCAGCCTGCCACAGTGGCATGAGGAGAGTCACAGGGCCAGGTTGTACCAAACAGGTAGCTGAAAGTGATAGAAAGCTACATCCTTTGCCAAGCCATTTGGAGGCTAAAATAGGTGAAACCCATTTCGGTCTACATAAAAGTCAAATTCTGACTTCCATGTGTCATGTGCATGTTGCACAACCCCGCAGGTTATTCATAGAAACAACTTAGGAAAAGGACACAGCCTGCAATCCACTGTGAGTAAGGGGTCACTCATGAGGACTTGGCGGGCAGTTGGTTCCACTGTGTTTTTATAGAAAGTACACAGATGTGGGGGAAAGATTTCTTCTAAGATGCACAGAGAAAATAG